>NC_140932.1:145457091-146057091 GCF_014529385.1 Adiantum capillus-veneris | reverse complement strand
AAAAGTGGAAAAAATGATTTTTTGATCCGCAGGTTATTAATCACAAATAATACCTCTTGCTAGCCAAAGACAATGTTTCTCACATTTTTGATCATCATTGTTGGTAGATTCACCATACAGGTAGCCTAAAAAAATTGGAGTCAATTGGACATTATTTGCTACCTAGCGTTGAGTATTCTAGAGTTAAAGTTTGTAGATTGATAAGTTTAACTGTTGTGACAGGATCATGCAAGAATTTGCATCAAAAGTTCTTGTATGTCTATGTGATCTTCTAACTAACTTATACACTTTTGATCAAACAGGAAATTGGAAGGGAAATTTGCAAATTTTTAGATTGAGAGGATTGCATGTGAAAAGGGTTAATAGTGGTACGGGAAGCCATGTTTTCCTTTCTATTGAGGTGCTCAAGTCTTTATGTACCTTAGCTCAGGATATTTTGTTGCAAATCAAGGCTATAACTACAAAACTTAGAGTAGAGTATCCACAGAAGAAAGTCTAAACCAAGGGAGGCCATGTGTTCCTTTCTATTGAGGTGTCCAAGTTTTTATGTACCTTAGCTCAGGATGTTTTTTTGCAAATCAAGGCTATAACTACAAAACTTAGAGTAGAGTATCCACAGAAGAAAGTGTAAACCAAGGGAGGCTTTTAGAGATCATAGCGGAAGAAGTGCCTAACACTTGTGAAAATGATCTTCCTTGGCCATCCGTGTGTCATGCGGTCACGTGTTTTTGCATTGTACTTTGGCCTATTTTTCAATCCATCCTCAACATCAATCACAATTGATGGCCCTCACTTTTGCCGAACGGTTTCTTTGTCTCCTTCAAGAGGGGTGCGAGTCTTATACATGGGTGTTCGAGATGGAGCCTCATTTACTACTCTTATCACTTGTGTTGGACTAGAGGAAACTCTTTATTGAGCCTCTCTAGTGAAGGACCCTTTCCAATATGTTTACCTTGAGAGTAAGAAACTTCCTTCATGCTTTGTGGTATTGCATTTTCCATCTCTGAAGTACATGCGTCATACAATGAGAATTTTTTTTGAACCCTTTGCCTAGAAAAGCTACCATGCTTGTTCTCGGCCAAGTTGGTTCTTGGAGTGTTTTCCCCATCATCACTTCTCTCTATTTCTATCATGATGCTCCCCCAATGTGCAATATGCACCTCCCACCAACTCAACCAAGAGTCCATTGCTGGGATATTTTTATCCATGCAATTTTCATTTTGCCATTATTGTCGAAAGAGACGAGACTCTGCAGACTGCTGCAGATGCCTCTTTAGAGGGTGCTAAAAGCCACTTTTTGCACATGTCTTTGTGAGTTTTTTTAGATGAAGAGACAATGTACTTTGTGGTGATGCTTTGTTTCCAATGAAAAAGGCAAGATCGCTCTCGAAGATCTCCAGATCCACTGTCGCATTTGGTCAACCAAATCCAATCCAGATACAGGACCCCAACCGTAGACATTTTGAACATAAAGCACCGCTCCCCTTTTGCTCCTTGCCCAAGAAACCTTCTTCTGTGGAAAAAATCATATGTGCGATCTCTTTTTAGCCGCAACAAGGAGTTCACAACAAATCTCTCCTTTGTTGGCCCATTTCTTGTTGCAGACATAGACCTTTGAAACCTATATTTCAGAATTAAATCACTTTGAAATAATATGCACAAACAAGAGAAACAAGTAAGCATCCTCACCAATTGTCCTCTACTAAGGGACCCATTGCCTCAGCAACATTTAGAAATTCTTGCTGACAAAGTACATGGCTAGCCCCTAACCAATTTGGGACAACTTTCATTGAGACACTTTAGAGCATGTGTACACTAACTTTTGTGACAAACTCCAGGAAATGTGATGTTTGAGGTTTGCGGTTTGGTCCAATGATATGATGCAAAATTAGCGCTTGCCAACCCACAGTTCTTATTGGACAAATTCAATGAAGAAGATAGGGCAAAATTTGAGAGGGTTCTTTGTGGGATGGGAATAAATCGTTCAAAATGGCTTAGACTACCCTTGTCTTTGCTAGAGCAACTACTATCTAAGGTAGTTTTAAAATTATAATACACATGAATTAGGTAAGTGGCAATTTGTATTGAAGAAAGAATTTGATGCAATGTATCGACTGAAGACACATAATTTTCCAGCCAAGGGGAGTAGAGAGTACTACATGCATGAAGAAGATTACAAGGAAAGCTACAATTTGGCTGTGAAAAGATACCAAGAACTTTTTTGTGCACGAGGGGCTAGAGATAGCGGTCATAGCCAATCCTGAGAATGGCACATATTTTTTTCAAAAATGCATCTCTTTTGTGGGTTGGGGAGAGAAGGGTTGCAAAATGACCCCCTTCAGAGTCTTCAAGGTTGCATGGACACTCATTAGTCTCGCGGAGTAACAACTATCTGGTTTTGAAAGCACTATTTGTTCTCCTTAATCTATTAAAAATGTTATCCAATGATAAATTGCAAAAATATTGCCTAATCGATATATTGGCCAAGGGTGATGTGTTGTTGGTGGAGGCATTTATTCCAATGCAGGAGAATCCATTCTCGCAATGATTGAGAATGCACGTGTATTGGTGGTAGCTTGAAAGGTGAGCGCAATAAAATTAGAGTACGGAGTCTAATCTAAGAATTCCGCATTACTAATACTTGAGAGTGCAGGGGTGTATTGAGTGTGGCAGATGTGAGTGTGCAAATATGTGGTGCGTGTGCAGAGAGTGAGAAGGGGAGAGAGCCCGGGGTGGTCACTTTTTAGAATGTGTATGCTATCACGTAAGTTAACCGGAGAGGATTATTAAAAGATCAAAATGTATCAAAATGTATACATACAGAGGGGGGTGGGGGTTTTTTAAATAGGCACGGTGTGTAAATATAGTGTGTATTATTAATAACCTCTTGAACGCACGTGATATAGGAAGCTTTTGATAAGTGACCGCCCCGGGGGAGAGAGAGAGAGAGAGAGAGAGAGAGAGAGAGAGAGAGAGAGAGAGAGAGAGAGAGAGAGAGAGAGAGAGAGAGAGTACACATGATGTGGGTGGAGCTCCTAAATCTCACTATATGAGCACAATGTGAGAATGAGTGAGAGCTCCTTATTCTTTGTATGTATAAAGAATAAGGAGATAAATGTGGGCAGTGGGACACTGGTGGCCGACGGACATGAGCAAAGCACGGCGAGGCACACCACCTTTACCTAACATTCTCCCACTAAAGGCTGTGTACCGATAAGTGGCGAGAAGACCAGCCTACAACTAGTATATACAAAAGGTGAGAGAAGGCGGCTCTCAACCTATGCCCACTGGCACACTCTGTAACCGCTCTAGTTTAGATGCAACATGCATACCACTAGGGCTAGAGCTACGATGACACTCTTGATGCAGATACATCGCATGATTGACAACTCCCACTGCAAATGCACCAACCGCATAAGCAAGATCAGGTCTTGAGAGCAAAAGGTCAGACATGAGAGACAAGAAAGCCAATGAAACATACACTATGTGTGCCAACCAACCATGTCAGCAACCTCAGTGCCATATGCATCCTCATCAGGAACCACCTGACTATGCATCACTATGTCAACATTGTCTGGCAAAGGCATATCTGCTGAGAATGATCGCAAAACCAAAAAATCAACAATCAACACCACTACAATAAGGACATTATCATCCTCAAATATATCAAATGCATCATAGAACAATGCATCGGTCTCTGGCTCAACTGATGTCGCCCCAATTGATGACTGATCAAGTTGTGCATCCCTAGGGATACCATTGTCTGCGTGAATGTCACCACAAGACAAATGCACAACCTGCTCTCCATGCAGCACATTTGCAAAAGAGACACGCCTTGTCTCTTGCTCCAAACATGGCTACAAAAACACAGAGACTACACCGCCTCGCGTGTCAAAAATATGCAAATGGTATACTAGACTACTCCTAGCACCTTTGGCTATCACCAGTGATCCCCTATGCATCTAAAATGACTGCTCTCATAGTACACAATGTCCACTACTCTGCAAACTGATGCACTGAAATGAGACTCCGACTGAGTCCTGACACATAACATACATCTCGTAGCGTAAGCAATGCACCGCTAGGTAAATACATGCATACATCTCCAGCACCCTCTATGTCATATGTTGAACCATCAGCAAACTACACTTAACCAAGTCTCCCACTAGAGAAAGAGCAAAACAAATCACGACGTGGTGTCATGTGAGAAACTACAGGCTAGTCTAGTAGAAAACCCATAGACAATGTGCTATCCCAAGACACAAAGTAGTCTGACGGCAAGCTAGACTCAAAAGTGACATGCCCGTCACATGCATACTCGCTAGCATCTGTCCTCATAGCAGCACCATGCATCTACCTTTTTTGCTACCTCATACGCCTGAAGCAATAGGGCCTAATATGCCCATCGTGGCTGCACTGCCAACATGTCAGTCGCTCGCGATCGTGAGCGAGAACCGCCTCTAACATGAAGCGTCTCCATATCCATGCCAAAACTATAGCAAACAATGCTTGAGATCACAAGACTCTCCCACCCAAGAGCAAACCATTGTCTCAAGCAAAGAAGGTGAGCATACAGTCAAGCTCACTGGCCTCTGCAATAGGGATACAAAAATTATGGCAGAGTCTCCTCTGTAACTGGAGCAAAAAACTCAACATTAAATCGCAATGGAGACAACAAAAAATGGCAAATCCAAGAATGTACTCGTGTGGAATCACCTCACAAAGTCATACACTAAGTCAAACCGCTCTAGCCAGAGTATCACTCAACGATGCCACAAATGACACACATATGTGAGTGAAAAACTGATGCCAAAATGTGTCAATAAATGAACAATGTGCGAAAAAAATTTGTAGCATACACAACCTGTGTAAAAGTGGGAGTCAAAACTCGACCACTAAACCATCAACGAGCAAACTATGGATACACATAAACCATGGCAAGAATCTAGAAAAAATCCGACATAGTTTTCCTTGGAAACTGAGCAAAAACTCAAAAAAATATCACCTAATACGCATGACAATAGGCACTGTCTCAGTAGAAAAATCCACAAATCGTCTACATGCAATGCCAAAGCCTAGCAAACTGGATCATTCCTAACCGAGTAGCTCTATGGACGTCTACCTGTCCAAAAACACTGCAAACCTGTAAACCTACTACCTGCAAACTATGGCTAGCTCAAATTGTCCGCATAATGCATACATAGCATGAAACTGCACAAAACCGTGCTAAATAAGCTCTTTGGAATATCCCACACAGTCAAACAATGTGCATGAAACCACATCTGGATGTGTAATGATCCGAAAGTCACAACCCAAAGCATCACTTGCATACGCAAAAATAAGGTGAATTATCTCTCAAATAGCACCACAATATGCCATACATAGCCAAATCATCACTTGCATACACAAAAACAAGGTGAATTCTCTCTCAAATAGAACCACAGTGTGTCATACACAGCCAAAGATGCAAACCGCATCACTCTCTACACTGTAGGAATCGAATTGCAAAATCTCGATATGTCGAGATTGTTGTGACAGGCTGCATTCAGCGCTAAGAATTTCAAAATTTTGATATGGCCAGCGTGTCCAAAACGTGCCAAAACCCTAGGGTAGACTCCTGGATCACATGTATCCGCGTCTGAGTGTGAGAGATATGCCAAAAACCTCCGTTTTCGATCCAAAAATGCAGCATAAACTTGTTGCTATTGCACGTGCTATAATTCAGAGCAGAATTTCAGAAAATGGACATTACCATTGCGTCTAGAATGTGCAAAACCCCTACTTAGACTCTTGGATCATATCCATCCGACTCCGTGTGACGTAGATATGCAAAAAACACTGTTTCAGGAGCCAAAAACAGCAAAAACAAACTATAACACCTCTTGTTTCTGTTGTTTCTCTGCAAAATTCAGCAATGGCTTGCTACACAAGCTGAATATACATGCTTAACCTGAGATCTGACACCGTCAAGCCGTATCCACCACCGCCGAGCTCAAGCTGCTATAGCCGAGCTCTGTCGCTTCCGTCTCGGCCGAGGAAGCCATCGTACGTGCGTCACCAAAGCTTTAATACCAATTGTGAATGCACGAATACGGTGTGTGTACGGAGAGAGAGAGAGAGAGAGAGAGAGAGAGAGAGAGAGAGAGAGAGTACACATGATGTGGTTGGAGCTCCCAAATCTCACTTTATGAGCACATTGTGAGAATGAGTAAGAGCTCCTTATTCTTTGTATGTATAAAAAATAAGGAGATAAATGTGGGTGGTTGGACACTAGCCGATGGACACGAGCAAAGCATGGTGAGGCACACCGCCTTTACCTAACAGCAGAGAAGATGGAGGCCAAGAACTCCATGCTCAAGAAGCTACATGCACGCGCCATACGTGATTGTGGCATGTTTCTTGGCAAGGTAGTGTAGGCTTTTTGACAAAAGCACTTTGGTAAGGCTTTTGTGCGTTGGAAGCAAGCCATACAAGCCACACATAGCACAGAGGAGCAATCGCATTTTTTATGTAATGTTCGATGCTTGCTATACAAGTATTGAACTATATAGTTTTACTAGGATGCAATATTAGAATCGTGTGTTTTGGATGATGGAGTACTTTCTCTTGTGATTTGTAGATGATGGTGGGGCGACCTTAAGATAGGTCTTCGTAGTCCATACCCCGAGCATCCTAGCAATGTGTGGGTGCAGTCTGAGAGAGAGGAGAGTGGTCTCTATCCCGACGATTGGATAGAGAAGCTCCCTCGGGGTATCCACTAAAAATATATGTAAGATAGCACGTGCAAACAAAATAAGGGATTTATAATTAGGTACATTTATAAAAAAATGTACTTACATAAAAGGATTTTTAATTGAAAAAGTGAGAATTTTCATATATAAAGGCCAATTTTTTTACAAGAATGCATACATAAGGGGTACATATAATAATTGAAAATATACAGATAAGGGATTATTTAAATACCTCTTATTTGCATGTGCTATATACAATTTTTACATAGTGGGCTCCTCGAGGAAGCTCCATGGTACAGATACGTGAAGAGACTATCCATGGTTTTTGGACTATGCGGATGGGGAATTTCTCAAAGATGAAGCTGAAGCATACAACGGTAAGTAATGTTTTTCTTGTTTAACTAATGTATTTGGTTTTCTATAGTATCCTCACTTTTTTTTGGACTTGCACCATCGCACAAGAAGGTTAAGGGTAAGGGCAAAAGTGGTAGTGTCACCATCAATCAACCTCCCACAGATGCCATTCCCCCTAGCACGAACAAGAAACATCGAAGCCCAAAAGTTGCAGTGGACAGGCCTTAACAAGGTAAGAAGAGAGGACGACCAATCATCATCAATTTTTCATATTTCTTGGAGGAGTTTTAGAGTGAAAGGAATGAGCATGAAGGTGGCGGGTCAGAGTATGAGCAAGGTGATTCCGAACGTCACTTGGAATCACGAAGATCTAGTCCTTCCCAGGCTTCAAGATCCTAGTGCCCCAAGCGAACCATATCCATTGATATTGGACAAATCAAGGACAACCACCCAATTTTTGTTTGGCCACTCAAACCACTTGCCTCCTTTCCACTAGGTAAGAAATGCCACCACAATTAAACGCTTTTTAAAATTTAAAAAACTATGGTATGTAACATTTGATTAAATTTTGTGTTTGACACAATTTTGGCTCACTCTGATACAAAAATGGTAAAAATTATAACTACTAGGGTAGTCCCAGTACATCTTATAGTACTTGCTTATGTATACCATCTACGAAAGGCTCTCATGGATCCAAAAAACTCTTCTGAGTGAGTTTATGACACTTTGGCATCCAATTTCAATTTTGAACTCGATAAGCACTCACTCAATATTCTTTTGCATGTTATTTTGTATTGCAAGATCCTTTGAGTGATCCAGTATTTGGGTCTCTCTCGCACTCCAGCAAAATGGAGCGTGTTGATCAACGGCTTGGAGGGGTGTGACTTGTGTGTGTAGACCTTCCCACACATTGCAAACTTGATGCCGGCATTGGTGGCATACCCCAATGGAATGCATTCTTTGTCGAGCTTGTTGTCATTGTGTTCACCTTGGATGTAGAGTTTTTAATATCAAATGGTGAAATGTGCCAAGCAAACCACTTGGCACTCATCACGAAAGGTCTGCTTGCACAATTTTTTCCATCTTTGCACCATTTTTCTCCGAATGGTGTCACACACATACGCTATGATAGATGACTTCACGGATCTAGTAAGTTCTCAACTATTTCTCCACAAATTTCATGGTTGGTAGATATTGGTGTGTTTTTTTAAAAAAAAACAGTACCCATATTGCAGGTCAAGACCTTACTGCTGGTCATGTTCACACGTAAAATTGAGGACCTTCCAACGATTCCACTATATGATCGTCAAGCAAGAGATGTGGCAGCTGACACAACGATGGGTTTGAGTTTGATATTGACATGATCTGAGAGCCACTACGGGATTTTCCATAGATGCTAGATGCCCTTGGAGCACCATTTTGGCCTAGAGTGGAGTAGAGCAAGTTATTTGCTCGATTTTGGCCATTGATCTAGTCCTATAATGTGCCATTGAAATACTATTTTCCACACTGCACATGGGGTCCCCACCTATACACAACCCAATAGCACAACCCCCACTGATTTGCGTCCCACCGAGAACCTAAATCCAGACTTGTATTGTTTATTTTATATGTACTTACTCTCTATGTAATGGCACACCAAAACTTACTCTTTAATTTTCTCGATGAGCACCATGTGCTGTGTGTCTACCACTAAGTTTTTTTTTGTAACTATGTTTAATTTTTGAAGGCAAGTCAATCGATGGTGGTTAATCTTTTAGTGAGATTTTTTTTCTTAGTAATATTTTATGTGAAAATATTATGGAGGACATGGTGCGAATGACCTTTGAAGTAAATACAATTGGGGTTTTTTATAAATAGCTAAAAGAACACTAGTTTCACTCATTCATTCATTCGCAAGTTTCTCTAATTAAGTATCTATTTTCTAAAGGTATTCCTTTAGTTTTCTCTCATTCATATATTTACCATGCCTAGAGGAAATCGCTGACAACGCGATCAGCATGCTCACCACCCCCCCTCCCCCCCGTTTTGACCGCATCAACAATGTGCATGCCATTGACGTTCTCAACAATGTACATGCTATGAATGTTGTTTGCACAACACAGAGTGCACACAACTACACGGATGCTCTCCGTGCAGTCAACAAGGCCACAAGCTCCATATTCAATGCCATGCAATACCTTGATTTCAATGCACATCCAACCAAAGGGGATATCAAGAAAGTTGCTGCACTAGCCAACAATGCAAACATGATTTGGGGAACATGGTTTTTGTACCCCACAGGAGTATACATCCTTCGAACGACACGTGGAGGCTTGGGTAGAAGTGTGGATGGCATACATTGTTGCACAAGGACAAGCCAAAGGAGTCAACAACAACAATGAATCCAACAACAACTAGATCTCACCTTTCCTCACTAATGTAAGATAAATAAAGCCTTGACACCATATTACCATATTGTGTTGTTTTGTTTTGGTCCATATCTATCTTATTGTAGTTGTTGTTTTAAGTTGTGTACTTTAAACCCTTTTAATATTAGTTTGTGTTGTTTTTATTGCAGTCTTCAAATGCTGTTCAAAATTGAATTTCATTATTATGGAGTGTTAACCATTGAAATTGATTTGTTGCGAACGTTTTTTGTGCATGTTCCATTGTCCGATTGATGGCTTATGATGTTGCACAGTGTATACCATGATGTTTGAAAAGAGTGTGTGTACTCTAATATGGGTATATTTTTTGTGTTTGTATGACTGTACATGAGAGAGGCTAGTGAGAAAGAGAGAGAGAGAGAGAGAGAGAGAGAGAGAGAGAGAGAGAGAGAGAGAGAGATTTAAAAATTATGAATGTTTGATCAAGGAGTGTTTGTCAATGTGCCTCTGTGTGTGTGTGTGTGTGTGTGTGTGTGTGTGTGTGTGTGTGTGTGTGTGTGTGTGTGTGTGTGTGTGTGTGAGATAGAGAGAGAGAGAGAGAGAAGTAGATGATGATGGAGAACAACAACTACATCTCACCTTTCCTCACTAATGTAAGATAAATAAGGCCTTGAAACCATATTTCCATATTATACTGTTTTGTTTTGGTCCATATCTATCTTATTGTAGTTGTTGTTTTAAGTTGTATACTTTAAACCCTTTTAATGTTAGTTTGTGTTGTTTTTATTGCAGTCTTCAAATGTTTTTCAAATTTGAATTTCATTATTATGGAGTGTTAACCATTGAAATTGATTTATTGTGAACGTTTTTTGTGCATGTTCCATTGTCCGCCCGATTGATGGCTTATCATGTTGCATAGTGTATACCATGATGTTTGAAAAGAGTGTGTGTACTCTAATATGGGTATATTTTTCGTGTTTGTATAGAAATGTACATGTATATGAGTGCACACAAGTGTGACAAAGAACACTTATCACATTGGCGGCGGTTAAGCCTGTTGCCAAGCATATATCACAACATTTAAGAAGACTGTGTGATTTTATGAGTGTACATGAGAGAGGCTAGTGAGAGTGAGTGAGTGAGAGAGAGAGAGAGAGAGAGAAAGATTTAAAAATTATGAATGTTTGATCAAGGAGTGATTGTCAATGTGCCTCTCTGTGTGTGTAGCTGTTTAAATCTTAATTAATAAGACATAATTGAACTTTTACATTCAAAAGACAACTGGCCAAGGAACAATGAACTGATTTGTACAAAAATAACTCAGTATCAGAATTATCTAAGTACAATGATTGTAAGAAATGGGTCCTCTTTCAGTGGGGTTGGTAGTAAAAAAACTTCCCCGTTCTTCACTGGGTATTTCATAACAGTAATGTTGCTTGCCAAAGAAAAGAAACTCTTCAAGATAAGATAGAGTCCTTACCTGCATCCATCCAAACAAGACAACAATTCAGTTAGCCTTGGATGTGTTTTACAGGTATTAATGGACCATATCAGTTGTTGTCCATGTCCATCCTACAGAATTTAATTACTTTAGACAAGCTAGGTCTTTTATTAGATTTTGTATGTTTAGCAATCGTTGTCTATTTCTTCCAAAATGAGTGGTACAATCTACCTTCTAATCTGAGTGGTGAGGTCCACCAAAAAAAACATTACTATAATGAAGTTTACTTGTTTAGCCATAGCTCGGTAGCTATGCTTAAGCCCATAGTAGCAACCATATACTTACCCATCATTTTTTTTATTAAAAAAACTCCATTTTTACCAAGTGGAACCTCATGTCACGAGCCATAGCCCAGTATTTATGCCAAAGCTGAGAGTATCAACCATATACTTACCTTCAAACTCCCAAGATTTAAGTCATTAGCATCCCATAAAGTATGGTGATGTTCGGCCGTGTTTGAGTTAAGATACCTTCATGATTCCATAGCCATGGGTACTAGATGGGCTAAAAAAACCCCAACACTTTCTCCTCATATGAAATTATGAGGGAAAGTATTTTACACATGTTCAAGTGTGGACATAGTTTACCAAAGAAAGCACCAAAAGTATCCGTGTAAGTGTTCGACAGAGATCATCACCATTTTTGATGCAAAAACAAGGTTTCAATACCCAAGGTTCCATTTATATCAATTGCACTCATAGCTTCATGCCAAAGCCGAATGCATTAGCCATATACTTACCTTCGGAATCCCAGGTTATTATTATTACACAAAGAACTGTAGTGTCCGACTCTTCTAAACCTGCAAAGTCCTATAGTGGCTAAAACAGAGCAAAAAAAGTTACAGGTCTGTAGTGTCCGACCAAAAAAACCAGTTAAAACAGCGACAGAACCATTCAACACACTGGTTTTCTCCATATCTTGCAGCGGCTAGAGTCAGAGCCAAATGACCAGTAGGTCATCACAAAAAATGTTGCTTCCAAAAGAACCAGTTTTCCGCCAAGCAATATCTTGATGTAGCAGATGTTAAGAACGGCCATTAAGCCAAGCCACCCATCTTGCTTCCATCCACATACACATGTACACACATACATACTTCCTCACACACACACCTACTAATTTATGTAAAGGTGAAGTACTTCGGCTGCTATTTACAGAGCAATTTATCAAACTGTGGCAAGACCCCGCTATTATGCAGGTTTTACTTTTGTTTTTTATGCAAAAATCTTGTATATGGTATTTTCCTGCAATGGATTTACATAAAACCCATTCATAAGATAAAATGCAGTAATGAGCTCAACTACTCATAGTTTTCTTTCCACACAAAGCAGCAGAACAACCACTAACCACCAATATATGCCATAGTATTACATCCATTTCTTACCATTGACCAACCCAAGAGGTGCCAGCCAATCCCACTATGTAAAGCCAGACAGCCCCCGACAGTAAACCATAGAGGCGACCTACCCAGTCCAAGGTCGGGAGTAATACATATATGGCGTATATACCATTTTTATTAACAGGCGGGGGGTATCATGCCCAAGGTTACCATATCAAGATTTTTGATATAATATCAACAAAAAGAGGAAGCAAAACGAGATCTTAGGTAGACCACAGTACCTGAGAAGTTTGAGCGGCAAGCTCTATAGCTATAGGAAGTTCAAGCAGTAACGACACAGAGCGGAATAACAATAACTAGAAAATTAATCTCAAGCTAAGTGAGGGCTAAGGAGTGCCCTCACCTTAGTATTTATAGGTTGGTTTGCAGGCATCCTGAGCGCATGAAGTGAAAGAGCAGAGCCGCGCATTGCTATGTGATCTCCTCAGGCGTCAGTGGATATCATTGCCTGGGGAGAGAGATCCGGTTCATGGTCCGAGGGTGGAAGGGGCCGCCTTCCCTTTGTGATGATGGCTGAGGATTTCCACTCTCTTTTTTGGAAAAACCCTTATATTTTTTGTACTAGGACATTGTCTCATATCAAAAGCCGGTGGCACAGTAAGATGATGAGAGCCCTATCTTGCCAATAGGGGAGGGGGGGGGGGGGGGGGGGGGGGGGGGGAATTTTTTGTTTTCCAGTAGTATGTTTCAGTATTTTAGTGTGTGTGTGGGGGGTTTTTTTTTGGGGGGGAAAATCATATAGGAGGAGGAAAAAATTAACTCCATAGTAGTACCACAGTGTGTGTGTGTGTGTGTGTGTGTGTGTGTGTGTGTGTGTGTGTGTGTGTGTGTGTGTGTGTGTGTGTGTGTGTGTGTGTGTGTGTGTGTGTGTGTGTGTGTGTGTGTGTGTGTGTACCCGCCCTAACCCAAGCACCACACACAATGGGTCGGTAGTAGGCCCATTGTGTATGGGCCTACTACCTTATGAGAGGGATAAGACTCTCTTTTTGGAATAACATTCCAGGCCAATTGTGCCTAATGAGAGCTTGAGTGATGGTGTTACGGATCTGATTGCGATTAAATCCATTAAGGCAGTATTTTTTAATTAGTACTAAAATTTCTTCCCAGGCCATAGATGGCGAAGAAGAAGAGTAGCAGATTAAGTAAACAAGGCCAATACAGGAGCAGATAGAGGCTTTGTAGGGCCTATTGCTATTTCTTTTGATGAATTCTATGTGAGGCAATTTAAGAAGATCCTTTCTCTAGATAAATCTAAGGTCATATCCACCTATAGATGGGGAGTGAAGGGATATTGAAAGGGTAAGAAATTGGGCTGATTTGCAGAAGCTCCCAAGAGTTGAATCATCAGGGATGGAAGTAGGCTCAATTTTTAGGCAGTGGGGGTATATTTGATCAATCTCTGAAGAGAATAATCTGTTGTTGATACTAAGTAGGTCGTCCATATACCTAAAGGTGTGTTTGGATAGTGGAAGTTTTTTATGGTTAGTTTCCATGTTCTTAAGACACCATTTGTACTCAAAGAAAGCTAAGTAGATGTTACACATAAGTGGTGAGAGAAGCCCATCGGGATTCCAAGACACTGATTAATGCAGCTACCACCTGCTATAATAGTACAGTTGTTTAACAACCAAAAAATGTAGGAGCAAAGTTTTGCTTCATCGAAGTGTAAAGGGTTTATGGAGTGAGATGCTTGAATCCATCTCGGTTTCTTGGCAAGAGAGATAAAGAGATGCTTTCTTTTTTTAGCATTGGTAAATGCTAAGTTAATGACCTTGGCTAGTACTGTCTTAAGGCCAAGATCCCCACTAAGTGGGATGTTTTTGTAGCATTGTGTGATATCTGTTGTAAAGATGTGGAAAATATGTTGAGGAAGGTTGAGTGTGACTTCTGTGGAACTTTTTGTAAGCCAGAAGGGATTGCATTGGATATTTAGGAAATCATTGCAGATTTTTTGTTTCTCTGCACAGATGATTTCTAATTCTGTGAGAATAAGATCAAGGCAAAGAGTAAATCTTTGGTGATATCTGTGAAGATACAGTTAGAGGCATCAGATTTCCATCTGAATTTATGTTTGTGGAATTTATATGTAGGAAATAGTACTGGTAACTTGGTGTTACTGATAGTGTATCCAAGCTATCCTAAATGTTTGGAGATCTTGTTAGAGATATCTTGCGGTGTTTTGTTGGTATGATAGAATTATTTTCCTGATACTCGTTCCCGAGCTGCTTTCCAAGCAAGTTGTTTACACATAATAGTAGGATAGTTAGAGCTTTTGTCAAGCCCTACCACTAACCAATTATCTGATATTAGTTGAAAGTCAAAGGCAAGCTGCGATGTAAGCCAAGTACTATCAGAAGAAAGCCATTTTCTAGGAAGTAGAGAAATTTTGTTAAGGAAGCATTCCTTAACTGATTTCTTTAAGTCCGGTAGGACTGTCATCTCCAGTCGGAGAGCACTGACAAGGTCAGTGAGGCAGCTAAGTAAAGCTGATAGGGCAAGGTAAGGGTTTTTTGGATAGTTTGGTATGTGATTGAGTCCTTTGGCTGGTAGCTTACGTATTGTAGCATTATCGATAATGTTGAGGTCCTGAGTACAGACATGGTCCTGAGTACAGACATGTTGAGGTCTTGAGTACAGACATGGTTCCCACATTCTTCAAAATTCCTACAGAATGAGGTAAATTGAATGCATGTAAAATAAGGGATTGTTTCTTGTCTAAGAAAGTCATTGTTAAGAACTAATCTTTTTATAGGATGATGATATTTCCATCCAATGAGAATGTTGTCAAGTAGTTTATGATTTCCAAAAAATATGTCAAAACACTCACAAAGAAGACTTTTAGGTAGGATCCAATCAAGAAGAATGTTGTGAAAAAGACAGTGTATGTAGGTAGCACCATAATTCGAATCATCTTTGCTGAGAACTTTTCTTCCACATGGATTTGTAGATACCTGCAATATATTTAAGGGTTAGATTTCAGGGAAGTTTCTGATTGCAGGGAATCTGCCTCTCCCTCTAGTAAAGCTACGAGACTTTCCTCGATTAGATGAGGAGCTAGGTGTAAAAAAGGAAGTGAAAGAGTTGGGAGTAGCTAAAGAGTTAGATCTTTTTAGAGCAGGAGACTCATCCTCTTCAATACAAGGTTTTAGCAAATTAGTGATGTATTTGACTCCTTTGTAGTTAGCATACGTGGTGAGGTATACTAGACCGGGTTTCTCAGCTTTAAGTTCTTTCAGAATATCATGCATCAGTCCTCGGAAGATGTTAAAGGCAATTTGTGCAATCAAAATCTGCTTGGCCTGTCCACCTAGCCATGAGCAGATGAGGGATAGATGAAAGTCTACTGGTTTATCTGGGAATAACAGTTCCAAATGGTTGAGGATATACCATATTGCATGGCCAAACCACATGATGCTTGATTCACAGATAGCTTTGGGGTCAAGAAATCTGCAGGCACATTTTACATAGGGGCGGAAGATATTCCAGATAGACTCTGTGTAGAAATCTGGGTTGCTTTTTGCAAATTCCATGCTACCCTTAGTACGTATGTACAATCTAGTATTTGAGGGCATTTGGAGTGGTCGATAAGGTGAAGGTTAAAGGGGGCTTTAATCAGTTCTCCCTTGTCCAAGAATTGCCCACCTTTTAGAATTTTAAGTTTGCAGTCTTCCACTGTTGAGGCGGGGAGGTTGGCCAAGTATACCCAGGTTTCACTAAGAATAGGAGCCAGGAAGGCTTTGTTTTGGTAGAACCTATAGTTGATGGTCTACTCTGAGAGATTCAATTTCTATTCGTCTTATCGGTAAGACAGGAAATACTTTTGAGATTTTAGGGACCATCTCAAGGAGATTAACGTCATTGAGAGAGCAGAGGTTAGTTTGAAACTCTTTTACTGCTTCTAGAGAAACACTATCTCGACAGAAGATGCCACCAGTTGAAGGGATGGCGGGGGTATTTGGGGTGCAGATAAAAGAGGGTTTAAGTCCACAGAATTTTCTAAGGAAATTTGACAGCTCAGCTCCAGATGAGGAGAACAGGGCAAGCTCTTGCTGATATTGTGAAGCAAGGACAGGAAGTTGGGCAATGTATTGGGAAAGAAAATTAACACCTTCTAGTGGGTCTTTGTCCACAGATGCTAGAATCTTTACCCAGTCATTAAATGATAACATATGCAAGACAGAAAGTTTTTTGTCCGAAACAAGAGCTGAATCATAAATAAGCTATGAAGCATCCAAACTGCTAATACATCTGAGGACCAAAGAGGAGGCCACAGAGAGGGGCTCCGTGGTAAGTTCCAAACCTTGAGATAGGGCAAGAGTCTGCAAAAAAAGTGAGGTCAAGTTTATTTTTTCTTGCCATAGTATGTGATACATAATTTGGCTTTCCCAGAAAGGAAAGGTCTAGTTCTAGCAGCTAGGGCTTCTTTTGGTGCATGGTCTTTCATGTAGAGCTTAATCCGATCAAGGATCTTTGTGTGATTCTTAGGGTTGTGATTTGTACTCATGCGAGCTGTCATTCTATAACGTGAGCAGTCCCAAAAAAAAGTGATATAAAGATTAGCAAAGTGCCTAAGAAGTAAAGTCTTTTTTGGTCCTGCAACCCTTCAACCGGCAAAGTCAGAGACTATGGTAGCCATGAGCAGGGAACCAAAAGAGAGTCTAAAAAGGGCCACCTAACACCAGTCTACCAATGAAGGATTTAACGACTGTGGGTCCAATTTAGAGCTCTATTCTTACGATAATTTCCTAGGCCAGCATCCCGGTTTCCCCAGACAGGGGAGAGCCTATGTATAGGATGTGTGTGTAGCTATTTAATCTTAATTAATAAGACATAATTGAACGTTTAACAAATGGCCAAGGAACAATGAACTGATTTGTACAAAAATAACTCAGTATCAGAATTATCTAAGTACAATGATTGTAAGAAACAGGTCCTCTTTCAGTGGGGTTGGTAGTAAAAAAACTTCCTCGTTCTTCACTGGGTATTTCATAACAGTAATGTTGCTTGCCAAAGAAAAGAAACCCTCCAAGATAAGATAGAGTCCTTACCTGCATCCATCCAAACAAGACAACAATTCAGTTAGCCTTGGATGTGTTTTACAGGTATTAATGGACCATATCAGTTGTTGTCCATGTCCATCTTACAGAATTTAATTACTTTAGACAAGCTAGGTCTTTTATTAGATTTTGTATGTTTAGCAATCTTTGTCTATTTCTTCCAAAATGAGTGGTACAATCTACCTTCTAATCTGAGTGGTGAGGTCCACCAAAAAAAACATTACTATAATGAATTTCACTTGTTTAGCCATAGCTCGGTAGCTATGCTTAAGCCCATAGTAGCAACCATATACTTACCCATCATTATTAAAAAAAAAAAAACTCCATTTTTACCGAGTGGAACCTCATGTCACGAGCCATACCCCAGTATTTATGCCAAAGCTGAGAGTATCAACCATATACTTACCTTCAAACTCCCAAGATTTAAGTCATTAGCATCCCATAAAGTATGGTAATGTTCGGCCGTGTTTGAGTTAAGATACCTTCATGATTCCATAGCCATGGGTACTAGATGGGCTAAAAAAACCCCAACACTTTCTCCTCATATGAAATCATGAGGGAAAGTATTTTACACACGTTCAAGTGTGGCCATAGTTTACCAAAGAAAGCACAAAAAGTATCCGTGTAAGTGTTCAACAGAGATCATCACCATTTTTTATGCAAAAACAAGGTTTCAATACCCAAGGTTCCATTTATATCAATTGCAGTCACAGCTTCATGCCAAAGCCGAATGCATTAGCCATATACTTACCTTCGGAATCCGAGGTTATTATTATTACACAAAGAACTGTAGTGTCCGGCTCTTCTAAACCTGCAAAGTCCTGTAGTGGCTAAAACAGAGCAAAAAAAGTTACAGGATTGTAGTGTCCGGCCAAAAAAACCAGTTAAAACAACGACAGAACCATTCAACACACTGGTTTTCTCCATATCTTGCAGCGGCTAGAGTCAGAGCCAAGTGACCAGTAGGTCATCACAAAAAATGTTGCTTCCAAAAGAACCAGTTTTCCGCCAAGCAATATCTTGATGTAGCAGATGTTAAGAACGGCCATTAAGCCAAGCCACCCATCTTGCTTCCATCCACATACACATGTACACACATACATCATTCCTCACACACACACCTACTAATTTATGTAAAGGTGAAGTACTTCGGCTGCTATTTACAGAGCCATTTATCAAACTGTGGCAAGACCCCGCTATTATGCAGGTTTTACTTTTGTTTTTTATGCAAAAATCTTGTATATGGTATTTTCCTGCAATGGATTTACATAAAACCCATTCATAAGATAAAATGCAGTAATGAGCTCAACTACTCATAGTTTTCTTTCCACACAAAGCAGCAGAACAACCACTAACCACCAATATATGCCATAGTATTACATCCATTTCTTACCATTGACCAGCCCAAGAGGTGCCAGCCAATCCCACTATGTAAAGACAGACAGCCCCCGACAGTAAACCATAGAGGCGACCTACCCAGTCCAAGGTAGGGAGTAATACAAATATGGTGTATATACCATTTTTATTAACAGGCGGGGGGTATCATGCCCAAGGTTACCATATCAATATTTTTGATATAATTTCAACAAAAAAAGGAAGCAAAACGAGAGCTTAGGTAGACCACAGTACCTGAGAAGTTTGAGCGGCAAGCTCCATAGCTTTAGGAAGTTCAACCAGTAACGACACAGAGCGGAATAACAATAACCAGAAAATTAATCTCAAGCTAAGTGAGGGCTAAGGAGTGCCCTCACCTTAGTATTTATAGGTTGGTTTGCACGCATCCTCAGCGCCCGAAGTGAAAGAGCAGAGCCGCCCATTGTTGTGTGATCTCCTCAGGCGTCAGTGGATATCATTGCCTGGGGAGAGAGAGCCGGTTCATGGTCCGAGGGTGGAAGGGGCCGCCTTCCCTTTGTGATGACGGATGAGGATTTCCACTCTCTTTTTTGGAAAAACCCTTATATTTTTTGTACTAGGACATTGTCTCATATCAAAAGCTGGTGGCACAGTGAGATGATGAGAGCCCTATCTTGCCAATAGGGGAAGGGGGGGGGGGGGGAATTTTTTGTTTTCCAGTAGGTATGTTTCAGTATTTTAGTGTGTGTGTGGGGGGGGGTTTTTTGGGGGGGGAAAACCATATAGGAGGAGGACAAAATTAACTCCATAGTAGTACCACAGTGTGTGTGTGTGTGTGTGTGTGTGTGTGTGTGTGTGTGTGTGTGTGTGTGTGTGTGTGTGTGTGTGTGTGTGTGTGTGTGTGTGTGTGTGTGTGTGTGTGTACCCGCCCTAACCCAGGCACCACACACAATGGGTCAGTAGTAGGCCCATTGTGTATGGGCCTACTACCTTATGAGAGGGATAAGACTCTCTTTTTGGAATAACAGCTCAGGCAAATTGTGCCTAATGAGAGCTTGAGTGATGGTGTTACGGATCTGATTGCGATTAAATCCATTAAGGCAGTATTTTTTAATTAGTACTAAAATTTCTTCCCAGGCCATAGATGGCGAAGAAGAAGAGTAGCAGATTAAGTAAACAAGGCCAATACAGGAGCAGATAGAGGCTTTGTAGAGCCTATTGCTATTTCTTTTGATGAAATCTATGTGAGGCAATTTAAGAAGATCCTTTCTCCAGATAAATCTAAGGTCATATCCACCTGTAGATGGGGAGTGAAGGGATATTGAAAGGTTAAGAAATTGCGCTTATTTGCAGAATCTCCCAAGAGTTGAATCATCAGGGATGGAAGTAGGCTCAATTTTTAGGCAGTGGGGGTATATTTGATTAATCTCTGAAGAGAATAATATGTTGTTGATACTAAGTAGGTCGTCCATGTACCTAAAGGTGTGTTTGAATAGTGGAAGTTTTTTATGGTTAGTTTCCATGTTCTTAAGACACCATTTCTCCTCAAAGAAATCCCAAGTAGATGTTACACATAAGTGGTGAGCAAGAGAAGCCCATCGAGATTCCAAGACACTGATTAATGCAGCAACCACCTGCACAATAATGTGAAAAAAACCTTTTAAAATGTGAGAAACACCACTATATTAGGCACACTTTTCTAAAAAAGTTTTTTATTAGAGATGGTTGGTCAAATATAAAGCCCCAAGTATAGAGTATCATTCCAGAGTTTGGCATTCTTCATCTATTTTGCATCCTTGGTGTATTATGGCCAACTCTCATGACCAGGTTCTTTTCATAGCAACAGCTCATCTCTTTATGTCAAATGAATCAGTACGTCGAGAAACATTACTCCGTTATGAACAGCATCCATTCGCGCAGCTAGGAACTTCTGTTTCTCAAACAAAGTGGTGGACATATCAGGATCGAGTGACCAGAGTGACACTTTGGGGTCGTGAACATTTCAAAAATAATATCCGATTGGCAATGTTTACTGAAGCAGTGGGTCTAGGGCCTAAATATTATTATATCGAGCATTCCATAAAGCCTAGTTTTTCAAATCGGCTATATCTGCTAGCCCAGTTTCTACCTCCTCAGAAGATTTTCCTATACCGTAGTTATGGTCATCAGCTACGAGGATATTTTAACTGTACTCACCACACTCGGGAGTATGGGGTAGCCTTGGTGACTCGTATCGTGCCTTTGGCAGAGCGGCCAAATACTTGCTTCTACTGTGATAGTTGTTTGTGTGATCATGTGATGGGCGGCATAATAGAGATGTAGCAGTAAAGCTCATTAGCTAAGCTTTCTTTTGTCCTGTGACATCTTGTGTGTGTTTGTGTGTGTGTGTGTGTGTGTGTGTGTGTGTGTGTGTGTGTGTGTGTGTGTGTGTGTGTGTGTGTGTGTGTGTGTGTGTGTGTGTGTGTGTGTGTGTGTGTGTGCCCACCCTTTCCCAGGCACCCTATCCTATGAGGCAGTAGACCCCATAGAATAGGGGCCTACCACCTCAAGAAGTGTTTGTATTAAATTCGCAACCAGCTATGCTGATGTTAGTTTTATTTTGTTCTAAGCAAACTAATCAGATTATGTAAGTCAAACTTGAGGTAAGTCCAGTTGTGTTTTTCTAAGGAGTTGCAGATGCAAGCAACAAGGTCTTTTTTTGGAAACCCGTTTTTAATGAACTTGGCAATCAAAGCTTCAATCTCTTCATATGCTTTAAAACAGTCGGAAGAGGCATACATTATAAGAAAAAGTATTCCAAGACAAGTGTGTAGAGAGTTTTTGTATGGTCTATTGCTCTTTTTCTTCGTAAACTCAGAGGACACAAGTTTAAGATTGTCTCTTTTCCAAAAAAAAATTGTATAAAAATTGCCCAAAAAAGGTTCAGTCAAAGTAAACTCAATATTCAAGAAGTGTGTTCTAGAAACTATCCATTTATCCTGCCATAGTACTCTCTCGCAGAATGTAGGTTCAATACTTAAGCAAGGTGGATAAATATCTTTAAGAGTAATCTCAAATATGGGGTTGTTGACGCTACATAGGTCATCCATAAACCTGAATGAATGTGCAAAATGTGTGAGTAATGAGTTACTTCCGGGGTTATTTAAAATTTTCCGGAGCCATTGATATTCGAAGTAACAGAGATAAAGATTACACATCACCGGAGAGCATGCAAACCCCATTGGGATTCCTAGAGTTTGTTTGTAGCAGGTATTTCCTAATTGGATACAGCTATTATTTAGTAGCCAAAGGATATACCTATAAAAATCTTCTTCTTTAAAGCTGAATGGTGCAGATTTGTTCGATTTTTTTACCCATCCTTTATTCGCTTTTTGTGAGATGCATGTATACCCAAGTTCCTTTCTGTGGGCAAAGGCAATCTTTATAAGACACGATAAGGTATAAATAAGTCCAAAAGGCCCATCTAACGGGATATTTTCATAGCATTGAGTTATGTCTGCCATGAAGATAGAGAAAATTCTTTCTGGGAGGTTGATAAACACCTCAGCCGCATTTTTTATGACCCAAAAAGGACAATAGTCTATATTTCTGAATCTCTTTATATCCCTGTGTTTGATGGCACAGATCTTTTTTATTTCTAGTAGGACCAAATTTAAGCAGTGGGTGATATCATTTGTAACACAAGAGCTAGAACAGGCAATTTGAAGCGTCAGAAATCCATCTAAATTTATGCTTATGATTTCTATATGTTGGGAAGAGTACAAGAATTTTTAGAGATTCAGGACTATAGCCGAGTCCTGATAATTCCTTGTTCAATGCTGTAGCTACATATAGTGGAGAGTTATCAAGTTTACTAAAGTCATTACTATTAAGTCTTGAACTGGCTGCCTCAAAGGTCAATTTTTTACATATAACGGATGCAGTGTTTGACGCTTTATCTAGGCCAATAATGAGCCATTTCTTTTTAATATCATAGATAGAGGTCTTCATTTTTGGCGTAAGCCACGTAGTATCCGTGCTTAGCCATACTTGTGGCAAGAGACTGATCTTTTTCCAAAAAATTCTTTTGAGAGTTGATGTAAGTTGGAAGTGAACTTCCTCCTCCAGTTGGAGTTTTAAGGCCAAGTCGGCCAGGCATTCAAGTAGTGCAGATAAGGCACTTTGAGGATTAAGCGGAAAGGGAGGAATATGATTCAAGCCATTACTCAATAGACTCCTTACTTGAGGATCCAAAACAATTTCTAAGTTAGATGTACAAACATGTAAACCAAATTCAGTGAAGTCTTTACAGAATTTTTTGAAAAGATGACAAGAGCAGATAGGTATCTCATTATTATGGAGAAACGTAATGGAATAAAAAAGATTCTTAATAGGCGGTGAGTATTTCCAACCAATCATCACATCCCTTAGTAATAAATTTGACCCAAAAATATGTCCAAAACATTCTGCAAAGATAGCTTGGGGAGTAAAGAAATCCAAAATTTTGCTTGTAAACAAGCAATGTGTGAAAATCTTACTACACACTTCTTCCTTTGGAGGTACTTATCGTCTTCCACAAGCAATCCATCGATCCTGCATATTACATATCCAAAAGGTTTCTGACTGGTAGGTTTCTACCCCTACCTCTCACAAAACTTCTACCTTTCCCTCTTCCAATCACAGAATCACTCGAAGAGGGGGTTAGGAAAGAGGTGTAAGATGCCGTTGGAGAGACAACAGTATTAGGACGTTTGGAAACTTGGGATTCATCTTATTCAATATTTGGTTTAATTTGGCTAACTATACTTTTGATACCTTTAAAGCCGCCATAAGTGGTAAGCAAAGTCCCACATCCTTCAGATCCAAGCTCTTCAAGGGTATCACGCATAATTGCTCTATACTGAATAAAGGCAATTTGAGCTAAGACCAGATCTTTTGCTTGACCACCAAGCCAAGAACAAAAGAGGGAAAGGTGAAATTCTTATGCTTTATCCGGGAAGATACTAGGTAGATT
Source organism: Adiantum capillus-veneris (assembly GCF_014529385.1). Taxonomy (NCBI): domain Eukaryota; kingdom Viridiplantae; phylum Streptophyta; class Polypodiopsida; order Polypodiales; family Pteridaceae; genus Adiantum; species Adiantum capillus-veneris. Next base: position 146,033,337 of record NC_140932.1, on the reverse strand, counting down.
GTTGAGGGCATACCAAATAGGATGGTCAAACCAAATAATGCTTGACTCGCAAGAGGCTTTGGGATCCAAGAATCTGCAAGCACACTTAAGGTAAGGCCTGAACACATTCCACACTGTCTCGGTGTAGTAATCAGCATTGCTTTTGCTAAAGGTCATTACTCCTTTAGTCCTTTCATATAGCCCTGAATTCGAACTACATTTTTTGTCATCAAGGAAACTCATATTGAAAGGAGCTTTAATCAGATCCCCTTTGTCCAAGAGCTGGATCCCTTTTAGAACTTTATGTTTGCATTCTTCGATAGTAGCAGGAGCCAAGTTGGCAAGGAAGACCCAGGTTTCCATGGATATGGGTGCAAGAAAACCTTTATTTGGAAACAACCACAACCTATGCTCGACTCCCAAGGATTCTACTTCAACTTGTCGGGATGGTAAAAAAGGAAAGGCCCTCGAGACTTTCGGTACCATGTCCAAAAGCGAGGCTTCACTGAGTGAACAAAGGTCTTTTTGAAATTCCTTTACAGCTTCTAAAGCGGATGCATCTCTACAGAAGAGACTATTCGGAGGAGGGACAATAGGCGTAGAGGGAGCAGTAACAAAGATAGGACTAAGCCCACAAAATTTTATAAGAAGATTTGACAGTTCTGATCCTTTGGAAGAAAAAGATTCTAAGTCTTGAATGTGTGCTTTGGAAAGTCCAGCTAGATTTGAAGTAAATTCCATCAAAAGGTTGATACCATTCGATTTATTTTTTACAAGAAGAGCTAGCACTTTAACCCATAGGTCAAATGAAATCAGTTGGACAAGAGATAGACTAGACTCCTTCGAAGCATCATAAATTAGGGTAGAAGCTTCTCTATCTTGTATACATTTTAGTACAAGAAGCAAGGCTATGGAAAGTGGTTCCACAGGAAGAGCCAGTCCTTGGGAGAGGGGAACAATCTGCAAAATTATCATTAGTTAGACTTCCATAGTCTAGGAGCATAGACCCGAAGATCTAATCCACAGTGTTACATTTTTTGAATTTCACTACCCTATGAAGATAAGGCCTAGTCCTATGAGAGATACAAGGAAAGTTCTTTTCTATTTCTTTAGCCAGACGTAATTTCTCTGAAATCAGAGCTCTTTTTTCAGGGTCAGAGCATACTTTCATTCTTGCAGTGAGCTTTCCCACGACCTGGTCAACATAAGTAATAGATTATGTAAATGATAGTATTTTAAAGTAAAGTAAGAAGCATGAATATAAAGTGGAATGGTAGTGCTATCAACCTTTTCACCAGTCAGGTAAAGAAAACCACAGAGACTGTGTGATAGCACCCCTGCCTATTAGAGTATAAACTTTATACTAATATAGGCAAAAGTTTCTAGAGTCATTGTCTGAGAGAGAAAAATTGTTAAGTCAATCCCTCTTTTGCGTTTATTGTGTGTGTAGCAGTTCTAAATATATAAAATTATACGCAAGCGAACACTAACTGTTCACAGACAAAAATTCTAGAAAAGTACAGTGTCTTTGCACAGTAATTTATTTGCAGTTGAAAATAAATTATGTACAAGGTAATGAAGATAACAAAATACAGCTCAAGTATCCTTAAACCCAATGTCTGGGAAATCTTGTATCACACTACGAGATCCACCATTTGTTAAGAACTGGACGTTTTAATCAAGGAAGGTAGCCCTCACCTGCACCCATAGCCACAAGAAAACAGTGCGTTAGCACGTGACTATACGCAGGTGATGCTGGGCATCCCAGTTGTTATCCATGTCACCATTAAAAAAACATAGTTCTTAACTTGAATAATTGAATTTTTTTAAAAAAAACTTGGTAAGAGTGAAGATCCTTGGCTTCTCAACCAATGTGATACAGACGGTACCCAATCCCATAGAGCAGCCATAAATTTGTTTTTATTTTTTCTCAAACATAACCCTTATTCCCAAAGTTCCTTATTTTTGCATTATGTCATTCCTACTGCTGCCATATTCCAGCTAACAAATGTATACAACAATATGTTGGACCACTTATTCATAGTGAGCCAACTTAGACTTGGTCCGGAAAAAAAAAATTACCAATCTCAAGTTATGCCCAGCAAGAGGGAACTGTATGCCATGCTCAACACCATATCATGCATTCCTTCCTATCAACTATCAGAAGTTAGGGTAGTAACACTAAAGTAATCTGTGAATTCAGAGTATCCTTTTAGTTAAATCCGAAAAAAACTTTTGCAATAAAACACATCAGATTTAACCAGCCAGGATCACTTAAGGTCACTATATGTTTTACCTTGTGGTATTGAGATCAAACTTACTAGTAAGATGTTAGGTAAGGCTAAGTGCCTATATACTTTAAATGAGAAAAAGAAGCCAGCAGAAGAAGTTAAAAAAGGAATTGAGAAGCCAAGATTCGACCGAACTTCTGCCATCATAAATCTGTCACTTCTTTGAACTAAGTGATAGGTTAAACAGAACCTACCTCTATGACAATGCTGAAAAAAACCAGTTAGAAAACTTGCTTTTTATTTAACATTAGTCCGATATGTGAAGTCAGCATCAAGGGCACCATACCCGAAGCCAGCACACAGAATAACCTTTTTAGCTGCTTCAGTACACTAGGCTACCGGTAAAGAAAGTTGAGTTAAAAAAACCTTATTTAATCTTTATAGTGGGGTATGCGAAACCTATCATACCCTACTGTAAAGTAATATGCCTGGCCATTATTTCCAGAAAAAACAGTTTTGAATGTCCTTTGAATCCTCTAAAGTAGGTTTTTTTAAAAAAAACACCAGATTTTAGTAACAGATTCAATTCCGGGTAAGTCCTTATTTCCGAAATTACCTCAGCAAAGTCACCAAACTAATCCAACCACTTACATAAATCTCATTCATTTAGTGTAAGACATGTTATTTTCAGATCTGCATTACACCATTCATGAGTACCTTACCCTTTCGAGTAACAATATTACCCGAGTCAACACTATATACCTTTCATGTCCTTTATCCTCATTTTTATGCAGTCAAAGGATAAGACATACACCTGGTAATCTGCTTTTTTCCACAAAATATATATATATATAGGACATACAGAAAAAAACCAGTTAGACAGTCTCCCTTCATTTTTATAATTTTATTTCCATCAAAACATTACCCAATAGATACTGGTTTATTTTACCGCATTCTTCATGCCAAGAAGAGCCATGTTTCGAAGCCAGTCTCCTAGTACTTTTACAAAGCAAAAAACATCTTTAGTCGAAGCAAAAAAACCCCATTCCATATACTTTCTCCCTCTGAATTTAAGAACAGTCATCGGAGCAAAAAAAAGCCGTCTACCTACCTGGTTGTTTTAAAACCAAAGTATCATAATCATTAAAAAATCTTGTTAACTTGAAGATTTAGGAGGTAATTCTAAGTTTAACTTGAGCCATCCACGCTTCTTCCTTTACCAGTAAGAGTCAGATTCTGGAGCTAGGTTATATCTATGTATTTTTTTGTTTATTTTATGAAAACAAACACCATCAGTCAAACGGATAACACATGCCAGACTCTAGAGATAATTTCAGTTTGACACAAGAAAGCAAATCGGAAAACATCCTTTAATTTATTCCAAGTTTCTTTATTCCAAAATTCGATACCTGTAATCTGAGTCTATTCAGTCTGAGGTCAGCTCATGTAAATAACAGTACTCCGACTCCTTAGTATTTATAGCAGACATAAGTTTCTGACATTATAAGCCCACCATTTTTAGCCTATTTATTTTTTTAGATCTTTGTGAATATCTGGCTCTATGTAAAGACCAGCAAGACATACATCAACAAGTTGATCAAACCCAGCTTAGCTTTACATTTTCAAATGCAGTCCGCTCTATAAACATGCCTTTAGACACGCTCAAGTCATTTTATTCCATTTCCGACAGAGTCAGACTCAACCACTCAAGAAATGATAAAAAACCAGATTTTTCTTTCCCCATCCACTGATTTCACGGACATACACATTAGTCAAAGCAAAACCATAACTTGCATTGATGACAAAGCAAGCCAATCGTATATATCTCCTCATACACCATTCACATGAAAGCTCAGTATCCGGAGATAATTTAACAAGTTTATTTTTAAAAATTTCCAGAAAACAGTCTCAGCAAAGCAACTTAGTGTATAAAGAAATTCCTTAGAGCAAGACAGAAATTTTCTGTTAACCTCAAGATTAGGAGACGATGACGCCTCCACACTGGCTTTCTCCGATTTTTTCGGCATGCTTGAGCCACAGCCACCAGTAGATGGAATACGCAAAGTTTTTGAAATAACACATGCAGTAATAGAGACGCAGTATGTGAGTATGATAACTCACCTTAGAAGTCAAGTTTAAATAGTTGATGCTCCTCTACAGCAGACGCGACAGTTGAGTTGGACCGGTTAAGCCCCCAATCGAGGATGTCAGTCCAGGCACGTACACCAGTATCCTCATAGCCTAAGGCTCGGAGGCAGAATCCAGAGGTTTAGAGGGTAAGTTTCCACAATATCAGCCCTACTGCTCAAGAAAACATGGCGCGGAAGTCTGTCATCGCCGGCCTTTCCAAAAAACCCTACGCAGTGGCGTGCAGAGGATGAAAGAAGGACCATAAGCCACGCTTACAGAAATTTAAGGATCAGTACTGAGACCAAATATTGTGAAGCCAAGTCGGACAGTCACCTCCACAATGGTATAGCCTATATTCCCATAAAAGGCCCGTTTTTATTCACTAGACATGATTAAATATGGTGTCGGGTATAAACACCCCATTAGGTATTTTTTACCTGCTATCCTAGCATGACTTTTAGAAGTAAGTGGTTTTCACCAATTTATTTTTAAGGCCCGGTCATGCAGATTACATCACCCCAAGGTAAAATTTAAATAGCAATGATTCCCGTATTCATACCCAGGTCACTAGACCCATATTTAGTAAGCAGTATCAAGTCTCAGGTATATAGTAGGTATTTATACATGCTATCCATGCCCTCTGTAAGGCTTCCACCTGCACAATAATGTGAAAAAAACCTTTTAAAATGTGAGAAACACCACCATATTAGGCACACTTTCCTAAAAAAGTTTTTTATTAGAGATGGTTGGTCAAATATAAAGCCCCAAGTATAGAGTATCATTCCAGAGTTTGGCATTCTTCATCTATTTTGCATCCTTGCTGTATTATGGCCAACTGTCATGACCAGGTTCTTTTCATAGCAACAGCTCATCTCTTTATGTCAAATGAATCAGTACGTCGAGAAACATTACTCCATTATGAACAGCATCTATTCCCGCAGCTAGGAACTTCTGTTTCTCAAACAAAGTGGTGGACATATCAGGATCGAGTGACCAGAGTGACACTTTGGGGTCGTGAACATTTCAAAAATAATATCCAATTGGCAATGTTTACTGAAGCAGTGGGTCTAGGGCCTAAATATTATTATATCGAGCATTCCATAAAGCCTAGTTTTTCAAATCGACTATATCTGCTAGCCCAGTTTCTACCTCCTCAGAGATTTTCCTATACCGTAGTTATGGTCATCAGCTACGAGGATATTTTAATTGTACTCACCACACTCGGGAGTATGGGGTAGCCTTGGCGACTCGTATCGTGCCTTTGGCAGAGCGGCCAAATACTTGCTTCTATTGTGATAGCTGTTTGTGTGATCATGTGGTGGGCGGCATAATAGAGATGTAGCAGTAAAGCTCATTAGCTAAGCTTTCTTTTGTCTCGTGACATATTTGTGTGTGTGTGTGTGTGTGTGTGTGTGTGTGTGTGTGTGTGTGTGTGTGTGTGTGTGTGTGTGTGTGTGTGTGTGTGTGTGTGTGTGTGTGTGTGTGTGTGTGTGTGTGTGTGTGTGTGTGTGTGTGTGTGTGTGTGAGAGAGAGAGAGAGAGAGAGAGAAGTAGATGATGATGGAGAAGAAGAAACAAATTGATCAAACGTTGTAGAAAACTATCCGAAGAGACCTTGGAGATCTATCCAACAAGGAGAGTTGAACTCAAGATAGGCTATTCAAGATGGAAGTACCTTAAACCCATCTACCAAGCGTGGGTGGTAGAATGGTTGAACCATTTACCCCTTTTTTTCAACACACATACAACCATCGACAAAGCACACACACACACCTGAGATAGATAGAGAGAGAGAGAAGGGGGGGGAAGGGGGGGGGGGGGGCAATGGAGGATCAAGAGAGAGTGTGAAGTTGAGCAGATAGAAAAAGAATCTTTTTGGAATTTTCTTTTGCCAGATTCCCAAAAAGCGCTCACCAAAAAATTATGTTTGTATAATAATGTGGTGCAAATCTACAACTTTAAATAGAAATAGGGGGAAACAGTAAGAGATTGTGTGAGTCAAATGAAACAATACATTGATAGATGTCCCAATTTCAAAATTTCAACTGAGGACTTGTCTCAATGTTTTTTAGAGGGATTAGTAAACAAGAATGTGCATGCTATTTTGTATAGCAAAAAAGACACTACTTGGGAAGCATGCAGCCTAGATGCTATTGACTTAGAAGATAATTGCAAGATTTTCAACAAGGAAAGGAGTGTTAAGGATGTACCCCGGGGGATTCACTCTATATACAAAACGGGACGCCACCTGTGAGCGGACAACTTTGATAAAACCCCTATATACGACTCATATTAGGGAATATGAACCCCCCTTTCTACGCTTATACGACAATCAATATAGAAAACTATCATACCCCTATCTTACATATAAAATTTAGGTCTCACATGATCTAAATGAGTAAAACTAGTCAAAGAGCGTGTAGCATAGAGACTGGCACTGTACTAAGAAACCACTACTGTTGGTAACTAGATGTACCATCAATGTGTCTTAGTTTGAGTTTCAAACTATGTGCCTGTTCAGCCTGCACTCTAGCTACTCGTCCAATTTTGACCCATCTAAATTACTCAAAAAACATGGTTGTAAAGTTGTGTTAGGTTCTTCGTGTAAATTTGCATCTATACAATCTCTTTACAACTTTTATCCCTCAACAAATGAACTATAATCACAAAACAAGCAGTTGATAGAAAGCAGTGTTAGTTCTTGCATGTATCTTTGTAGCTATTGAATCACAAGTTCAAGGGCAGACTCTTTTGGGAAGCCATAATTTTGAAACACAAAAACTTCCTCTCATTTTCACCTTTTTTCACTTCTCCCCCCCATAAATATGATACCCCCTCCCTTATTTTTCAGCTTGGGAGATAAATTATTGGGGGCCTGCCTCTAACTTATACTCTTATGTAACTTGTAAAAAAACCCCCCTCCCTTGCACTTACGTGGTGCGGTAAGTTTTCCATGGTGAATCCCTCGGGGGATGTACAAAGTGAGCAAACCACACCTACAGTGCCAGCACAAGTAGGAACAACTATGATAGCTCCCGTCAATGCTATAGAAGACATGCTTAAACGCATGAACAACATGATGACCAACATGCAAAGGATTCCAATGAGAGGGCCAAAATAGGGTTCCCCTCAGGGACAACCTATTGGACAGCAAACACCATTGAAATGGTGTGCCATTGAAGGAAAATGGACAAGCCACAAGACAAACAAGTGCTATTATAAGACCAAATATGATGGAAACTTCCAATATGCTCCAATGAGGCCACAAGGACAACCTATGCATAGATATCTACCAAATATGACATCAATGCAGAGACAACCCATGAATATGGAGAGACCACAACCGATATTAGGCTAGCAACCACCACTACAAGGGAATAATATTGTACTAGTCAAGTACATGTTGCATGGGGCAGGTGGATGATTAGGCTCTAGTACTCGTTACACCATACCCTAACACAAGTTCTATACCAATGGGGGTAGAGAGATAATGGTATACTCAGTCAACACCTGTGATAGTAGAACCAGTTTATCAGATGCCTCTAGAGGTGACACTTGTTTACTTCATTGCAAACCAAGGAGCTAGACAACCAAACCAATGCCAAAACCAAAAAAAATAGAAAATTCCATAACTGCGGAGCAACAGACCATCGAAAAAATGATTGTCATGAACGAGATAAGAATGTGTGCCCTACATAAGCATTTTGTGGAGCGTGTGGTTGCTGTTACCGTATACATGTGGTAGTGATGTGTGTGAACACACTAGGACCGTCGGGGCATTTTTTCCCTCTTTAGGAGGTTTTTTCCCCCGAGCATTGTATACATGCCCATCACTCTAGGGCTATCTATCTTTCCATTGCACACTAAGTAACACATTCTCTATTGTGTGCCTTGATCTTCCTTCATCTTCTCCAAGCTATGTGTGTTTCTCTGCAACCCTAATTCCAACATTTGGTATCAGAGCAGGTTACGTCCTCCCGGGCTTAGTCACCAACTGCTCCAGCACACGCCTGCTCACTTTCTCCAATTATAGTGAGGTTTGGTGAGCTTTTGCAGGTCGACAAATATTTTGAGGGTGCTCATAGATCTTGGTCTGCTCAGATTTTTTATTCGGGCTCTTTTCGGCCTCCGTTTCCACTATAGGCAGTACTGCACAGGCTATTTCGTTATTTTGTGCAAAATTTTTGTCAGTGCGGTTTTCTGCATAACAGGTGACTCATAATCTTCTACGGTTTGTGATATATAGCACGTGTTGTTCCCGCTCCATTTCTCCTCTTTTCGGGCATTTTTCACATCAGGTGCAACATTTACCATGGCTGACAACAACACAGATGTGTTCAAGATGTTTGCTGCTGAGGACAGGTTGGATGGGGACAATTACCCTATGTGGGCTTATATGATGCAACACGTTCTTCTGTCAAAGGGCGTCTAGAATATTGTGCAAGGCATTGATGTACGTCCTGGTTCTGAGGATGTAGGCGATGTTGAGGATGTTGCAGGTCTTGTTGCAAGGATTGCTGCTGTTAGAGTTGTTTTGCCTATGACAGAACAAGATCGTTGGGATGTAAAGGATGCGTAGGCTCATGCATTGATTGTGTTGTCTGTGAAGCGCACCATTGTTCCTCACATCCTTTCAGCAAAATCTGCAAAATAGGCTTGGGATATTCTAGCAGGTCTTTATGCAAGCCGCAATGAGGCTAAAATTGCTTTGTTGCGTAAAGAGCTGGAGTCAAAGATTATGCATGAGGAAGATGATATGGACACTTTCCTTGCTGGTGTCAAGGATATCAATGAGCAACTTATTTCTGCAGGTGAAGTCATTTCAGACAGTTCCCTTGTGCAGACTGTTCTTGATGGCTTACTAGCTTCCTACCAGACTTTTGCTAGTACTTGGAGACTGATGACCCAAGGAAATCCTGAAGTTGTCAAGCTTGATGCATTATGCACATTGTTGTTGCAAGAGTCACTTTCGAGAAAAAACAGGACTAGGCAGCGTGCAGTTGAACACGCTTTCATTGCTTCTCAAAGAAAGGGTGGTAACAGCAATGCAGCCACTTCTTATGGTTCTGCTAGGAGTGGCAAAACTTATGTTCCTAATGCTTTTGCTGGCAGCAATTCGTATGGAAATTTTGGTGATAAGGGCAAAAAGAATATGTGTTGCCATTATTGTAAATCTAATGATCACTTGATCAAGTCGTGTCCTAAGTTGAAGGCCAAAGAGGCTAAGAAGAAAGAGGGTGGTTCCACTGCAAATGCTGGTTCCACTACAAATGCAGCCATTGTTGAGTCTTTTGTGAAAGGAGATTGTGATGTTGATGTTGATGTAGAATGGGCTTTTAGCGCAGAGTGCACTTACAATCCTGTTGTCCATGATGCATGCTTGTCAGTTGCTGCAGCTTCACATGTGTGGTATTTCGACAGTGGTGCTACAAAGCACATTACCTCACATCGTAAATTGTTTACCTCTCTCGAGTCTGTCCCTCATGGGAATTTAGTCACTTGTGCCAACAATGCCTCTTATCTGGTTCAGGGAGTTGGAAAGATTGTCCTTACTGCTGCAAATGGTAGTTCCTTCACACTTGTTGATGCATTTTATGTACCTGGGATCAAGAAGAATCTCTTGTCTATATCCGAACTTGCTAGACTTGGACTTGTAGTCAAGTTTTTGGATGACAGATGTACAGTTCATGATCACAGTTTTGGTGATGAAATTGTTGCATCTGGCCTTTTGTGCCGTGGGCTATATAAGATCACTTTGTATGACAAGTGTGGACAAAATTTTTCAAATGTTGTTGCAGATTCAAGGGCTATTTCAGATGCAAAACTTTGGCATGCACGTTTTGGTCATCTGAATTTTGTCAGTTTGTTGCATTTGCAAAAATCTGATATGCTTGCTTCTTTGCCACCTCTTAAAGCACCTGTCAAACATGTTTGTGAGGCTGTATTTTAGGTAAGATGCAGCGTTATAAGTTTCCAAAGGATGGTTCAGTTCGGGCCACATGCAGGTTGCAGCTTGTGCATAGTCATGTTTGTGGGCCCATGCAAACCCTATCCGTGGGCAATCACCTGTACTTCGTGACTTTCATTGATGATTACTCCAGGCATGCATGGGTATTTCTGCTTAAAGCGAAGTCCGAAGTTTTTATGTGCTTCAAAAAATTTCTGGCTATGGCTGAAAATGTCTCGAAATGTACTATGGGCACCCTCCGTTCCGATCGAGGGGGGGAGTATATGTCTCATGAAAAAAACAGGTCACTGACGGAAATGGCACGATGTATGGTCAAAAGTCAAGCTTTGCCGCATTCTTTTTGGCTTGAGTCCATCATGTGTGCCACTTATGTACTTAACAGGTGTCCTCGAAAGCTTTGCATTCTATTACTCCATATGAAGCATGGCATGATATAAAGCCTTCTATTGAGCACATGCGTGTTTTTGGCTGTTTGGCATATGTTTTGGTGCCACAAACACAGCGCAAAAAATTGGATGATAAGGCTGTCAAATGTATTTTTGTTAGTTATAGTGCTGAAAGCAAAGGTTACAGGTTATATCATCCACAACCAAAGTGTATTCTGTTTCACGAGATGTAGTGTTTGTGGAAGATTCTGTTCAACCCTTGTTGTCATGTACTAGAGACAATAATGTAAGCTCACAGGACATTTATGACACTTTGTTGCCTCTTTTCAGTGGTGGAAATACGAATGTAAGTTCCAGTGAGGCAAATGTACAGCCTATGGGGGTTTCTGAAAATGTTACAGATCAGCCTATTACTGATGCAGATGTACATGATGTACTTGATGAGGAAAGGACTGAAAATGAGCAGGCTAGAGGTATGCCAAAATGGATGGTGCACACTTTGCGTGACAGTAAATTGGATGCACCTTTGTCTAGTCATACTCCTTCAGGCTCTTGCCATGCATCTTATGCATCAGATTGTTATGCTTTGTGTTGGAGCCCAACTTGTCCAACTGTTGTAATGAGCCCACCTTGTAAAGCCTATCAAATTCCCATTTTTTATGTCAAAGACGTCTTATCATTTTGATACACTTATCTGGGTTATGTAAAGATTAATTAGTCAGTCAGGACCCATATGTGTTTCCACTTTGTAATTATGATGAAGAGAACCCCATGTACATTTTTGAGCTAAGGTGACTAAAGTATAAAAGTTACCTTAGAACCATTTTTTATATAACATTTGAATATTAATCCTGTGTCGTACGAGTCTGAGAGAGAGAGAAAGAGTGTGTGTCTTATCCTCTTCGCTATGCGCTTCTCCCTCACCGGATTCACGACGTGACCACACCATCACGGTAGTCTCTCCGAGAACTACGCGCCCACACCACGGATTCACATTTTCGAGCTGTTCGTGATCGATCCTTCCTCGAGCTTGTTTTGCTTGTAAGTAGCACAAACAGTGTCTGTTTTCAACAATCAAATGCTCTATGGAATGAGTGGGAGATTAACTACACATAGATACTCATAGACTTAGGTTTCGCACACTTTTAGATTATGACCTGTGAGTCTATCACGACTATATTCGAGATAACTAGGGTTCAAATCTGGTGAGATTAGACTTTTAGGTAAGTATATCCTATTGATAGGATGGTGCCTAGTAAGTTTGATGCGATTCCGAGTTCATTTGATGTGTAAACGGTGTTGTGAGCGTTTAGGGATAGAGTGGGTTGCATTCAACAAGGGTTAATGATTGATGCATCATAGAAGTGTATATGTGTAGATTGGTCTCAGCCTGACAAGCTAACGAGATTGCCTCTGTGAACCTACGGGTTAGTCGTGCCGTCGGATGATAAGTACGTTGTCTGTGTCGTGTTTGTGAGCATGAACAGGGGAGTAGTTTTGCCCTAAAACATTGGCGCCGCTGCCGGGGACACAAGACCTTAAGTAGGGAGATCTACGTCACTCGTGTGATGGCTAGCTTACTTTAGTTTTGACTAGAGAGAGCTTAAACTTTTAGAATAAGATCCAGGATAGAGTATCCTGAGGTCTAGTGGATAGCCAGGAAGTCTGTGTCTTGCCGAGGGTCTGTGACTAGTTAGATTTAGTTAAGTAGGATAATGTGGAGCTATGGTTTTTTGGTTTTGAGTGCTTGTTATACTTGTGTAGAAATAGAGTAGAAAAATGCAGTAAAAACGCAAAACAAACAAAAAGAAGAAACAATAAGGCTGGTTTCTTGCCTTGAAAGCAAAACCCACACCATATACCCTTTAAGGGGGTGAAAAGAGTAGACATTGGAATTTATGATCCAACACTTGAGAAAACATAAAAATTGCAACCAAAACCAGCAAAAAGAAACAGGTGATTGTCATAAGAAAACACTAAGTGAACCTAAAGAGGCCAAGAAGAGATATAACCGATACCCTAGGGTAAACTGACTGTGTCATGTGGTACGACTGATATTCACAAGCTTAAGATGAAGTGTCATCAAATTTGCATCACTTTAAGTGCATTTGAGTTGTGAATTGCCATAGAAAAGTGAAATTTGTGAAGTGCTTGAGTCCAAGGTCAAAATAAGTCCAACTTCATAGAACTTGAGGGATAGACTTATATGGGCACAGAGAACACAACTGTCCAAAAACAGACAAAAAATCAAATCCCAATTGCTCTCTGTTGAGTCTATCGCGATAGACTGTTGAATTTGGTGACTGACTAACAAGTGGAAAAACCCTTTATACCACAGGTTTAACACATCAATACAAGGATACTCACAAAAATTGAGTGAAACTGAACACCATCTTGACCACAAAACTTCAAAACTGGTGTTTTAGAGTCTGAATTCAGAGACAGGGGCAAGAAGGCTTTGACCAAATGTCCAAACAGTGCACACTACACAGGGAGTGGGTAAACCAGCTGTGGAGATAACTTGAGAAAAATTCCAACAGTGGAGAACTTGCTGAGTCTATCACGATAGACTAGGGAAGCTACTACTGAGGACTTTATTTTTCAAATTTCCCATAGGGAGACCTTTAGCAGAGCCTATACAACATACACACCAAATTTCAAGGCATTTGGATCACTGAAAGTGAATCTAAGGCCCAGATAGAGAATCAGGTTCTGACCAAAATACTAAAATTGGACCAAAACCCAAACCAAGTGTCCAAACTTCATAAAACTTAAGGGATAGACTATAGAGGGTAAGAAGAACTCAAAGGTGAAGTCACAATTTTAAATTGACTTATGCTGAGCAATTTGTCAGTCTATCGTGATAGACTCGGAAAGTGGTTATTCAGACAATTTTTGCAAGTTGTGACTATACTGCTAGGACATACTCTTCACATAGAACCCAGCCATCATTTCATTTTTGAAATTGGACCATCAGAAGACTCACTAAGTGGTTGTTGTACATACTTGAAAGATTTTTCGTGGCTCAAGGAAAACCCTTGTGAACAGACTAACCATACTTGTGTAGATCCTAGAAGGAGATCATCACAGATCCGCACAGGAAGAAGGAGTCCAGGTAAGCTTTAAGTTTGCAACCCAACTTTCATTCTTATGTATTTAAGGTCGAGAGCCTTTTTTAAGTCAGGAGCTAAGAGTGTCAAAAGTCAAGTAAGCACCACATCCACCAAAGAGAGTGTAACTCAGACGAGACTAGACCCATTAGCACCTATCATTGAAGAGGGTAGTGATACTGACACTTCGTCATAGAAATCCTTATTCATGATGGGGAGTCACCAGCCAGGAGGTTTCGACGATGAAGGACCAATGCCAGGGGGAAGCACCTCCCTACATCCTTTAAACGAAACCAAGTTCACTATAATCTTCTTAGAAGGAATAAACTCGAGGGGAGCCTTAGTTTATTCTGACTATCAAGGATGCAAGTGTATTTGTATTGAAGAAAGACCGGCTCAGAGACTGGAGATAATTCGAGTCTATGATGATGGAGACAGATATTGAGACGAAAAGGGGAACCACTATCTAATAGTTAGTAACCTTGAGGATTACAACAGATATTGGGATAATGTGGCAAAAGGGAAAATGGTTTCAGAAACCCAAGAACCGTCTCCTAACATTGATCGACCTGGAGCGCTTTTTATGTATGATAAGAAAACAACCAGGGTCTCAACCTTAATCAGAATGTGGGGATTTACAAGCATGAAAGCGAGGGAATAGTCTCTTACTTTCGATGCAAGGAACCCTACCAAACGAATTAATCAAAGACAAGGTTCTTTACTTATTCTCTTATGAAACTCCTATGGGGAAGGATATTGTTTTTGTTGACAGGTATGGACGAGAATACAAACGTATTCTCCCAGAGGAGGTTGAAAAGGTACCAGTTCCAAGAGCATCAACATATACCCCCGACGAAGTACCAAGAGCCACCTACACCCCTAGCAAGTCGACAAATCTCTTTTCAGAAGAGTACGACGCTACCTCACATTCTACCCGACAACCGACGTTCAACTACCAGGACCAACCAGCTACTCAGCCATCATTGCAGTCATGGATTCAACAGAGTGCTACATTAGAACAAGACCGAACCCGAGAGGGTTATCAAACAGCACGAGGGCTAAGGGATTTACAAGAACCACCACTCTATGCACAGTATCAAGGAGAGAGTAAGCCAAATACTCAAGGGTCAACAAAGCCTGGAAGACCACCCCTAGAACGAGTTCGAAGAGATGAACCATCTCTTGCAAGAATTGTTAGAAATTATGGCTTAGGAGCACCATTGGGAGAGGAACCTAGCCACTACAAAAGACCAGAAGATGTATATCGACTAGGACGTGGAGATCCAATGATGAGATTTGTAGACCATCGTAGAATTAGACCTTCTCAAGTGCAAAAATGGGTAAACAAGAAATACACGGGAAGCAGGGATCCGAGAGATCATGTAGCAGCTTTTATGCGTGTAATTAGAGCTGAAGAGGTGTTAGACTTCTCTACACAATTTGCAGGGTTTGGATTAACCTTAGAGGATGATGCCGCTACTTGGTTTGACTCTGTGGAGCGAAGAGACTTTGAGTCTATGGAGGAAGTGTTTGACGAGTTTATCGAGGAATTCTCACAAAGGGGAATAGCTCATAATACAGTCTCACAAATCCATAAATTCAAACAGAAAGATGGAGAATCTATGCGAAAGGCAGCTCTACGATTAAAAAGATATGTTAAGTTCTACCCCGTGGAAGAACTGCCAACTCAGTTCAGACTTATGCTTATATTTATCCAAGGACCAAGGAATGCAGACCTCCAGAAGGACTTACATATGAAGAAGATCACGACGTTAAATGAGTTAACCAAGGAGGCTCTATACCTTGTGGACAATTGTGCGGTCTACAAAGAGGGTGAGTTCAAGGATCTTGACGATGATTCCTCCTCCCAACAAAGCGGAAGCAAGTCTGCTAAGACAACACCGAAAGGAGAAGTAGTTGTAAGCCAAGAACTGCTTATAGAGTAAGTGCTAAAAAAGATTAACTTGTATGCCAAACCACAAGCTAAACAGCCAAAGTGGTGTGCGATTGAACAAAAATGGACAACCATGGAATGGAGGAATGTTATTATAACAAGGGATATGTGAGAGAACGACCATATGCTCCGCAAGCTCAAGCGACATCCCCTCAAGTCCCACTGATGCCTAGATATCAAACAGGAAACCTACCAGGACCTGTAGGTGTAGAAAGACCACAACCAGTGTTGGGACAACAACCACCCCTACCATGATTACGATCAGTCGGCATAAGATACACACCAACAGTAACTGAATCAGAAGAGAAGGCTTTGGTACATATGCATGCATACTACGAAGATCCCAATGGGTATGCTGCAAATCCTGTCTATTATCCATTGGAGGAACCCTCCACACCAGAACCATGGAGCATGATAGGAAATACAGGACCACCAACTGCTGCACACGCAGCGGGAGAAGGAAGATATAGTTTGGATGAAAGAACATTGTTGTTCATAGCCAACGGAGGCATGAGCGGACAAAGGCTTGCACACCAACAAAGAGGAGCTCAAGGAGCACCTCAACAGCCTAAGGGACCATGCTATAAGTGTGGTGGAGACCATTGGCTGAGGGACTGTCCTCATGATGAAATCATTAGGGTCAATGCATATTGCACCGAGTGTGGAATTACTCACTTGATACATGATTGCCCTAAGAACCTAAGCAAAGGAGAAAAAACTACTTTGAATATGCTGCAAACACTACCTTTCAATGGAGGGTCAGAAAACAAAACTCCGATTCCTGTTAAGGTCTTGATGAGAGCCCAAACAAGGAAAAATGGCAATCAGTCCAAGAGTAACGATGAAAATCAAGAGGAAATCAAGACTGACAAGTCTAGCATCATTTGTGATAATCTTTGGAAAGAACAAAGAGCAAAAATGAAAGCTAAACGTGAGCGAAAACAAAAAGCTGTAGAAGCTGAGCTAACAATGGCTCGAGAGCAACTTAAACAGCAAAGAGAGTCTGACTCTCTAAAATCAACGGAGGGACCAAGAAGCGCAAGCTCAGGAGGGTCTGTATTGGTAGATAAGGTCAATGAACCCTTAGATGCAATCTTGCAAGCATATGAAGCAAGATTGAAGAACAGACAGACTATAGAGCAAAGGTGGATGACATATCCATATCCAGAGGTAGAAAAACAGAGACTAGAGATGTGAAGCAGCTGATTGAAACTGCACAAGATTTACTAGAGCCTCCACCTACGGAAGTGAGAGATAGAATAATCAAACCACCAAACAATGAAACACCTATCAAAACTGAACAAAGGATACCTGACAAGATAGAAAACATTAAATCCTTGCCTGATGTAGAGGATGCAAGAATCGTACCTAATAGCACTGATGAATCACTAAAAGATTTCCCACCATATACACCTATTGTGGAAGAAATTTGTCCTGAAGAGCTATGGGAAACGGTGAGAAAATCTCAAGAAAAATATGAGACAAAAACAGTCGAGTCAGTGCCTTTCTCGGAGTTGAACTTGAATAAGCCTCAATGGGATTTAGACGCTAAATCATTTCGAGGGGATAATGGTTCAGTTGCATCCGGAGATAGCAGACCAGCATCACTCAAAACTTTGCCGCCATACATGGGAGACTACGAGGCAAGGTCAGAAATTCGAAGGGTACCTTCTCAAAGAATAGGAGGGTCAAATCAATTGGACACTAAAATCTTGACAGACTTGTTGACCACTCCGGTCAAGTGTACAATCACGTTGGCAGAATTGTTAAAAATTAGGCCAAGCATGTGGATGGAAGTGGGCAAATGTCTTGAAAAATTTGGTATAAGGACGCCTCTTAAGTTCTTTGAAATTGAGCTTAATGAGACAGAACCGGAGAGAGTCAACACTAGAACAGTGCCGCTTAACAAGGTGGGAGAGTATTGTGAGGGTGAAGACGGCAACACTACTCTACCAGTCGAGTATAACGGCATAGAGACTAAGGCCATACTTGATAGCGGAGCGGGCATTGCCATTGCGACCAAATTGCTATGGGAAAAATGGGGAAAACCGGCAATACGAGCAACTAGAATGAAATTGAAACTAGCGGATGGGCACATAGAAAGGCCTATAGGATTTCTTGAGGCAATTGTGGTATCTTCATGTGGCATAGAGTACGAACATACATTTGCCATAGTAGATTTCGGCAAGAAGAACAATTATGAAATAATCCTTGGTAGGCCGTTCATGAGCCAACTCAAGATGGTGCAGGACTGGGGGTATGATTATTTGTATCTAAGACATGCTAAAACCACTACACGTGTAAACATGAAAAATCACAGCTACTATGATGTCACGAGAACACTTGTGGAAGAATTTGACTCAGCCACCATTAGTGGATTAGAAGTCCCAGCGTGGCTCTGTAAGAAAAAGGAGATATGGATGTGCGGAGCATCTCAATGTAGTGAATTTGACCACAATGAAAGGACACTAGAGAGGGTCTTGGAAGACGATGCCTATATACGAGAACCCTTTCCTGAAGAGAATCTCGAACCCCTAGAATGGTCTCAAATTTTGGCTACATTGGATGTATGCGTCAATGAAGTCACTCCCACCAAATTTTGTGACGAGAATGGCTACGATATCGTAACATACTACATGTTGAGCAAAATTGTGGAGGAAGACGAGAACGAAGGAGACACTAAAAATACGAGAATCAATCAAACGAAAACGAAACTTGAGATTAAGATAGTGGGCTATGTAGACATCCCCACTAAAGAAATCGAGCAGGATGGAGAAGAATTTTATGACTCTTCGGATCAATGTGAAAACAAAGATAATGCGGATGACGAGAAGTCGGAGAATACGGAGGAAGACGACCATCCGGATCAAGACAATGACGTCTTCTACAACTTTCCAAACCAAAGTGTGAGACGCCAAAAAAGATACAAGAGTAGGCGACACCATAACAGTCTATCAACTAGGCTTAGACCTATGCCTGAGTTCAGAGGTAAGACACATTTCCTTATGAACATTCATGATGTTGATTGTGCTAAGGACAAAGTGTCAGGAAGATTTCTTAAGGTTGTTGAAGACAGGTTTTAAGTCTAGACTGTTGAAACTTAATAAAACCAGCAAAGCAAAAAAAAGAGTGGCAACAGAAAAATTGGATGTCTCTGGCGATCCAATTATAATGAAAGTTGAGCGGAAAAAGAGATACAATGATTTGAAACAAAAACTGAAAAATGTATGGACAACTGAAATGGAAAGTAACGATGGAACGAACGCTAGTGATGGGAGTAGAAAATAGATGTACCTCCTCACTATTGTAAGTACACCATTCAGGAAAGAAAATTGGTGGTTCAGCAAAACCAATGAGAGAGCCTAAATCAAACGAGTCCTATGATGGGCCAGAGAACGCCAAGAAAATAGACCTAGCAGAGTCGGGAGAAAGTCCTCGACCTGCTTACATTGCCACAGATCTAAGCCGGGAAGAAGAGGACTTGCTGATCAAAACGCTTAAGGAATTTCGTGATATATTTGCCTGGTCGTACAAAGATCTTAAGGGGGTGGACCCTAACATTTGTGAACATTCAATCCCTCTGAAGTCTGATGCAAAGCCAAGAAAACAACGTCCATACATGTACAATGAGACATTCTCCAAAAGGATCAAGGAAGAGATAGACAAACTTATGGAAGCTGAATTTATTTATGAGATAGAGCACACATACTGGGTGTCACCGATAGTGGTGGTACCTAAGAAAAACGGGAAATTACGAGTGTGTGTGAATCTCAAGAAGGTAAATGCAGCAACAATAAGGGAAAACTATCCTCTTCCTATCACGAAACACGTCCTGGAACGAGTAGCAGGCAAGCAGGCCTATAGCTTTATGGACGGATTCTCTGGTTATAACCAATTGGGGGTCAAACTAGAAGATCAATATAAAACAGCGTTTGCAACAAAATGGGGCATATATGCATTTAGGGTAATGACATTTGGCTTGACCAATGCTCCAGTCACATTTCAGAGATTAATGACACATGCTTTTAAATAATACTTGCGAATATTCTTGGATATTTACATGGATGACTTGTGTGTCTATTCCCTATCGAGAGAGGACCATATAGATCATCTTAGAAAGGTATTCGAAAAATGCAGAACGTATAGGATTTGCCTCAACCCAGAAAAATGTGTATTCATGGTACGACAAGGTAAAATCCTAGGTCACATTGTTTCGGCTAATGGAATTACAAATGATGAAGACAAGGTCAAGGTGATCATAGAATTGCCAAGACCAAACACTGTACGAGAGGTACAATCATTTATGGGGCATTGTGGATACTACCGACGTTTTATCTACATGTACGCTGTAATAGCAAAACCCTTGTATAGTCTAATCACGATCTTCATATGGACCAACGAATGTGAGGAGTCATTCCAGAAACTAAAAGATGCACTGGTATCTGCACCAATTCTAAAAGCACCAGATTGGTCAAAGATCTTCCATGTACATGTAGATGCTTCGGCATTTGCAATAGGCTGTATATTAGCACAACCGGACGAGGGTAATACAGATTTTCCCATCAGTTATGCTAGTAGACAACTCAACAGTGCAGAGAAGAATTATACCACCACTGAAAGAGAAGGATTGGGTATGATATATGCGGTAAAGAAATTTCGGCATTAATTACTTGCGAACAAATTCACATTTTTTGTGGATCATCAGGCACTCTTGTACTTAGTAAACAAACCTTGTAACACAGGACGAATTGTAAGATGGTTCATTGTGTTGCTGGAGTTTGACTTTACGGTAGTAGTTAAGAAAGGAAAAACTCATCAAAGAGCAGACCACCTTTCTCGATTACTACATGGCGAAAAAGCTACGGGGGTAGATGATGATCTCCCAGACGCATACCTGTTTAATATAGAGATGGTACCGAAATAGTCAGAGAAAATTATTCCGTTGCTAACATATGGAATGAATCTTGACGACAGACACACAGTGGAAGGCGTTAGACAAGCACAAAATTACACAATGCTTGCGGAAAGAATGTACCATCATGGAAACAATGGGATTCTAAGGTTGTGTATAGGCCCAGAGTAGTACAACGCGTATCTCGAGGAGGCCCATACACAAACAGGGGGATTCCATCAAGGAAATCAAATGACCTATGAACGATTAAGAAGAATTGGAGTGTATTGGCCAGGAATGGCAGGCGATGTAGCTAATTACATCAAGAAATGCAACTTTTGCACATCCAATACCACTGTGGATTATGCCACATTATACCAAGTGACAGTAGCACCCACATGGAGTCATGCTATTGTGGAATATTTGACTAATAAGGAATTGCCAGGAGATTGGTCTAAAGCCAGACAAAAGGCTTTACAAATCGAAGCGAATAGGTATACCCTCATTAGTGACCAATTGTATAAAAGAGGAACTGATGACCAGTTGAGGTTAGTTCCTCATGAAAATGACTACTTTCCATTATTGGAACAAGCTCATGCAGGAATAGCAAGAGGTCATTTTTCAGCGAAAGAACTGTAAAAATCATTATGGTTGCAGGCATATGGTGGCCGACCATGATTCAAGATGCAGCAGAATTCGTGAAAAGGTGTGATGAATGTCAACGCACTAAGGTACCAGTTAAAAGAGATGAAATGCCTTTAAGACCAATGATGAGTGCTCGAGCATTCGCTAAATGGGGATTGGACTTTGTTGGTCCTATTACTCCACCATTGTATCGTTCACAAGCACAATATATTATAGTGGCCACGGATTACATGACCAAATGGGTGGAAGCAAAAGCCACAATGAAAGCAGACGCTAGAACCACGGCACAATTCTTATATGAATATGTGTTTACACGTTATGGCCTTCCAATCGAGCTGGTGAGTGATAGAAGGACACACTTTGTAAATGAAGTTATCCAACATCTCTTAAATGAGTTTATGGTAATTCATCGCAAATCTGCACCCTACCATCTACAAGCCAATGGTCAAGCAGAAGCGACCAACAAAATATTGTGCACAGTTCTTACAAAAGTGATTAGTGAAACAAGAACGGACTGGGATCAAATGCTATATTCAGCATTGTGGGCTTATCGAGCTGCATATAAAACAATACTCAATGCTACACCATTTAATATGGTATATGGGTTAAATGCAATATTGCCTATTGAATTTTTGATTCCCACACTAAGGGTAGCCACACAGTTGGACTGGACGGGGCATGAGCTTTCAGAACAATTAGCGGACCTTGAAAAATTAGATGAGTTACGACTCAATGCTATAGCATCCATATATGCAAAAAAAAGACAACAGAAAGAGTTTTTTGACAAACATGTCAACAACAAGGACTTTAAAGCGGGCGACTATGTCTTAGTATACACCCTTAAACAGCATGCCAAGAAGCTAAAGAAAAGAGGAATGGGGCCTTATTTGATCCAAGAAATATCGTCCAGCGGAGCAGTAAAACTGTAGACACTAGATGGAAAAGAAATGCCAAATTGGATTAGTGGGTGTCGTTTGAAAAAGTATCATCTACCTTTAACACCGGAAATGTTGTTTCAATTGCATTATGGCAAAGCCTATAGACAGGAACAGCAACGAATTCAGGACCAAGCACAACAAGAAGCCAATGAACGCATTGCTAAGCAAAAGCAGTCACTAAGGACAATAAACATGGTCACACCAATAATGACTGACGAATATCCTCTTTCGACATTCCGAACAATCGAAGCGGATATACAAAGCGAAGAATTAGCAAAGACAATAACAGACTTTATGGCTCAGGACGAAAGCACCATTGACAACTTGGAAAATACGTGGTGTAGTCCTTACATAAAAGCTTATGCAGGCACAGAACAAGTTGAAATCTATGCATTGCTTGACACTGGGGCAAAAATGAGTGTCATCAGCTTTGAGCTCTTTCAGAAACTTGGACCAATGAGGAAATTCCTAGAGACACACAGGTTGAAAGTAGCATCGGGTGATGAGGTGACCGCGTTGTGATCTATTATATTACCAATCACAGTGCAGGCACACACGTACACTACCAAGTTCCATGTATTACCACCAATTAGATCAGCAACACCGTGTATCTTAGCAGTGTCATGGATGAAAGCTAACAGGGTATTCATTGATACTAATGAAGCACTGTCCAAAAATGAAAACTTTTTAGAACCCTTCTTATCATTTGACCAATACATGTCAAGGTGGAGACAGGAGTCAATACATCCGCAAAGCATTGACCAACAACAAACAAAGTTTACATGTCAAGAAATGTATTATCAAAAATCAACAATCATGCAGGGAACCAGGCAAGTTTGGGTACGACGTACAAATCTATCCGAGGCACAATCTCATCAAGGGCGGAAATATCAAGTTTGGCTCAAGCAAGACAGCTTAATTCCTGTAAAAAAGTGGACAAAAGAACACACAAAACACCCAAAGCCAGCAAAGCTTCAAAGAACAATTACCAACCAGTCGAATCCGCAACGGACTATATGGGTATGGCGTCCAAAATTACCAATTCAGAACGCGCCAACAACACAAGTATGGATGCCAAAGAAGACCAACGAACTGTCAATGACAAGCTAAATCATACAACCAGCACGCGGAAACAAGCAGCATCCACAACAACAATGACGAGGATCTGTACGACCAAATTCATCAAATGAAAACGAAAGAATGTTCCACCAGAACATGCAACAAAATATACAACAAAAATAACTTCAACGGAGCCACAAACACAAATTCAAAAACCGTGGAAAACCATCAAACAAAGAGCGACAGAGTTACAACTTCTTCTCACAAAGAAAATCTGCCAGCCAACTCAGGCTACCACAGGAAACCTCAACGACAAATGCCAATAAGTGAATCGCTTATACCTTCCTCTTACACCGCATAATTTTTTTCTAAACGCATTGACTGTGCATGCATATAGGGCTACATTACAAGGCCTGCTTTAGCACGAGTTCACGCCCATGCATAGCACATACCCTTGACGATACCCTGTCGTCTGGGAGGACTCCAACTAGGAGGGGGGGAGGCATTCCAAATGCGGACTCACGTCATATATTAGAGGGCAATGTTTCTGATTAATCAGAATTTCAACCATTTTTGTGTTTTATTGTGTGATTTTGGGAAAAATAATATGCCCTCGTAATTAATCAAAATTGGGGACCAAATGATCATATATGAGCCCCTAGGTATGTGTATATACTATAAAGAGAGTCAAAACTGGCCAAAAACCATCGAAAAACAACAAAAAATAGGCCAAGGTTGACGATTAAGAGTGAGAATGTACATAGACGAAAGAAAAGTGAGCTACAAAGTGTTTTGCTTTTCATTGGTATTTTTATAGGTTAGAATTGCTATTTTCGGGTTATTTTGGGATGTATTTGCTTTATTTTAGCCATTTTCTAACAAAAAATATAGAAAAAAATCCATAATCCAAATGGAAACACAACAGAAGAGACGCCTGATCAGAGCAAGGTAAAGAAGACACTGAAAAAATAGGGACTGTGAAGGTGACAGGGCAAAAATGACCATCGTCATGACGGGACCTCCAAAAGGAGAAATCTGCAAAAATTGTAGAATTGGAGCAAACAAGGTCCAAATCAGGAAATTTGTGAGCCTAAACCGCATCTCGCAAAAAGTTATAGCCACAGGTAAAAGATGGGAAAATTTTGTGTCGGAGTCTCGATTACATATAGAGGGGGCTAGGCTAGAAATCTCTCATTTGAGTCATTTTCCATTGTGAGAGAGAGAGAGCTCCCTACAGTAGTTGAGACTTCCAGGAGCTCATCCATCGCGCATGGTCACTAGATCGACATCAGATATGAGAGGTATGCTCGTCAACACTGACTCTAAGTGTTGTTTACTTCAGTTAGTCGCAAAACCTCGACAGCACCACCATCACAACCTGTGCACACATACTGTAGGCTGGTTGTTAGGAAGACCTAGAGGCCACCAAATGGAACCAAAATTGAAAGGCACAATGCCTATAGCTTAGGGATCAAGCCTATGACCTCGGAAAGCGTAAAGGAAGCCGCCCAGAAAACCCTAATTTCACAGGACCTACAGAAGGGCAGTTGAACTAAAGTGATCGAAAAGGAGCCAAAATTCATAGGTAGCAAGCCAATAACCTCGACTAACCAACTGAATGGTTAGACCATGAAAAATTTCTTCAAAACAAAGCCTAAAATCCCTATCTGACGGAAACCGCGCAAAGCGTCACGATACTCTAACGGGCTGACCAAGTGACCAAATGACACCAAATTTGACAGGGTACATCCAAAAGAGGTCAACTACGAGTTGGAATGTGTCCACTCAAGAAAAAGCTCTTCCACTAGGGCAAATGCCAGCAACACGCCAGAAAGACGTCCAAATGATCGTTTTTGCTAAGGTAAACACCAACAAAACAACCGACTGCTTTGACGGAAGGTCAAAAGGAAATGAAAGTCATCCTGAGTCATACAATGACCAAAAAGAACGGCGACCATCACCTAAGTGGTCTACTCCGATTCCAGAAACAACTAAGTGCTGCAAACAGGGAGTACACTTTTCCAAATTGATTAAAACTTAATGTGTGTGTCTAGGAGAGCCTACTAACACCATTGTGTGTGTCTAGGAGAGCCTACTAACACCATTGTGTGTGTCTACTCCGATTCCAGAAACAGCTAAGTGCTGCAAACAGGGAGTACACTTTTCCAAATTGATTAAAACTTAATGTGTGTGTCTAGGAGAGCCTACTAACACCATTGTGGTCAACTAACATCAAAAAACTTGTAAAAATGACTAGATGCTGAGTCTATCGTGATAGACTTGCTCATACACTTAGACAAGTAAATTTTTTATTTTGACTTCATAAAGGGTACTAACAAGGAATAATGACCACAAATATCAAATCAAAGTGCAAAATTGCTCTCTCTTGACCAGGTAACTGAGTCTATCGCGATAGGCAAACTATTTTTATCTTTAGGGGGAGGCTTTTCAAAATTTTCACAAGGATAGACTTGGGGAAGCATATGGAGGCAGTACACCAAATTTGGAGACAAGAAGGACTCATATGGAAGCCGAGATAGACTTGATAGCAACTCAAAGTCAAAACAGGGCATCTCAATGGCAGACAGTTAAAATTCACAAGTGGGAGGTCAAGCAGATGACTACAAAGCCAAAATATGACAAAATGACATTAAGTCCCAGTCTATCGCGATAGACTAAGCAGAGTGATACAGGGTCATCTGATCAAAAATTGGAATCAACAATTAGCTTCAGCATGATGCAAGAGGACTACCCACTAAGTTTGATCCCAAAACAACACAAAATGAGGGAGATAGACCAACGTCTCCTTAGAAGGAATCTAGAAAATGGAAGTTGATCCAAACAGGGGTCACTTGACATCCACTTGAGATGAAAATAGGATCAGATCATGTACAAGACATGAGGAACCAACTGGTAAAGTCACATGTGGAAAATATATCTCTTGTCAAAAAATAGCCAGTCTATCGCGATAGACTGGGCAGAAATTGTAAATGAGTTGATTTTCAGTTTGTGACTATAGGGCAGAAATTGTAAATGAGTTGATTTTCAGTTTGTGACTATAGGGTGACCTTACATACCCTATGCACATATACCACACAAAATTTCAAGGCATTTGGACTTGTTCTCCTTCATCAACAACATTAATTTGAAGCCGTCAGAGTCGGACAATGAAAGAGCTTGTCTATCTGCTAACATTTTACCTTAACTCCTCTTGGGATTAAGAAGGCTCACCTAGATGCATGATTAAGTGGTAATCAATTTAGAAAATAAGTACTATGTTTGTACATTAACCGTTATTTGTGAATACAGGATCCATGGACTCTTCTCCGGGAAAAAGAAAAGGCAAGAACCTAGCAACGGAAGGTGCAATACCCTATGCACTTCTACCCAATTCACTAAATCCAGCAGCCACTTGGATACCTGCAGACGTGCAACAGGCAGCAGCCTTTCAAATCTACCAAGGTTCCTATGGGGATGACAAAGGAAATTTAGTGGATACAGTAATGATCCCAAAGGAGGCAGAAAATTACCTGAAAAGATCACCGCAAAGGTCATGGCTGAAAAAAGTTGTCTTGTGAAATTTTGTTTCACTACCACCAATGGGGATAGATTTCAAGAGGGTACAACACCTAATTGAGACTATCCAAGAAGATGGAACTTGCAGGGTGGCAGGCATGGATAATGAGGTGATGGAGATTCAGATCACAAAGGAAATCATCAAAGAAGCGTTAAAATTGTCTAATCAAGGAGCCAACATGAGAGAAAGAAGGAAGAATCTCACAGTCTACCTGCAAAGATCCAAACTGCCTTCTTTCGAACTCATAGCAAACCCGGAAGTAAGAGAACTGACACAGGTATACAGCCAATGTTTGTTGAGCTATAGCAAGAGACCGCCTAGATACACTATACCACACGGGGTCATCTCAACAACACTGACCTGGGCTATGGGAATGACACCTAGATCATGCATCATACCTGTTTGAGGATTTGACAAAGCTACGGCAGGACAAGCCAAATTACATTGCAGGAGGAGAAGTCCTCACCAGAATAATATACCAGGCCATAGGCGCGGCAGATCAACTACCACATGCTCCTCATCAAAACGACTGGCTGGTGTTAAGAGAGAATATTGAAGACAGATCACAAAGGCGAGTACCGGCCCTACTAACACCATTGGAGGACGCAGGCTGGAAAGAGTCACCAAAAGTACACAGGAAAAGATGGAAGAAGAAAGAAAAACTGAAGAAGAAGATTTGAGACTAAAGAAGCGGAAAGCGGAAATGGAGAACAACACAAGATTGCAGAAGGTAGCAAAAATGGAAAGAATGCTAGAAGGCTTTGTACTCGAGAGATCTCTACGAGGCGATGTAGGCACCACTTGGAGACCCTCTAGTAGCACTTACACATTGAGAACAAAGAATAAACACAACCCAGCTTTTGAGTTCGACTAGTTTGAGAGGTACATCCAAGAAAGGAATGCTATGGATGAACCAGAACTGCTACTTGAAGAGGAGGATCTCCAAACCTTGAGAGATCAGTTGAGGCCAACTTCACGAGATCAAGAAACACCACCTCCATCTCCAAGGCCAGAGACAAGTGAGAGGCAATCAACCCCACCTGCTGACTCTCCTTCGCATTCAGAGAGCTCACATCGTGATGAGAGGGTTCATACACCACCCAATGAAGAAGAAGAAGAAAGGACAGATGGTCACCCAAACACTGGAACAGTATCACACATTGATAAAGGCAAGCAAAAAGAGGTGGATCTGACAAAAGAAAAAGCTTCCTCCTCTCAAGAAATTGAGTTGGAAGCTACTATAGACGTGGATTTACAGTCAATGGAGACCCTACTAAACCGAACAAGACTACACAGTCGGTGGTTAGCCGATCAGAACAGGGCAAACAAAACAAAGTTAGAAACAACCCATCAAGAAGTTCTGAAGTTGCAAGAGCAGAGAGATGACACCCTTAAACTTATCAGCATTAGAGATGTTGAGATCTTGGGGCTCAAAAGCAGAGTGAACCTCCTCAAGGAAAATTTACAGGAGTCTGAAAATTTCAATGCCATTTGTGAAGATACAATCAATGTATTTCTTGAAGACCTCAATGACAGAGATGAACAAATCCAAAGGTTGGAGAAAGAAAAGCAAGAGACCCTAGAAACATTCAAAAGTTTGCAAGTCGTAATAATCGATGACTTACAAATTGAAGTGAAGGATTTGAGAGCAGTGTAACAGATATACAGGCAAGAGAGATAGAATGAGCAAAGAAACAAAAAACGTCGCTACCAGCAACACCGGTGGTCCAACCGCAAGAAGAAGTGGTGGCACTGAAGAGAGAGCTGGAATTGGAAAGAAAACTACACTTAATGATAGTCGAAAGTGTGCTTAGAGTAGAGGATCAATTGCAAAGGCAAATCTCGGACTTACAAAGTGAACAGCAACAAGGACCAGCTCATGACAGTGAAATAGAAAGTATTGTTTCCAAGTCCCTAAGGGAGGGAAATGAAAATTTGCACATCAGGGTAAAAGAGTTAGAAGAGTTTGCAGCCCAAAAGGAGATGGAATTTCAAACACTCCAAATCAATAATCGAACAATGGCTGCACAAATTGCAAGTCTCCAAACTGCAAGTCAACACCAAGGGCAGGTACAGGTGCACCTAGAGCAAGCAGCCACAGATTTGGCTGGACTGGCAGAACTATATGGGGGTGATGATGACTATGAGGAAGAATCAGATGACCACGAAGTCCCAGATACGCAGACTGATCTAACTGGCTCCAAAAACCAAGAAGAAGACAAAGATTCAGTCACAAAATTTGAAGAGCAGAAGCTGGCCGAACAAATGGAAAAGCAATCAGAGATGATGTGGTACAAGGACATGCAACTAGAGAAGGAGATGCTACAAGGGCTCTCCAGATCAGGCAAGACAGTAGCAGAGCTACGGGAAGAATGGAATGCCCCAATGTTACCCTACGCTCTGCTGAAATATGAAAATCTGACACATCAACGGCAGCTCTCAAAGGAAGAACAAGTGCCAGTATTTGAAGGAGAATTACAGGATCGGGAACAGCAAAACAGGATAGTAGATAGCCAGCCAAAGTGGAGACGTCAATGGCTTTTGGATCACCCTAACAACCTGATCCACTTAGTCAATCCACCACTTGAGTTGAGGAATGATAGGACTTTTTGCTCAACACCCCGAACTTACACTTACAGCCAACATAAAGCCTTACAAAGCAGAAATCCTACATGGCTAAACTATCCAGTATTTCCAGGGCCTGCCGAAGGAGAGAGAATATCCGGTTCTTACATGGTGAAAACCCTTCAGGGCGCCATCGCAAAATTTGGAGGCTCTCCCGACCTATCTTGCAAGATGCTATGTAAAATAGCTCAAACTTTTTTGGCCTGTCTCACAGTGTTCTCAGAAAGATGGACTTCAAAGTACATGAATATAGAAAGAAGCATATCGGAGCTGTCATATGATCTAAGTGGGTCACCTACAGAGCCAGTTTTGTATGCCTACTTCAGACGGCTAATGTTTTTGCCTAGCTATCATCTCCAAACATTCGAAGAAGCATTTTACACCGGCTTCTTCATGTACAAATCCAAAAATTTTCGCCCATTAATGGCGAGCGAGTCTATGCGATATGATGAATTTCTACATCAAATCAACCAGGAAGGAAGACATCGACACTGAAGACAAAGAATGTCATGTCGTGGTAGACATGAACTAGGAGGGGGGGAGTGTTGGAGCCCAACTTGTCCAACTGTTGTAATGAGCCCACCTTGTAAAGCCTATCAAATTCCCATTTGGCTTTCATAACAGTCCAATAGAAAGCACATTGTATGTAAAACGTGAGGGTGATGTACTTCTCATTGTGGTTCTTTATGTCAATGATTTGCTGATCACTAGACCAAATGAGAGACATATTGCTGAATTTAAGGCTGATTTGAATGCTACTTTCAAGATGAAAAATTTGGGGCTATTGCATCATTACTTGGGTATACAGTTTAAGCATTGTGATGGTGGTATTGTCTTGTGTCAGAAAAGTTACATAGAGACATTGCTATGTAAGTTTGGACTTGAGGATTGCAAGCCTATTGCCACTCGCATGGAACAGGTTTAAAGTTGAGTTTACATGATGTTGGCAATCCTGCTGATGTCACTCTTTACCAAATTGCTATTGGCTGCCTCATTTATGTATGCAACACGAGGCCAGATATTCAATTTGCAGTCTCACAGGTCAGCAAATTTATGCATAGCCCAGGATCTAAGCATTTGCAGGCTGTCAAGAGAATTTTCTGCTACCTTAGTGGCACTTTACATCTTGGCTTGTTTTATCCCAAGGGGGGATCACTGCTGCCATACTTACATGCTTTTTCGGACACAGATTGGGCTGGTTGTTTTGACACACGAGTGTCCACAAGTGGTTTTTGTTTCATGCTTGGCAGTTCATGTATGTCATGGTTGAGAAAGAAGCAACCTATTGTGGCCACTTCAAGTTGTGAGGCTGAGTACAAGGTAGTCTTCACAGCTACGGTTGAGTGTGTATGGCTCAAACGCCTTATGGCTGATTTGGGTGTTGGACTGGACACTGCCAACACTATCTACACTGATAGTCAGAGTGCATTGGCAGGTGCGAGGAACCCAGTTTTTCATGCTCGCACAAAGCACATTGAGGTGCATTACCACTATGTCAAGGAGAGGCTCTCAGTAGGAGAGATCAGGTTGGCTTATGTGCCAACACAGGACAACCTTGCAGATCTTTTCACAAAGGCATTGTCTCGTGATAAGCTTGAAGCTTTCCGCAAAGCTTTGGGCTTACTCCCCTTTGTGGACTGATCATGTCCTCAGGGCATGGCACTTCCCTTTACTCATGTCCCAGCTCTCGTTCACCGCATCACTCCAGGGGGGATTTGTTATCGTATACATGTGGTAGTGATGTGTGTGAACACACTAGGACCACCGGGGCATTTTTTCCCTCTTTAGGAGGTTTTTTCCCCCGAGCATTGTATATACGCCCATCACTCTAGGGCTATCTATCTTTCCATTGCACACTAAGTGACACATTCTCTATTGTGTGCTTGAGCTTCCTTTGTCTTCTCCAAGTTGTGTGTGTTTCTCTACAACCCTAATTCCAACAGTTACAAAGGGCGGACATAATGTAGAAGAATGTCCTAGGAATCCATTAAACAAAGGAAAACCGCCATAAACATAGTTCAAGTTGTGTCGAGTAGCTCCTCAGAGGGGGAGCCCATAGTTCTGGTTTGAGTAGTAACTAGGGCACAGGCTAAGGGGAATAAACAAAGAAATAATAGTGGGTTAAACACGATTGACGGGCCAACAAAGGATTTCAAGAAATAATGACACAAACAATATTATCTTCAGAGACAAAAACAGTGTAGAGAGGTTGAAGAGAAAGTGTAAAAGAAGGTAGAGGAAAATATGCAGACACTACCATCAAAATCCAAAGAACAACAACCAAAATTAGCAGGATCGACATTGGTTGACAAAATATACAAACTAATTGACGAAGCTTTGGAAGCTTTCCACACTGGATTGAAAGCTGGTTAGACATTGGAAACCACTAGAAAAACCATCCATCACCTTATATGAAAGCTGCTAAATCAGAAGCATACAAAAACTTAGTCCAAATAACATAGTCTATTCGAGAAAAACAGAAAACTTAGTTGGAAATCATAGGGAAATTGGCAAAAATTGAGACTAAAACCAGTAAGGAAAAATGTAAGAGAAGGAAGAGTTGAAGAAAACTCTAGCAGACATTGACGCATCTTCACCTAAACTGATAGTTCTTGATAGTGAGGAGGAATGGGATGGAGTGCCCCTAATCAAGGAGGATTGGCAAATCTACATGTGGAAACGAGTTAGGGAAGCAAAATATGGGAGTCTAATGCTGAAATTGGCTCCAATTGAATAAATAATTCTAGATATACCACCTATGGAATTAGATGAACAATCTTTATATGGATATTGGGGATCACTGCAGTCATGCATCTTAAAAGCGAGAACACTGTAGACACTACCTTTGTACCTAGGAGAAAATGAAGTAAATCATTGACCTACAAAACAACAAAACTAAATAGACCAAAACAAACTTTGGATGTGGAAAATTTGCAATCTATTATGTCAACTCCAATCTAATGTATAATCACATTGGGTGAGCTACTTAAGATATGACCACACGTATGGAGAGATTGCAAACCACTATGGAAAAGATGAGCATAAAGGGAGTAACATGAACAAACTTAGAGGAATTAAACCCCCCCCCCCCCCCCCCAACACACACACACACACACACACACACACAAAGATCCTATTCTGCTCACGTTGAATACGTGGGGACATACAATTAGATAAAAATCCTATTAGGCAGGGGTGGTTCACCACATTTTTAGCATTTATCCACACACATCTTCAATGTTGTCTAGACTTGGGCTTTAACCTTGTCATGATTGTGTGTGTGTGTGTGTGTGTGTGTGTGTGTGTGTGTGTGTGTGTGTGTGTGTGTGTGTGTGTGTGTGTGTGTGTGTGTGTGTGTGTGTGTGTGTGTGTGTGTGTGTGTGTGTGTGTGTGTGTGTGTGTGTTGGAGGGAGGGGGGTCACTTGGTATGTGAAAAATGAAGGGTCCTTTGGTGAAGGGACCTTCATATTTTCTGTACCAGGTCAACCCCCTCCCCCCCCCCCCCCCCTCTTTTTCTCACATCCATGACCAAATAAAAAGGCACCAACAAGAATATGTGTGAATGAGTGTTATACGAGAAGGTTTTGATTGAAACCGGGCAAACCGGGGGGGGGGGGGCTATGGAAATCCAACCAAGATCCATGCTTCAATGCATAAGCTTTCCATCTTCTTCATCTTCATTACTATGCTATTATGCTATGCTAAGCAAGAAGAGTGATGATAAGTGAGGAACTATTGCTTCCTCTTCCCTACCCTCATTCCCCGCTAGCTCTCACCACCTTCAAAGGTGTTTGAGGCATTGGGACTAAGTCCGGGGATGGTTAGCTCTTTTACAAAGTTTATGTTATACTCGTGATGTATGAAGCTTTCCATCTTCATTGCATCACCTAGGTCACAAGGAGCACAAAGATTGTATTGTACCAAGTCTCTCTTGATGGGAAAATCTATAATACAAAATCCGATTGGAGGGGGGACCGCCGGCTCCACATAAATCTGGTCCTCAACTGTGTCATGTTCTCTAATTCTCTCTCTTGCAAATTTATTGTTCATGCCAAGTTAATAAAGTGTAATGGTTGTGTTGCTACCGCTAATTAACTTCACCCTCTATGTTCTCAAAGTAGTCCCATAACAATGCTCACTATAATTCTCTTAATTCTGTTAATCTCAATGTTCATAGGCCATTTCCATTACATTGGTATCAAAGCTCTTGGTTTCTCTTTTCTTGCTTAAGAAGAGAGGTCCTTAAGTTGTCCATGAAAGGTTGGACCTGTTCATTGCAATAGGGTAAGTGGGACAGTGATCTATAATCTTGGTTTACAAGGACTTAGTTTGAGGTACATCGTTGGGAACTATAGTCTTCATAATGGAGTCTCTCGGGGCTTGTCTTTGGCTTAACTGTTATTGCCTTTGTGTTTGGCTTAACCATTATTGAGCTACGAGTAAGCTTAATAGGAACCATAATCAACCGAGCAATGTTAGACCGTTTCCACTAGTCTTTGCAATCTATAGACTCTAAAACACGGGTGTGGCTGCTTGAGAACTAATTTTCAAAGGTAAAGAAGAGTAGCGACTAAGTTTTTTGAGGGTACCAAAGCACAAAGTAATCTATACATAAGTTTCATTAGCATGGCTGACAATAACCAAGAGAGTAGAATGAACATTGATAACTTTGATTTTGCACATGAAGGTGCTAATTATGATGCTCCCATGTTTGTTAATTACCTTGTTACTAGGTTGCAGCAAGCTATGGGTAACCCTACATTGCAAGCTGAAGTTACTCAACAACTTTGTGCTTATAGGATTTCTCTTCCTCTCTAAGAGGAGAGAAAACTTACGAGGCCTCTTGATGAGACTCCCAAAAGAAGACTCTCTCCCAAAAGAGAGGAGGAATCCAAAGAACAAGAAAGAAGTGAATCCCTAAGTTCCTTTGAAGATGTGGCTCCACGAAGATGGCAATCTAGATAGTCACCAACTCCTCCCAAGAGGGGAAGGTCAACCCATAGTCCTTCTCCTTGTCACTCCAAAAGGGAAGAGAGGAAACAAAGGAAGAAAAATGCAAGAAAGAGGCACCCTCTTCTCCTTCTTCTTCACCTTCCTCCTCTTTCGAGAAAAGCAGTGGATATTCTCCTAGAGAATACAAGAGGAGAGGACATCGCAAATCCTACTGTGAGTGGAGAAGGTCCCAAAAGCTCAAGAAACTCAAAGAGGGAAGATAGAGTATCTCTTTTCTCAACTATGCTGGCACCTTTGGTGCTACCGACAAAGTATTGGCCTTCATCCAACAATTTGATGTGGCCTTTGGAGACGAGGGCTTCACGAAGTCCTCCAAGCTACGCCATGTAGCTATGCACTTCCAAAAATCTGCTCATCAATGGTGGGCTAACCTTTGCGGCAACAGCAAGGCCCCAAAGACATGGAAAACTCTATGAATTTCCATCATGAAGCAATTCCTTGCAAGCC
This sequence comes from Adiantum capillus-veneris, assembly GCF_014529385.1. Classification (NCBI taxonomy): domain Eukaryota; kingdom Viridiplantae; phylum Streptophyta; class Polypodiopsida; order Polypodiales; family Pteridaceae; genus Adiantum; species Adiantum capillus-veneris. The sequence continues at coordinate 145,998,385 of NC_140932.1, read as the reverse complement.
ATGCAAAGGCAAAGTACTTACCGAATGGCGGATTTTGAAGTTTCTCTCCAACGAGTCTATCCACAAATATGTGGACTTTTGGGATTTACATTGCAAGGCTACTGTCTTTCAAAAGATAGACTTCACCGAGCAAAAGCAACAATTCTATGCAAGATTACCTAAAGAAATGGCCGAGTATGTCAACTCTCAATGGCCTAGTTCTATCATCGAAGTAATCCACCACACTATGGTTGCTTCGTGCATCAATTTCCAACAAGGGGCTAAAAGGAATGCCAAGCCCATGGAAAGCAAAGACAAAAATGATGCGAAGGGGGAAAACGGTAAGGGTGAGTCAATGTACTCAGCATACTTAGACAAATAAGCATGGTTGACAATAACCAAGAGAGTAGAATGAACATTGATAACTTTGATTTTGCACATGAAGATGCTAATGATGATGCCCAATGTTTGTTAATGCCTTATTACTAGGTTGCAGCAAGCTATGGGCAAGCTTGCTGCATACTTAGACAAATAAGCATGGTTGACAATAACCAAGAGAGTAGAATGAACATTGATAACTTTGATTTTTCACATGAAGGTGCTAATGATGATGCCCCCATGTTTGTTAATGCCTTATTACTAGGTTGCAGCAAGCTATGGGCAACCCTGCTTTGCAAGCCAAAGTTACTCAACAACTTCATGCTTATGGGATTTCCATTCCTCTCCAAGAGGAGAGGGATCTTACGAGGCCTCTTGATGAGATTCCCAAAAGGAGACTCTCTCCCATGAGAGAGGAGGAATTCAAAGAACAAGAAAGAAGCAAATCCCTAAGGTCCTTTGAAGATGTGGCTCCACAAAGACGGCAATCTAGACGGTTTCCAACTCCTCCCAAGAGGAAAAGGTCAATCCATATTCCTTCTCCTCATCACTCCAAAAGGGAAGAGAGGAAACAAAGGAAGAAAAAGGCAAGAAAGAGGTCACCCTCTTCTCCTTCTTCTTCACCTTCCTCCTCTTCCGCTCAACTCTTACATGCTTGTAACAGGGCCTTTGACCTACTAGTACTGCTGTTTGGAGCTCTCTCTCTCTCTCTCTCTCTCTCTCTCTCTCTCTCTCTCTCTCTCTCTCTCTCTCTCTCTCTCTCTCTCTCTCTCTCTCTCTCTCTCTCTCTCTCTCTCTCTCTCTCTCAATAAGGGCCCTAATAATTTTCTTGCATGAGCACTCTCGATTGCCCTTCGTATCCAACCCAACTACTCCTATTGATGACTCAACCTACACCAACCTATGTGGGCAATAACATGGCCAAAACAAATTAAATTTTTGGTAGTACTTCTCAGCTTGAAGGGCCACAAATATCATAAGCTCTTGGGTGCGGATCACAGCTACTGATCAATGTTGCCATTAGAGCTCTTGCATGTGCGTAGAACCGTTATGCGGTGCAAGAAAATGCTTTTGCATGGCACGGTTTGCGGTGCAAGAAAATAAGACCCTGTTTCCTTTGGCATCAAGTTAAGATTTTGATTCAAAATATTTTTCTTCATCTAAGGAATTTGATTTGCATTTGGAAACGCAAGTTGCAGACCCTTGGTGAGCTATGTCTTCATGGACCCTATTTTCATTGCGTTTGGAAATGCAAGTTTGGGACCTTCAGTGAGCTTTATTTTTCAGCTTTGTCTTCACCGACCCTATTTGCTCTACATTTGGAAATGCAAGTTGAGGGTTCTCGGTGAGCATTTTCTACTATAAACATATTCGTTCAGGTTTCAAAATTGTCAGTGTTTGCCCTTGAACCTTCATCTTAACCATCCCTATTTTGGTTTTCATTTCAAAGCACGGGTAAATCAAGATCAATGAGCTTGTACAACATCTAGACCCTTTTAATAGCTCTCAAAGCCGCTAAAAATGAGATGGGCCACTAATGAGTGCACCCAATGAACACATTTGAAGCCAAAGCTCTAATTGTAAAAAAATTAGAAGCGTTGGTTCTTCAATATTACTTCTTGATTGGTGGAAGAATTGGTGCCCAACATTCAGAAAAGTTTGAGCATTTTTTTGCAGTTTGGTGTGTATAACATTCAACAAAACTGGGCATGTTTTGATAGTGAGTTGGCAAGTGAGCAAGAGGGATAGCCACGACAGTTAGCTATGTCTCAAAAGTGAACATGAATCATAATGCCTTATATTGGGCAATGTCTGCCCAAGGGTATGGCATTGTGTTTTTTTATGTGAATGGATTGATCTTGAATTGGTAGTAAACTATGAAAAACAGTGCTATGTTTTCATCACCCACTTTTGGGTTACATTTCAAAACATGAGCTACCCAAAGGACATGAATTGAACTTTCATTGCTAGCATCCTCATCAAGTGCAAAATTATTGATCGTTAGATTCTATTAGAGGCATCAACCAATATAAAAGGCTCAATCATGTTGTACTGGTCATTCAACAAGCTTAGCTAAATTAAAGAAATACTAACTTTATGTGTTAGAATTGGTAAATTGAACTAGGCCTTACCTAAATGTTAGATTCTATAAGAGTCATCAACAAGTGTAAAAGTCTCAATCATATTGTACTAGTAATGCAAAAAGAATACCTAATTCAAAGAAAGACTACCTTCATGTCTTGTTTGCATTGGTAAGCCAGTTGTTGCTAACTATTAATAAACAAGGCTCATGATGTCTAAAAAGACTTGTGTATCATTAAGTCCACTAGTTCTAACCCAGTCCCCTCAATATTTCTCAAATTTTAAAAAGTGAAGTGCCATTAGTATTTACAACAATTTTTCTCAAATTTTATTAGTTTGATGGGGAGCATGGCTCTAAATATTTTTTTTAATAAAAAATAATCATTTAACTTGTTGTGATCTTTATACAAATCTCTATTGACCTTTTATTCTTGGTAGCCTCACCAATGGGCAATTTTTATCAAGATTAAGCTACATTAGGAAAAATATGAATCCTCTAGGGGCCCTTTGGGATTAAGGTTAATTAAAGGCCAGCCAATAGGAAGAGGGTGGCGGACACACTCTATACCCTCAAAAAAGTAGGGGGACAAGGTAGCCTTACACCTCTTAATGGCCTCTTACCTAGTGAGAAGGTAAGGGAGGTGGCTAGGGGAAAGGGAGGGGGGGGGGGGGGGGGGGGAGGGGGGACCCACTTTGACCTTTTTTTCCCCACTTTTTGGCCCGGATTTAAAAATACACTAAAAATTTCAAATTTCAAGTTTTCCCTCCTTAAAAGGTCCCCTAACCTATTTCATGGTCAAAAAAGTATTTTTGACCTCCAAAAGTCAAAAACGTGCACTAAAAAATTCCAAAAAATTCCAAAACATCATTTTCCACCCTCCAAAGTCTTTCCAAACCTATTCTATAGCTAAAAGTGATTTTCTCTCTCTACAAACCCTTTTCCAAGCTCTCCATGGCTGCAACAACCACATGCACCCCCTATAGTCCAACATCATCTCTCTACTAGCTTTCTCCCATCTCCATTGTAGCACCAAGCAAGCTTCTTCCCCATCTCTTTCCCTTGCCCACCACATAGTTCCACACCAAGCTAGCTCCTCTCCCTTCTCTCACCTCCATTACAGCATGAAACAAGATTCTCCTCCTTCTACTTTCATTCACTCGCACTACATGGAAACCTCTACTCCCGAAGGTGAAAAAAGCATCAACTCACATGACTTGCATACCACAAGAACAGGAGGTGTGAATAGTGCATGGGCATTGCAAGGATTCATCTCCAACATAAAGATAGAATGGTGAGAAAACTACCCTTGTAGCTTACATTCAGAGCTTAAGATCATCTCCATCTTTAAGTTTATCATGCTGGAGGGAATTAACCTCTTTATGGCTTTCAATGTTTAGGCTTCACACCTCATAACATTGGGTGGTGCTATTTTGTTGATGGCTTTGGTGCGCCATCTATAGTTTTGTAGCATGTGATTCAGTCTCACAATGTAAGTAAGTTGTGTTATCTATGGAGAGCCATCAAAGATTTTTCTTATAATTTATTCTTTGTGTAGTTGTCATTAGATTATTAGAATGATATCATTTTGTACTTTATAACTTTGTGCTCACATAATCTATTGTTTACTTACAGAGTCAACTTGTTTTGAGAGGACATGAGCAAGCAACCATGTGCAGAGATGGAAATCACACTATTTTTGTTCCTTGAGGAACCTTTCACTACCGTGTTAAAATATTTTGATAAGAATAGTAGGATTTTTGTAGAATCTTGAACCAATAGGTACTCTTTAGGAGCTCTTAGAAAAGCCATCGCTATAGTACTACTATCTTCCCTAGTGTCATAGACACACAAATACTCGTGTATATGAATCTCTAGATGAGAAAGACAAATACTTGTAAGAGAAGCCTAACAGCAACAACATTGTCTCCATTTGTAATTATTTTTATGAGGCTAGATTCCTCTATAAATGCAATATAAATATTTCTTTTTGTTAAATGGTGTCGCACTGAGTGAGAGTATTTTATTTAGATTACTGGAGTTTCATACAGATTTGAGAAATGTTGTTGATTTTTTTGGATATTCTGATTTGTCTGTAAGATGTTTGAAGTTTCAAGTCTTAATCATTCCACCATGAAGAAATTCATGCAATATTTTGATTTCAGTTTAATCACTCATGGTTATTCTTATTAAGTGGATCATAACCTTTGTCAAGATGTCCTCATTTGGGGATGTTGAATATATATCAATAGCAACATTTCAAAAGTTGAGAAAGCTAAATTCTTGCTTTCCAAAATCTTATTGTTTCCATACTATTCCTATGCCAATCTTGACTTAGAGAAATGACAACTTGAGGTGGAGGTGTAGATATATAGAGGTGAATTATTATTGATTCTTGTTTCATCATATATATTATAAAGCCTTTGAGTTTCCACCTTTTTGAGTAGTGTTGACAAGTTTTTGGTATCAAACCGTCTTAAATATCCCTATTCATTCGCTATTGGTAGCTATTTATTTGGTATTGTTAAAGATCATACCAATAGCTATCACCTTGTGAACTTAATTGTTGAATTGCGGATTTGATTTTTACTATGTAGCTCATTTGGATAGAGAAAGTGTAAACATAAATTATAGATACATGCATTGTTAACATAGAAGATATGTATCACTCGAACATATATAACTGCTAATCAAGAAACCTTTGGTCGGATACTATAACAATAGGGGTCACATGTGGTTTTAAATACCAAAGAAATGGCTTAACCAAAACATTTCCAAGAACACGAGGTGAACACAAGGAAGTAAAAATTGGCTCCTTGTTTGGTTGATTTCTAGTGCTAAATGTTCTGAGTGCACAAAATTTGTGAGGCCTTTGACCTTGCGAGTTCACTAAAGTATATGTCACATAGCACATGTGTTCAACAGAAGGGAATTTATATTCTTGTAAAGTTACAGAAACATGTGTAGGTAAGGCCTATAAGGGCTACTTTCAATCCATTGTGGTGAACGGACATGATATAGGAAAATTTGACATAGTGAATACTCCGGACATCAAACACTACAACTCTATCTCATGGCCATACATTAAAACAAAGCCCCTATTTGTCATTTTGAAGCCCCAGAGACCCTCAACAAGAGGGACCACAACGGCGCGTAGAATGCCCATCCAGGCACAAATAGGGACCAAGATATTTCCAAGAACAGGGGATGGACACAAGGAAGTAAAAAATGGTTGATAAGCATGATACAAGGTTTAGGTATCTGCCATTTGGGGGGGGGGAGGGGTTGCTATGAACACATTAAACTGCCCAGTTCTATCTCATGGCCATGCATTAAAAAAATCTTGTACTTGTCATTTTAGGGGCCCAGGGACCCTCAACAAAGAGGGGCCACAAGGGCGCGCAAACTGGCCATCCAAAATTTTGGATGGCCAGTTTGCGCGCCCTTGTGGCCCCTCTTTGTTGAGGGTCCCTGGGCCCCTAAAATGACAAGTACAAGCTTTTCTTAATGCATGGCATGATACAATGTTTAGCTATTTGCCATTGGGGGGGGGGGGGGGAGTTTGCTATGAATACATCAATTTGCCCAACTCTATCTCATGGCTATGCATCAAAATTTTTGGATGGCTGATTTGCGCGTCCTTGTGGCGAAATTTTGGATGGCTGATTTGTGCGCCCTTGTGGCCCCTCATGTTGAGGGTCCCTGGGGCCCTAAAATGACAAGTACAAGATTTATTTTTATGCATGGCATGATACAATGTTTAGCTATTTGCCATTGGGGGGGGGGGGGGGTGTTTGCTATGAATACATCAATTTGCCCAATTCTATCTCATGGCTATGCATCAAAAAAAGCTTGTACTTGTCATTTTAGGGCCCCAGGGACCCTCAACATGAGGGGCCACAAGGGCGCGCAAATCAGCCATCCAAAATTTTTTGGATGGCTGATTTGCGCGCCCTTGTGGCCCCTCATGTTGAGGGTCCCTGGGGTCCTAAAATGACAAGTACAAGATTTATTTTTATGCATGGCATGATACAATGTTTAGCTATTTGCCATTGTGGGGGGGGGGGGAGTTTGCTATGAATACATCAATTTTCCCAATTCTATCTCATGGCTATGCATCAAAAAAAGCCTGTACTTGTCATTTTAGGGCCCCAGGGACCCTCAACATGAGGGGCCACAAGGGCGCGCAAATCAGCCATCCCTGGGGCCCTAAAATTTTGGATGGCTGATTTGCGCGCCCTTGTGGCCCCTCATGTTGAGGGTCCCTGGGGCCCTAAAATGACAAGTACAGGATTTATTTTTATGCATGGTCATAATTCAAGTGGTAAGTTTTTTTTGTTTTTTTTTTAAGTGTTGGACTTTTAGGCTGTTTTCAAGAGCTTCTAGTGTTCAATTGGCTCTGAATCTGTCTGGGCTTGTCTCACATAAATTTGTTCATCTCATTGCGCTCTTCGACTATCGTGTGATGCAAAAAAATCATATCCTACTCGGATTTTCCAAAAATCAACGTGCAAGTTGGCAATTTCTTAAAAAATGATGTAAAACAGACATTTCTTACTTTTTTCTTAATCTAAGGGCTCGAACGGGCATTAAAACCATGGAATCTGAAACTACTCAGAGAACCAATGTTTTTTATTGTGTTAAGGACTGCATTTCCTACATACAAAACTTTCTCAAAATCTCACCCTAACACCTTCAAAAGTGGCTTCCAAGGAGTGCCCTCGATCAAAAATTGAAACTGAAGGAAAACAATCAGAATGAACTCCTAGACTATGTACAAACTTTAAAATAACCAAAATTTCCTTTTTTAAAAAAGTTATTGCTAAAAATTTGAAAATAGACCACCCTTAGACTTCCCACAATGATAGAAATCAAAAGGTTCAAGGAGAGGTCTGGTGTCACAAGTGCATGGTAGGAATCTAATCGAGGCTTATTCCGTCAAGATCTCTTATACTTTATTATGTCTTCTCATGTACAATCTTACCAAACAAAAACAAACTTACACTTTAAATGACAAAAAAAAAATTATTTAACTTATCAAACAATCTAAAATATGGTAGACCTAGAGTGCTCTTACACATCAACAAACAAAAAAGTCCAAATTTCTTCTCATTAACTTTGATAAACATACATCTGTGAACACTTTACAAGGAGTAGTGTGGTCATAGTTCTTACATCCATTCCATGACATGGTATGCTCCTGGGGTGACCTATCACATAAAAATATCTTTGGTAGGAGTGCCCTCATGTTAGGAAAGAGTGTGTTGCTGCTGATGAAAAGTTTTTGCATTGTCCTACTAGGGATCTCTTCATGTCAGCATAATGATTTTTGGTGTAGTGGGAGCCACATTGCCGCTGAGGAGAGCTTTGTGCCACCGTAAAAGCTTCATGGTATGCCAGTTCCTTGAGCCGTTCTTGCAAACAACGCCACTCAACTAGCATAGCAAGAGGTCACCTTGTAACAAAAACATATATGAATTCAACATTTGCAAGCTATATAATGAAGACACTTGTTAAGTATATGTTGTACAAATTTGCAAGTATTTCTATCTAGCTGGGAATAAACAATATAAAAATATACATTAGGATGAGACTACCACCCCTAATAAGCATGGATTTGAAGCACCTACCTGCAAGATGTAACAAAGAAGATTGTTTTAGAGGAAAAGTGGTGACACTTGGCCTCTCTAACCTGCAGCCTTTCACTATTTGTGCATAAAAGAAACCTTTGTGCCAAGCACTACAAAACAAGTAGAGGCAACACCTTAGACTTCAAAGTTTATGATAAGAAGAACACAATCAAAAGTAAGAAGTATATTGTTACCTTGCATAAAGGGGTGTTTTATTCAAATATGTGATGGTATTGGCAAGATATTGAAGAATCGTCAACATTCATCTCACCGATGCTACGACGTTCCTGGGATGACCTCTGCTCACCCTCACGTGCGGCCTTCGATGCAAAAGTTACGAACAAGCAAATATGTATGCATACGATTTGTGATGTCCTTGAGCACCATGGTAGTTGTTGCATGAGGAAGCAAAGGATGAAAAGAGAGAGGGGGGAGGGGGAGAGAGGAACATGGGAGAAGACAAGGGGGTAGTGGGGGAGAGAGAGAGAGAGAGTGGAGAACGAGGAGAGAAGGGGGCAGGGAGGGAGAGGGAGGAACATGGGAGGAGAGAAGGGGACAGTGGGAGAGAGGGAGAGAGGGGAGGAGGAGGAGAGAAGGGGCAGGGAGGGAGAGGAGAGGGAGAAAGGAGGGAGGAGGAAGAGAGAAGAAAGGTTTTTTTTTTGGGGGGCAGTTTTTTTTTTGAAAAATTGGACTTTTAGTGCTTGTAAGTTTAAAAAAATGTCAAAAAATACTTTTTTGATATGGATATATGTTGGGGGGGAGTTTTAAGTCAAAAATAAGTAAAAATAACTTTTTTTTTTAAAAGTCAAATTTTAGCTCTTAGTGATCCACGTTTTTGATGATGTGGCCACACCTCTTTACTCCCTTCACTTTCAAAAAGCTAGAGAGAGAAGGTGACTTCTTAGGTCCACATCCTACATGTGTCTAAAAAAAAAGGCTAGAAAAGCCTACTCAAAACTAGCTTCTTGAATGCCCTTGTCCCCTTAACCCTACACACCATTAGCCTTAATCCCTAAAAATTAGGATTCCTTACAAGGCCCATGCAAGGTTCATATTTCTCCTAATGAAGATGCAATTCTCTTAATCCATGCCAATAGGGCCTCAAACAACATCAAGCTTGATCAACAAGCCTTTAAGTGCTTGCAACATCCACTCCAGGGGGATTGAATATACTACTATGGTCAGAAGTTTAATATTACTCCAACGTGTTAAGAAGGACAACTATGTAAATAGCTCTTTGGCTAGTTATCACAATGAATTTGAAGATTATGATCCATATAGTAAGAAGGACATTGGCTTTCCTAGTAAAGACATTATATCAAACTATGAGAGTACCAATGAAAAAGGGCCATAATTAGATTTCATTTAGTTAGATTTAATAGTAGTTACCTTCCTCATAACATTTTGAAAAGCATTTGGAAGTACTTTAGGGTGAGCGGCATTGATGTGCCTTCTCATAATTCTATTTCAAGATTCTAAACTATTGAATAGTAGTTGCCTTCATCATACCATTTCAACAATGGATTGGAGATAATTTATCTATGAGTGCCATTGTTATGCCTTCTTGTAATTGTATCTCGTGAAGCACTTCAAAAATTTTGTGCTAAAGCATTTGTGAGAATCACTACCATTAACTTCTCGTTGTGTTATTTTGTGAAGCATAATGCTTCCTAAAACACCTCAGTGACAAGTAAAGGATTTGTAGAGAAAGATTGAAAGCTAGCTTTTTCATTTGATTCTTTTTTCTTTGTTATTATTTTTTATGTTGGCCAAGACATAGTTGGAGACCTAGTTGGAGACGTGTATACTACACATTAGGACCATGCATGTTGAGAATCGGTGACCTGTAATAGAATACCATCCATAGAGTAGCGACCTCTTGGCAAGTAGAGGATTCCCTGTGAGTTTTGAGGCAATTTGAATACTTGTGGTCTTGATTTTGGTAGCATAAGCATTGTAGGTCATATTTCAATCACAAGCACATAGGATGTCTAGATTTGATTTCCTCGAGTAGTGAGTGTCTTAGAAGGTCAAGTAGGTGTTTGAAAATCATCTATTTGCTTCCACACACCTACGGGTCAAGCTACATCCTTGGTCAACATTTTGGTATGTTGGTTGAGCAGACACTATGCTAGTGTCTGCTCGTGGCATATCCGCCAACGTTTATTTGCTATTATTACCATGGTTAAACACTTGATGAGAGAAGCCACTATTACATGGATTGAAGTTAGCACAAAGTCTTAATTGCTTTGGCTAAAGAAAAGTTGCGGGTATATTTTTTTTCAGGGCATGCTATTTCCAGGACAATCCACAGAACCCACAACAAGATGCTAGATATTCAAAATGTTGCTCAATGGTCCCAAGTTTGGAGTTGAGCTGGTAAATAGAATGTGAAAAGATGGGAAAAGGGGACTTGCAAAGGATTTGGGTTTGCTTTGATGACGTGCAAAGAGTGGTGGGGGTGGACAACAATGGAAGCACATGTCTACGATCCTGCGCAAACCCTACGCAAACATCCTCCAACCCCCTATTCTTTCCTTTGTGGAATTAATTAATTATTTGTCTACACATGATTCAAGAGATGCAAACAATTTCCATTTGTGAGATAAAAGGAGAAGACATGCAAGCACAAACCATGTTCTGGGATATGATGAATGTTGTCTTGTTGGATAACGGACACCCTCTAGCTAATTTTAGAGGACTCATGGTAGATGAGGCTGGATCAAATTGGAAAGCTATTCAAACTCTATTCAATAGAGGTCCTAACAATGTTATGGAAGGAAGAGATCATTCATCCTTGTTTCATTGGGAGCAGAGATTGCACATTCACACTATGCAGTACATGCATAAGAATTTCCAAGATGAGCACAATGTGTAAATTGTGGCGATGCACAAGAAGTGAGGAAGAGGCAACCAGCTTGTACATAAATATACAGTCTTGGTGGGATTATGGAAAAATGTCTGATTGTAACTTGTCACAAATGGGCTGTTGGCTAGGTTGATGGCATGTACGGTACTCTCACTAGAGAAAACACTTTGTTGGGGTAAACATTACCTAGCAATATTTGTGGAAAGGTTTTCTTTATGCTTGGTATACTATCTCTTAATACAATAGTGTTGCACGAAGTGGATGATCTATCATACATTCCTACTACAAACCTTGCCAAAACAAAGCATGTGAGTTGGCTTGCTGGCAAGGGAAACAAAGAAATGTTGAGTCTGTACGATGCATGCATGTCAGATCTGTCAAACATTTTGCTTCAAAGTGTGAAGACGCTTGCTTTTGTGGAGGGTAAATACCATGGGGGTGGAGCTTCTGTAGAAAAACTTTCTTGTCGATGGTCACAACAAGGCTAAGCACCTAGCCCAGCTTCTATTGCAAGAGAGATTGAGGATGAGCTCAAAGGTACACCCCTATATCAACAACCATCAGTGGAGGGGGATAATATTACACTAGCCAAAAAATGAAAACACGCTGAGAATGTTAGCTATGATGAAGAAAATGCTTCGCATTGACCTAAGTATCTCTCACAAAACATCCCACAAGATTGTGGAGGTCTCCATGCAACTACCAAAGTGGCCAATCAGGTGGGCGATGAACAAGAGGGTGGGCTAGTGGTTGAGGAGACATACATTCATATGAAAATGTGGCCAATATACCGTATACAGAAGGGAAGTAGGGTTCAATGTCAAGGGTGGTTGGGATCTAGAGTCAGTAAATGTAAGAAGAATATAAAGAACATGGGGGCAGTGCCTTTACACCATCCTTTTGGGGTATTACAACTTGGGAAAGAGGGGCTATCAATGCTCATGGTAACGGTTCTAAGGCATGATTCATGTGTTTCTGTAATGACAGTGTGGATCACACATGGCAGATCTATAATACAATCACTCAATGCTCTGCTAGAGTCCCCAATATATGGCAAGTGGAAAAGGGAACTAGCATGACTGCTTCCAAGTTGCAGGAATTGGAGTCAAGAGGCTACACAGTAAAGAAGATTGCAGTTAAGAAAACAAACAATGTGCGTTATCGGCCAAGATCAATTTAAGCCTCCAAGAGAATTGAATCAGCATTAACCATGGAAGCTCAGATTGTATAGCACAATGTTGTAAAGACAAATATACATGAGAAATTCATGGTGGAAACATCTTTTTCACAAGTCCGGGGTGAGAGGTATGAAGTTCATATTGCAAGTAGCCCAATGTGTACATGTGGAGACTTTGCAAAACAAGAGGCAGAAAGCAAAGCATATATGGCCTGCAAGCATATTTACTTCATCTTCCTTTGCTACTTTGGGCTAGATTTAAACCACGATATGTTTATCCATCAGAGAAAGCTATCGAATGAGGATTTGCTTCATTGTGTTCAACAATCGTCATACGGGATAAACAAGGAGTTCAATTGAGTTATATCCCTCAAATCTCTTCGTCTAGTCATGTAATTGTATCGCACAAATTGTAATTGGTCTTGTAATAGTTTTTTTTATAAATTTAGTATATGCTAAATTCTTCCATTGAGAAAGACTTGTTTAAAATACAATCTTTATATTTTTCAAAGCCCATGAGAAAATGAAGGTAATGAAGTAGAGGACCAGCTCACGCCAAATCCGACTAGTCAACAAAATCCATTTACCTATTTATTTATTTATTTTCATGAAGTTGGCATTGTAATTTATAAACTTGGGCAAATTTTGATCTTATCAAAAAATCTTTGTACTTAATGAGGGGCTAGATAGCCTAGTCCATCACTTTTTTTATAATTATTTCTTTCAATCCAATTTAACCCGAGTATATAAGCCAAAAGTTTGTAATTATTGAGCATCGGATACCTGTTGCACATACGTGCTGAAGAGTATGCCAATACTGGCGCGTTCACTACTTTTTGTACAGGTGAGCATTGCTAATGAAACTTCTCATGTTGCTTCCTCTCACTCTTGGCATCATGTACATGTCTTGTGTGCTATGTTTGAGTGTGTGTGTGTGTGTGTGTGTGTGTGTGTGTGTGTGTGTGTGTGTGTGTGTGTGTGTGTGTGTGTGTGTGTGTGTGTGTGTGTGTGTGTGTGTGTGTGTGTGTGTGTGTGCACGCACGTGCACACATGCACGACACAATGAGTGATTTTAGCTCTAGGTCACCTCGTGTGTTTTTTTTCTCATTGTGAGTTGTTAATGTTGTTGTAAGTGAAACTAAGCATGGATAGAGGTAAGTAGGCCCTAGAAGAAGACAAACGACCCCTCATTAGACATTTTTGGTGAAGTAAGAGATGGCAACGGTCATAGTTTCTCACCTACCTCTACTGACAATGAGTTTTATAGGTTTGGTTACTAGGAACCTATTGCCCATAGTCTAGAGATCCCTAATCTCAAGTTTCATGTCATTTGGAGTTCATTTGACACCATAATGGCCATTAAAATGATAGATAGACCACATAGAAGACTTAGGAATTATCCCATTCTTGCTTCCTGGCTTGCGAGTGACACCTTTCTCCTCAATTTTTGTTAGGACATTGCATTCAACATTTCCATGCACTAGACGGGTCATCTATGTCTTTAGATTGACAAATTTATGATGGTTTGAGTGCTCGCTAGGATACTCCGTCCAATCACGGCGACCCACCAACATTGACGCCGTTGCCCGGGACATAGGGCTTACACTTGCAAAGGAGGTCCCGGTGAGGTTCTTCTTTACCCAGTACACAAGTGTTACAATTCATTATATTTATCTTTAGGTAGGGGATTCGATGAGGCATGCTAAGCTCTCATGTAGACTGAGGAGTCGAGTGTTCTCCTTTGGTTACCATATAGGTTAGGTCAACCCTAGTTGTTGGTTTTAAAGCATTGTGCATTGAGCCCACGCTTTGAGTCTTGTTGTAGTTTGTGTTTAGTAGGTGGTTGTGGTAAGTTGTAATTAGAGTCAAAAATCAGGCTATCTTTTACCCCGCTATCACTTCATTTTATTATGTTTTGTCTAGTGTTTTTTTTACTTTATTGTTTAGGTTAGAGATAGGAGTAGTATTTAGGTTAAGACTTACTTTTGGTGTTGCATAGATCATCCAAAGTTGCTTTTGAGTGCCATATTGCGACTTTTGACTGCTTAAAGTGACTCAACATGCAAGAAAGGTGCATAAGTTGAGAATTGGAAGTGAGAATTGAGAAATTCTTGCTTGTGCACTTGCATCTACCTTAACAGGATTAATCTAAAAGTTTTGGATGATTTTTTGAAGCCATCAATTGTGCTAAAAGACATTTTTGCATTTATGGCTAAGTTGGAGAACCAACTCATCTGAACCGTTTTTAAGTGGTGTTTTTTAGTGATGCAGGGTGTCATTGAGTAGTACAGGAGGTGGGGAAGATATAGAAATCATCCAGGTCCAAAAATCTCACCAGTGTTAGTGATTGTGATCACTGCCACTTGGTCTCTTTTCACAAAATAAGTACACCATCAGAATCCTCAAACTTTGTACAGCAAGAATCCACTTACCCCAAGTCTAGAAGGTCTACATATTGCAAGATTGAGCAAAAATTGTCTAAAGTGACCAAAGTTGGAGGTTGTGAGTCACTAAATTGACCAAATCTCATCAATTTAGGTCTAGCATAGGAGCAAAAGACTCCACAGAGGGAACCCTAGCTACAGGAAGCATCCGACCTTCAAAATTCACTAACTGTCAGTAATCGCAATCACTACCATGTAGGTATGAATCTAGAAAAAGTGGTGTCAATTGACTCTAGCAACCCAAGGATCCCAGATATACACTCCATATTTAATTTGGATAAGGAAAAGACCTTCAAGCTACCCAAGAAATGAAATCCAAGTTCAAATTGTGGCACCAAGGTGAAACAAAGGCCAAGAAGTGTCCAGACACTTCATACAGGGTGTATAGAGACTCATCTCACAGTGACCATCGTGGAATGTGTTTCTAACCTCACTCCTATCTTATTGCAGACATAGCAAGAATCACGAACAAATTCTCAATCCATGGGACGAAGCTGACTTGACTAGTGCATAGAGGCTACAAGAGGGTGTCAATCTCTTGGAAAACAATAGACAACTTGCATCTAACACAAGCTGCACTCAAATGACCTAAGTCATCAAAAGCAAATTCCTAATCAAAAAACAAATCATAATTGTTACAGCATCAAACAACATCCGAATGTACGAAACTTCTAGGACATGTATATAAGACCTAAGCACATATGCTTATGGTCTCAAATCTTACTTTCAATGAGTTGCAAAAAACGCGATTATTAACAATGGTGAGTTTTTGACCTAGTTGTTTCTGACCTCAAATGCATCTAAATGCTTAGCAATTATGCCCGAATACCCCGCCTATGCTTACTTTGTGATTTCCTAGCTTAAATTCCTACTTATGATGAAATTAAGCCGCGGGTCGGCAACGCCAAAATCTATGGATTACCATGATATGTTTACATAAATGCGTAGAGCTCTTACCTGCGATTGCAACGCAATAGACGGCACTACAATGTGACAACCGGGAAGGGAGTAGGAAGCATGAGAAGGAGAGAAGTGAGTGTCGTTAGCTCACGCTATGTTTCTATTATCCAAAACTTTACAAAGTTGGATTTTATACCTTAGCCAAGGTCTAAATCTGTAATGTCCGACGTCAAAGAACCTTTGAGGCTCCACGGCTTACTATATCCGCAACCTAGGTACATTAACTGACCTATTCATTAATTCTTGGAACTCTTATTGAGCTCATAACACGTTACAATGATCACAATGGCTAAATAAATTGGGAAATAACAATCCATGGCCATTTTGGAAAAATGTGAAAAGTGTGTAACTCCAATCTTCACTTCTTCTTCATATTCATCTGGTGCATTCATAAGTCTTCAATCTTTAGCAGCTCCTGTTAATTGACATCGACTCAGTTAACATTCCCCCCTTTTGATTTTAGTGTCCATCCTCGTGCACGGTTGAGAAGTGTCCGTGGAGGCAGTGGAAGGTTTTGATTGGTTGTTGATGGGCTGATTATCTTCATTTGTCATTGAATTTGTTGATGAGGTTTATTTTGATGTAGCATCTTCATTGGTGTGAGAGATGATGTTGCATTTGTCCGTTGTAATAGCATAATGATGAGGCTGCTGTTTATTTATGAAAAGTATGTAAAAGGGAAGTAGAATGATGAGGTTCTAAATTAGGGTCTAATACCTAGATGACCAAAGGGAAAAAACCCAGTGGAAAAAAAGTGTCTTTGGGATACGTGTATTATTGGAGTACTTCTTAGCATGGGAAATATTAATAAAGTACTCAAGGGATTATTTGTTGATAGATATGGAATTAAAAAGGCAGCAAATATGAGAGGGTAGCATGATGGAACATTGGTCTTCCAGATGTAGTCCACTCAAGGTGCATAGGTGGAAGCAAAAAAAAAGTGCCTAATGCATATGTCCGATGATGGGACATCCTATATGCATTCATAGAAATGCACGGGAAACAATATGTTGTGCAAGAAAGATTTTGAGGGGTTCTTCAAAAAGAAGGTGTAGCTATAAAATCACATGACATGGCTTTGCAAGCTGGCACCCCTTAAAGAATGGTTTTTGTTGTCGAGGATATGTGCTCTCATCTTATTGTTCACTGTGCGTGAGTGTTGGACTCTACGACACTCCACCAATTGTAAGTTAATAGACTTTGACACTTATGCTCATCTCATCCAGCATAGACTTAGTTATGCTGAACTCTTTTAGCTTGAGTGTAAGCCTAATAACACGACTCTTAGCACAGAGTTTATTACGACTTGAAGCTTTGGGACTAATGCTTTGCTCATTTTATGGCTCAGCGGCCCCCAACTCTGACTATGCCAAAGAGTGTTTTTTGCACCCTGGCAACTTGACTTTTTACATTTGTATGCTTATTACAAACATTTCTTTAGGTAAAAGTAAGCTTGAATCGTCAAAAAGAGGATTAGTGAAGGACCAAGTTGGCCTTGAAGGTTTCTTTTGCCATACCTGTTTTATCTTCTTCAAATATGCATTCGCGTTGGTTGGGTTGTCCTTCTTTGACTATGAAGACTCCATTATGTGTTTGATTCTCCAATTGGGCATGGTGTAAGGAGGCTTTGAGGTTTTTGTAGGCCTCTGTTGGATTTTGACATCTGGCTTTTGACTTGGTTCATTGTAAGACTTAGGAATCCAAATCTCTTGAGGACCTTTGTAACTCCTTTGTTGACTTTTCTTAGCTCTAGATCTTGTTGAGTTCTTGAGATCTTCATGCAAGTTTGGTGTAGTTACAGTTGGCTTGTGGTTGACTGGTAGCCAAATCTTTGTATAACCTGTGTAGAATCCTTGTTGAAGAGGAATATTCTTTGAGATCCGTCTTTGTTCCATATCCTCTTGAGAGTTGTGGTAGACTTTAGCATCTTTCAATGTTTTTATGTTGTATACCTGCTTCTTAGGTATCCTAGGCTATTATCGAGGTTGATACCTTGTGGGCCTTCTTTCTTGGGAGGGACTTGACGTTACTTCATATGACCTTACCTGAGGTTTTGGTATCCATATATGTCTGTCACCTCTATAGTACTCTTGTTCCTTTAAGCTCCATTGTGATGCTATCCATCCCATGTGTTTGTCTTTTTGTGTTGATTTCTTGTCTTTAATCCAAACCAGATCATTGACTTTGACTACTTTTTTTTTTTGAGTACTTGGGCTGATATATCTTTGCTTTTTTGGGTGTCTCTTAGAGGTTTCAATTGAGTCAACAATTGACTTGAAGTTTTGAAAGCCTAACTTGCTAGAAGTATTTGATTTACGAGGGTTCTTTGATGTAGAGGCATATGCTATCACAGCTTTTGTGCTAATCAGTGGAAGGTCTACTTTGGCTTTACCTTTGTCTACAAGAATTGTCGTTGATTCTTATGACTTTTGCAACTTTGAACGTATCATTAATGGTATAGATATGTGCTTCTACACCTATCTCAATAGGGGACCAAAAGGAGAAATGGTTGCATCTCAATAGGGGTCCAAAAGGAGACGGTCTACCAAAGAGCAATGTGCAATAAGTGCTTCTCGATCTACCTTAGCAAAGGACCAAGAGGAGAGATGGTTACATCTCAATAGGGGTCCAAAAGCAAGTAGTCTATCAAAGAGCAATGTGCATCTAATGGAGATTAAAAGACCTTAGGGTTAGCTTCATTAAAGACCTCCAAAGTTAGTGTTAAAAAGTCCTTTGACCTTAGGCAAACTAGGGCTGACCTCGAGGTGGAAATCCTACCAAGTATGCTGAGGTGCTTGTCGGCTTGCTATCTAAAGTGCTTAAAGTGTTTGTGGGAACCTTGCCTAAGCTTGAGGTGATTTTCATGTTTAAATGACTAAGGTTCTTGAAGTGTTCGATTCAAAGATAAACTCTCAAGAGGCATAAAAAGTTTCCATGCTTAATTGACTAAGTACTTAAAGTGTTCAATTCAAACCAAATGACTTAAGAAGCATAAAAGACACATATCAAAATCCTCCACATGTGGCCCTCATAATGTGCTTGAATCCTATTGGATAGGCTTTAAAGGGGTCCAATGAGAATTTAGATGCATAGAAATAATTAATTAAGTTCTTTCTTTCAAAGAGGAAAAAGAGGACACATGTCCAAATGATATAATTAAAATATATGAGAGAGAGAGGGGGGGGGGGTACCAAGGTTGAAAGGGGGTATACTCTCCCACACACACACACATTCTTTCATTGTGTGGAGTACAAAGTGCAAGAGCTCCATCTCCTTCTCCAAGCTTGTTGAGAAGTTGAGAGCCTACACCAACACTCTTGGCTATGGAATGCAAATCCAACCAAGAGCCATGCTTCAATGCTTAAGCTCGTCATCTTCTTCATCTTCATTACTATGCTATTATGCTAGTCTAAGCAAGAAGAGTGATGATAAGTGAGGAACTATTTCTTTCTCCTATGAATGATTCTTCTTCCTCTTCCCTACCCTCATTCCCTGCTAGCTTTCTCCACCTTCAAAGGTGTTTGAGGCCTTGGGACTGAGGCTTGGGATAGTTAATGCTTTTTGCAAATTTTATGTTATGCTCGTGATGCATGAATATTTCCATCTTCATAGCATCACCAAGGTCACAAGGAACACAAAGATTGTATTGTACCAAGTCTCTCTTGATGGGAGAATCTATAATACAAACGCCTTTTGGAGGGGGGACCGCGGCTCCAAGTAAATCCGGTCCTCAACTATTTTCATGTTCTCTAATACTCTCTCTCTTGCAAAAGTATTTTTCATACCAAGTTAATTAAGTACTATGTTCATGTAGGCTACCATCAATTAAGTTCACCCCCTATGTTCTCAAAGTGACCTCACAAAAAATGTTCACTTTAATTCTCTTAATTCCGTTATTTGCAAAGTTCATAGGCCATTCCCATTACATTGGTATCAAAGTGTTTGGTTTCACTTTTCTTGCTTAAGAAGAGGTGTCCTTAAGTAGCCTATGAATGGTTGATTTTGTTAATTATATTAGGGTAAGTGGGACTAGGATCTATTATCGGGTTTGTTGAGCCCACTATGTGGGATATGGTGCACACCTCGAGAACTTTGGTCTTAATAATGGGGTTTTTTTAGACTTTCCTACAGCTTTAGCATTATTGAGCCATAAGAAGTTCAAATGGAGCTATCCCTCGGTAATTTTTCTTTGTTAGACCCACTCCACTACTATCTATAATTAACCAATTTGAGCCGTGGGTGTAGATACTTAAGTGCTTATTTTCAAAGGCGAAGAGGAGTACCAATTAGGGTTTTGAATTGCCAAAGTGTACACTAATAAGTAGACACATAAGTATAGTTAGCATGGCTGACAATAACGAAGAGAGTCGAATGAACATTGATAACTTTGATTTTGCACATGAAGGTGCTAATGATCATGCCCCCATGTTTGTTAATTGCCTTGTTACTAGGTTGCAGCAAGCTATGGGTAACCCTGCTTTGCAAGCCAAAGTTACTCAACAACTTCGTTCTTATGGGATTTCCCTTCCTCTCCAAGAGGAGAGAGAGTTTAGGAGGCCTCTTGATGAGACTTCCAAAAGAAGACTCTCTCCCATAAGAGAGGAGGAATCCAAAGAACGAGAAAGAAGCCAATCCCTAAGTTCCTCTAAAGATGTGGCTCCATGAAGATGGCAGTCTAAACTATCGCCAACTCCTCCGAAGAGAAAATGGTCAACCCATAGTCCTTCTCCTCGTCACTCCAAAAGGGAAGAGAGGAAACAAAGGAAGAAAAAGGCAAGAAAGAGGTCACCCTCTTCTCCTTCTTCTTCACCTTCCTCCTCTTTTGACAAAAGCAATAGTTATTCTCCTAGAGAATACAAGAGGAGAGGACATCACAAAACTTACCCTGCATGGCAAAGGTCCCAAAAGCTCAAGAAATTCAAAGAGGGAGGAAAGAGTATCTCCTTTCTGACCTATGATGCCACCTTTGGTGCCACCAACAAAGTATTGGCCTTCATCCAACAATTTGATGTGGCCTTTGGAGACGAGGGCTTCACGGAGTCCTCCAATCTACACCATGTAGATATGCACTTCAAAAAATATGCTTGTCAATGGTGGGCTAGCCTTTGTGGCAACGATGGAACCCCAAATACATGGAAAACTCTACAAGTTTCCATCATGAAGCAATTACTTGCAAGCGATGCAAAGGACAAAGTACTTACCGAATGGCGGAGCTTGAAGCTGCTCTTCAACGAGTCTATCCACAAATATGTAGATAAGTTTTGGGATTTACATCTCAAAGCTGCAGTCTTTCAAAGGATAGACTTTGCCAAACAAAAGAAAAAATTTTGTGCAGTATTTCCTGAGGAAATGGCCGAGTATGTCAACTCACAACGGCCTAGCACTATCACCAAAGTCATCCACCACACGATGGTTGCTTCAAGGATCAATTTCCAACAAGGGGCGAGAAGAATTTTCAAGCCCATGGAAAACAAGGATCAACATGAAGCTAAAGGGAAGAGCAAAGTTCAAAACTCTTCCCAAGGCAACACCAACTCCAACAACAACAAGGCCAAGAAGAAAGGAGCTTACAAAAGTAAAAATAAGCTCTCTCTCGAAGAATTAGAGGACTTTCATAAAGACCATAAAGTGTGGAGATCAAGGACATGGTTATCGTTCTTGCCCCAAAAGAAATGTACACAATGACACTCCTAGAGCTTCCATGGTTGAAGCTCCAAAACAGGATACTCATTGTAAAGGCTCATACCTCTCCTATGCTTGGGAAAAAGTAAGGGAGCATGTGACCCTTATTCTCAAATAGCAGGACCATTGCATGACTTAACAAAGAAGAACGTTAAGTACTCATGGACAAAATGCTTTTGACAAGCTCAAAGAGAATCTTACTTCCCAACCACTCCTTATGCTTCCGGATCTCTCAAAGCCATTTGAGGTTCAATGTGATGCTTGTGGTGATTGCCTTGGAGCAGTTTTGCTTCAAATAGGACATGCCATAGCATATGAGAGCCGAAGGCTCAATGCCAATGAACGGGTCTTGGGCATATACAAAAAATATCTTTTAGTTGTTTTACATGCCCTAGACACATGGAAGCACCATCTCTTGGGGGCTCCATTCATCTTAAAAATGGATCACAAAGCCTCAAGAAATTCATGACGCAAAGCAAGCTCTCCGACAAACAAATGAGGTGGAAAATTTTTCTTTTGCAATTTACATTTCATATTGCTCACATTGCTGGCAAGCACAATCAAGTGGTCAATGCACTTTCAGAATGGCCAAGGGTAAATGTGATGTCTATAGCAACTCACAATGGTCTATCTTTTATGACAGATGAGTATGCTACTGACGGCAACTCTAAGTACTTAACTACAGCCTTTGCATTAGGGAAGAAAAAAAAAGAACCATTCACCTTGGAGGATGGTTATCTTCCAAACAGCAATAATAGGCTGTGTTACTCACCCATACAATAATAAAGTCATGTATCAATACCATGCTTCTCATTATGGGGGGCAAAGAAGGGTGATATAATCTACTCTTTGAGGAGTAGAAATGCATTTCTGTTGGTCTATCATGAAAAGTAAACATACAAGAGTATATTTCAAAATGCGTGGTATACCAAAAATTGAAATTTGATCGAGGAAAGCAACTTGGATTGTTTCAGTCGTCGACACGCTTAGCAAGAAAACACACTCTATGCCTGTCAAAAAGACTATCAAGGCACATCAAACGGAAAACCTCTTTAGATCTCAAATTTTCAAGTATCATGGCTTGCCAACATCCATAGTGTCAGACAAAGATCCTAGAATGACCAGTAATTTCTCAAAGGGTCTCTTTGAGAATCTAGAAAGTAGAGTAAATTTCTCTTTCGGTCTATCATCCACAAACGGATGACCAAAGTGAAATAACTAATCTAACAATTCTTGAATCTACTAAAAGCCTATGTCATGGAAGTAGATCAATGTTCTCAATGAGAGAAGTACCTACCTCTTATAGAGTATGCGTACAATGACATTGTACATACTTCTATGGGGAAAGCACCTTTCAAGGTTAAAGACGGAAGATCCAAAAGTCCCTTACTAGTTAAAGTACATGGGAAGATCTACGGTGTTGATGAATATAGCCTCCGAGACTCACAAGAATCTTTTCCAAAGATTAAAGAGTTATATCCATCTCAAAGCAAAGGCAAAACGGGTTGTTGCTAATAAGCACAAAAGAGCCTTAGCCTTTAAGAAAAGTGATTGGGTCTTGCTAAAGTTTCTCAAGGCTCGTCTAAGACATACTACGGGCATAAATCCTATGAGCCACCAAGAGTATTATGCTAAACTAGTAAAAAGATACTATGGTCCTTTCTTTTAAAATTTCTTAAGCCAATCAATAAGATGGCTTATTAGTTAAAGTTTCCCAACCATTGGCTCATTCACAATGCTAACCATGTGAGCCTACTCAAGCCTTACAAAGGAGAGCCATAAAAAGAACCAATAATGGAGGACCCGCCAGAGATCGAAGATCAAGAAGATGTTGAGATGTCGAGCTCTACATCTTGAGATGGCATCCACTACGGGTCTTGGCCGCTTACGGCATTTACTCACTGGTGCGCTAGGTGACCAACACGGAGGATCTCTGCCAGTGATTCTACAGCTCGACTACACTTATAGTGTCAGCCTAGTACACTTCTAGCGAGTTCACACTTATTGACCGCATGTACATATGTGCTATTTTTCAGTTTTAACACTTAGTCATTTTGTACTCTCTTTTCTGTGAGAAGAAGAAGAAGCTTTCCATCTCTGTGTGGTGAGTGCTTGTCTTGTGTAGCTCTCTTGCATCCTCTTTCTTTACATGGTATCAGAGCCTGGTGCAGGCAAAAGAGGCTAAGAGAGCAAGAGCATCACAATCCCTTCGTTCGCAATCCACGACCAGATGCACATTTTCTGAACAGAGATTTACTGTACAAGTACAGTGGTTGTATGTACGCTTGATTGTCGACACTCGTTGAGTGTAGAAAGCGTTACAGGTACCACAATAGCAGGTTCAACAGATTTGCAGGTTTTTGCAGATTGCAGCTATTTTGTCTTAGTGCTTCAAGATGTCTGACGGTTTCAGTCAGATTGTTACTGAGAAGCTTGAGAAAAATAACTACCTTGCATGGAAGTTCAGAATAACAAATTTCCTAAAAGGAAAAGGTTATTGGGACTATGTAGAAGGAGACAATGAAAAGGAACCAGAGATTCCCGAGGCAAATGCTACAGCAGAACAAAGGAAATCTTTGAGGGACTAGCAACAAGGCCAGAGCAAAGTGATGTATTGGCTTTCTATGAGCATCACAGATGGCATGATGAACTATCTACAGGATGTTGAAACCCCCGCCATTGCATGGAAAAACTTAGGCAGAGTGTTCGAGGTGAACACCAAGGCCAGGAAGCTTCAACTAAAGTCAGAGCTAAATCAGGTTAAGAGGAACAACCTCTCCATCAATGATTATGCTTTGAAGATCAAGAGTATCATTGAGGCTCTTGGATCTATTAAAGTCTCAGTGGAAGACGATGACATTGTCCGTGCATGCTTGGATGGTCTAGGAGATGAGTATGTACATTTCAAGTCTTCCATGAATACAAGAGACGACATCCCCGTGTTCCAAGATTTGATTTCTATGCTTATTCTTGAGGAGAAGAACCTTGGTCTTGACACATCTTCTTCTCGTGGCAAAAGTAGGTCTGAACAGGCCTTCTATTCTAACTCCAACAGAGGTAGAGGTAGAGGTCATGGTCGAGGCCCAAGTGGTTGCAGGGGACAATTTCAAGAAGATCAATCAAATCAAAACAATACAGGTGGCAGGGAAAACCAGTCTCAAGGCAGGGGGAGTCAAAGAGGTCGTGATGCAGGATCAAGCAGGCAGCAACATACTGCAAATAGCAGAGAATGTTGGACTTGTGGTGAAAGAGGTCACATGTCACGTGACTGTCCAAAGGGAAAAGCAAGTGGAAAGAGAGAATAGGGCAACTATGCATCTACTAGCAGAGATGCAGATGACAGTAAAAACGAGCGCATGTTTGTTATGCAGCATGTAATGAATACAATGACTGCAGAGAATTCCACCCAAGATGATGTTTGGTATGTGGATTCAGGTGCCTCTAATCACATGACGTCTCGTGGAGAGTGGTTTAGAGATATGCGCAAACGAGACGTGTCAGGCTATGTGCAGACAGGAGATGACACAGCTCACCCCATTGCTCATGTAGGGAACATACCTCTAAATACGAAGAGTGGGAAATCAAAGCACTTAGCAGATGTACTTCATGTCCCAAACATTACAAAGAATCTTGTTTCTGTTGGACAAATGGTTGAGCAGGGTTTGCAGGTTCACTTCAATCCGAATGGCTGTTATGTAGAAGATTTCCAGAATGGTTGTAAGCTGATCACAGAGGGCAAATGTGTGGGCAGAATGTTTACGCTGAATGTAGACATGCCTGAGGTAAAAGCTGCATTATTTGCACAGGGCACAGGTGTTGTGGCTGATGTTGACATTTGGCACAAACGCATTGGCCATGTCAATGAGCAGAGATTGCGTAGCATGCAATCAAAACAAATTGTAAAAGGTTTGCCCAAATTCAAGGTGGATGGTATGCATAAAGTGTGTGCAGCATGCCATTTTGGAAAACAGCCAAAGGGCTCATTTCCACATGAGCGCAATGTATATAAAAAGCCACTTGAGGTGGTGCACACAGATGTTTGGGGTCCAACCGATACTGCAAGTATACATGGTTACAGGTATTATGTCTCTTTCATTGATGACCATACAAGGAAAGTATGGGTCTACTTCATGCGTAACAAAAGTGAAGTGTTTGGTCACTTTCAAGACTTCAAAGTCATGATTGAGAAGGAGACAGATATGCAAATCAAGACATTGAGGTCAGATGGAGGGGGAGAGTACTTCTCCAATGATTTTTCAGATTTTTTGTGAATGCATGGTATACGCAGGCAGTTTACATGCAGATATACTCCACAACAGAATGGGGTCGCAGAAAGGAAAAACAGGCACATTGGAGAGGTTGCACGTGCATTGATGAATGAGAAGAACATGCCTCATCATTTCTGGGCTAAAGCTGTAAATACAGTTGTGTACATTATGAACAGGACACCTACAGTTGTAGTGCATGATGTAAAGCCAAAGGAAAAGTTTACAGGTACAAAGCCTGATTTGGCACACTTGAAAGTGTTTGGCTACATAGCTTACGTGCATGTACCAGATGAGTTGCGTAGGATATCGGATCCTAAAGTAGAGAAATGTATTCTTGTGGGATATTCCCTTGAACAAAAGGAGTACAGGTGCTACAATCCTACTACACGAGAATTACGAGTAAGCAGAGATGTAGTCTTTGATGAGATGAGCAGCTGGTACAGTAATGCACATGGCACTATTGGGGCTGGTGTAAAAGATGATGTGGTTGTACAAAATGTGAGGCCATAGTCACAGGTTTTGAGTGGACCACAAGAGTCCTCTTCTCGTGGCTCTGTTGAGAGGCCATGGAATGGTAGACTACGTACGCAGGTTACTCCACCAGCAGGTACAGGGAATGTATCACAAAAAGGAAAGGAAAAGGTAGATGAACCTCCCTTTATGGCTAATGCATCATCAGGGTTTTCACATGTAGACATGGATTCAGATGGTTCTGAACAAAGTCTTGATGAGGAATTTGGAATTCCGGTTGTCAGGACACCTGGTGTAAGGAAAGTACAAGAAGATGCTAGAGGGAAAAGGAGTGACCCAGGACCACGCAGATCTAACAGAGTCAGAAATCCAGTTCAAAAATTGACTTATGATGGGTATCTAGCTCATCACCAAGCGTACATGGCTAAGGTGATACAGGATGTGGAGCCCACATGTTTTGAGGATGCAGTTGGAAATGTGCATTGGGATGATGCAATGAATGAAGAGATGGTTGCATTGTAAGCAAACGACACATGGGAGTTGGTGCCATTGCTAAGTGGCAAGAAAGCTATTGGCTGTAAATGGGTGTATAAAACCAAGCATAAGGTTGATGGTAACATTGAGCGTCACAAGGCAAGGCTGGTCGCAAAGGGTTATGCACAGACGTATGGCATAGACTATGAGGAGACCTTTGCTCCAGTGGCAAAGATGACGACTGTGAGAGCTGTCATAGCAGTGGCTGCATCTAGAGGATGGATTATGCATCAAATGGATGTAAAGAATGCCTTCTTGAATGGTTAGTTGCAAGAGGAAGTGTATATGGATCAGCCACCTGGTTATGTCGATCCAGGTTACCCAGATTATGTATGCAGACTTCTCAAAGCTTTGTATGGTTTGAAGCAAGGCTCTAGAGCATGGTATGACAGGATTGCCAAGTATCTTGTCAATATTGGGTTTAGGAGAGCTCATGTTGATCATTCACTCTATGTACGTGAGAGGGATGTGGGGATTGTGGTCATTACCATATATGTAGATGACCTTATTATTGTGGGTGACAATGCTATGGAGATTGACCATGTGAAGGGTCTTCTCAAACAGGAGTTTGAAATGAAAGATTTGGGCGAGTTGCGCTACTTTCTTGGCATTGAGGTGACCAGGACTCCAGAGGGTGTATGGTTGTCACAGAGCCATTATGCTTTGGACATGTTGTCAAAGTATGGTATGGCTGATTGTAAGCCAATTTCTATTCCCTTGGATGTGAATGCAAAGCTAAGTGCAGAGAAGGGTGATGTTGTTGAGGATGTCAAGATGCACAGGAAGATTGTGGGTAGTCTAATCTACTTGACTATCACGAGGCCAGACTTGAGCTACATAGTAGGCTTGGAGAGTCAGTTCATGCAGCTTCTGAGGAAGCCACATTTGGATGGAGTACGACGCACACTTCGGTATGTGCAAGGGACTCTTGACTACGCATTGTTCTATGCAGCAGATGTGCCATTAGCATTGAATGGGTATACAGATGCAGATTGGGCAGGTAGCATTGTTGATAGGAGATCTACGAGTGGCTTCATGTTCTCTTTTGGGAGTGTTGTTGTTACTTGGAGCAGCAAAAAGCAGCCTACGGTTGCTTTATCAAGCACAGAGGCCGAGTACAAAGGTGCAGCAGTTGCGGCGTGCGAGGTAGCTTGGCTACGCACATTACTTGAGGACTTGGGAGTGCAGGTGGACCAGCAAATTGTCATCCATTGTGACAACCTCAGCAGCATGCAGTTGGCTAAGAACCCAGTGTTCCATGCCAGGACCAAGCACATAGAGGTCCATTACCACTACGTTCGAGAGCGAGTGTTGGCGAGCGACATCGACTTGGTCTACGTCAGCATGGAGGAGCAGATAGCGGATATCTTTACCAAGGCCCTCGGAGCTGAGAAGCTTCGACGTTTCCGGACTATGCTTGGACTCTATGACATGCAGAGCTTGAGGGGGAGTGTTGAGATGTCGAGCTCTACATCTTGAGATGGCATCCACTACGGGTCTTGGCTGCTTACGGCATTTACTCACTGGTGTGTTTTGTGACCAACACGGAGGATCTCTGCCAGTGATTCTACAGCTGGACTACACTTATAGTGCCAGCCTAGTACGCTTCTAGCGAGTTCACACTTAGTGACCGCATGTACATATGTGCTATTTTTCAGTTTTAGCACTTAGTCATTTTGTACTCTCTTTTTTGTGAGAAGAAGAAGAAGCTTTCCATCTCTGTGTGGTGTGTGCTTGTCTTGTGTAGCTCTCTTGCATCCTCTTTCTTTACAGAAGAGCTGTTGCAGCCTGAATCGATTCTTCAACACAAAGACAAGGTACTAAGAAACGGTAACGTTATCCAATGATATCTTGTTAAGTTTAAGAATTATCATTTTAAAGATGCTAGAGGGATGCAAGGAACCTAGCTTAAGGATAATATGAACCTTGTCAATGCTTACAATGCTACACTAGAATAAGCAAATGAAAATGCATTGTAAATGAACAATGTTTTTGTCTTATAAGACTCATTCTCTTTCTTTTATTGTGCACAAAATTTAAGAAGTATGCATGCTTAGAATCATGTTTGTGGTGACGACGTCTCCCAAACACCAAGTAGAACTTGTCACTCTACTTTGGAAGTATGATATGGACTAAAGAGCGGACATGCTTAGGGCAACTAAGTCTCCCGAGTACCAAATGGATTAGTCATCCATTCTGGAATGATGTCGTAGTGTAAAAAGGGATCCTCTACCCGCTAAGAAACATGGACTAATGACTAGGCTTTATCTTCTCTACCTCATAGTCGAGGACGACTATGATTTCAAGAGAGAGGTAATGTCATAAAATATAATATCTAACTTTACCAAATGATTTTCTCATATTAGACTAATCATTTAATATGGGAAGATAAAAGGGGAACAAGAGTTAGGATATAGATATATGCTTCTAGACTTATCTCAATAGGGGACCAAAAGGAGAAATGGTTGCATCTCAATAGGGGTCCAAAAGGAAACAGTCTACCAAAGAGCAATGCACAATAAGTGCTTCTAGCTTTACCTAAATAAGGGACCAAGAAGAGAGATGGTTACATCTCAATAGGGTTCCAAAAGGAGGTAGTCTATCAAAGAGCAACATGCATCGAATGGAGCTTAAAAGACCTTAGGGTTAGCTTCATAAAGTCCTTGTAGAGTTAGTGTCAAAAATTCCTTTGACCTTAGGCAAGCTAGGGCTAACCTTGAGGCGGGAATCATACCCAAGCATGAGGTGCCTGTCGGCTTGCTATCTAAAGTGCTTAAAGTGTTTGTGGGAACCTTGCCTAAGCTTGAGGTGATTTTCATGTTTAAATGACTAAGGTTCTTGAAGTGTTCGATTCAAATATAAACTCTCAAGAGGCATAAACAGTTTCCATGCTTAATTGACAAAGTGCTTGAAGTGTTCAATTCAAACCAAATGACTTAAGAAGCATAAAAGACACATATCAAAATCCTCCACATGTGGCCCTCATGATGTGCTTGAATCCTATTGGATAGGCTTTAAAGGGGTCCAATGAGAATTTAGATGCATAGAAATAATTAATTAAGTTATTTCTCTCAAAGAGGAAAAAGAGGACACATGTCCAAATGATATAATTAAAATATACGAGAGAGAGAGGGGGGGGGGGGGGGGGGGGGGGTACCAAGGTTGAAAGGGGGTATACTCTCCCACACACACACACATTCTTTCATTGTGTGGAGTACAAAGTGCAAGAGCTCCATCTCCTTCTCCAAGCTTGTTGAGAAGTTGAAAGCCTACACCAACACTCTTGGCTATGGAATGCAAATCCAACCAAGAGCCATGCTTCAATGCTTAAGCTCTTCATCTTCATTACTATGCTATTATGCTAGGCTAAGCAAGAAGAGTGATGATAAGTGAGGAACTATTTCTTTCTCCTATGAATGATTCTTCTTCCTCTTCCCTACCCTCATTCCCTGCTAGCTCTCTCCACCTTCAAAGGTGTTTGAGGCCTTGGAACTGAGGCTTGGGATAGTTAATGCTTTTTGCAAATTTTATGGTATGCTCGTGATGCATGAATCTTTCCATCTTCATAGCATCACCAAGGTCACAAGGAACACAAAGATTGTATTGTACCAAGTCTCTCTTGATGGGAGAATCTATAATACAAATGCCTTTTGGAGGGGGGACCGGCTCCAAGTAAATCCGGTCCTCAACTATTGTCATGTTCTCTAATACTCTCTCTCTTGCAAAAGTATTGTTCATGCCAAGTTAACTAAGTACTATGTTCATGTTGCTACCATCAATTAAGTTCACCCTCTATTTTCTCAAAGTGATCTCACAAAAAATGCTCACTTTAATTCTCTTAATTCCGCTATTCGCAAAGTTCATAGCCATTTCCATTACAGCATGTGTTGCTACTACTTCTGGTTAGCTTTGGCTCTCATGCATTTGAACTCTCGGCTCGACTTGACTCCATGTTGTTTTGGTCTACAAGAACTATCTCTTAGCAAATCTCATGGTGTTGATTAGTAGAATTACTCTTGCTCGAGTTTAATAAGATTGATTTTGCCAAAGTACTTTTGGCAGTTGATTTACTTTAGACTCACAAGAGTTTATTAACTCTACTCAAAAGTGTCAGAACTGATTGCAGCCTTTGAAATGACAAAAATATGGGCTTTGAATAGCCTAATCTGCAGTCAAATGTGATTTGTGCCCCGATTCGCAAGTTCCATGTGTGAAACTGTCCTAATGGCTTGATTTTACAAAAAATTCGTTTTGAACTGCACTTTTATATGCTCGAGTTATCATGGACTAATTTGGATTTGATGGAACCTAAACTTAACCAATGGCCTTGTATTATGTTGTTCTAAGTACAAGCTCAAAAGTCAAAAATCTTATCTCTGGTGCTGAAAAGTAAATAATTTGGGTATTTATTTTTTCTTAGTTTTCTCACTTTTCAAGAATTGTTTTGCCATATAGACACCTTGTTGCAGTCTCTGGACAAGCTTCACTGAGTTTGAACAAGATTTGTCCAAGTTATCGATTGTTTAGTGTCCGCAGACTTGGTTTTTGAGAATCTGGTTTAAGTCTCACTTTTGTGATCCAAATTTCACCA
Source organism: Adiantum capillus-veneris (assembly GCF_014529385.1). Lineage (NCBI taxonomy): Eukaryota > Viridiplantae > Streptophyta > Polypodiopsida > Polypodiales > Pteridaceae > Adiantum > Adiantum capillus-veneris. Next base: position 145,967,322 of record NC_140932.1, on the reverse strand, counting down.
AACTTGATATGTGGCTACTTGATATGCTTAACCTTGAAGCATACTCAATTGCGCCAAAAATCTCAGTTCTTCTGGAGCAAAAGTAAATAATCTTATTATTTACTTTTCTCATTTTTTCTCACTTTTAAAAATTGTTTGCCATATAGACACCTTGATGTAGTCTCTGGACAAGTTTCATTGAGTTTGAACAAGATTTGTCCAAGTTATCAATTGTTTAGTGCGTGCAGACTCAGTTTTTGAGAATCTGGCTTAAGTCTCACTTTTGTGATCCGAATTTCACCAACCTATGAGTGCTCAATACAACATGATAGGTATGCTTGGTTGGCCAAAAATATTAGAAAATTGGACAAAAGTAAATAATCAGATTATTTATTCTGACAAGTTTTAGCATATTTTTTATCATCTGAGCATACACACATGCTAAACATTTTAATTTAAGCCTCTGAGTCAAGTTTTACCAAATATGAACAAGATTTATCAAGTCAAACTCAATTTCTCAATAATCAATACAAACTTCAATTTTTATCAAGTTTTTGGTATGTTTTGTGATCCAGAACTCTATGAGCCTTCACAAAAGATGTTTGTAATCATGCATAGAGTCTCTCGTATCAACCTTGATCAATTTTGAGCTAAAAGTAAATAATCATGATTATTTACTTTTGGCCTAACAATGAACATGTTTAATGGTCAGTCTTTTTGTGACATGTTTTAAGCCTCTGATTCAAGTTTCACACAAATAGAAACAAATTATTCAAGTCAAACACAATTTCTCGACACGCAGTACAAACTTCAGTTTTTATCAAGTTCTTTGTCTGTTTTGTGATCCAAACTCTATGAGCCTTCACAAAAGACGCTTGTAATCATGCATAGAGTCTTTGGTATCAACCTTGATCAATTTTGAGCTAAACATAAATAATCAAAACATAAATTTTGAGTTTTTACGTGTTTTAAGCCTCTGAGTGAAGTCAAAACTTAATTTGGCCTAAATTGTCAAGAAAATATAAATAATCCGAGTTTTTGCAAACTCTTGAAGATTTACCTCAAATGCGTCCTTAAGCTTACCCACTAATTCATACAACATTTATGAGCATAATTTCCTGCCGGTTTCAATGGTTGACAGTCTTTTGATGTTGTTTCAAGGCGTAGACCTGAAATTCTGCAACTTTACATAAACAACTCACATATGATTCTTTTGGAGTGAGCAATGATTTGAGATCTCACCTCGGATTCTACTAACCCTACTCCTAGGTTCTACTACAATTGGGTTGTGAGAGGTGTCCACAAACACTTGTTTTATTGTTTTTTATGGTTTCCTGAGAATTGATCTTAAAACTTGTCTTGTTCATCAATCATTCTCAAAATTCTAACCTAATCCTACAATCCTACAAGGTACTTAGCAAGTACAATCTACTTCCAAGCTACTTCTACACAGCAAAAAGATGACACTCTTAAGCTGTGCGTTTTTAAAGAGGAAGTTTTACTCTAGGTGATCCTAGAGGAAGTTAAAGGACAACTACACAAGACACTCTTGTTTTTTCCTAGTTTAGGTCTATTCGTCCCCGGCAACGGCGCCAAATGTGGAATGTGTTTCTAACTTCACTCCTATCTTATTTGCAGACATAGCGAGAACCACGAACATAATTGTCAATCCATGGTACGAAGCTGACTCGACTAGTGCATAGAGGTTACAAGAGGGTGTCAATCTCTTGGAAAACAATAGAAAACTCGCATCTAACACAAGCTACACTCAAATGACCTAAGTCATCAAAAGATAATTGCTAATCGGCAAACAAATCATAACCGTTACAGCATCAAACAACATCCGAATGTTACGAAACTTCTAGGACATGTATATGAGACCTACACATGCTTGTGGTCTCAAATCTCACTTTTGATGAGTTGGAAAAAACGCGATTATTAACAGTAGTGAGTTTTTGTCCTAGTCGTTTTTGACCCCGAATGCATATAAATGCTTAGCAATGATGCCACAATACCCCGCATATGCTTACTTTGTGATTTCCTAGCTTAAATTCCTACTTATGATAAACATAGTTAGTGGGTTGGTGATGCCAAAAGCTAAGGATTACCATTATATGTTTACGTCAATGCGTAGAGCTCTTACTTAGGGTTGCAACGCAACAGACGGCACTATAATGTGACAACCGGGAAGGGAGTAGCAAGCATGAGAAGGAGAGAAGTGAGCGTCGTTAGCTCACGTTGTGTTTCTATTATCCAAAACTTTACAAAGTTTGTTTTTATATCTTAGCCAAGGTCTAAAATGTATTGTACGATGCCCAAGACCTTTGAGGCTCCACAACTTACTGTATCTGCAACCTAGGTAAACTAACTGACCTATTGTTTACATCTTGGAACTCTTATTGAGCCTGTAACACATTACAATTATCACAATGGCTAAGTAAATCATGAAATTAGAATACATGGCCATTTTGGAAAAATCTGAAAAGTTTGTAACTCCAATCTTCACTACTTCTTCATATTTATCTTCGATGTGCATTCATAAGGCAATTTGTGGCACCAAATCAAATCTGATCAATGCACTTTCGATGAGAATCCGCTCGACGATGGAGGTCCTTGGCTCCCCGCACCCGCCTTGTGTGCAACTCTATCAAAAGTAGCATCAAGTTATAGGATAGCCTAAAACCCTTGGTTGTGAGAAAATATAAAACTCATGGTTGACAAATATACCAAAAACTCGTTGTGTCATGAGGCAAAAGGGAATATGTTTTGGAGATGGCAGACATGCCACCTTGATTAGATCTCCCTAATTCCATCAGGGTGTTTGACAAGAAGGTAGTGAAAGATCTAGCAAGCTCGAAGACATAGGAATCTATGAGCATACAAATGGTAGGGTCAAATCATATTTCGGATGCGTGACACCCTATGCATTTGAACTAAGCACGGAACGTTACGACTCAAGCAAAGGGAGTAACATAATGTATGTTGACAAGTATGGACGCGAATATGATCCAATCCTTCCTAGGGATGTAGAAAGAGTGATAACTCCAGAAGTGCTGACACATGCTTTTGAAGAGAGGCTAAGACCCATACAAACTCCTAGTAAGTCTACAAATCCCTTCACATATGATTATGATGCCACATTGCATACAAATAGACAACATCTTCCCAACCCTCAAGACCAGCAAGCAACACCGCCATCATTGCAAGCATGGATCCAATAGTATGCAACATTAGAACAGAACTCAAACAAATGTGGCTATCAAGCCATGTCAGGGATAGGAGCACCACCACCACTCCATCACAATACCAAGATGAGAATGAGATGAGAATGCAAAATCCGGTAGAGATAGGGTGGCCACACTAAGAATGAGAGCGAAGAGAAAGGGTTCAAAGAGAAGAACATCCACCCGCAAGACTTGCAAAGAATTATGGATTAGGAGCACCTCTAGAGGTAGAACCCTTACAATACCTTAAACAAGAAAGAGCTCATAGAGGAGGACTGGGAGACCCTATGCTTGGTAGATCACTGTAGGATCAGACCATCCTAGGTCTAGAAATGGGTGAACAAGAAGTATTTCAGGAACAAAGATCACAGGGATCATGTGGCATCCTTTGTGCACATAATTAGACCTAAGGAAGTCCTAGATTTTCCAACGTAATTTGCAAAATTTGGACCGACTCTTGAAGAGGACACTGCCACGTAGTTTGATTTTGTGGAACATAGGGATTTTGAGTCGATCGAGGAGGTGTTTGACGAGTTTATTGAGGAATTCTCTCAAAGAGGGATAGCTCATAATATCGTCTCACAAATCCATAAATTCAAGCAAAAGGAAGGTGGATCTATACGCGGAGTATCCTTAAGGTTGAAAAGATATGTGAAGTTCTGTCTAGTAGAAGAACTACCATCCCAATCAAGGTTAATTCTCATTTTTATCCAACGACTAAGGAACATAGATCTCTAGAAAGATCTACACTTAAAAAAGAGCACTACATTGAACAAGTTGACAAAAGAAGCTCTATATTTGGTAGATAATTGTGTTGTCTAGAAGGAAGGTACTTGCAAGGATTTAGATGATGATTCCTCATCAAAGAATAGTGGATCCAAGTCTACTAAGCCAATACAAAAATCTAAATCTCCACTAAATCAAGAACATGTCATCAAAGAAGTGCTCAAAAGGATTAATCCGTTCTCTAAGCCACAGGTTAAGCAACCTAAGTGGTGTGCGCGATAGAGAAAAAATGAACAAACCACGCAATTGAAGAGTGCTACTACAAAAAGGGGTATATAATAGAACACCAGTATGCCCCACAAGCCCAAGTAGCACGAGGGCAAGTTCCACCAATGCCAAGATACACAACACAAATTCTTTCGGGACCAATAAGAGTTGAAAGACCACAATCAGTCTTAGGACAACAACCTCCACTACTAGGAATGAGATCTCTAGGAGTCAAATGTGCACCAATTGTAGAAGAGCCTAAGGAGCAGGCACTTGTGCCAATCCCTGCATATTACGAGGAGCCTAGTAAATATATGACCAATACGGGATATTATCCACCTGAAGAACCAAAAGCTCCAGAACCATGGAGAATGATTGGATATGTTGGACCACCAACTATTGCACACTCTTCAGGAGAAGGTAGATACATTTTGGACAAATGAACATTTTTATTCATAGCTAATGGAGGATTGGATAGATCAAGGTATGCTTATCCGCAGAGAGTTGTTCGAGGAGCACCTCAACATCCCAAAGGACCATGTTATAAGTGTGGTGATGACTACCTGATGAAAGACTATCCTCACATGCATATCATAAGAGTGAATGCATATTGTCATGATTGTGGAATCAATAATTTGATTTTTGATTTCCAAAGAACCCTAACAAAGGATTAAAAGTAACATTGAATATATTGGAGGCAATACCATATAGTAGTGGATCAGAAAACAAAAATGTGATACTAATCCAGGTGATCACAAGAGCACAAGCTCAAAAAATGGCAAACGAACCTATCATAGAAACTACTCAAATATGGTGGTCAACATTGCACATGGACATGGAAGAATATGTTAAGCGATGTGATGGTGGTCAACATTGCACATGGACATGGACATTGCACATGGACATGAAGAATATGTTAAGCGATGTGATGATTGCGACGTACCAAATTACCTCTTAAAAGAGACGAGATGGCATTATGGCCAATGATGGGTGCAAGGGAATTTTCTAAATGGGGATTAGATTTTGTGAGACCTATCTCACCACCCACTTAGGTTTTGCCAGTGTACCAAAGTACCTCTTAAAAGAGATGAGATGACATTATGGCCAATGATGGGTGTAAGGGCATTTTCTAAGTGGGGATTAGATTTTGTGGCACCTATCTCACCACCCACTTATAGAACCCATCCCAATATATCATTATTGCCACGGACTACCTCAAGAAATGGGCTAAAGCAAAAGCCACACAAAAAGCAGATGCTAGAACCACTGCATAATTTCTGTACAAAATGTATTTGTTGTAAGATATGGATTACCCATAGAAATTTTCAGTGATAGAGGCACACATTTCATAAATGAAGTTATTGAAAATCTTCTACAGGAATTCATGATCATTCATAAGAAGTCTGCTCCATATCACCCACAAGCTAATGGACAGGCTGAAGCTACTAATAAAACACTTTGCACAATAATGACTAAAATTGTGACAAATTCAAGAACAGATTGGGACCTGAAGTTACATTATTCTTTATGATCATATAGAGAGGCCTATAAGACATCCATTGAAACAACACCTTACAATATGGTTTTTAGTCTAAATCTCGTCTAAATGTCATTCTACCTATTGAATTCTTAATCCCAACCTTGAGAGTAGCTAAATATATAGGGTGGACAGGTCATGAATTGTCTTCTAGATTAGACGACCTAGAAAACCTAGATGACTTATGCCTTAAAGTAGTAGCATCTATCTATGCCTTAAAGAAGTAGCATCTATCTATGCTAGTAAAACAAGGCAAAAAGAGTTCTTTGACAAGCATGTGCGGTCAAAATAATTTAGAACACGCGATTATGTCCTAGTTTTTATACCCTTAAACAACATGCTAAAGAACTTAAAAGCAAGGGGGACCCTTTGTGATTAAAGATCTATCATCAAGCGGGGTCGTCAAGCTTGTGACATTAGAACGTGAAGAAATGCCTAACTGGATTAGTGGATGCAGGCTCAAGAAGTATCATATGCCATTAACCCAAGATATGCTACAATAGATTCATAGAGAAAAACAACAAACTAGAGAAAGAGCGGCTTGTTGATGAAGCACAAGTAGAGGCTAAAGAAAGAATGGCTAAACAAAGGCTTTTATGATAGCAGCAACATGGGAGACCATTACAAATTAATGTTATTCAATGAATGAATTTGAAGAAGATAGCATGGATCCAATAATTAAGGTCAAAATCGGCAACAATCAAGTGAAAGCCACAACTCTACTCGATACAGAACCCCAAGGAAATGTCATTTCCTTCAAATTATATAAGGAGCTTGGCCAAGAAGAAAAGCTTCAACCAACACGCCAAGAAATGAAGAGCTATATTGAACACCAGATTAAAGCACTAGGGTTGGTAACCTTATTTGGTCAAATCCATCAATATATCTACCCACATAGATTTTATGTGGTAGAAGATCATCAAAACCAGCACCAATTATTGCTTCGACAACCATGACAAATGAAGTACAATGTTTCAGACAGATTGGAGTTTCGATCTAGTACAAATTCAACATGAAATTGAGAGTCAAATGGTTCCATTGACTAAAGTAACAAAAACTAGAGCAACAATTAAAAAAACACTACTGACAAGGGTAAAAAACCCTTGTATACAAAAAACATGCAGTGAATCCCAAAAAGGTTGTCAGGGGAACCAACACTTCAAACATAGGTGGCATCAGCATCGCCCACTTCAAGAACGACAAAAGATTGGAGTAGACAAAAGCACAAGAAGAAGCAAATTTGGTTGCCCCGGAGCCAGACAAACACAAAGCAAGTATGGGTCAAAAAAGATATGCCACTTGCAAAAAATTCACTACAAATCCACAAGCCGATGCCAACTCAAGTACCATATTAAACAACCATACAATCTACTCATGATTCTATCACAAAAGTATGGGTACCAAAGAAGTTAGTACAAGCTAAACACAAACATGAGTCTATTTTGATTCCCAAGAAAATTATTTCAAAACTCCCTATGGTACAAAACTAACCAAAAAAGCAACATCTAGCGACTCAATAACCAACAAAGCCAACAAATGAAATTTGTGTATCCACAAAGTTATATCAGGCACAAATAACTCAACCTTGGATATGGATCCCAGTGGCAAAGGCACAAAACAAACATCAACAACATATGTCAGTCAAGGCATTGGAAATACAATAGGTATGGAGGCCAAAGCAGGACACCCATACAAAGGTCCAAGTTGAATTTTTTCAAATGTCTATGAAAGACTGTGTTGCACTACAATAACTCAAGCTATATGGACCAAGACATATTGTTCAACCCACCTTACAAGCGTAATTTCCATTTTGTCTAGGAGGACTCACAAATAGGAGTGGGGAGGCATTCAATACAGAACCCACTGCAAAATGATTTATACATATTATCGGGCACTGCTTAGCAATGGATTAAACCTTGTTGCTTTTTATTGCGATTTTATTTTTCAAACAAATACTGAGTAATACCCATAAGTACTTAAAAGGGGATCAGGTTGTTTCAGGGGCCAAAGTATCCTCATACTCTTGTATAATACTCCCTATATTTAATTTTTCATATTTTGCCTCTAACTATATGGTCAAACGTGGTCAAAAATAATTAAAAAAGCACAAAAAATAGACCAATAATGGCCTAAGTATTATGTATAAAGAAAAACATTTATTTTCTCTGTCAAAAATAATTAACCTAAATTTATGGTAATTTGTGGATAATTGTTGGCTTTATTTTGCTAAATTTTGGATTTATTGCAATTTTTATATATCTTTTTGGATTTTCTTTCTAAAAATCTAATTAAAAAATCCAAAGAAGCAATAAAAAATTTGAAGCCAAACAACAAAATTCCAAACCATGAAGAACTCCCAAAAAAAAAATTGGAAGCAAATTGAAGACATCGAATTTTGACCTAAATGCGACGTTGACCCTAAAGGTAAACCTGTCGTATCTAGGGTATACAAAGTCCAAACGTGGAGATTGAAGATCAAGGGAAGTATAAGGTATACAACAAAGGTGATGGAATCCAAATCCAAAGTCGGGATCTAAGAGCACTAGGCACATATACTAACATAGCGGGAAACTTTAGCTCATTTGCCTACTAGAGCCCTATGGGAGAGAGAGAGACCTTCGAGCAAGCAGACTTCTGAGCAGTTATGTTTTGCAAATAAATAATATATGGCTTAATGTATTTTGTAGAATTGTGCTCCTTTCCCTTCAATAGAAAACATCTTTTCTAGAATTCAAGATCTGTCTTAATTACTTGAATAACTAGTGGACTATCACCTCACATAGTCTATTATAGATACCACATCTAGATAGCTTATTGGAAAATTTGGTTTACCTTTATCATCTTTCTTCCACAACTCAATTCTTGACTCCCTTTGCATTCAATCGGGTAATTTGGGATGAATCTTGTATTGCATTACTGGGATTTCACCTTGCATATAGAAACAAAATTGAAGTAGTGTGCAATGTCTAACTAGAGCATCATGTCCATCACACATGCACGAATCCAAAGACCAAATATGTTGCATGCTTGGTCTTTTGTTTAGGAATCCATATCTAAGGCTGACTCTTTTGTGCTTTTAAGCTCTTGGGTACCCAAATCTGTTACTCATTTTTTTTTGGTTGTCTGGGCTTTGGTTGTGGTTGGATCTTCGGTGTTTGTACTGAAGGGAGCTGCCTGCCCTATTTCTTTGGAACCCATAGCTGTTCTCAATTGTCTTGGACTACAATCAACTTCTTTGGCACCCATACTTTTTGATATATTGTGTGGTTAATTTTTTGGGTTTATCATATGTCAGTTTAGAGGCAGCTTTGAGCATGGTCTGCCTAAATTTTGCGACTTCATCCGTCTTGATCCAGACTTGCTTATTTGTTGTTGTGGGTAGTGATAGCGAACTTTTCTTTGTGGGTTTATTTGACACATTCACTGGCATTTTTCCTTTGTTGGTTGTAACTAACTTGGGTAGGACATATGCAAAAGTGATCTCCTTTGAATTTCTCTTTGATATCCAGTGTTGTTGAATTGCTGGAAGGAAGGGTTGTTTTCCCTTATCTCTCTTGACTCCACTACCGATAGTGTATCAGCTTCTTGGTCAGCAAATGGAACCACTTGTCTTTTCTTAGCATGTTAAATGTTGACTTTATCATAGCTCCAATCAATCTGTACATTGTACTTTCTCTGCCATGGCTGATAGAGCAATAATGGATGTTGCACTAGCTTATCCTCTACCACATAAAACTTATGCAAATAGACATATTGGTTAATTTTTACAAGTATGATTGTCCATCCCATTGCCTTGATTGAATGCTTTGAATAGATTTGAATTTCTTGTTGTGTGGGTTGGAGCTTTTCCTCAAGTGCAAGCTTCTTATATAAGCTGTAGGAAATAAGATTTCCTTGAGCTCTAGAATCTAGAAATGCATTTGCTTCCACTTGATTACTTCCAAACTTGACTTTGATTGTTGGATCCACCGTATTCTCTTCATCAAACTCTGTTACTTTGAGTGCATCAATCCGTGTGGTGGTCCTTGTTGTTGCCTTTGTTGTGGAAGCTTCCTCTTTGCCATTTGTTCCTTTATTTTGCTTGAGCTTCTTCAACTATTCATTGTTTTTCTTGATTTCTTTTCTTCTCCTCGTGGATTTTTTGAAGTATATTTGGGTTAGTGGTAAATGCTACTTTTTCAGCCACCATTCACTAATCCAATTGGGCATTTCTTCACCATCTTATGTAGCAAGCTTGACAAGTCCACTTGGTGATACATCTTTGATCACAAAGAGTCCCATCCCTTGATTTTTAAGTTTCTTGGCATGTTGTTTTAATGTATAAAGCAAGACATAATCTTCTGTTTTAAATTCTTTCAAATGCAAATGCTTATCAAAAACTCCTTTTGCCTTCTTTTCATTGCATAGATGGAAGCTACGGCTTTCAAGCGAAGCTCATTTAGATTTTCAAGGTCATCTATTTTCAAAGACAATTCATGGCCGGTCCAGTCTAGTTGCTTAGCTACCCTTAGCATTGGTAATAAAAACTCCATGGGCAAGATAGCGTAAAGACCAAACACCATGCTATACGGTGTTGTTGCAATAGATGTCTTATAAGCTACCATGTAAACCCACAATGTAGAGTGCAATTTTTGATCCCAATTGATCCTTAAATCAGATACTATTTTAGTCAACACAGTGCATAAGGTTTTATTTGTAGCTTCAGCCTGCTGTCCATGGATGGTATGGAGCAAACTTCTTATGGATTACCATGAAGTCATCTAGAAGATTTTCAATAACTTCATTAATGAAATTTGCCCCACGATCACTGACAAGTTCTATTGGTAGACATATCTAACAAAGACATGTTCATAGAGAAATTGTGCAGTGGTCCTTGCATCCGTTTTTTGTGTGGCTTTTCCTTCAACCCACTTAGTGAGATAGTTCGTGGCAACAATGATATATTCGGTGTGAGTCCTGTAAGCGAGAGGTGAAATTGATCCTACAAAGTCTATACCCCACTTAGCAAAATCTCTAGCTCCTATCATAGGCCTTAAAGGCGTCTCATCCCTCTTTATTGGCACTTTGGTACACTAACAAGCATCACATATTTCAACATATTCTGTAGTGTCCATATGTCATGTAGGCCACCCATATTCCCGCGGTTAAGACAATTTTTTTTGTCTTATCCCTTGAGAAATGGCCTCCGCTTATTCGTGCATGTGCTTGCTCTAAGGTTGGCAAATACGTGTTTTTTGTTGCACATATCCTGAGGTGGTTATCCTTTCCTCTTTTGTAGAGCTGATTTCCAATCAATGTGAAGTCTCTAGTCTCTACTTCTATGGCCCTTTGACATGATCTAGAGGTATTTTCAGGAAACGTTCTTGTTGTTAGGTAGTCGATTATATATTGACTCCCTTTTGGTGCAATTGTTACATGAAAGAGCATTGCTTGTTCTACTGGTGGTGTACATCTACATATAGCACAATTAGTAACATACTCATGAATATCAGTGCACATATTTGGCCAATAAACTTCCAATTGTTTCAAGCGCTTATATGTTTTCATTTGCGAGCAATGAAATGACAAGTCCTAAACATGTGCTTCTAAAAGATAGCAATTGTACTCTTTAGGAATTATGCATAATTGTAAAATGTTGTCTGAGCCTAAATGATACAAACGTCTGCTAATTAATTGAAACTTATTAGATTTTTGAACCATCTTCCGTTATAATTCTTGCTCGGTCCCATCGAGCTCTCCTCCATAGGACAGTAATTTGACTATCTCTTGAGACCACTTGGGTACCATTTCAACATTGAAAAGATATGCATCAGGGATGTCATCATCTACACCTTCTGAAGCTTCTCCATTTGGCAATTTAGAAAGATGATTTACTTGAAGGTGTGTCTTCCATTTTTTAACCACTACTATAAAATCAAACTCCATCAAGATGATGAATCATCGTATAATGTGTCTGTTATTGCATGGTTTGTTTACAAGGTATAAGAGAGCTTGATGATCAGTGAAAAACACAAATTAATTTGCAAGGAGATAATGCTAAAATTTCTTAACATCATATATCATCCCTAGCCCTTCTCTCTTAGTGGTTGTGTAGTTCTTTTCAGTGTTGTTAAGTTGTCTGTTGCTGGCATAACAAACTGGGAAGTCCATATTTCCTTCTCTTGGTTGATCCAAGATGCATCCTATAGCAAATGAAGCATCAATGTAAACATGAAATATCTTTTCCCAATCTGGTGCTTTTAATACTGGAGCAGATATGAGTGCTCTCTTCAACTTTTGAAATGACTCCTCACACTCCTCCGTCCATTCAAAGACTTCCATAAGTCTATACATGGGTTGAGCAATGACTGTATACATGTGTATAAACTTCCTGTAATAACCACAATAATGTCCCATAAAGCATTATACCTGCTTTGTGTTGTCTGGTATAGACATCTCTACAATCACTTTTAGCTTATCCAAATCCATAGATATGCCATTTTTGAGATGATATGTGTCAAGATTCTGCCTTTTCTAACCATGAATATGCACTTTTTTGGGTTAAGGTAGATCCTATATGCCGTGCACTTCTTGAATACTTTTTTGAGGTGTTCTGTGTGTTCATCCCTCAAGAGGGATTCACATAGGTCATCCATATAAATTTCTAGGAATATCCTCAAGTATTCTTTAAAAGCATGTGACATTAATCTCTAGAATGTTGTTGGGGCATTAGTCAATCCAAACAACATGACCCTATACACATATATACCCCATTCTATGGCAAATGTCATCTTATATTGATCTGCATGCACAATTGTAAGCCGGTTGTAGTCGGAGAATCCATCTAAGAAGGAATATGTCCGCTTGTCTGTCACTCATTCTAGAACATAGTCAGTGATAGATAAGGGATAAGTATCCCTTATTGTGGTTGTATAAACCTTCTTTAGATTGACACACACTCAAAGTTTACCATTCTTCTCGGGCACTACCACAATTGGAGATACCCAGTCAATCTGCTCTATCTCGTAGATCAACTCGGCTTCCTTTAGTTTTTCAATCTCTTCCTTGATGCGCTTACCAAACAAATCATTATATGTGTACGGTATATGTTGGCTAGGCTTTGCATCGGGTTTTAATGGGATTGTGTGCTAGCATATTGTCGGATCTACTCCTTTTATGTCTTTATATAATCAAAAAAATGCATCCTTGTACTCCTTGAGAAGACTTATGAGATTCTCTTCTTCTCATGGACTCATATCAGTTGCTATATAGATTGGCCTTGGATCTTCTCTTGGTTCTTCCAAGTTTATCTTCTTTGCATCATTTGGTACGTCATATAACTCCTTGTCCTTTTGCTCTCATATGGTCTGTGTCATCACTACCTTTCTGTCTTGTATCGTGAATTTTTTGTAGTGGGAAGCCACACTCATTTTTTCGTCATTTTTCTCACCCTCTACTTCACCACTCTCTATTTTTGTTGTCCACACTTCCCTCAGAGTTTTCTTGAGCTCTCTATATGTCTTCTTTCTCTCAACTTTGGTCCATTTAGTTTCCCCATACTACTCGCCTAGTCCTGGTTCTTTTGTGTCCTTGGGTTTTGTTTCAGTTTCACACTTTTGAGTTTGCTTTCTCGGTTTCTTATGTTGTCTCATATCTTTGTATCTTGAGCTCTAGAGAATCTCCCTGAAACTTTGTCTTTAACACAATCTTCAACTTTTACAAACATCAAAAATTATGTTTTACCTCTTATTCGAGGCATTGGATTATCTCTAGCCCTATGCTCGGTTCTCTTTTCCTTATAGCGTTGTTGGCGTCTAGGTTTTGGATTTGGAATGTTGTAGATTTTGGTATCCGCTATTGTTTTCTCTTGTTCACTAGGGTTGTCATAACATTCACTATCTACATCCTCATCTCGCTCAAGATGCTTTGGAGAGTCATAAAACAACTCATCTTCATCTACTTCGATCGGTTTATCTCTTCTGGGTTGTTCAAAGATTGGTTCCTCCTCTTTCCCATTTACCACATTAACCATATAGTATGGAACCACGTCATAACCATCTTTGTCGCAAAACTTTTTCGTGGGACCATCCAAAATAGCCCACACATCTAGGGTTGCTAGAATATGTGTCCACTCTAAAGGCTCTAGAATTTCTTCAAGGAAGGATTCAAGAATGTATTCCTTGTCTTCAATTGCCCTTTCTAGAATACACACTTCTCATTTTAAGCTTCCACGATGAGATGCTCCACACATCCATAGCTCCTTTGGCTTCCTTAACCAAGCTGGAAGCTTAGATCCTTCTAATGTAGCTGAATCAAACTCCTCAATTGGGGTTCGGTTCACATCTTTGTAACTATGGTCTTTAGGGTTTATACGCGTTGTGGTTTCCATGTGCCTGAGGTATATATGATCATAACCACAATCTTGGACCATCTTCATTTATCGCATGAAATGGTCGTCCAAGTATTATGTCGTAGTTGTTCTTCTTGCCAAAATCTACTATAGCAAAGGTATGCTCATACTCAATGCCCCAAGAAGTAACGATTACCTTTTCTAGAAGCCCTAGGGATTTCTCGATATAACCATCTGCTAATTGCAATTTCATCCTTGTGGCTCTCAAGGCATGTTTTTCCCATTTCTTCCATATCTCTTTGGTTGTAATGGCCACATCCGCTCCACCGTCAAGAATTTCCATGGTTGTAACACCAAGAAACTCAACGAGAAGTGTAGTATTGCCATCCTTGCCTTCACAATACTCCCCTACCTTGTTTGATGGTATTGGCTGCATGTTTAAATGAGGCTTTTCTAGCTCTCTGATCCCTTCTTGTATCTGTGAAGTTTGATCCTTTACACCAAACTTTTCTAAGCAATTTTTGACTGTTGCCCACAAGTTTAGTCGTATTCAAAGAAGCTTAGATAGCAAAATGGTGCAAGTCACAGGTGCAGATAGTATGTCTATCAATCCTTTAGAGTCCACCACCTTTCTTGAGGAGAGTCTTTGTGATGTTACTGCCTTCACATCACACTTTGCTTCATAATCTCTCATGTAGGAGGGTAAGGTTTTCAGAGATTGGGGCTGGCTATCCAAAGATCTTACAGATCCTCTATCCCCCCAATATGAGCGAATATCTAGATCTTCTTGAGATCCTGCCTCAAATTCCTCAATAGGAGGAAGAAACACATCCCTCCCATTACTGGTCTCGTTAACTCTCTGACTTAGCTCATTTGCTTTGTTTGCTTCTCGTATTTGTTTCCAAAGTTCATATAAGCCGTCATCTTCTCTATATATCTCTGGTATGATAGGATGGAAACTATCAAATGCCTGATTTGTGGTATTCATCACTACTCTTGTCTTTTTTATTAGCTTCGTAGATTCTAATTCAACTGTGGAAATCTTAGTTGTCCTTTCAGGCTTGTGTCTTGGTGGGACCACTGGTGCTGGATTTGGAACCTCCATCCAACCCTCAGGGTTTTTTGTCTGTGGATCTGACAAAGATTGGGTTGTTTGGACTATCTTCTGACACATCTCCAGCCTTTGCTTTTCCAGCTCACCATATGGATATGCCATCCACCTTGGCTACTGAGTTTGGTTATTCTTAATTCGTGTCTCATAATCTTTCAAAAGTGCATCTAGAGGTTCATTCACTTTTTCAACTAGTACAGATCCTCCCAAACTTGTGCTTTTTGGTTCCTCATTCTTCTCAAGCTCTACCTCAAGGTTCTCCTCTTCTTTCTTGGCTTCTCCTTCTAGTTTTCTCAATTTTTTCTTGGTTTGTTTCAGATCTCTGCTAAGAGAGTTTGTTCTTGTTCCTTTCTAGATTTCATGTTGCTTTCCTAGCCTTCCAAGTGTTGGGTCAACTTTTCATTCAAGACTAGGTGCATCTATTCTAGGTTCCTCAATTATTGGTTCTTCCAATGCTTTTTGAGCTTGTGCTCTTGTGACAACCTGTATAGGTATCAACGTTTTATTTTCAAAAACACTACTTGACGGGATTGCCTCTAATATGTTCAACGTTGTTTTCACTGTTTTATTTGGGTTTTTTGGATAGTCACTAATCAAATGAGTGATGCCACAATTTGAACAATATACATTCACTTTAATTGTATGAGAACAGTCTTTCATAAGGTGGTCACCACCACACTTGTAGCAAGGTCCTAATGGTTGTCATGGTGCTCCTAGAGCCGCTCTTTGTTGATAGGCAGGCCATTGTCTACTAAGCCACCATTGGCTATGAACAATAATGTTCTCTCATCTAAGTTGTATTTGCCTTCTCCTGCACCATGAGCTGTTGTAGGTGGTCCAACATTTCCAATCATGCATCGGCGCTTTTGGCTCTTTGGATAGATAGTATGTTGAATTAGCCATATATCCACTTCACTCTTTGTAATATGCGAGCATAGGAACTAAGGCTTGTTCCGCCGGTTCTTCTACAATGGATGCATACCTAATACCTATTGGTCTTGCTCCTAGGAGAAGTGGTTGTTGCCCCAAAACCTTGTTGTGGCCTTTCAATCCCTACTGGTCCTGGCAGATTTCTTGTTGTATACTTAGGCATTTGTAAGGGCCTCCTCCTAGCCCTTACTCTTGACCAACGCATCTAAACCATCAACTTTTAGAAAATAAAATGTTCGGGGTAAATTTGAGCTAAATCAAAGCTCCAAATTTTACCCACCAATCACTTTAAGTTTACACCATGGGAACATGGACATAACCAATGCATTGAAAATTAGCTCTTCATTTTGATAAAATTAGCATAAAGAAAAAGACAAGGAAAAAAGAAAATAAAAAGATAAGAGAAAAGGAAAAGGAAAAACAAAGAGAAGATAAGGATAAGGATGAGGTAAGTAAGTAACTTGTTTAAGAAATGTGGGACGGGTGTCTAACCTCCTCACTCCTATCTTATTGTTGCAGACATAGCGAGAACCACGAATATAATTGTCAATCCGTGGGATGAAGTTGACTTGACTAGTGCATAGAGGCTACAAGAGGTTTTCAATCTCTTGGAAAACAACAAACAACTCGCATCTAACTCAGGCTACAATCAAATGACAGAAATCACCAAAGCTAATCGCTCATTGGCAAACAAATCACATCCGTTACGGCATCAAATGACATCCAAACATTACAAAACTTCTTGGACATGTTTATAAGACCTAATCACACATGCTTATGGTCTCAAATCTCACTTTAGGTCAAGTGTAAAAATCACGATTATTAACATCAGTGAGTTTTTGACCTAGTCATTTTCGACCCATAATGCATCTAAATGCTTAGCAATGATGTCCCAATACCCCACCTATACTTAGTTTATGATTTTGAAGCTTAAAATCCTACTTATGATGAAATTAAGCCACGGTAAGCCACGGGTCGATGACACCAAAAGCTATGGATTACCATGAAATGATTACGTCAATGCGTAGAGCTCTTACCTGCGGTTGCAATGCAACAGGCTGCACTACAGTGTGACAATTGGGAAGGGAGTAGGAAGCGTGAGAAGGAGAGAAGTGAGCGTCGTTAGCTCACGTTGTGTTTCTATTATCCAAAACTTATAAAAATTGGCTTTTATACCTTAGCTAAGGTTTTTGTGGTCAAAATTAATAATCTGGGAGCTCTAACTAAAGACAGGTTGATACAATCTGAAAGCTTGTGGCCCTGGCTCATTAATTACACTGTTTATCTGAAAAGTAGGAGTTACAATATTCTCAATTCATCAAAATAATAAGTATGTTTATAATGAAAGCTCCGAAAAATGTTATCCGAGTTATCCGAGTTAGCTTGCTACTAGCGTCCCCCTCCTCCTCGACTGTGTCGTCCCTTGACACAGCTTCATGGATTGAAGTAGTCTTTGGGTTGATGGCTGGCGAAGTGGTCCTTAAGCGCATGTAATGCTTTCTCATATCTGATTCTTCTCTCTTTGGCAGGAACCTGCAGGAACTGCATGGTGACTCTGTTTTTAAGCTCAATGGTTGAATAGCCAACAAATCTGGATGTAAGGTTGCTTATCATTGGCCGAAATATCTTTGTTCACTAAGTGAAGAAACCTGTATAGAATGCTTCCTCAAATGCCAACATATTGCTAGAGGGCAAAAACATGCATCAGGCATAGAAGTCGTAAAGGACTTCTTCAAAAGGTTGGTCATTTAAGTCATAACAGAGGTCCCTATTTCCTTCGAGGAAAAAAATCCATGGAACTCCTGCTTGCTCTGGCTCTTGAAAATCTTGAATACACATGAGCAGCATTCTGCAAATCTTATACAACATGGCACGTGTTAGGTGAGGGAGGCTCTTGAAGAAAGTCATGGCACCCGCTAGGGTTTTTACCATGTATTTCTCTCTTGGTATTCCCTACTCTGGAGCTGGAAATCATGGATAGTTCAGCCATGTAGGCCGCTTCTTTTTTAGTGCTTCAAATGCTTGCCATGTCCTTACCCTTGGTACAGGACAAAATGTTGGGTCTTTTTGTAGTGCGGCAGGTGCTCTTGTGAACAGAATTAGATATCTCAGATTCTTGTTCAACCAGCTCTTTCTCCACTTGGGGTGGATATCCTCTGAGTCTTCTGCCTGCATATCCTTGTATAGTCTTTCTTTTACCTATAGTAGCTCTACTCTGATCACAGGGTATGGCAATGATTGTTGATGCCACTGTGCATTGATTTGGTTGGGCGTGAGTTGAGTTACATTGACTGAGTGAAGAATTCTCAACTCCCAATCCATTGCTACTTTCCATTTTGCATCTGTTTCCTGGGTAACCTGCTCTTTGAGTGCATCTTCCTCAGCTTTAGAAAGCTGGACCATGGGCACTTGCTCAGCATCAGTCAATGCTACTTGAAAATCCTCATTTCCTTCTAGCCCTTCCGTCGCGACTGTGTTTCCATCTCAGCAAAAGAGACTGAGGGAATGTCAACAACTGGTTTCTCAGAGGTCCGACTTCTTCTTGATGTTCTGGTTGTCCCCTCTCTCAGTAGCTGATTGACTCTCTTTAGTTCAACTATCTCTTTGAGCAGTTGCTCTTCTTTTTGGATGCGCATCAAGGCAAGGTCTTGTCTTTGTGATTGCTCTAGCTTCAGCTCTAGCTTGAGATCCTTGTTTCTTTTTTCCAAAGTCTCATAGACTTTATCTGTACCTTTGATTGAGGCGACAATAGGATTTTCCCTTATCTGTCTCAAAAAGGCTGCCTGATCATTAATCCTTTGTTCCGAGTACTGCAGAGAAGCGTTTGTTATATTGAGCTGCACTTGGATATTCCGTACTGATAGAGTAGTGGTTAGGAGTTCATTTGTTACCTCTGTTAGCTATTGATCTTTGGTCTTGCAGGCATCGGATAACTTGGTTAGATGTTCTCCCAGCTCCTCCATTTCTTTCTACTGCTTCTCTTTGGCAAGCTAGTGTTGTTTTGCTTCATCTTTCAGCTCTTTGATTTTTCTTTGGAGCTCTGCAATAATGTTCATTCAATCATCTAACTCTCCTTGGAGAGCATCAATAACTAATTCCAGCTCCCTATCCTTAGCACTATGGCTAAGTGCTGCTATTCGTATTTTTTCGGTCATCTGTTGAATCTGCTTGGCGTATTTGTTGACCTTCATGATGACTTCAACGTTTGTTTCCTAATCTTCAGGCTCCTGTCTAGAAGTTTCTACCATTTCAGTGTGTGGCTCTTTGGGTGATGTTGTGGTTGCGGCGGGGGTTCTACTTCTCCTTGAGGCGTTGTGGTTGCCTCAATTGATTATGCTGCTTGAGGCTTCATGGATGCCTCGGCTGTTTCTTGTTGGGTGGTCGTAGAAGGGTCTGCCTATGTTTGTTCTATGGGTTTTGGTTGTTCAAGACTTGCTGCTGCTTGTTCCTGGTGTTCAGGCTCTTTTTCTCTGGCTTCCCCACCCTCATTGAGTTTAGTTGTTGTGTGAAGGGTGCGGCTTGGCATTGGATGGTTTGTCTGCTCCGTAGTGGGTGAAGTGGGCTTTGGAGACATCTCTCCTTGGTCGTGTTGTGTCTCACTTTGTTCAGTAGCTTTAGTTTGTCTCTGTTGCTCGGCTGCATCTTACCTTGCTTTCCTCTCAACCTTCATGAGCTTCTTTCAACTTTAGGGCTTGTGCTTCCGCATACATGCATTCAATAAAGTTTGTGGGGTCCTCTACCCCCTTATCTCTCTTGGAACCCACCTTTTTGGTTCCTCACCTGTAGCTTGGCGGTTTCTTTCATAAGTTTGCTTTTCTCTCTCAAAACTCGCCTTCTTTTGTTGAGGCTCTTCTTGATGTGCAGCTACAGCTTTCTTCTTCATTTCTTCAATTCTCGCCCTTCTTTCCTTGTTGTCTGAGCTCTCACTACTATGAGCTTCATGAGAGCTTTCTACAGATTCTTCATCTGACTTATATACTCTCTTTGATGAACGTGTGGTTCTGGGAGAAGGTTGTGCTGAAACAATCCATGTGTTCTAATCTGGGGCTGGCAGAAAATTGTCAGCCATGCCAATAGCATGATATGCTATTCTCATAAACACTTCAAGCGCTCCCAGATATGTGATTTTACCTTCTTTCTTTGTGCCCTTTAGTGTTGTCAGCACATACTGCGCATGATCTATTGGCTGTGTGGTTGTCAGCTTCAACACTTGGGTGAAGGTGGCCGCAACCGCATGGTTTGGGGTGGTGTACCGTGGTGGTCTCTTTGATAAAAAGTGGAAGCGTTGATGGTTTAGGCGATCTGGTTCTTCCACTTGCCTTTAGATGAGATTTGAGAAAGTAGCAGCAGCAGTCTCTTTGGTGAATGTGCCTGCTGTCTTTCTATCTCGGGCCCACATTGTCATTCCTTCAGTCGGCAGCTTTAGTGCCTCGGCCACAATCTCTTGTGTGATTACTAATTTGACTTTTACCCTTGTTGGTCGGTGATTTGGGCTGATCCATCTTCTTTAATTATAGACAGTATTGCATATGCTTTCTAGAAATCTACGCCGCATGGTTCCTAGTCATAGAAGTCCCTGAGGCCCAGCCTTCTTTTGGCTTCTTGTGTGTCTCACTTGGCAGCTACATCATATATTTCCTTCGGTAGCATTTGCAGTTCCACTTGGTGTCCTTCTTCGCTCTTGAACATGCCTGTGAAAACCGTGGTGTTGTTTTCTTCAAGCTGTTCTCTTGACAAGTATGTTGCCTTGGCCGTCTTCACTGAACTTGGGTCTAGTTGATAGGGTGGCAACTCTTGCAGCTTCTCTTTCTGGGATACCCTTTTCTTTGCCTTCTCGGCAGCTTGTATTGCTCTTGTTAAGTGAGTACAGTACCAAAGTTAGAAAATTCTATAGATCCCGCTTTGAAATGCCTGAGTCTAAATTGCTGACAAATGATGTCCATTTTGCTTCAAATCGGTTTTAGAGCATGCATAGATGTATAAAAACATGTAAAGATCAAAATCATATAGTTCAGGCAACAATTTGCAACCAAAATAAATAATCACGATTATTTACAACTGGGGATTTTTTCCAACTTTTTGCATTTTTGACATGATAGGCTTGAACTATATGGCATTTAGGTGCTCTGAGTGAAGTGTGGGCTCATTTAAGTGCATTGGGTGGAAATGGTGCCAGATTTAGGCTTCCAGACTCTGAAACAGTAGAGATATATTGAGATTTTGATATTTTGAGATCTTGAGATCCAAATTTGCTCAAACTTGGTCAGTGGACTTGGGACATCATGTTCTTTGGTCCCATAAGGCCAAAGTTGCAATTTTTCTCCATTTTTTGGCAAGAAAGTAAATAATCGTGATTATTAACTTTTCGATCAAAATGTACATTTTTTGTTGCAACTTGGTTTTAGACATGATGTAGACTCTGTGTATGAGATATGGGTGGATCAAAAAATGTGACAGGTAACTCAAAAACTGGATTGGAAAGACTTCTTTGCGTCTTTTGACAATTTCCAAGTTTTTCTTGATCATTTTAGCTCATACTTGAAATGTAGCATGTAATAGATGTGTACAAGTGATAGGTGAAGTGAAGGTATCATTTTCAAGCCAAAAAAATACAAAAGTAAATAATTGCGATTATTTACAGCAGTCAATTTTTTTGCTAAACTTGACAATTTGATGACCTAGACATATTCAATACATCTAAAACAAGTCCTAAATTGAATTTAGTAAACTTTTGTCGTGTCGGCATCACTTCATGCTTTGTTGACTCTGAAATCATCGATTTTTGTGACTAGATGGCCTATGGAGTCACTTTTGAAGCTCTGGACGTGTCTGCTACATAGTCCTGAAGCTACCCATCCAGTTTTGGCCCATTTGGGGTCAGTTTGACTTCATATGTCAAATTTGACGCTTTGTAGCCTTCGAGCTGTTTTCTGCTTTTCTAAATCTTTCCTTGATTGTTTTCATGAAACCATCCATGTAGATTGCTTTCCTTGATTGTCTGTGGAGTCAGAATCCAATTCTGGCATCTGATAAAAACCTAGACTTTCTACTTGGGACCCCCCTCGACCCCTGTCAAATGGTCATCTGGTGATATAAAAGTGTTCTATTATATAGGGGCATGCTATAGTTCAAGTCTCATCCAATTTGGTTGAGCTAACAGGCCAATATGGTCAATTTTGGGTCGTAGGACTTTGTGCAGTGCTGGGTTTCTAGGGTTTTTTTCCTGAGCCTAGACTTGCTACCCGGCCATATAGAATTGATCATTGATAAGCTTAGAACTTATCCCTCATGTCTCGTGTGAGACGGTGCTGTAAAAGGGCGACTGTGGACTTCAGAAATCGCGCGCGAAGAAGGTCGAGAGCTCTCTTCTCCAGCTAGTGGAAATGAGGTGATTTTGGGCTACCTTGGATATCTATACTCGGACTTCCAAAACTAATTTTCCCCAAATTCTCCTATTAGTCCTGTTAAGCCGTGAAATCTATGCTAGACTCAAAAATTTCTTCAGTCGGATTCCAGTAGCTCATTCTACAAGAATTTGCTAAAGTAGGCCTTGGCAGCCTAATTTAAGCTTCCCGCTTCCATCTGTCGATTTGATTGAAATTTTTTGTGCCTAATTGCCTCGTCCTTTTGATCATCAGCGTATCTTCAGCTTCTCCATCTGAGCTCATCTGCTATTTATTATTAATTTTGACCTATTTATTTAAAAAACCCAAAAAAATAACAAAATGCGCTAAAAAAGCAAAGTGAAAAATCAATAATTAAGAAAATCCATTGAATAACACAGCTTTATTGTTTTTTGGTGGATTTCTCCATTTTTAAGTCCCAATATCAAGGGAAAAATGATAAAAATAACCAAAGAAGACCATTTTTTTATGATTATTTGATAGTATATACACTATTTACACTCATCAGGGAGATGTTATCAATTAACTTTCCCCTATTGATGATTTTTTAAGGACATTATTAGGTAATTTTGCAAAAAATCGCACGTTAATATCAAAAAAATTCCTCCCTCTTCAAACTTTGTCCTTAATTACTTAGTTCCCTTCCACCCCTCCTAGATGGCGTACTCCGAGACAACTATATGCATGGGTTGAACAATCATGTCTATGCATAACCTTGATTGGCTCTACCATGATTTGAAGATCAATGCATTGCAAACCATTATGTTGTGCAAGAGTGGGGTCTTGAGTAATTAACTCAAGGGTTTCTGATGTCGAGGTTTTCTTTTATTGTTTCCCAAAGAGCAAATCTTGTAGCTTGTGTGCTCTTTGCTTTATTGTACCATCAAGATTCTTTGGCACACTAATTTCCTGAGCTGTCCGTATCAAGAATGGTGGTTGTCGAGCTTTTACCTGCCATTGGTATCTTGGTTTTTCTTCAATGAAAAGTTGTGGTCAAGTGTTGTGAAACTTAACTATCCACTGCTTCATCAGTTTTACAGTTTGTAAAGAAGATAAGTGCTCCTTTTTCTCTTAAATCCATTTTGTTTTAGGTTCCCTGCTCGAAGATGCTCTTCTTTTTGTTTTGAACCTTGGAACCATCTTTGGTACAGTAGATGATGTTTTGGGCACCCAAATCTGAATCGGCTTGTCCTTAAGCTCTGCCTTTGGTACCCAGATTTTCCTGACTCCTTGCATGCTACTTGTAGCATTTGCTTGTTTATAGGATGGATAAGATTGATTGCTTCGTGGTTTGCTCCGTTGGTAACCTCCTTTCCATTCCTCTTTGCTTTGTACAATTGGAACAATGACTTGTCCACCTTTAGGTGATAGCTTGAGCTGATAGTATCCCAATCTGGTACCACCTTGTATATCCTCATCCATGAGATTCCAAGAATCATTGTTTTATTCATGTGTTCATCTGGTAAGCATACAAATTGATGAGGGCATGAACATCCATGTACTATCACATTTAAGTTGACTACTCCCAATGTCGGTGTTGGTTTCTTGTTGCATCCTTTAATAGTCGATATTCCTGCTGTCAAAGACTGATTTGTTGCTTTCTTGTACGTGGAATAACTAAGTGCATTTACTCGAGCTTTTGTATCAACCAATGCATTTGTGCTATGATTGTTCAGATATACTTTGATGCGAAGGTCCATTCCATCTAACCATTCATCATCTGTTGATACTGCGTCTTTCTGTAATTCCCATAGTCGGTCATCTAATTCCAAAGTGTTGATGGAAATAGGTATTTGTTGATTTGTGATAGTAGCTTTACTTTTGAGTACTCAAAGCCGAGCTTCCTGTTGGGCTTCATCAATAACCTACTGTCGTTTTATCTTTCTTTGCTTTGCTACATGTATCTTTTCTAGCAATTCATTGGTTAGCGGCAAATTGGACTTCTTTAAACGGCATCCACTAATCCAATTAACCATTGGTTCGCCATCTAGGGTGGACAAATTAACTGCTCCACTTGGAGATACATCTTCAATGATAAACGGTCCATTTCCCTTTTTCTTAAACTTGGGAATATGTTGCTTAAGGGAATAGACTAGAACTAAGTCCCCTTTTTTGAATATTTTTGTAACTAGATGGGAATCAAAAAAGTGTTTTTGTTTCTACTTTTGTGCATAGATGTGAGCTACATCAGTTAGCCTTTGCTCATCAAGATTTTCTAAATCTTCAAGCCTCTCTGATAATTCATGTCCAGTCCACTCAAGATCCTTAGCTACCCTTAGTGTTGACAATAGAAATTATATCGGAACTATAGCATTAAGACCATAAACAAGGTTAAAGGATGTAGCATTTAAAGTTGTCTTGAATGAAACTTGATAAGCCCATAGAGCGCCATGGAGATTCATTTCCCAATCTGTCTGTCCTGAACTAACCACTTTAGTCAATACCGAGCTAAGAATTTTATTTGTATGCTCAGCTTGTCCATTTGCTTATGGGTGATAGGGAGCCAATTTGTTATGGATGACCATAAATTCATTAAGCAGATACTCAATTAGCTGATTGAGGAACTCAGTTCCCCTATCACTGACAATTTCTATTGGCAGTCCATATCTTGTGAACACATTCTCATACAAGGATGGAGTTGTGGTTCTAGCATCATTCTTTTGGGTTGCTTTAGCCTCTGTCCACTTGGTCAAATAGTACGTAGCTACAATGATATATTGAGATTGGGTTCTATAAGCAGGTGACTATATCAGCCCAACAAAGTCTATACCCCATTTTGCAAAAGCTCTTGCCCCCATCATTGGTCTTAAGGGCATGCTATCTACACGGGTTGGCATTTTTGCTCGTTGACATGCATCACACCTTCGAACATATTCTTTGGCATCTGCAAAAAGTGTTGGCCACCATATGCCTGCCATTGAGATTGCTCTTACGGTGGTCTCACTAGAAAAGTAACCTCCAGATAATCTAGCATGGGCTTGTTCTATAATGGGAATATATTCGTCTTCATTTTCACAAAGATACAAATGTTGATCTTTTCCTCTTTGATACAATTGGTTTCCAATAAGAGCATAGTCTCTTGCTTCAGTCTCAATTGCTCTTTGGCGTCGTTTACTCATATCCTCCAAAAATGTTCAGCTTGATAAGTAAGTAACTAGATAGTTACTCCACTTAAGAACGAGTGATATTTGGAACAATGTCACATGAGGTATGGGTGTTTGTTTTTGACATTGAGGACATTGTTTTACAAATGAATGAACATCCCTACTCATAGTTGGCCAAAATACTGCAAGTTTCAAGATCCGTTGCATAGTTTGGTCTTTTGCAAAGTGAAGTCCTGCTATGGTAATATGTGCTTGACTTAGGTATTGGGTTTTCTCCTCTAGATTAATGCCCAAAAGAAATATTTCATCTCGATTTCTTTTGTACAGCCTTCCAGCGAGTAATTGATACATAGCCAATTGCTCAATTAATCCAATTGTAATAGGAAGTGGTATTTGCAAATCCACTTGAGCTATGGTCATCAAGGATACCATATTTTTCGACCAACGAGGTATCATTTCCACGGAGAACAGATATGCATCTGGTAGATCATCGTTTATTCCCTTTGGTGGTTCTCCTGATATAGTTCTTGACAAATGATCTTCTCTTTGATGAGTGGTGCCCTTTTTCACAACTACAGTGAAATCAAATTCCAATAGAATAATGAAGCATCTCACTATTCTTCTTGTGTTGCATGGCTTGTTGACCAAGTACAATAAGGCTTGGTGGTCTACAAAGAATACAAATTTGTTAGCTAATAGGTAATGTCTATACTTTTTGATGGCATAGATCATCCCTAATCCTTCCCTTTTTGTGGTTGTATAGTTTTTCTCTGCCATATTCAACTGTCTACTAGCATAAGAAATAGGAAAATCAATTCTCCCGTCTCCTGGTTGATCTAGGATACACCCAATGGCAAAATTGGAAGCATCTACATGTATGTGGAATATCTTATTCTAGTGTGGTTCTTTCAATATTGGAGCTGAAGTGAGAGCTTGCTGAAGCTTCATGAAGGATTCTTCACACTCACCAGTCCATTCAAAGAGTGTAATCAAACTGTACATGGTTTTTACAATTATAGCGTACATGTAAATGAACCGTCTATAATATCCACAATGTCCCATGAAGGCTTGAACCCCTTTGACTATTGTCGGTCTAGGCAAATCAGCAATAACATGAATTTTATCAATATCAGTAGCTATGCCATTTTTAGATACTATATGTCCAAGATTCTCCTTGTCTACCCATAAATGTGCACTTTTTTAAGCAAATCCTATAAAGTCTGCATCTTTTGAATACCTTTTTGAGGTGTTCAAAATGATCAGCCTTGACTGATGAATGTACACATAGATCATCCATATATACTTCCAAGAAACTCCAAAGATATTCTTAAAAATCATGGCTCATCAATCTTTGAAAGGTGGCAGGAGCATTAATTAACCCAAAAGGCATAACCCGATAGACAAAAATACCCATTCAGTTGTAAAGGCAGTTTTATGCTGATCTTTGGGGTCAACCAAGAGTTGATTGTATCCCGAAAAGCCATCTAAAAAGCTGTAAGCTTCTTTTCCTGCAACTCGCTCTAAAACATGCTCAGTGATTGGAAGAGGAAAGTTGTCTCTAATGGTAGCTGCATTTACTTTCTTGAGATTGACACACACCCTTAATTTTCTATTTTTCTTGGGTACTACCACAATTGGAGACACCCAATCTATGTGTTCAATTTCATTAATGAATTTGTCTTCCTTTAGCTTTTCAATCTCTTCTTTGATCTTTCTGGCAAATGTCTCATTATAAGTGTATGGCCTTTGTCTACTTGATTTTGCATCATCTCTCATTGGTATGGTATGTTGATAGATTTTTTTATCAACACCCTTGAGGTCTTTATAAGACCAAGCAAAGATATTTCGGTATTCTATTAGTAAGCTTAAAAAAAGATTTTTTTCTTCTTCCATAAGATCGTTTGCAATGTAGGCAGGTCTAGGCTCTTCTCCTGGTTCGGCCAGATCTTTTTTTTTTTACATTTTCAGGTCCTTCGTAGGACTCGCCCTATTTTCGTAGTTCCTTGACAAGTTGTTTGACTATGATTTTTTAGTTTTGGAGAGTATATTTCTTGTAATGGGATGGAACACTCATTACATCTTTACCTTCCTCCTCAGTGGTTTCCATTTCAGTTGTATATCTCTCCTTTAGACCTTTCTTCAACTCTTGATACTTCTTTCTTCGTTCAACTCATGTCATGGTTGAATCCTTGTCCTGGTATTTAGGTTTTGCTTGAGTTTCCTTTCTCGTTTTTCTCAATGCTTTTGATATTTCCTGCTTGTTGTTTAAAGGATATCTACCAGTGATTCTGTCTTTAACACAATCATGTACATCTATCTGCATCAGAAACTGTGTTCTACTGGAGATTGATAGCATATATCTAGCTTTCAAGTTTCTCATATCTCTTTTTCTTCTATACCATTTTTGTATTCTCGGTTTCTAGTTCGAAAAGTCAAAAAACTTTTCCTCCCCTCCTTTCATGAGTATTTTAGCTCTCACATGTTCTTTTTCCGACCCCGAATCATCTGAGGTAGCTGAATATTCTTCTAACTCATCTGTTGCATCATAGTAGAGGTCCAAAAAGACTTGTTAAGCTTTCATTAAGTCCATGGGTTCTTGAATTTTGTCTTCAATGTGAAGGGCTGAGATCATTTGTATGGGAATTATGTCATAGCCGTCCTCATTGCAAAATTAAGTAGGCATAGATGTATTTACACATACATCCATTGTTTCCAAAATTTGAGTCCACTCAAATGGCTCAAACAAATGCTCTGGAAAGGGTTCAGGTACATAGGCTTTGTCGGTGCAATCTCTTTCTAAGATACATTCTTCTCATTTTAAGCTCCCATTTTCAGAGGCTATGCACATCCAAATGGGTGTGTCTCAGTTCAATCAAAATGGAAGCTTAGTTTCAGCCGAAGAGACTGAGTCAAATTCTTGTATGGGTGTTTCATGACATCTCTATAAGTGTGAAACTTTTAGATTAACCCTTGTTATTGATCCCACTTGCTTCAAGTACAGATAATTGTTTCTCCAATCCTGGATAAGTTGTATTTGTCGCACGAAAGGTCTTCCCAAGATGATTTCATAATTGAGGTTCTTTCCAAAGTCCACTATTGCAAAAGTGTGTTGATAATCAATTCCACAGGAATTAACTATTACCTTTTCAAGGAGTCCTAAGGGTCTTTCGATGTGTCCATCAGCCAATTGCAATTTCATTCAAGTTTGTCTAATGGCTGGTTGTCCCCATGATTCCCATATTGCTTTTGTGGCTATGGCTATGTGGCTATGGCTATGCCTGCCCTACTATCCAATATTGCCATGGTTTCTATATCATTATATCTCACTGGAAGAGTTGTATTTCCTTTTTCCCCTTCGTAGTATTCTCCGATTTTGTTCATTGAAATGGATCGAATCTCTTTGTTATCCAATTCGTGTTTCAATTTTTCCAAATTTTTCATGATTAGCCTTGTTATCCCCACTTTCTCTAGAGTTTTCTGTAGATCATTCCATAGATATGATCTAATTTTTAACAGTTCACCTAAAGTAAGAGTGCATTGAATGGGTGTAGACATGATTGAATAGATGTTGTCTACTTCTAGGGTCTATTCTGCTCTTTTTATCTGAGTGGTTTTACACACTATGGATTCATCTTCGTTATCTCCTAAGTAAGAGGGTAGAGTTTTCAGAGTCATTGGTTTAGACATTCCTGAAGCTTTACATCCACAATCCCCATACAAGGATTATACATCCATGTCCATATCAGGAGGTAGATTGTCTAAACAAACTTCCTCTATAGGAGCTGACTTCAGAGTTAGGCTCCCATCATTAATCTCTCTAACTTTTTCCCATAAGTGTCCTGTCCAGTCTTCTTCTACAAACAGAATTCCATCTAAGGCATATTCACTGCCAGGCACTATGATTTCTGGCTCTTTAGTTTAAAGGTGGGGTTCTACCACCACTTTAGATTTCTCTTTATTGGTTCCTACCACAAGCTCCTCAGGTTTTGCCATACTCTCGAGCTTGGGTTTTTGTTTTTGCAGCATCTCTTGAGTAATTCTTCCCAAATTTTGATAAGCTTCAAGCTTAACTGCTTCCATACCTGGAGAGAATAATTTTTCCTTTTTTTTTTCCATGTTTTGGCCTGCTTTAAGTCCCGCTTGGTAAGCTTCCAAGGCTGCATTGATTGGCTCAAAAATTTTGTCTACCAAAATTGATCCTCCAGATTTCAATGTGGTTTCCTTGATTTCACTTCCAGTTTCTTTCACTTTTTCCTGGAATAGTTTCTTTGCTTTCTCCTCAATTTCAACCCTTTGTTTTTGTTTTCTCACCTCATACCTTTTGCTTCTGCTTCTTTTGGTCTTTTGAGAGAAAATTTTAGTATTCTCTGAATCAGCAGAGGAATTATGTTTCTTTTTCTTAGCCTGGGCTCTTGTGATTACCTTGATTGGAACAATAGGTTCACTCTCAAATGAGCTACTAGGTATCACTTGGACTATGTTCACTACTATTTTACCCTTGTTTAAAGTATTTTTTGGACAATCTTCATGGAAGTGTCCTCCCTTTTTGCAACATTGTATGCAATAAGCTTCAACTGGCTTAAGGTTCTTGTCAGGCTCTGGGCATTCATTTTTCCAATGATCATCTGTACCACTGTTATGACAGTTTCCAGTTCTTGTCTTAATCATGGGTCTTACGATCAAAGGTCTAACACCTTGATTAGCTATATAGTAACTCGGTGCAAGCTCTGGTGTAGTATAAGTCACAGGTTCTTTATTGGTGGTGGATGTGAATTATACTAATCTCCTGCTACCATTACTATAGATGGACTAGGCTCAGCATAGGGTGTAACACGCACTAGTGCTTGTTCATCTATGACTCCCTCTGAATGCATGTACTTTAAAGGCACTGTGTTATGTCCAGGATATGTCATAATAATCAATCTAATTCTCCTAAATGATTTTCTCATGTTAAACTGATCATTTAATATGGGGAAGTGTCAGGGGAGAAAAAGCTAGAATATTGGTTAAGCTAGCAGACCAGCCACAGTAGGGATCCAAAGGAGGGAAAATAGGGTCCAAAGTGGGGGCTATCTACAAAAGAGCTATGTGCAACACTGGTCTCAAAAGACCCTAAGGTTCACCCCATTAAGACTTCCAAAATGCTAAGGTTTCAAAATTCAAAGGTTGCGTCCAAAGGTCAAACATTAGGGGAATTGGATGCTTTGAGTGTGTCCCAAAAAGTCTTTCTCAAGCCCTACTAGGAGGGGGCGAGCCCAAGAAGTAGAGGATGAGAGAGAAACACCCACACACACTCACAAGCTTCATTTGTACACAAGGGGAAAGAGGGACACATGTCAGCTCCCTAGGCCAGATGCCCACAAAGTGTACTCAAATCCTATTGGATGGCCATGGAGGTGGATCAGTGAGAATTAGGCTAGAGTAAATCTAGTTTAATAAATTTAAAAACACTAATAAAATAACCAATAGGAATTAAGCTCTCTAGAAGACTATTGGACAGTCTCCCAAGGGGGCCAATGAGCATTCAGCAGGCCAATGGCTTGCCTGATTCTTATTGGCCAGGAGACAAAAGGGTCCAATGAGAGTTTAGTTGAATTAAAGAATTACCTAAAGCTCTCACAAAAGGGGAAAGGGAGACACATGTCAAAAGGCTATCACTTATGCTGCTTAATTTCCATTGGCTGAGGCTGGGGAGGTCCAATAGGACTGTAGCATGAGTAATTAGCAAGGGGGGCCAACCAAGAGAGAGAGGGGGGTGATTTTTGGCAAGGCATTATCACACACACAGTCACACAATCTCATGTGTGAAGCAAAGAAGACTCTCTCTCCTTCTCAAGATTTAATGGAAAGCTTACCACCTACTCCAAGCTTGTTACAAGGGAGGCCTACACCAACAACTCTTGGCTTTGTGATGCAAATCCAACCAAGAGACAAGCTTCAATGCATGCTCATCTCCTCTACCATGCTAATTACTAAGCTAAGCTATGCTAATATGAGTGATTAGGTGAGGAGATGTGCATCTTTCTTGTAAGAATACTCCTTCTTCCTCTCAATCTACTTTCATACCCCGCTAGCTCTCACCATCTTCGAAGGTGTGTGAGGTCTTGGGTCTGAGACCGTGAGGGAATTGATGTTTTGTTTGATAAGTGTTTTGCTTAGTGCATGAAGTTTCCATCTTCATTGCACTAGCTAGTATTGAAGGAACACAAAGAATTGTATTGTAAAATGTCTCTCTTGATGGGAGAAACCATAATACAAAGCCTTTTGGAGGGGGGGCGGCTCCATGCAAATCCAGTCCTCAACTGTTGTCAATTGCTTAATTTCTCTCTCGTTTGAAGTATTGTTCATGCTATCTAACTAGGTGTTATGGTTTTTGTTGCTCTCACCACCTAACCACTCTTGTTAATCTCATTAGGAATCTATTCTAATGAAATGCTCACTATGTTCATGCTATTTTCCGCTACACACAAGTTACTAGGCCATTAAATGTTACATTGGTATCATAGCACAAGGTTTCTCTTTTCTTCCTCAAGAAGGGAGGTCCTCAAGCTAGCTATAAATGATTGGTACTATTAATTGCATGTGAGTAAGTAGAATAGGGATTTTTCAGCCTTGCAATGCGTCTGCCTATGTGCAGTTAACGGGTCATCACCATCGAGAGCTATGGTCTTAATAGTGGAGTCGCTTGCCTACGGCTAAACCACTATTGAGCTATTAGAAGCTTGACAAGAGACGGTGCTATTTTGGTGTTGAACAACCCTCTCTTCTATTCCTTGCAATTAATGGTATTCGAGCCATGGGTACAGTAGCTTGAGTGCTTTTTTTAAAGGGGTAAAGAGGAGTAGCAACTAGGGCTTGAAGTGCCAAAGTACACCTAAAAAGTTTACACCTAAAAGTTGTTAGAATGGCTGACAATATTAAAGAGAGTGAAATTAATGTTGATAACTTTGATTTTGCTAATGATCAAGCTACTAATGATGCCCCGATGCTTGTTAACTATCATGTTTCTAGGCTTCAACAAGCCATGGAAAATCCATCCCTCTAAAGTGAAGTGCAACGGCAGCTTGGTGCTCATGGGATTCTCCAAGCTCCCCACCATGATGAGAGAGCACCTAGGAAGCCTCCTTGCAAGACTTCCAAAAGAGGTCTCTCTCTGATTCGGGAAGAAGAAGAGGATCCATATGAAGGGATCAAAAATTTTCTCCTTGATGACGCATTTCCTTCTCAAAGGAGAATTCAAGAGCCTCCACCGAAGGAACGAGAAATAAGTGAGTCTCCTGCCACCTCGACGGAGATGGCTCTAGAAGACGGCGGGCTAAACGCTCTCCATCACCTCCAAAATGGAGAAGGCCATCGCATACTTCTCCACACCATACTTCAAAGAGGGATGACAAAAAGCAAGAGAAGAAAAAGGCGAGAAAGAGGACACCCTCTTCTCCATCTTTTTCATCCTCTTGCTCTTATGAAAGTGATGGTGAAGACAACGAAGATCAAGGCAAGAAAAAGGCGAGAAAGAGGTCACCCTCTTCTCCATCTTCCTCAAATTCTCCATCTTCTGAAGAAAGTGATGGTGCAACCTTTGAACCATCAAAAAGAAGAGGCCATAGGAAATCCTATGCCGCATGGAAGA
The DNA here is from genome assembly GCF_014529385.1 of Adiantum capillus-veneris. Classification (NCBI taxonomy): domain Eukaryota; kingdom Viridiplantae; phylum Streptophyta; class Polypodiopsida; order Polypodiales; family Pteridaceae; genus Adiantum; species Adiantum capillus-veneris. The sequence continues at coordinate 145,934,081 of NC_140932.1, read as the reverse complement.
GGTCACCCAAGCTCAAGAAATTCAAAGAGGGCGGGAAGAGCATCTCTTTTCTTACCCATGATGGCACTTTTGGTGCTACGGACAAAGTATTGGCCTTTATCCAACAATCTGATGCGGCGTTTGCAGATGAGGGCTTCACGGAGTCCTCTAAGCTACACCATGTAGCTATGCACTTTCAAAAGTCTGCCAGACAATGGCGGTCTAGCCTACGGGCCAACGGTGAAGCTCCACGAACATGGAAAGCTTTAAGAGCTTCCATTATGAAGGAGTTTTTTGCCACCGATGCCAAAGACAAAGTACTCACCGAATGGCGAAGCTTGAAGCTCTCTCCCTACAAATCCATTCACAAATATGTAGACAAGTTTTGGGATTTACAACTCAAAGCCACTGTCTTCAAGAAGTTGGATTTTGGAGAGCAAAAGCAACAATTTTGTGCGGGCTTAACTGAAGAAATGGTGGAGTATGTCAACTCCCAAAGGCCACGCACCATATCGACGGTTATACACCATACTATGCTGGCCTCTCGAATCAATTTCTAAACGGGGGCTAAAAGAAATTCTAAGCCCACAGAAACCAAGGGTTCCAATGAGCCTAAGGGGAAGGACAATGTCCAAAAGTCTCCTAAGGGCAACGCCAACATATCTAAAGAGAAGGGAGTTTACAAAGGAAAAAATAAACTCTCTCCTGAAGAGCTTGAGTGTTATCGCAAGGATAACCGTTGTTTCAAGTGCGGCGAGCAAGGGCATGCGGACCGTGCTTGTCCCCAAAAGAACACCCGCCATGAACCTCCTAGAGCTACCTTGGTCAAAATCCAAGAGGAGGAAATTCACCACAAAGGATCTCCTCTATGCCATGCTTGGGGAAAGGTAAGAGAACATGATGCTTGTATTCTCTTTGACCCTAGTTCTACTCACAATTTTATATCTATAGAGTTGGACACCAAGCTAGGCATACAAGCCTATGAGATGGGAGATGTCCTACCCGCAGACGGTGCTTTCAAGGGGCAAGAAGCTTCAGTCACTCCCTTAATCGGGAAATTGAGGCTCCATGTCCAAAGCTATGTGGACAAAGAGGACTTCTTTATCTCTCCTCTCAAGCAACATGAGGATGTAATCCTAGGCGCACCATGGTTTGATTGCATGGCTACCAATGCTAAAAATTCCCTGAAAGGAGAATCTCCTTTAAGTTCAAGGAAAAAGATATGTATATAGATGCTAAGGAAATGGGTAACACTATACCCATTGTACATACACAAGCTTTCAATAAGTCAATAAAGAGCTCTATTTCCGTGTACATGATTTTTGTTATAGATTCTCAAAATGAACCTAATGTTTTAGCAAAAGAAAATATACACAATCAAAAGGAGTTAGAGGTATCCAATTTTCTCAAGGGGTTTCAAGATGTCTTTATTGGACGACATCCCTTGTGAGCTACCTCCTAATCAAGGCACTGATGACCATGCAATTGAACTTCTTCCAGGAAGTTCACTGCCTAACAAACCTCCTTATAGAGTTTCTCAAGATGCGGCAAGTGCATGAGTTAGTTGAGAAGGGCATGGTTAGTCCTAGCTCATCTCCATTTCTGTGCTACTAGTGCAAAAGAAAGATGGCACATATTGTATGTGTGTGGACTGTAGAGCACTAAATAGGATCACTATCAAAAATAGGTTTCCCGTTCCGCGGGAAGAAGACCTATTTGATAAGCTACAAGGGTCCACCTAATTCATTAGGATTGACCTAAAAAGTGGCTATCATTAAATAAGGATAGTTGATCAAGACATTGTAAAGACCGCATTTTGCACTACGGTTGGTCTTTACGAATACATCGTCATGCCTTTTGGCTTGACCAATGCACCAGCCACATTCAACCACTTGATGGAGAAGCTATTCAGGCCTCACCAAACCTTTACTGGAGTGTTTTTGATGATATCATCATCTACTCTAATTCATTAGATGAACACAAGCAACATCTCCATGTAATATTTCAAGTTCCAAGAGAGAATAAACTTTATGTTAATCGAAAGAAAAGTGATTTTTTCTTACAAGAGATTCAATATTGAGGTCACATTATCTCTCAAGATGGTATCCAAATGGATCCATTGAAGTTAGAGGTAATAAAAGGATGGCCTAAACCAAAGAATCTTCATGATTTAAGAAGCTTTATAGGTATGTGTGCATACTACACATCATAGAAAAGTTCTCATTAATAACAGGACCATTACATGACCTAACAAAGAAAAACGTTAAGGAGAACAATGCTTTCGAAAAGCTTAAAGAAAAGCTTATCTCTGAACCTGTGCTTACACATGGTCTGCCAAGGAGAACAATGCTTTCGAAAAGCTTAAAGAAAAGCTTATCTCTGAACCTGTGCTTACACTATCGGATCTCTCAAATCCATTTGAGGTCCAATGTGATGCTTGTGGTGATTGCCTTGGAGCTGTTTTGCTTCAAGAAGGGCATGCCATAGGCTATGAAAGTCAAAGGCTCGACCTTGTTGAGCAAACTCTAGGCATATATGAAAAGGACATCCTTGCAGTTCTACATGCCTTAGACTCATGGAAGCACTATCTATTGGGGACTCCTTTCATTCTGCAAACGGATCACCAAAGTCTTAAGTACTTCATAACGCAGACCAAGCTCTCCGACAAACAAATGAGGTGGAAAATTTCCTTTGGCAATTTCATTTTCATATTGCTCACATTGCTGGCAAGCATAATCAAATAGCCTATGCACTCTCAAGACGTCCGAGAGTGAATGCGGTTTCCATAGCAGCTCACAATGATCTATCTTTTATGATAGATGAGTATGCTATTGATCCCGATTTTAGAGATGTGATTTTAGCCCTTGCACTAGGGAATAAAGAGGAACCATTCACCTTACAAGATGGTTATCTTCTCTACAGAAATAGAGTATGCGTTACTAGCTCACTACGTGAGAAAGTAATGTATGAATCTCATGCTCCTTCTTATGCAGGGCATAGAGGGATTTAGTCTACTCTAAAAGGGATTTAAACATATTTCTATTGGCCTACCATGAAAGCAAACATACAAGAGTATGTTTCTAAATGTCTAGTATGCCAAAAGACGAAGTTTGATAGTGGGAAGCAACCTAGATTGCTTCAACCTTTGCCAATCCCTAATTCACCATGGGAAAGCATATCCATGGATTTTATCTTTGGATTGCCTAAGTCTATCCATGGGAATATGGGAATATGGATGCTAGTAGACAGGTTTAGTAAACAAGCTCATTTTATACCTGTCAAAAATACTATCAAAGCCCATCAAATGGCAACCCTCTTCACTTCACAAATCTTCAAGTACCATGGCTTGCCCATGTCCATAGTGTCGGATAGAGATCCTAGAATGACTAGTAATTTCTGGAAGGGTCTCTTTGAGAATTTAGGAACAAGGCTAAACTTCTCTTCGGCCTATCACCCGCAAACGGATGGCCAAAGTGAAATAGCTAACGTAACAATTCTCGATCTACTAAAAACCTATGTAACGGAAGTAGATCAAAGATCCCAATGGGAGAAGTACTTACCCTTAGTGGAGTATGCCTACAATAACACTGTACATACTTCCACGGGAGAAGCACCTTTTGAGGTAATTGAGGGAAGATCAAAAAGTACCTTGCTACTTAAGGTACACGGGAAGCTCTTCGCTGCATATGAGTATAGCCTAGACCTACAAGAATCTTTCCAAAAGATGAACGATGCTATCTCTATCTCACAGCAAAGGCAAAAGGCTGCTTCTGACAAGCATAGAATAAGACAAGCGTGTCCACTTTCTCCTATGCTCTATGCTATCAAAGATGTTCTGCATTAGGTCAAACTCACTGCCATAGACGTACCTAGCTCTATGAAGCAAATGTGCCTCCAAAAGTTTGTTGATCATACCAATGCAATTGTGAGGAATGATGTACATGCAATGGAAAATTTTAGGGCTTGCCTCACTGTCTTGCAAGTGGATCGATTATTAACCATGCTAAAACTCTAGTTTGATGGGGCTGTCTACTTGAGTCAAAGCCAGTTTTCACCAGAAGACTTAAACTGTTGTGTTGGGGGAAAAACATGCCCATACTGTCTGTTGACTGGTGTTTTAGGTCGAGCAATTATCTGATAGTTTATAGTTTAGCTTCTTTTTTATGTGCCATATCTATACGACAGGCTAGTTATTAGCATTGATGGAGTCATGATGTAAATATCCACTTTCTAGCAAGACAATTTAAATGATTGCAAGATCTAGACCAATTAAAATTGTGAGTGGAGGTCTAAATACTGAAATAGTTAATAGGAGTTTTGGTTATGACTTGAAAAGTAATGGTGTTCCAATGATCTTCTATCCTCTTGACAGAGAGAGAGAGAGAGAGAGAGAGAGAGAGAGAGAGAGAGAGAGAGAGAGGATCCTGGGAGGAAGTGTTCACCAAAACCTCTTGTAGGAGCCAATGGCATTGAATATCTTAACGTAAAAATTTGGATTTTTACCGAGTTTTACACTAAAATCCTCCAAAATTAGCCAGTTTCCTTCAATGCCACCCTCAAAACTAGCCTGGAATTTTTTGTTTTAGCCCTTAAAAATACACTTAAGGCCCCGTTTTTAATGAATTTTTTGCCAATTGTGTTTCTCATTTTAGAGAGAGAGAGAGAGATCTAAGCATCTTCTCTCACTTAGCATTGTTCTTTCTAATGGATACTACCTTATCTTGAGCGGACACAAGCTCAAAGCAGACTGAATTTGCTGCAATCAAATTAGTATGAGTCACTGCAGCAACCTTCCCTCTTGTTGAAACTATCGTTCCAGATCTGAAGAAGGCTCTAGTACCACCTTTTAGGCTATGGCATGGCTTTGATGTTCATAGATTGGAGCCGAATTTGCCTCTTATAATTGGTGGCGGCATGAATATTCCACATGACCAAAGATGTAAAGCATATTCCGACGATGATGTGCCCATTGTGTGGTGGATGCTATGGCCTTCTTGACATCTGCCATATTTTTTCAAACAATGCTTCAAAATGGAAAGGAGCAGCATCTTCAATCTTTGTGAAAGAAGTTGTTCAATTAAAGCTTTGAAGTTGTCACATTGTATGGTAAAAAGATCCTCAATATTTGTTTTCTTTTTCCAACTAACTTTTTTCAATTATGATGTTGTCTTTCTAGAAAATTGTAGGCATAGAACTCTATTAATTTTGATTGTTGTTTTTGTAAATCAATTAAAAAGGGCATATATTGGTAAATTAAAGAAAAATATGATTTTATTGTAACAAAAGAAGCCTTTCATAGCTGATGGTGTTTGTTGGACATGTGTCGTGTAAAAAGGGTGCCCTTGTATGAAGATCACAACCTTGTAGTATGGACAAGGCAAGACAACATGGAAGGGATGATTGGTGTATAAATGAAATAATGAGGTGCAATAAATTGCGATCAAATTGATGTGGTCAAGAGAAGGAAGGATGCACATGCTCTCAAGTATAAATGACAATCAAGAACCAAAGTACTAGACAAGGGAGCACTTACCTTACAAAAAGAAACATAGGATGACTTAAGCATTAATTAAAGGTCTAGAGCTCTTATTAGTCTATCAATCTTATTTCATGCTCAAACATGTGAAGCCGAAGGAAGAAAAATCCAAGCCAAAGAAGAGTAGAAGGAGAGGAGATTGCAATTAGATAAATAGAGATTGAGAAGATAATATTTTCAAATATTGTGTTACTTTTTTTAAAAGTAAACTTTGATCTTTTGGAATTTAGGAGGTAGTCTATCCATTGAAAACTCTTTTTGTTGTAGTGCATCAATATATAACAAACAATAAATATTTTGTTGATGATAAAATTTAGTATATAGCATACAAACACTTGTTCGAGTTTGTCTTTACTCAAAAAAACTCGCTCGATGCGTGGTAAGACTCGACTTAAATACGTTAGCTCAAGGATTTGTAGATGCATGTTCCAAAACAGGGATTGAACATAATATGGTAGCTCAAATCTATAGCTTCAAACAAAAACAAGGTGAGTCTGTTAGGGATTGTGCAACTAGAATGAAGCAATACATTGCAAGATGCCTAGAACTAGAGATACCTGCAAAAGAAATACTAGTATAATTGTTTCGAGAGGGACTACTAAACAAAGAGCTTCATGCTATACTATATAGCAAGAAACATATGACCCTAGAAGAGTGTGTGTCAGATGCTAGTGACTTAGGAGACAATTGTGATATTTCCAATGAAGAAGATGTCCCTAAGGATAACCAAAGTGAGAAAACAGCATCCACTAAACCAGCAGAAGCGGGAGCGGTTGCTGCAGCACCACTTACAGCCATAGAAGACATGCTCAAAAGGATGAATGAAATGATGAATAACATTCAAAAAGCACCTATGAGGGGACCACGGCAAGGGATACCTCAACAAGGACAACCAATTAGGCCGCAAAAATGGTGTGCAATTGAGGGTAAATGGACCAACCATGAGAGCAATGAGTGCTATTACCGACCAAAATATGATGGGAATGTTCAATACGTGCCTATGAGGCCACAAGGACAATCCATGTACAGATATGAGCCTAATATGGCCCCAACTCAAGACCACCAAATAAGGGCGTAGGCGAAACTATAGGCTTGATCACTTCTCTCTCCTGGTTCCTTGTTGTTGACCTCGCTGAGAAACACTACCAATATAGCCCAGAACATTGTTAGAGAAAGGGAGCTGGCTGAGGACGTAGGTGGAACTGCAAGCTTGAACACACACACACACACACACACACACACACACACACACACACACACACTTTTTAGTAATATTGCACACACGCGTGTGCGCACACAGGCTCAGGGCCCGCTTAGCAATCACTAGACTTGGCAAACAGCCATGGATAACTTGACACACTTGCCATCAACTGACAATAGCTTCCATGGCAGATAGTGGCCATGGCGGCAATGTGATTGTTGGCCCGCTTTTTGTAGTGTTGTTGGACGTCTTGGGCGTCGTCGCAGGATTCATCGGCCGCGTCTAAGAAAAAGGCAACATGGAGAAAGGTGTGTTACTTGCATTCCTTATATATAACTTGAGCGTTTGCGATTCTGCATGGGTTGGAGCATCAATCACTTGAGGAGATCCTGAACGGAGCAAAGGGAGTTGGAGGAATTTGAAGCATCAAAGCTCTGTGGGGGTTCTCTCCTGACTGTTGCCTCAAGAAGCTTGCCACTATTGCACGCCAATGCCCATGTGGCAAGCCATTTTCCCATTTGGCAAGCCATTTGTGAGTGTTGACGTAGTGGTCTTCTTGCCCGTGGCCTGATGCAATCGCTGCCCAAGCACTGCTCATTGGATTCCACATCGGCTCCTCACACGATTCCACCTCTGTGGTGGCTGTTGGGAGCTGGCTGCAGCCCTTGCAGGGATTTGCTGCCACATGGCAACATACCCTCTCATTTTAATAAAGATATATATAAGATATGCCTTTTCTATTTATTTTGTGTAGCTTTGCTATTTATTAGCCTTGAGTCCCACGTGTATAGGGAAACCATTTTAGACCTTCACTGTCACGGCGGCCTTGTTATCAAATTGCACTTAGCTTGTTGGTGACATAAGCAAGAGCTGCGAGGGAGCACTCTGCTCGGAGGCCTGCTCCATGCGAGGTGCAAGGAGAAAGGAGGCCCAGGTTGGTCGGATGCTCACATGGAGTTGCTAGGGTGCTACGCTTCTTAGTGGTTTGGTCGTGCGGAGGTGGGTATCAATGTCTGGCTCAATCCCAATGAGGTCAACAAAATCTCTCATATGGCCAATTTAGGGCAAAATATCAGAAAGTTGTTCAAGGATGGCTTTGTGATTCGGAAACCGACCAAGGTACACTCGCGGGCAAGAGCAAAGCGTGCTTTGGAGGCTAAAAGGAAAGGCCGTCATTTAGGATATGGTAAGAAGTGGGGTACTAGGGAGGCCAGGCTACCCTCTAAAGTTCTCTGGTTCAGGCGGATGCGAGTGCTTCACCGGTTGCTAAGAAAGTACTGGAAGGCTAAGAAGATTGACAAGCATATGTACCATGGCATGTATATGAAGGTGAAGGGTAACGTGTTCAAAAATAAGCGAAAGCTCATGGAGATTATTCACAAGTCTAAAGCTGAGAAGGCTCGTGAGAAGACACTATCTGATCAGTTTGAAGCCCATAGAGTTAAGGGAAAAGCTATCACGGAGCAAAAAATTGCCAGGAGGGAAGAGCGCTTGGCACAGGGATTGAGTATTGAAGCATCCCTGCAGCTGCCCCTAAGGCCACCAAGAAGTCCAAGAAGTGAGCGGCATAGCAAGATTTAGCTAAGTGTTGTGACTTGATAGTACTTAAATAGAAACCTTGGACCTTTGAGCTTGTGTAATGAGATAAAGTTTTGTCTTTACTCTTTAAAGCATGACTATTGCAAGCCTAAAAGGGTTTGCATTTTGCAATTTTCCCCCATCTCTTTCTTTGACTATTGGTTTTTGTTGCCGAGACTGTTACTATGTCTCAGTACGTTGTTTCCAAAGGGAAAAAGAAGAAGAAGAAGAGAGTTAAAAAAAAATTTCAAGCACTGGTCCCTACCCGTACATGAAAGAGTTCGCGTCTCTTTCAAAGAGATTTTTTGAAGGGTTTTGTTTATACCTTCTTGCCTCATCTATTCTATTCCTTCAAAACCAAAGTTTCCAATGATTAGGGACCCTGAGATTTACCTTTCCTAGCCAACGCAGTAGTCTCAACGTGGCACAATGCTGTTTGTTGTAGCACATCCAACCTCCCAGTTACCCCTTTGAGGGGGTTACCTTATGGGGTGCTAAGGATCGATGCTTGGGCCACATCATCCTGCAAGAGGACAGATGCAATTCTAGACTACCATCCATTTGAATTGTTATGAGGCATTGATGGACGTACAACTCCCAAACAGTAGATAGAGTACAAACAAAAATGGAGGGCTAAGCCGCATTAGGAAAGAATTTTCAAAGGAGTACAATGACTATCATACACCATGGCTCTAAGAAGTGTATTCATCATAGGGGCATCACACGTTGGCTGAGTAATCTAGGACGAGGCATGACAGACAACTCAGTAGACTAGGAACCCCGAGCAGTCTAGGAACTTTGAATTGTGCTCATATAAACATGGAAAATTTAAGAGAAGGTTTTTACACTAAATTTCTCTAAATTTTGTAGGTTTATTCACCTTCTACTTTGCATTTTGAAGATAAATCTCAAAATTTGTAGGTGGAATTACACTAAACCTAGGTTTCTATTAATATGGGTAGGTGAAAGAGAACTAGCATGTGGATAAAGTTGTCATAAGAAAATTGTTCATAGTTATCAACCTTGCGTACTCTTCTATCAAAGCACTCTTTATAGTCCCCCACCATTACCACCTCCCTTGACACGTTTGTCGCCACCACCACCTTTGGCAACACCACTAACTCCCACTCCCCCCCCCCCAATAGAAGGCTACCTATGATAGTGTGATCCAAACTTTAATATATACCATGATGTGGATTTTCTCAAAAGAATAGCCTCATTGCAATAATAGAATTATTTTCAAGTTTCCACCATTTTCTCTAGAGTAACTTAAAATGCATAGTATGTTATTGTACATCAACCCCCAATAACTTGAGGTAGAGCAAGAGAGAGGAGGAGAAGAAGAAGAAAATGTGAAGAGAAGCTCAAGCTCCCAGACTCTCCTTATTCATGAGATTTGTTCGAGTGGCAACAACCTTACTTTTATAGTGTAAGTCTTGTGGTCCTACATGTAGGGAGGTAGGAATAGGAGATTTATATCCATTGGAATCATGGTGCCACGGCCCACTATGTCGAACAAGGATCAATGGTGGTAGAAATGAGCTTCTAATATCTGAGGGCAGCTAGTTCCAAGAAGAGGAATATCAACATGCCATTGTATGGGTTCCAATTGTTCTAGCCCATCAAAGGAAACATTCTAGCAAACCCTTGTTCAAGGGGTTTTTTTTGTAAAAAACTTTTGGTCGTTTTACCATTGAAATTAGGTGTAATCTTGTTTTAGTTTTTTTTTTTTAGTGCTTGAAGTCACCTAGAAAATCTTGTTTGGTTTTTTTTTGTATAGGGTGCCTTGGCCATTCTTGCTTGTTTTAGGGATTGCTCGAAAAATCTCGCTCGAGATTTGAGATTCCTCAAGTCCATGATCGACCTTGGTGGAATGTTTTGGAACCATATCAGTGCTTTTCCTTCTAATGTCATTCCAAATCCCTCAAATTGAGTATGGAAGTCAAATATGTGTTCTGCTCTTCACACTTGCTTAAAGCTTGCTAAGTGGTCATATGGATCCCCATATCCAGTGTATTTTTTGACCCATTTTTGAAATTCAGCTGGTCTGACACGTCTATTGGTTCAACTCCCGGTCTCCTAGCATTTGGTCATATTCCGAGTTCTTCAAACCAATCTGTTGGAAACAGTGACTCATGTAGCCCTGGACTGGCTTTAGTGTCACCCTGTTTTCTTTGTGATGAGGTAGTTTCTGGTCTTTTAACATTACTCTCAAAAGATCTCTCTCGGAGTTCATCTCTTGGAGTAGTTTCTGGTCCTTGGCCCAATATCCAATCCCTTATGGAGTACCCTTGATATTTGATTTGTTCCACCTCCTCAAGACTCATCCTAACAAAATTATTGTTATAAAAATCCCTAAATAGGTAGGTTGGTAGGTTTGTTGAACCCTTGTCTTTGATTTTGAAGATATAGACGATCTTCATAGGCGTTAGTTGTCTTGATTTGGCATGAGAAGTCCATAGAAGATCTTTGACGTTTCTATCCTCCCAACAATAGACTCCGATCCTAGGATTATCCGTGCTAAGCCGTTACAAAGGCTTCAAATCAACTTGATCGTATCCCTTGAATTCTAAAGTCGGTGGTCCTTCTTTTGCTGCCATATCTCGAATTATGGTATTTACTTCTAACCCCATTTGTCTATCACGTCAGGGTTTTCAACTTGTAAATACTGAGTTCCATTTTTATCCATGTACATTTTTCCTTGTTTGCCCTAATTTCCTCTTCAAACTCTATGCCATGGTCATCAATGTGAATGGCATACTCTTCATTAGGATCCAGGTAGACCTGAGCTCCATGGAGATTAGTCTTATAAAAGGTGAGTATGTGCTTATATCGCACTGTCGTTCCGGTTCCTGAATGAGTCGAATAGGAAGACGTTTCAGATGTTGATTCTGAAAAAGTGTCTCAAACTTCTTCAAAGATAGTATCCAAGTGATCGTTTTGATTCACACTCTCTTTGGTGGATACTCTACTAGCGGTCTCTCCCAATATGCCTTGATTTGCTAGTATACGATCAGATCTAAGGTTCATATAGACTTGTGAAGCCCTCGATAGAGTACTTACCGTCCGATTGACTTGTTATCACTTTCTTTCACTTGACTTATTGCAACTCCTGCCAAGCTTTCAATTTCTTATTTGCAACCTGATTTCTGTATCAGTTTTAATCAAGTTAGCTATTCTTTCACTAAGACTGTACAATTTTTGCTAACTATTGTGACTAGTCTATGTGTATCTTTTCAAATTGAGCTAAGTGAGTCAGTACTTGAGACTTTGAGATTCTACTTTTGCAAAAAGCCAAAGGACTAATCTACAACTTGCAAACTAAGTGAACATGTACTAATTTTGATCTGTTTGAACCCAAAATTGCAAGGTGGCCTTGTATTATGTTGGTCTAACGTTGTACAAGCTCAAAAGTCCAAAATGGTGTCTCTGTGTATCAGAAGCAAATAATCATGATTATTTACTTTTCTTAATTTTTTAGACTTTTTGGCTTGATTTGCCAAGTATGCAACTTGTTAAGGTCTTTGGACAAGTTTCACTAAGTTTGAACAAAATTTGTTCAAGTTATCAACTGTTTTGTGTCCACATACTCAGTTTTCAAGAATCTGGCTTAAGTCTCGCTTTTGTGATCCAAATTTCACCAAATTTTATTTGTGTGGTCTACTTGATATGCTTGACCTTGTGGTATACTCAAATGTGCAAAAATGTCTAGTTTTATAGCAGATGTAAATAATCGCAATTACTTACTCATGCTATTTTTATGCAATTTTTTGCCACAATCTTGACATAGATTGGTTAAGCAGCTCAACTTAAGCTCCCTAGCCAAGTTTCAAGTTTGGATAATTTCTGTTCAAATGGTCAACATTTTTGTGTCTACAGAGACTGACTTTGCAAATTTGGCCACAATTTTCACTCCAATAATCCAAATCTTACCAAATTTGGTTTGTGGGCTTAATATAACATGCTAAAATCATTGGTATGTTGGGTTGGTCAAAAAAGTTGAAAAGTGGAAAAAAAGTAAATAATCACAATTATTTACTTTTGGTAAATTTTAGCATCTTTTTTATCAACTGAGCATGTACACTTGTTTAACACTTCAATATAAGCCTATGAGTCAAGTTTCACTGAGTTTGAACAAAATTTTCCCACTTCACACTCAAGTTCTTGACAGTTAGTACAGAATTCAGATTTTACCAAGTTTTTGGTCAGTTTGGTGATCCAAATTCTATGGGCCTTTACAAAAGATGTTTGTACACATGCATAGAGTCTTTGGTATCAACCTTGGCCACTTTTGAGCTGAAAGTAAATAATCACGATTATTTACTTTAGGCCTAAAATGAGCACTTTTTTTAACTTTTTCACTGAACAGTCTTTTTATGAACTATTTTAAGCCTCTAAGTCAAGTCAAAACTTAATTTGGCTTAAAATATCAAGAAAAAGTAAATAATCTGAGTTTTTGCGAACTCTTAAATTTTTTATCTCAATGCGTCCTTTAAGCTTACCACTGGTTCCTACAACTTTTAAAGCATACTCTCCAGTCATATTCAATGGTGAACAGTCTTCTGGTGCTATTTCTAGTCGTAGACCTGAAATTCTGCAACTTCACATAAACAACTCACAGTTGATTCTTTTGGATAGAGCAATGTTCTGAAATTCCACCTCGGATTCTACTTACCCTAATCCTAGGTTCTACTGCAATGGGGTTGTGGAAAGTGTCCACAAACACTCATTTTCTTGTTTTTTATGGGATTTTAAACCTTGATCTTAAGACTTGTCTCGCCCATCAATCATTCTCAAAATTCTAATCTAATCCTACAGTCCTAAAAGGTACTTAGCAAGTACAACCTACTTCCAAGCTACCCCTACACAGCAAAAGACCACAATCTTAAGCTATGCGGTTTTAAAAAGAAAGTTTTGACTCTAGGTGATCCTAGAGGAAGTTAAAGGATAACTTCACAAAATGCTCGTGTTTTTTTCTAGTTTAGGTATTTTCGTTCGCCCGACAGTGGCACCAAATGTGGAACGGGTGTCTAACCTCACTCCTATCTTATTGCAAACATAGCGAGAACCACGAATATAATTGTCAATCCATGGGACGAAGCTGACTCGAGTAGTGCATAGAGGCTACAAGAGATTGACAATCTCTTGGAAAACAACAAACAACTCGCATCTAACTCAGGCTACACTCAAATGACAGAAATCATCGAAAGCTTATCGCTCATTGGCAAACAAATCACATCTATTACAGTATCAAACGACATCCAAACGTTACGAAACTTCTAGGACATGTTTATAAGACCTAAGCACACATGCTTATGGTCTCAAATCTCACTTTAGGTCAAGTGTAGAAATCACATTTATTAAGAGTGGTGAGTCTTTGACCTAGTCATTTTCAACCCAGACTACATATAAATGCTTAGCAATGATGCCCCAATGCCCCGCCTATACTTAATTTATGATTTTGAAGCTTAAATTCCTCCTTATGATGAAATTAGGCCACGGGTCGGTGACGCCAAAAGCTACAGATTACCATGAAATGCTTACGTCATCCGTAGAGCTCTTACCTGCGGTTGTAACGCAACAGACTGCACTGCAATGTGACAACTGAGAAGGGAGTAGGAAGCGCAAGAAGGAGAGAAGTGAGTGCCATTAGCTCATGCTGCATTTCTATTATCCAAAACTTACAAAAATTGGCTTTTATACCTTAGCCAAGGTTTTTGTGGTCAAAACTAATAATCTGGGAGCTCTAACTAAAGACAGGTTGATACAATCTGGAAGCTTGTAGCCCCGGCTCATCAATTACACTATTGATCTGGAAGGTAGGAGTTACAATATTCCCGATTCATTAAAATAATAAGTGTTTTTACAATGCAAGCTCCGAAAAATGTTATCCGAGTTAGCTTGCTGCTAACAAGAAGTTTTGAAAAGCAAATTAGGTTATCAAGATGAGTAGAAAGAACTTATCAATATAAAAAATAATCTATCAAAATAAGTGAAGGCACTTATCTAAAAGATGCATAAAAAGAGGTCTTCTCTTCTCATTTTACACTTCTCTCCTTTATTTTCTCAAGGTGCAAACTTGAGAGTAAGTTTGAGAAAGCCATAGCCAAGTCTCTTTTACACACACACACTCCTCTCCAAGAGAAACCATGGCCAAAATCCTAATCAAGTTCGTCAAAACTTGATTTTCTTTCTCACATTGCACTCTCTCTATCCTCTCCCCTAGTCCTAAAGCTTTTCATAGCTTGAATCTCATTTATCTCTCTCCTTTTCGTCAATCCAAGTAGCAGGCTTGGTGGTAATCTTCAAGTGAAGGTGAATAGGGAGAGAGCCAACTACATCCAAAGCAAGGAGAAGACTATACCATTCACACACTAAGGTAACATCATCTTGTTCTTTTTATGCTATTGCACTTTCTTGAAAGTGATTTACCTTTCATGCTTACTTAAATTCATGTTTAGGCTCTTACAAGCAAGCCTTTCCCTTGTTTTCTTGGGAAGAAGAACAACTTCTTAATTTTGTTTTCTCTTTCTAACTACGCTTCATTACTAATCATAACTAACCAAGTTGCTAACAACTAACCACGATGTTATTTCAAGCTCTGCTATTGTAGGTTCTTTAGATTACCATACTAATATGGCATAGAGAGAGCACTCTCTTTAACCATAGGTGATTGAAGATCATATTTACTTAGATAATATGCATGAAGAATGGTGGCTAATATCTTTACTTATCTCTTAATCTCTCGCATAAACCTTTTTATTGATTTTTTTATTATAAATTACTCTTATAAAGATAAATGCCATAAATCAAACGCAAATAAGTAATGAATTTGTTTTTGGAATTAACCTTATTTTCCAAAAGAGAAATTATAATTTCTCCAAAAGAAATTCTCTCATGAAAGGTTCACAACTTTTACTTGATTTTTCATAAATTAGGTGTATAAAAGTTTTTTAGTGATATACTTAAGTTAATATCTAATTCTCTCAAGAAGGAGTTGAATCTTCAAGGGTAATTCTATCATAACCAAAGGAGTTCTCTTTGAAAGAGGATTTTCCTTCCAAGTAGGTTTATCCTCCCTCCCCTCTTGTCAATTGGAAAACCCCCAAATCCTTAAACATCTCCTAGCTACGGAAAAAATCATGTCCACGATAACAAGGTATGCCTAAACCCCATCTCAAAGAAGAACTTTTTAATCATTCATAATTCATTGCATGCGCATTTCTCACTACACTAACATGTCCACTCTTAGGAATGTTTCATTTTCACTCTTGCATTACCATTCATTGAAAGGTTCTACTCTTACACAATTAAGCATCGACTCTTGCATAATCACTCAACAGAAGTTTATGATTGTAAGTTGGTGCACTCTAAAGTTATATGTTTGCAATTTATCACTCACTCTAAAGCAAAGATCGTCAAAAAGAGCATATGCATTGTTCTTTTCAATTTTGTATTCTTTCAAAGTTGTTTTGCAATTACGATATTGGGAGGAATGAGGGAATAGCTTCACGGATATCGTGACCTTGTTGCTTGAACATAAAACTCTCATTGCTTCCATGGAGATTCCCCATGGATGGCAAGTGATGCAAAGGAAACAAATGGGAATCGTCCAAGATGGGGTTAACTAAAAACTTACGTCAAGAAAAAACATTAACTCCCAAGAGATTCGTTGTTTTCTTAAAGTATTGATTGAGTAGACATTAAAAGGAAATAGGAACTAAGGATTATAACTTAAGAAACTCACTCTAAATTTCAACTAGGATTAAAAACTTTACCAAGAAGATTTGACGTGGATAGCCCTAGCATGTGTTTACATATGGGCTGCAACGTGTTTACATATGGGCTGCAACGTGGGATGGTCCTTTCTGGCTAGGACTGATAACCGTTGGTCTATATTTTGATCTTGGGCTCATTCAATGCCCTAGAATTGGGAGGATTGGATGGAAGTGTGTCCCGGCCAGGTGGTGAGACCCTCAGATACGTGTGGAAATTGGCCTAGTACGGGTAGGCCCGATGCCGACGGGAAAAGGAGGAAGGAAAAAGAGATTCCAAGAAGGGAATGGATAAGGGAGAAAGATGTGATTTAATTAAGAAAATCTTCTAATTGTTTGGTAAAAATAAACCTTGGAAAGGCTAAGAACCTAAATGGGCTATCCATAATAGTCCTCTTCAGCTAGACCTTTGCTCTGCTTTTCGGAATAATTATTTAAAAGGAACTTAAGGTAGATTAATTGTAAGCCTTTTTCAAATAATGTAAAGAAAAAGAATGATTGGAAATTGTATAAAGGCGTCGACTCCACATTGGTAGAGGAGATAGGATACCCAAGCCTTGGGATGAGGATAGGGATATGCATGGAAAGTATATGTGACTGACTATTTGAAAGATAACTAGATAACTTTAATAATACTAAAGAAAAAAGGAAGTAAACTTTTCTAAAAAGAAAAAAGGTGAGAGAAACATGACCTAATAAATGCACACTTGCAAGGGTATGGAACAGTTTGTATGCTACTTTCAAATGCTTAAAATGTATTCTTGGTTCGACATGTTTGGAATATTGTTTTTCTAGTATCATAGTACTACCTTGGAAAGGTGCATTTACCAAATGGTTTGGTGGGACAATAAATTCTGAAGGGCTAATTTGTTGGCCAAAAAGTCGACCCAATTTTATGTTGTCTATTAAATTAATTCAAGAACAGGGAAAGGGATTCCGATCTATGGAGTGGGGATCAAACTTGGGAACAAGAGAGTCGTGTAGTTAGTAAATACACTCATCTTAGGGAAATGCACTTATGGTTGTGCTTGATCATATCCAAGAAAAAAGCGTCAGCAGTGACCTTGAACCAAGGGTGAATTAGAGAACTCTCACCGGTTGACCCTTGAAGGTAGAGTTCAAATTTAGTCCGATGGCTCTGATTGGAAAGTTTTGAATCGATAAGGAAATATATTTTGGGGTTAAGGGTTCCATATGAGAGAGTGATTGTTATCACCCCCTTGAGTTGCATCGAAGAGCAAGAGGAGTCCTTTCTTGGTGTCAGTCAGTGGGAGGGATGTCAAGAATTGTGGTGTATCCATTTGGCGATGGTCCAGCCAACGGTCCTTGGCATGGCCCTCATAGTATTGGTGGTACTTGAGGGGGTGCTACCTGGGCTGGTGGGGCATATTGTTGCTCTCTTACATATCCCTTGTTGTAGTAACACTCTTCCGTACGTGACTTGTCTAGTGTTCGGGTGCAACACTTTGGTTGCTTAGCCTATGGCTTAGCAAATGGGCTTATCCTTTTGAGAACTTCTTCAATAAGTTTCTCATGACTTACCCCTGTCTCACCCTTTTGTGCTGATTTGGTGGGCTTAGATCCACTATGCTATGATGACAAATCATCATCTAAGTCTTTATAGTCACCTTGCTTGTAGACAGCACAGTTGTCTACTAGGTACAGGGCTTCTTTGGTCAGCTTGTTTAGACTTGTGCTCTTCTTCATATGCAGATCCTTTTGAAGGTGTGCATTCCTCAGTCCTTCGATGAATATCAACATGAGTCTGGACTACGTTGGTAAGTCTTCCACATGGCAAAATTTTACGTAGCATTTTAGTCTCAAAGCTACTTTCTATACAGATTCTCCTTCTTTTTTCTTGAACTTATGGATTTGTGAGATCGTGTTGTGAGCTATCCCTCTTTGAGAGAATTCCTCAATAAACTTGTCAAATACCTCCTCCATTGACTCAAAATCTCTACGTTCAACGGAACCAAACTAGGTGGTGGAAGCCTCCTCTAGATTTAACCCAAATCTTAAGAACTATTTGGGAAATTCTAGGACTTCCTTAGTTCTAATGACGCGCACAAATGCTGACACATGATCCCTTGGGTCCCTATTTGCGGAATATTTCTTGTTAACCCATTTTTGACTTGAGATGGTCTGATCCTCCGGTGATCCATCAATCTAAGCATAGGATCCTCCATTCCTCCTCTATGAGCTCTTTCTAACCTAGGATATGGGACATGTTCCTCCCCTAGGGCTGCTCCTAAACCAAAATTCTTAATTGGTCTAGCAAGTGGTTGTTCCTCTGCTCGGACCCTTTCTTCTTGTTCTTGATCTCGATGTGGTGCTTCAGTCCTGGTCGAATTTGACATTCTTGTTCTACTCTCATCTTGGTATTGTTGATGGAGTGGTGGTTTTGGTGGTGCTTCTGGCCCTGACATGGCATGATATCCACCCCCTTTTGTGTTCAAGTCTAGTGCTACAAATTGCTCGAGCCACACTTGAAATGATAGTGATGAGGCTTGTGAGTTCTGAGGGTTGGGTAATGGTTGTTTATTTGATTGTTATGTGGTGTCGTAATCATTTGCGAAGGGATTTGTAGATTTGCTAGGGGTTTCTATGGGTTTTTGCTTCAGAAGCTTGTGCCAATAGTTCTGGCATTGTCATTCTCCCTACATATCCTAGGTGAATTGGCTCATATTCTTGTCCATACTTATCGACAAAAATGATATGGGTTCCAATTGTAGATACGCACGAAAACAAGTATTGGACTTTGTCTTTGCTTAATTCATTCACATGGGGTTCCATGTTGTTGGGTTTCCAAGCCCGAGTCAAGTCTTTGTCCAGCCCGTGAGAATGCTCTTCTATAAGCATACACTTTAGTCCTCTTTTTGTTAATTTTGCATGGCTAAAGATCTCCATATATGTAAGGCCCCTTTTACGAAGATACAAGCAAAAAATTAAGCATGTTCTGTTGTTTTATTGTGTTGAGCTGCTCTCTCTCTCTCTCTCTCTCTCTCTCTCTCTCTCTCTCTCTCTCTCTCTCTCTCTCTCTCTCTCTCTCTCTCTCTCTTTCATCTTCCTTCTCTGCACGCTCTTCAGGAAACCATGGCTCTTTGTTATCATCCCCCATACCCGACACCAACAACTGGTATCAGAGCCTTGAGGGCTTGTGCTCAATAAGTGTTGCGGGAGCAACCCCTTGCAAAGTAGAGGTGGTTTATCAACCTCATCAATCCCAGCAAAACCACCCTCATTCAATTTGCCTCCTCATGCTCGGACATTTTTGTCACACTGTCTCCTGCTAATACACGCTATACAGCCTCCGATGCGGAACTTTTTCTCATCGTTGTCGGCATGCATCATCTGCAGCCATTGGTTTTTCACTTTTCACACCTCCTTTTAAATTGGCCTCCTTATTTGAGCCCTTTGGCTTTAACCAAAAGCTTATTCACACCCAGAACTTCCTTCTTTTTTGTGCCAATAAGCAAAGTGGAAGGCAATTAGTAGGCGTTCTTTGGTGTCCATTGTGGTGCATTTCAAATTGCTTCCTTCAAGTTCACAAAGGGTTGGCAAACAGGAAGTAGCCTCTCGAAATGCCATTTAAAGATAGAGCCCAACAAGTGGTCCAAAAAATTGACGAAGGTATTTAGCATCGTGATGGCACTAATAAGCAGTCAAGACAACAAGTGGAAGGATGAAAGATCTTGGATGATGTTCAAAGTATTTGCGTGCAAGCACTTCACCATGAGCACTTTGAAATTGACGATTCAAATATGGATTCCAAGCCTCCCAAAGCTTTTGACATTCCGATAGATTTACGTCAACCACAACAAATACACTAAAGATTTGCTTCAAGAATGTGGTACAAGACTTTGCAAATTGTTTTTACCAGTCAAGTGTCATAGGTCTATTATAGTTTTACCAGTTTTCAATTATTATCATGCCAAACTTTTGTATGGGCTATACATACTACCATGAAGAAAACTGGTAAGACCTCCCATTTCTATTTTGGTATGAGTTCTATTGTCTCACTCTGATAGTTGTTTGAGGAAGTGCACACACACACCTATGTTATTATCGGGGGGGGGGGGGGGGGGGGGGGATTTTACTCATAGTTTTAGATGATTGAACTCTACCATAGTTGGTATCAAAAAGTCTTTTGTTAGTGATTCAGGCTTGAGGGGGGGATGGTTGAGTTTCCAATCCCAAATCAAGTTTTTAGTCCTCTTTTAGTTAAGTTTACATGCCTAAAGATCTCCATATATGTCAGGCCTCTTATATAAATCAATATAAGCAAAAAAATAAGCGTGTTCTATTGTTTTATTGTGTCAAGCTACTTCTTCGCTTTCTCTCGTTCATCTTCCTTCTCTGCACGCTTCCCAAGCAACCATGGCTCTTCATTATCATCCCACATAGCCGACACCAACACATGCAATAGTAGTAAGTGGTGACTCTCCCCTCCGTGTGCTTGTAAATCCCATTATTTTTGTTAATTGTAGCCACTCTCACTACTCTCTTGTCATGAATGTAGAAGGCTCCATGAAGATTGAGTTTAGGACACAATGCTTGGGTCTCCATAACCATCTTCCCTTTTGTTGCGTTGTCTCCGTACTGATTGTAATTTTTTGGGTCTTTGACAATGAGGTAGTGGTTTTCCTCCTCATTGTGGAACCTGTCACCATCATCATTTACCATGATTACTGTCAATCCTCTCGCTGGCCGTTCTTCCATACAGATGCATTGACATCCTCGAACATCTGCATACACTAGGACTCCATGGGCGTTTGTTCCCTTTGGGAAGATTTCCATTGTTTTGGTATATTTAAGGGTTTTTGGGAGGTGCTACCCCCCATAGTCCCTTGTTGTTGAAAACCTTCAAGTTATTCGTTAGCCATCCAATGGTATGATGTGTCGAAAGAGGTGTCAGTATCACTGCCCTCCTTTATGAGTGGTGCTAGGATATATATCCTTGCTTGGTTTTGTAACATTTAATGGCCTAATAACTTATGTGTAGCGGAAATTAGCATGAACATAGTGGGCATTTCATTAGAATAGATTCCTAATGAGAATTACAAGAGTGCTTGGGTGGAGAGAGCAACAAAAAGCATAACACCTAGTTAGATAGCATCAACAATACTTTCAAAAGAGAGAGAAATTAAGCTATTGACAACAGTTGAGGACCGGATTTGCATGGAGCCGGTCCCCCCTCCAAAAGGCTTTGTATTATGGTTTCTCCCATCAAGAGAGACATTGTACAATACAATTCTTTGTGTTCCTTCGAGACTAGCTAGTGCAATGAAGATGGAAGCTTCATGCACTAAGCAAAACACTTAACAAACACAACTTGAATTATCCCCGTTCTCAGACCCAAGACCTCACACACCTTCGAAGATGGTGAGAGCTAGCAGGGTATGAGAGTAGATTGAGAGGAAGAAGGAGTATCTTACGAGAAAGATGTACATCTCCTCACATAATCACTCATATTAGCATAGCTTAGCTTAGTAATTAGCTTGGTAGAGGAGATGAGCATGCATTGAAGCTTGGCTCTTGGTTGGATTTGCATCCACATGCCAAGAGAGTGTTGATGTAGGCTTCTATCTCACAAGCTTGGAGTAGGTGATGAGTTCTCCATTAAAGCTTGGGAAGAGATAGTCTTCTCTTTCTTCACACATGAGCTTGCGTGAGTGTGTGTGTGTGATAATGCCTTGCCAAAAATCATCCCCCTCTCTCTCTTGGGCGAGCCCTCTTGCTAAATGCTCTTGCTGAAGCCTCATTGGCCCTCCCCAAGTCAAGCCAATTACAATTAAGCAGCATAAGTGATAGCCTTCTGACATGTGTCCCCCTTTCCCCTTTTGTGAGAGATTTAGGTAATTAAATAATTAAACTAAACTCTCATTGGACCCCTTTTCCTCCCGGCCAATAGGAATCAGGCAAGCCATGGGGCTCCTGAACGCTCATTGGACCCCTTGGGAGACTGCCCAATAGTCTTCTAGTAGACTTAATTCTCATTGGTTTCTTTTATTAAATGTTTTTAAATTAATTAAACTAGATTTACTCTAGCTTAATTCTCATTGGTCCACTTCAAGGGTCTTCCAATAGGAATTGGGCACACCTAGTGGGCATCTGGCCTAGGGAGCTGACATGTATCCCTAATTCCCTTTGTGAAAAGGGAGCCTGTGTGTGTGTGTGTGTGTGTGGCTTTCTCTCTCATCCCCTACCTTTAGGGCTCGCCCCCTCCCATGTAGGGATGTGCAAAGACTTTTTAGGGCACACACAAAGCATCCAATTTTCCCTAGGGTTGACCTTTGGACACAACCTTTGAATTTTGGAACCTTAGCATTTTGGAAGTCTTAATGGGCTGAACCTTAGGGTCTTTTTAGCCCATTGTTGCACATGGCTCCTTTGCAGATGGCCCCCCCTTTGGATCCCTATTTTCCCTCCTTTGGATCCCTACTGTGGCCGGTCTGCTAGCTTAACCAATATTCTAGCTTTTTCTCCCCTGGTACCTCCCCACATTAAATGATCAGTTTAATATGAGAAAATCATTTAGGAGAATTAGATATTGATTATTATGACATTACCTCTCTCTTGAAATCATAGTCGTCCTCGACTATGGTGTAGAGAAGATAAATCATATTCATGAGTCCTTTTCTTAGCGGGTAGAGGATCCCTATGTTACCCTACGACATCATTCCATAATGGATGACTAGTCCATTTGGCGCTTGAGAGCCTGAGGCTGCCGCAACCATGTCTGCACATCAGTCCTATCAGTCTTCCATAGTAGAGTGACAAGCTCTACTTGGTGTTTGGGAGACGTCGTCTCTGCAAACTTGATCTAAGCATGCATACTACTTCATTTTTGTGCACAAATAAAGAAAAAGAGAGTCTTATAAGACAAAAATTTTGTTCATTTTGTACATTTTGTACATTTTCTTACTCTTGGGAAGCATTGTAAGCATTGACAAGGTTTAGGTTATCCTTTAATTGTATGCCTTGCATCCATCTAGCATCTTCAAAAGGATAATTCTTAAACTTAATAAGATATCGTCAGATAGTCTTACCGCCTCTTAATACCTTGTCTTCATGTCGGAGAATGGACTCGGGCTGCAGCACCTCCTCTTGGTCCTCGATCTCCGGTGGGTC
Organism: Adiantum capillus-veneris; assembly: GCF_014529385.1. NCBI lineage: Eukaryota > Viridiplantae > Streptophyta > Polypodiopsida > Polypodiales > Pteridaceae > Adiantum > Adiantum capillus-veneris. The sequence goes on along the minus strand of NC_140932.1, from coordinate 145,910,881 downwards.
TTCAATAGTTGGTTCTTGAGGTGGCTCTCCTTTGTAAGGCTTTAATAGGCTCACATGAAAAGCATTGTGTATGAGCCAATGATTGGGCAACTTAAGTTGATAGGCCATGTCATTGATTGGCCTAAGAATTTGGAAGGGACCATAGTACCTTTTTGCTAGTTTAGCATAGTACTTTTGGTGGCCCATAGGATTCTTGCCCGTCGTGTGCCTTAATCGAGCCTTGGAAAACTTTAACAAGACCCAATCGTTTTCTTTAAAGGCTTGGGCTCTTCAGTGCTTGTCAACAGCAGCCTTTTGCCTTTGCTGTGAGATAGAGATAGCATCTTTAATCTTTTGAAAAGATTCTTGTAGGTCTCGGCTATACTCATCTGCAGCGAAGATCTTCCCATGTACCTTAAGTAGCAAGGGACTTTTTGATCTTCCCTCAATTACCTCGAAAGGTGCTTTTCCCGTGGAAGTATGTACAGTGTTATTGTAAGCATACTCCACTAAGGGTAAGTACTTCTCCCATTGGGATCTTTGATCTACTTCCGTTACATAGGCTTTTAGTAGATCGAGAATTGTTAGGTTAGCTATTTCACTTTGGCCATCCGTTTGTGGATGATAGGCCAAAGAGAAATTTAGCCTTGTCCCTAAATTCTCAAAGAGACCCTTCCAGAAATTACTGGTCATTCTAGGATCTCTATCCGACACTATGGACATTGGCAAGCCATGGTATTTGAAAATTTGTGAAATGAAGAGGGTTGCCATTTGATGGGCTTTGATAGTCTTTTTGACAGGTATAAAATGAGCTTGTTTACTGAACCTGTCTACTATCGTCCATATTCCCGTATTCCCATGGATAGACTTAGGCAATCCAAAGATAAAATCCATGGATATGCTCTCCCATGGTGAATTAGGGATTGGCAAGGGTTGAAGCAATCCAGGTTGCTTCCCTCTATCAAATTTTGTCTTTTGACATACCACACATTTGGAAACATACTCTTGTATGTTCACTTTCAAGGTAGGCCAATAGAAATATGTTTCAATTCCCTTTAAGGTAGAGTGAATCCCTCTATGCCCCGCATACGGGGGAGCATGAGATTCATACATTACTTTCTCACGCAGGGAGTTAGTAACGCATAGTCTATTGCCATAGATAAGATAACCATCTTGTAAAGTAAATGGTTCTTCTTTCTTCCCTAATGTAAGGGCTGAAATCACATCTCTAAAATCGGGATCAATAGCATACTCATCTATCATTGAAGATAGATCATTGTGAGTTGCTATGGAAACCGCATTCACTCTCGGTCGTCTTGAGAGTGCATCGGCTACTTGATTATGCTTGCCAGCAATGTGAGCAATATGAAAATGAAATCGCGAAAGGAAATTTGCCCACCTCATTTGTTTGTCGGAGAGCTTGGTCTGCGTCATGAAGTACTTAAGACTTTGGTGATCCGTTCGCAGAATGAAAGGAGTCCCCAATAAATAGTGCTTCCATGAGTCTAAGGCATGTAGAACTGCAAGGAGTTCCTTTTCGTATATGCCTAGAGCTTTCTCATAGCCTATGGCGTGCCCTTCTTGGAGCAAAACAGCTCCAAGGCAATCACCACAAGCATCACATTGGACCTGAAATGGTTTTGAGAGATCCGGTAGTGTAAGTACAGGTTGAGAGATAAGCTTTTCTTTAAGCTTTTCGAAAGCATTGTTCTACTTAGCAGACCATGTATACCTAACGCTTTTTTTTGTTAGGTCGTGTAATGGTCCCGCAATTTGTGAGAACTTTTCTATGAAGCGTCTATAGTATGCACACATACCTATGAAGCTTCTTAGTTCATGCAGATTCCTTGGTTTAGGCCATCCTTTTATTACCTCTAACTTGGATGGATCCATTTGGATGCCATCTCGAGAGATAATGTGACCTAAATACTGAATCTCTTGCAAGAAAAATTCACTTTTCTTTCGATTAACATAAAGTTTATTCTCTCTTAAAACTTGAAATATTACCTGGAGATGTTGCTTGTGTTCCTCCAATGAATTAGAGTAGATGATAATATCATCAAAGAACACTCTAGTGAAGGTTCGATGAGGCCTGAATAGCTTCTCCATCAAGCGGTTGAATGTGGCTGGTGCATTGGTCAAGCTAAAAGGCATGACAATGTATTCGTAAAGACCAAATGTAGTGCAAAACGCGGTCTTTACAATGTCTTGATCAACTATCCTTATTTGATGATAGCCACTCTTTAGGTCAACCCTACTGAAGTAGGTCGATCCTTGTAGCTTATCAAATAGGTCTTCTACCCGTGGAACGGGAAACCTATTCTTGATAGTGATCCTATTTAGTGCTCTATAGTCAACACACATATGATATGTGTCGTCTTTCTTTTGCACTAATAGCACAGGTGAGAAAAATGGAGATGAGCTAGGCCTAACCATGCCCTTCTCAACTAACTGATGCACTTGCCGCATAATCTCCTCTTGTTGAGCTTGAGAAACTCTATAAGGAGGTTTATTAGGCGGTGAACTTCCTGGAAGAAGTTCAATTGCATGGTCATCATTACCTCGTTTAGGAGGTAGCTCACAAGGGATGTCGTCAATAAAAACATCTTGAAACCCCTTGAGAAAATTGGATAACTCTAATTCCTTTTGGTTGCTTTTATTTTCATTTGTTAAAGCATTAGGTTCATTTTGAGAATCTTTAACAAAAATCATGTACACGAAAATAGAGCTCTTTATTGACTTGTTGAAAGCTGGTGTATGTACAATGGGGATGGTGTTACCCATTTCCTTAGCATCTATATACATGTCCTTTTCCCTGAACTTAAAGAAGATTCTCCTTTCAGGAAATTTAACATCGGCAGCCAGGCGGTCAAACCATGGTGCCCCTAGGATTACATCCTCATGCTTGAGAGGAGAGATAAAGAAGTCCTCTTTGTCCACATAGCCTTGGACATGAAGCCTCAATTTCCCAATTAAGGGAGTGACTGAAGCTTCTTGCCCCTTGAAGGCACTGTCTACGGGTAGGACATCTCCCATCTCGTAGAATTGTATGCCTAGCTTGGTGGCTAACTCCATAGATATAAAATTGTGAGTAGAACCAGGGTCAAAGAGAATAAAAGCATCATGTTCTCTTACCTTTCCCCAAGCATGGCATAGAGGAGATCCTTTGTGGTGAGTTTGGTGAGTCTCCTCCTCTTGGATTTCAACCAAGGAAGCTCTAGGAGGATCTTGGCGGTTGTTCTTTTGGGGACAAGCGTGGTACGCATGCCCTTGTTCGCCGCACTTGAAACACCGGTTATCCTTACGATAACGCTCAAGCTCTTCAGGAGAGAGTTTATTCTTACCTTTGTAAACTCCCTTCTCTTTAGCTTTGTTGGAGTTGCCCTTAGGAGACTTTTGGACATTGTCCTTCCCCTTAGGCTCATTGGAACCCTTGTTTTCCGGGGTCTTATTATTTCTTTTTGCCCCCGTTTGGAAATTGATTCGAGAGGCGACCATAGTGTGGTGTATTACCGCCGATATGGTACGTGGTCTTTGGGAGTTGACATACTCCGCCATTTCTTCGGTCAAGCCCGCACAAAATTGTTGCTTTTGCTCTCCAAAATCCAACCTTTTGAAGACAGTGGCTTTGAGTTGTAAGTCCCAAAACTTGTCTACATATTTGTGGATGGATTCATTGGGAGAGAGCTTTAAGCTTCGCCATTCGGTGAGTACTTTGTCTTTGGCATCGGTGGCCAAAAATTGCTTCATAATGGAAGCTCTTAAAGCTTTCCATGTTCGTGGAGCTTCACCGTTGGCTCGTAGGCTAGACCACCATTGTCTGGCGGACTTTTGAAAGTGCATAGCTACATGGCGTAGCTTAGAGGACTCCGTGAAGCCCTCATCTCCAAACGCCGCATCGAATTGCTGGATAAAGGCCAAGACTTTGTCCGTAGCACCAAAGGTACCATCATAGGTAAGGAAAGAGATGCTCTTCCCTCCCTCTTTGAATTTCTTCAACTTGGACGACCTCTTCCATGCGGCATAGGATTTCCTATGGCCTCTTCTTTTTGATGGTTCAAAGGTTGCACCATCACTTTCTTCAGAGGGTGAGGAATTTGAAGAAGGTGGAGAAGAGGGTGACCTCTTTCTCGCCTTTTTCTTGTCTTGATCTTTGTCATCTTCACCATAGCTTTCATAAGAGGAAGAGGATAAAGAAGATGGAGAAGAGGGTGTCCTCTTTCTCGCCTTTTTCTTCTCTTGCTTTTTATCATCCCTCTTTGAATTGTGGTGGGGAGAAGAATATGATGGTCTTCTCCGCTTTGGTGGTGATGGAGAGCGTTTAGCCCGCCGTCTTCGTGGAGCCATCTCCGCCGAGGTGGCGGGAGTCTCACTTCTCTCTCGTTCCTTTGGTGGAGGCTCTTGAGTTCTCCTTTGGGAAGGAGATACATCATCAAGAAGTAAATTTTTGAGCCCTTCATAAGGATTCTCTTCTTCTTCCCGAATCGGAGAGAGACCTCTTTTGGTAGTCTCACAAGGAGGCTTCCTAGGTGTTCTCTCGTCATGGTGATGAGCTTGGAGAATCCCGTGAGCACGGAGCTGCCGTTGCACTTCACTTTGGAGAGATGGATTGCCCATGGCTTGTTGAAGCCTAGAAACAAGATATTTAACAAGCATTGAAGCATCATTAGTAGCTTGCTCATGAGCAAAATCAAAGTTATCAACATTAATTTCACTCTCTTTACTATTGTCAGCCATTCTAACAACTTTTAGGTGTAAACTTTTTAGGTGTACTTTGGCACTTCAAGCCCTAGTTGCTACTCCTCTTTACCCCTTTAGAAAAAGAACTCAAGCTACTGTACCCGCGGCTCGAATACCATTAATTGCAAGGAATAGAAGAGAGGGTCTTTTGACACCAAAACAGCTCCGGCTCCTGTCAAGCTTCTAATAGCTCAATAGTGGTTAAGCCGTAGGCAAGCCCCGTAGGACTCCACTATTAAGACCATAGCTCTCGACGATGAAACCCCGTTAACTGCACAAAGGCAGGCGCACTGCAAGGCTGAAAATTCCCTATTCTACTTACTCACAGGCAATTAATAATACCAACCATTTGTAGCTAGCTTGAAGACCTCCCTTCTTGAGCAAGAAAAGAGAAACCTTGAGCTCTGATACCAATGTAACATTTAATGGCCTAATAACTTATGTGTAGTGGAAATTAGCATGAACATAGTGGGCATTTCATTAGAATAGATTCCTAATGAGAATTACAAGAGTGCTTGGGTGGAGAGAGCAACAAAAAGCATAACACCTAGTTAGATAGCATCAACAATACTTTCAAAAGAGAGAGAAATTAAGCTATTGACAACAGTTGAGGACCGGATTTGCATGGAGCCGGTCCCCCCTCCAAAAGGCTTTGTATTATGGTTTCTCCCATCAAGAGAGACATTGTACAATACAATTCTTTGTGTTCCTTCAAGACTAGCTAGTGCAATGAAGATGGAAGCTTCATGCACTAAGCAAAACACTTAACAAACACAACTTGAATTATCCCCATTCTCAGACCCAAGACCTCACACACCTTCAAAGATGGTGAGAGCTAGCAGGGTATGAGAGTAGATTGAGAGGAAGAAGGAGTATCTTACGAGAAAGATGTACATCTCCTCACATAATCACTCATATTAGCATAGCTTAGCTTAGTAATTAGCTTGGTAGAGAGATGAGCATGCATTGAATCTTGGCTCTTGGTTGGATTTGCATCCACATGCCAAGAGAGTGTTGATGTAGGCTTCTATCTCACAAGCTTGGAGTAGGTGATGAGTTCTCCATTAAAGCTTGGGAAGAGATAGTCTTCTCTTTCTTCACACATGAGCTTGCGTGAGTGTGTGTGTGATAATGCCTTGCCAAAAATCAGCCCCCTCTCTCTCTTGGGTGAGCCCTCTTGCTAAATGCTCTTGCTGAAGCCTCATTGGCCCTCCCCAAGTCAAGCCAATTACAATTAAGCAGCATAAGTGATAGCCTTCTGACATGTGTCCCCCTTTCCCCTTTTGTGAGAGCTTTAGGTAGTTAAATAATTAAACTAAACTCTCATTGGACCCCTTTGCCTCCTGGCCAATAGGAATCAGGCAAGCCATGGGGCTCCTGAACGCTCATTGGACCCCTTGGGAGACTGCCCAATAGTCTTCTAGTAGACTTAATTCTCATTGGTTTCTTTTATTAAATGTTTTTAAATTAATTAAACTAGATTTACTCTAGCTTAATTCTCATTGGTCCACTTCAAGGGTCTTCCAATAGGAATTGGGCACACCTTGTGGGCAACTGGCCTAGGGAGCTGACATGTGTCCCTAATTCCTTTTGTGAAAAGGGAGCCTGTGTGTGTGTGTGTGTGTGTGTGTGGCTTTCTCTCTCATCCCCTACCTTTAGGGCTCGCCCCCTCCCATGTAGGGATGTGCAAAGACTTTTTAGGGCACACACAAAGCATCCAATTTTCCCTAGGGTTGACCTTTGGACACAACCTTTGAATTTTGGAACCTTAGCATTTTGGAAGTCTTAATGGGCTGAACCTTAGGGTCTTTTTAGCCCATTGTTGCACATGGCTCCTTTGCAGATGGCTCCCCCTTTGGATCCCTATTTTCCCTCCTTTGGATCCCTACTGTGGCCGGTCTGCTAGCTTAACCAATATTCTAGCTTTTTCTCCCCTGGTACCTCCCCACATTAAATGATCAGTTTAATATGAGAAAATCATTTAGGAGAATTAGATATTAATTATTATGATAGGTTTACACTCTCTTTTGTCGACACTAAGCTAACATGATCTCCTCTCACTCTTAGGTCTCTCTAAAGACACCTACCGGATCTCAATTTCATCAAATGTTTCACACAACAACTATCAACCCAAACCTCTTACCTTAGAAGTCTGCTAGCAGTTGCTCTTTGCTTTGATTTTCTTTCAAAACCACTTTCCCAACTTGTAAAGTAATTTGCACTCTAAAATGATCACCAGCTTGTAGGATCCTTGGTTTTGGCTATTTATACAAAACTTTTGACTCTACAATTCTTTGTCAAAATAGTGATTCTCACTTAAGTACTCTACGGTGTTGATTGGTATAACTAGAGGGTTAATCCCAATCAAACAAATATATATAAGGAGTTGATTCCCTATGTGAACTCTATACAATGATCTAAAGAGACAGATGGGATCCTAGGGTCACAAGGAAAGCTCTTTGGCAGTCAAAATCACTTCCTGAGCCCTAAAATGAGTTCCAAACTTCATACGCATATGATGTCTGAGTGCTCATAATTAGCCCAAACTTAAAATTTAGACTCTCATTGATGAGTTATGTCCAAATCCAGACGTACTTTATGATGCTAACACCTATAGGTATGTCAATCTCCCCTAATTATGTCTTAGTTGTTGTCAGCTTCTCTAGGAGGTCTTCTAAGTCAAAGATAATCCAAATTGGATGAAACTTGATCTCTAAGCTTGCTAAACCCTCTGGTCAGCTATGATGTTAGCTCTGGGTCTCTAAGAATTCCCTTCAGACATCATACGTGTATGATGTCTAACTAGTCAAAATGAGGCGAGACTCACTCCAGAGGTCTTCCACCACACAAGCAACTCACAACAGCTTTCAAAACTCAATTTCAACACTTCTTGTGCTAGATATGATCAATTCAAGCATTCACTTTGCCTTGATTCGTCTCTTAGCCTTTGCAAGCCCAAAAATGCTCCAAATTCTTAATTGCTCTAGATCACAAGGGTGCGCTCAAATGTGTCTTTGGACTCCAAATCTGACTTTGAGACGTCATACACGTACGATGTCTAGTAGATCACAAGGAAGTTCTATTTCTACCCCAGGTGCTCCTTGATGTGTACAACATAACATGCACATGTACTGACAGCAAATTTCAAAAGTCAAAATTGCAAAGAATCACCACTTTTTGACAAGGAATTTCCCACAAAAGTAAAATCCTCTCAATACTCAATCTATATGTCCAAATAAAATGAAGCCTGGTGTATGTGCTCAACACAACATGCAGAATATGGGTGTGAAGTCAAAAGTTCACTTTGGATGCCAGATTCACCCTTCAGACGTCATACGCGTATGATGTTTGCTGATTGATTTTTGTCCATAATTTATCCACAAGCACCCACAAGTCTCTTGCATTGGTTTTCAAGTTTTTTAACCAATTTTCATGCAAAGACATGCTCAGAATCACAAGTTTCTCTTTTTTTCGTTCTTGACACTCCGCCTTTTGTCTTTTGGATACTAAGTGGTCAAAACTTTAGTCTCAAGGTGTACTTAGGGTAAATCACCCCTTTTAAACACTTTACTGCAGTTTTTTTTGTCAAATTTGACCTTCTGCTATCCCTCAGGACAGCATACGCGTATGATGTCTAGAGTCACAAAATTGCAAATTTTCTCAACAAATCTCTTGCATATGCTTTCTTATACACTCAGGATCATTCTGTCATGCACAAATTGCTTGATGCATTTTTACCCTAAAAATCATTTAAACGCAAGCAAGCACACAAGCAAATGAATATGTGATGAATAGCTCTAGATCATAATCAACATGTCCTTCCTAAAACTACTCCTACACATCATATGGGGTGTTGCATTTATAATTAAAAAAACACTTCATTGCCTCACATGGACTAGCTATTGCTTTTATCACCTCATGAACCACTCACACACCATCAACACTAAAACACATACTACCTATGGCAAAAAATATAGGCGAGTCACGCACCTCTCCTAGAATCTCAAGAGTCCAACTCTCGCATCCTACCTAGAAGAAGATAAAAAGATTTTGGCGAACCAAAGGGACTTCTACCTCGTAGGATTAGTCTAAAGTCACCTACCTAGGGCTATCATCTCCAACAGCTCGACCCGTAGGTGTGTGAAAGCAAATAGATGGTTGTCAAACACCTACTTGACCTTCTAAGACACTCACTACTCAAGGAAACCAAATCCAGATATCATGTGTGCTTGTGAATGCAATACAACCTACAACGCTTACGCTATCAAAATCAAGACCAAAAGTCCTCAAATCACCTTTGAAACTCACAAGGAATCCTCTACTTACCAAGATGTCACTACCCTATGGACTCTGACCCTATATCCCACCGTAACCACAGTGTAGCAAACTTGTATGAAGACAAGTAGTCTATTACACGTCACCAATTCTCAACATGCATGGTTCTAATGTGTAGCTCTTCTTGCCATGAACCTACTAGTATGAAGAACTCGCAAAACAGATACACAATTTGCAAGATAACTCACTCAAAAGCTCGTGGGAGCTCGCCTCGCACTGGAACCAAAAAGTTGTAAGCTTGGTGTTGGTGCCTAGCCCTTGTCGTTGGTGCTAAATCATTGGTGGTGTGTCGGCTTCACAATGGCTGCTCCATAGCACGCTAAGTGAAGAGATAAGACCTCTCTCTCTCTCTCTCTCTCTCTCTCTCTCTCTCTCTCTCTCTCTCTCTCTCTCTCTCTCTCTCTCTCTCTCTCTCTCTCTCAATCAGTCACACAAACACGGCACACAGTAAACACAAAGATTGATTAATTAAAAAGTCTACTAGGGTTACAAACTTCGGCTTTTATACATTCCTCTTGAGAGGTACATTCTCATCCAAATAGTCTCTTAAATCTATTAGAATTAAATGTTACAAAAAATGGGTGATTCTGGGTGATTTTTATCAGTGTTCCTCCAGCCAACATACAGGGATGTCAGACAAAATTTTGTGAAACATGTTCAGAGTTGACAAGTTGAAATATCACCTTTGTGTATGGATCAATGGCTTCATCTCCTCTAATATTGATAGACGGTCATTACTATTTAGTGATTCCCCATTTTCTCGAGCAAGTGCTCCCATTACCATCGACTTGGTGAGATTCAATTGCAATTCCTAGGTCCAATCGTCAGTGATTTGGTCACCACATGAGACACAAGTTCTCTCGTCCGTTGTATTGACGATCGCAAAACTCCCTTTGCGATAGGGTGGTCATGGCTTCTGATGTGGATGAACAAGCGGGTCCAGTCTTTCTCAATGAGAAAGTAGTAGACAGCATAAGAACATTCTCAAAGTAGAACTGGACTTTAACCACAGTGGCAGCACCTTAGAGTTTCATTCTATGAGCTCAACATACGTGTAAGATCCCTAAATTTTGGTTCTCTTTTAAAAATAAGAAAAATAGATTATAATGTGTGTTTGATAAAGTTTTAGTTTCAAGTGCTTATTTGGCAGTGTTGTAAGGTTCTAAAGTAAAAACCAAGGTTGTTTCCATGTTTCGGTAGGTCACATGGACGTTTGGTTCAATTTTGGAAAAATCCACTTTTTTTAGCTTTTTCATGCTTTTTGGTGCTTTTTTGCAAAAAGCAGGGTCAGATTCTAAATCTATGAGTGCCGGAGAAGCTATGGTTCAATTTTGTAAAAATCTACTTTTCGAGCGCTTTTCACGCTATTTTTATCTTTTCATGATTTTTAGTGCTTTTTAGTGAAAAGTGAGCCCGCTTTCTTGTTTCGGTGGACAAGGGTAACTCAAAAAAATAATGGACTACAAATGTGGTGTCCGGTTACATGTCCGGCCAGGTGGGCCCCTGTTCGATCAATCCACTAACACACTCTCTCTCTCTCTCTCTCTCTCTCTCTCTCTCTCTCTCTCTCTCTCTCTCTCTCTCTCTCTCTCTCTGTTGCTCTACCTCACCCTCACTCATTTTCTCTAATGCTTTCTCTTCCACCATCACCCTCTCGCACTCTCTCTCATGCTAACACTCCCCTACCATCTCTGACTTGTGCTCTCTCTCACCCACCCTCTCCCTCTCTGTGTCTCACTCTCACCTCTCTCATTGCTAAAAAAAACTGTCAATTCTCACATGAAAGCAATTCAAATTAGCCGATTGTCAAGATATGACTATTGATATGACTTGCAACACTACATAAGAAGCTGAGGGAAAGGGCAAGAGCTCAAGCATTACCATCAATCAACCTCTAAATGTCCTTAATCCTAGCACAACCAAGGGACATTCAATCCCAAAAATAGTAGCAAGAGGACCATCTAGTGGGAAAAAGAGAGATCCATTACGCATTGAAGAAGTGGAGGAGTCATCAAAAGAGTGGTAGATTGAAAGGAGTGAACAACAATGTGGCGGTTCAAATTTTGAGCAAGGTGACTTTGATCGATGCTTGGAATCACATAGGTCAAGTCCATCGGGGGATTTGAGGTCTAGGGGCTTGATACGCACCACCTCTAGGGAAACTGGATAGAGAAACCACATCTGGTCCCTTTCCACTCGGTATGTAATACAAGTAGAATACAATGCATGATGTGTAAATCAAAGTTATTTCTAGCAGCAAATAATTGATTACATTTTTCATTTAATGTAGCCTCAATACACTCAAATGCAGGCATGGTGAAATTTTGGGTTGCTGGAGTGGTTCCTCTACATCTTGTATCGCTTACTGATGTAAAACATCTACAAAGGGTGTTTCTTGACCTAAAAATAATCCTTAAGTGAGTTGATGATGCCTTAATATCTATTTTATAAACCTAGTACATTGGACACTCATTGCATCTTGTTTTGCATCGCAGGAGCGAGCAAGTGATCTGTTGTTTTGTAGGCTTCCTCTCTCACACCGGCCAAATGGACCCTAATTGATGGTCTGGAGGTGTGTAACTTGTGTGGACCAACTTATCTACACACTACAAATTGAGCATTGATATTGACAATTTTCCCAATTACAATGTATTCTTTGTAGAGCTCATGGAGAGTGTATTCACCCTAGCTACACATTTCTATTGTTAGATGGTGTAGTTGTGGTGGCGTGTTGAGCAAACCATCTGTCAGATGTCACCTACAAGGCTCGCGAGTGTAGCTTTCACCATCTCCACACTCATTTCCTTTTGATGTTTTCGTGCACATACATTGTTTTATCAATGATCTCACAGATTTAGTAAGCCCTAAACCATTTCTCTATATATCTAATGAGAGTTACATTTTTGTTTTCGTTGTAACCCCAAACCATACTATCAACTGAAAATTTGGTGCTAGCCATGTCTATACGTGGATTTGATGGGCTCCAATGGTTCTATTCTATGATTATCATGCCAGAGCCTTCCCTCCTTCATCAGCAAAAAGGATACGAAATGTTAAGAAGATAATTTCCCATCTTTCTCACTCTGCTTCTCTTGCACACATTTGACCCCCACGCTAACACATGGAGGTGCCGATGATAAACATCAAAGAGCATTAGACAACAAGTTTTAGTTGCATGTAGAGAGAGAGAGAGAGAGAGAGAGAGAGAGAGAGAGAGAAGGGGGGGGGGGGGGGGGGGAGACTCATTAGCATGTTCTTCAAACAATGATGGGATGCTAGTTAAGGTGGATAAGTGTTAGTTGTTAGGTTTTGTGCCTAAGCCCACACCATGGAACTTTCCCCTTACTTCACTTTGTCTAGATTCAGCGCAATATGCCTACTAGACTTGCCTACCACTTTTAGTTGATGCTTGCATTGACTCCACATGGTACACACACCCACACACATAGTCATGGAGAAGCATGCATGACCTACAAGAGATTTGGGCTAATCTTAATGCCTACCATCATCACAATGAACATGTGATTTACCACTCATAGAAGAACCATGAGAAGTGGCTACATTGTTGTTACCACCTTTTCTTTGAGCAGCAATAAAGGCATGTTCAATTGCTCATTGTCTAGTCCTTTTCTTTCTGGAAAGTGACGCTTGCAACAGCAATGTGCATAATGCATCAAACTTGACAACTTTTGGATTTCCTTGATTCATAAGTCTCCAAGAGGAACTCTCACAAATGACTTCACCTGCAAAAAAGAGTTAATAATTGATATCCCCGACACTAGCAAGAAAAGTGTCCATATCATCTTCCTCATGCATAATCTTCGACTCTAGCTCTTTACGCAACAATGCAATTTTTGTCTCATTGCGACTTGCATAAAGACCAGCCAGAATATCCCAAGCCTATTTTGTAGATTTCGATGAACGAATGTGAGGAGTAATAGTGCGCTTCACATACAACGCAATCAATGCATGATCCTACGCATCTTTTACATCCCAACAAGATTGCTCAGCCGCAGGAAAAACAACTCTAGCAGCAGCAATCCAGCCACACCAAAACATGCAACATCCTCAACATCGCCTACATCCTCACAACCAGGACATACATCAATGCCCTGCACAATATTCCAGACACCCTTTAACACAAGGACATGTTGCATCATATGAGCCCACATAGGGTAATTTTCCCATCAATCTATCCTGAGCAAACATCTTGAAAACATTTGTGTTGTTGTCAGTCATGGCAAATGTTGCACCTCATGTGAAAATTGCTTGAAAAGAGGAGAAACAAAGCAAGAACAACACGTGCTATATAGCACAAACCGCAAAAGACTGAAGGGGAGGCAGAAATTTTGAAGAAAATGATGAAATTGCATGTGCAACACTGCCTGTAATGGAAACAGAGGCCGAAATGAGCCCGAATGAAAAATCTGAGTAGACAAGGCTCTAAGAGTTCTCCCAAAGTATTTGTCGACGTGTTGACACTTGCCAAAGTTCACAAAAATTAGAGAAAGTGAGCATGTGTGTGTTGGAGATGCTGGCGACTAAGCCGGGGAGGACACAACCTGCTCTAATACCAATTGTTCGAATTAGGGTTGCAAGAAAACACACATCCTGAAGAAGACAAAGGAAGATCAAGGCACACAACAAAGAGCGTATTACTTAGTGTGCAATGGAAATATAGATAGCCCTAATGTGATGGGCGTATATACAATGCCCGGGGGAAAGAACCTCCTAGTGAGGGAAGAAATTCCCCTGTGGTCCTAAGTGTGTTCACACACATCACTACCACATGTATATGGTAACATTGTGCTCATCATGGGCAGCCTACAAGGCTGTAGATCCGAGGTGCTCCACATGGCCTAAGGCAGAGCCGACAACTACAGGTCAGGGTGTCTTCCTTTCTGGTTAGGTACTGATATGTTGTGGCCATGGCTTGGTGTGAGCATGGTTTCGATTTAATTGTTTTTGGCATTATCTACTAACTCACACTCTATGAGTATTGCAAAAAAAAAAACGCTTTTTTCTTTGAATTTGACACTTTGCAACTGACATAATAGACAAGAAAAAACCATCCTTGAATAATTTCCTACATGAGCACTGCTAATTGCTATCTAATGGCTCTACTTTTGAAAAAATGAATTATAAATTACTGCCTCTACCTAGTGGTTTACATTTAAATATCACACTTAACACCTAAGGAATGGGAATATCTAGGAGACAGGGAGAAAAGAAATGCAAATGAAAAGGTTATATTTTGTGCAAGATTTTCCTTTTATAGGCCATTGAGACTTCACCTTTCGTCTTTTATAATTTGGCATTACTCATCAATTGGTGAGCTAGAAGTAAATTAATATTCAAAAAAATTACTAGATATTCTCATGCACAACAAGTTACATGAGGGCCAATAGATCAATAGAGACACACATCAAAACCACACCCGTCCATAACTTTCATCTTCTCTATACTCGACTTTTTGTATCCATTATGCTTGACTTTCCACATTCTTTACACTCATTACTTTCCACATTCTTGAGTCCATTAATTTTCTTCTAAGTTTTCAAACCTTTTGTCATTCACTTTTTTTTGGACTGCACAAGGAGTCATTAGTAAAGCGTTGGACTTTTTGTGCAATTGTGGACCATTAAATAAAGCTTACCGATTAGTGTCACATGGCAAAAAAAAGTCTTTTCGGTCTTTGTGAGAGATGTTGACATTTTTGTACCTCTCTCTTTAAGAGAGCCATTGAATGTTGGGTCAACACAATCTTTCTCATCTTCCTCCACCTTTTTGTCTTGCTAAAGGCCTTTGACATGTGTCTCTCAAGAATGTAGAGAACAAAGTTTTAAACGTATTCATAGAAATTTAATCCATGATGTGAAGTATATAGATTTTTGGCTTTTTAAAAGAAGCCTTAGTATTGAGTTGGGCTAGCCATACTTTCATTGTTTTCAGTGTCACGATGGAGACTTACATTAAATGTTATTTTCATTTTAAAATATTAAAAGAATCTTTCTATTTCACCTTTTATTTCACATTCTTATATGGCTTGACTTTACTTGCATTTTATTCGTTTAGAATGCTAAAGTGAAGCTTCACCTTGCATAATTCTAGTAAATTCTATACATATACATACATACACACATACATATATTTATTTATTTTACACATACACATACACACACATATATATATACACTAAATGAGCAAACCATGGTAAAGGGGAAACAAAATGGTGAAATATGTGAGAACTTAGTTCAAAAATCTTGCAAATTCAAAAATTCGACTATTATTTTCGATTTGCTTCTTTGGAAGGAAGAAACTCAATCCCTTAATAAAACAAATATTCCTAAACAATGCTTTTACTTATATAATTCTAGTTAAACTCAACCTAATGATTTTATCATTTTCTTATTGTTTTAGAAAGCCACCGTGACCCTTTCACTTGTTTTATATAGATTTTGATACTTCACAAACATTCATGTCATTAAATCATTTCATTTAAACACTTCACAAACATTCATGTCATTAAATTATTTTATTATATTTTATGCTTATTAAATCTATCTTTTCTTATTAATGCATTAAAATAATCTTTTGTTTTAGTTTTTCAATGTGTCTTTTTTCAAACTAATGTACACACACACACACACACACACATAGACCCGCTTTTCACACACACGTTAACAATACACATGTCATGAGGCCTCCTAAGATTGGTTCTACCATGCTTAAAAATCTCTTTCCTTTTCTCTCTCTCTCTCTCTCTCTCTCTCTCTCTCTCTCTCTCTCTCACACACACACACACAACAAAAACACATAGAGGCCTTTATAAGCCACTTCATTCCAAGGATATATCAAAAGTTATGTCTCAAAAGTTCAC
This sequence comes from Adiantum capillus-veneris, assembly GCF_014529385.1. Classification (NCBI taxonomy): domain Eukaryota; kingdom Viridiplantae; phylum Streptophyta; class Polypodiopsida; order Polypodiales; family Pteridaceae; genus Adiantum; species Adiantum capillus-veneris. Next base: position 145,894,947 of record NC_140932.1, on the reverse strand, counting down.
AAAAAAGAAAATATAGTGAGTTTTCTATTGTTTTTAAAACCTTCATTCTATTGTTTTAAGTTTCTATAAGATTAGTATAGCTTTTTGTTAATGTCAAAATGGTATACATTTGATTATAGACCTTCAAAAATTCTACTTAAAACAAGATTTTTTCACAGAAAAATTACATCAATAGTCTATCAGATCTTCTTATTTAAATAGAGGTTCTTGAATTAAAAGTATATTTCTACTACTTATGGTGAAGATCATAACCCAATTTTTCACAAAGTTTTTTTTGCTGACGTCGTGATTTTATTACTTGTTGAACTACATGAGTAGTCTTTAGTAAAGGGTTGGATTTTGAGTGCATCTCTGACCATTAGATAAAGCTTGTGGATTAGTGCCACATGGCATGCTAATGATGACAAACCTTCTTTTTACCTATTTTGAATGTCCTTGTGAGAGGGTATTTACATTTGTTTACCTCTCTCTTTAAAAATGAGCAATGGGTATTGGGGCACACACAATCTTTTCCATCCAATTTCGCTTTGTTTCCCCTCAATTTCTTACACTGCCTCCAAGTGTTCTTCCATCCATCAGTTTTTAATCTTTTGAAATATATTATAATTCAAATAGCTTATTGTTATATTTCTTTTCAATAATCTAATACAAATGTTTTAAAATGCTAGTATCACTTTCTCATTTTCTCGCTCACAAAGCCCTCTCAATAGCCAGGCCATAATGAAGTTTCACTTGTATTTTTCAATTTGCTATAATGCTTCTAAGTGGTTTTTCAAACATTATTTTTTATGTTTAGGAATATATTGTAGTCTAAATAGTATAATGTTACACTTTTTTTCAAGAAACATAATATTCAATGTTTTGAAAATTAAAGTCACTTTCTTGTTTTCTCTCACAAATCTCACAAAGAAACCTTGTATTATTAAATTCTTCTCGTAGCCTTATGTAGGCCACAATGAACTTTCACCTTTTTTTTTCCAATCTCACATTATGTGAGTGTATATATTAAAAACAAAAGAAAATACAATTAAAACTCCATACACAGACCATGCCATGGAGCAGCACCAAAACAAACAAAGTTCATAAAGACCAGAGTTTAACAGAGATACTAGCTTTTTATAGGGAAGCCGAGAAACCCAGTACAAAAATAACCCATAAAGCCGAGCTGAGTACATTGGGTGCCACAATAGCCAATTCCCTCACACCAAAATAGACATGGCCAATACCACCAGCATTACAAAAAAGAGACAGGAAGAGCGACCAAATCGAGAGAAGCTTGCTGAGAATCGGGCGGGGTCCAAAGTCCCCATCACCAAACAAATCAGGCTTTGCATCAAAAAGGAGTGCCCACAGAAACCTTACAATAGATAACAAACTTTCACACATACCTGGGTGTTTTTTAAGAGCCTTGCATTGTCCATGCATGGAGAGGGGTACCAGCCCCCCACCACGCCATCCTTTGTGGCCACCTGTCTGAGCCCCAGCTGCCACCCAAAACTTGAGCACATGAATCACATCACCATCCAGAACCACAGACACCGTTTGCATTAAGGCCTAAGGGGTGTCCTCCACCACCTCCAAAAAAAGAGGGAAAGGACGGCCTCACCAGCAAAGGGTGAAGCATCCCAAGTCCCCCCTCCCGAATCTCTTGCAGCTCCAAGGGTGATGCCCACCTCGACGAGATGAAGACTTCACGAAGGAAGAAATTTGCCTACCAACTATGGCCTTGATGTGGTCTCACTTTTAGATAATGCACCAATTAAAATGAAGTAGGGGTATTAGGTCTCCCCAACCTCGGAAAATTAAAAAGCCTTTCAACACATTTTGAGTGCATAAGTGAAGGGTAAGTTTAGAAAATGAAAAGGCCCATGGAAGGGGAAAGTCAAAAGACTTTTTGTGCCCATATAAATAGAGACTAGTGTATGACCCGTGCATTGTTGCGGCCAAAAAAGCATGGCCATTGGGTCACTGACAAACACATATCTCTGGGTGTGTGTGCACAAGCGAGCAAGGTGTACTTTAAACTATAGTAACCTTTGAGTGTGGTGGATTGGCTATCATAGTTCCCTCTTAATAACAAGTCTTAAGTTCAAGACTTATCAGCTAGAGCTTTGAGGTCTCTGATGTGTTTCTATGACATGAAAGCTTCTCTCTCTCTCTCTCTCTCTCTCTCTCCAATTTCAAGTCTGAGCCAAATGGATCTTTGAATTTTGTGGAAATTTTTTTTCGGTGGGTCGAAATTCATCTTTCTCTCTCTCTCTCTCTCTCTCTCTCTCTCTCTCTCTCTCTCTCTCTCTCTCTCTCTCTCTCTCTCACACACACACACACACACACACACACACACACATACACATAGGTGTTCAAAGCCCCGATCACCCTTTCTATCTCCATCCATCAATCTTTATCTTGTTATGAGAAAATGTAGGATCGTAGGGAAGTATAATTATTTTTGTGTGTGTGTGTGTGTGTGTGTGTGTGTGTGTGTGTGTGTGTGTGTGTGTTTAAGTATGAAAATCCCCCTCATAATTGAATCATACTTAGACAATTGTATTAGATAATATATTAAATAACAATATTTTAAAACAAGATGTCATAAATCATTTCATATACACCAATACAACATTCTGTATCTAATGGATAATACAATCATTTAGATAAAAAATTTGATCTTTGATCACTACAATATAATATCTTAGTGTTGTATCTTATGTGCCCATCCTTTGGGTTGAGCTTCCACTACATCTATATGTAGAAGGATTTGCTGGTACATTGGACGATCTTCCGTTACTGCTGCAGTTTTCGTTGTAATCCCAAGGAAAGAATCTCTTACCTGTCACCATCCAAGAAACACAAGCCCGTCAGAACTAGCATTACTTGGGAAGACAGGTGTCAACGACTCCCTCCCCTTGTTATTGGTGTCAAAAATTACACCAAAAACTAACAACATAACATAGATCGATTATTATATTAAAAGACTGAGCAATTTATTTCCGATATTGTTTTATATCTTTTAATTCCTGAAAAAATCGGATACCATCTCCTTTGTAAGTTGGATCAGTTTTCAAAAATTCCAGTCTAATGCCATCTCCTCTGAGACTTCCACTTGAGGATTAAGGCTCTTTTAACCATCATTGGATTAATTTCAAAGCAAATTACAACCCTTTGTTTCAAAAATTATACATTTATTCGCCAAGAAAGGATAGCATCAAACAACCCTACGAATTCACCACTATATACTTACCTTTACCAAAGTGAGCTCCTACACAGAAGTACAATTTAAGAAAATTGGTTTTTACTAGTATCTGCTACAATAAGTCGTATTGCATTCTTCTTTAACCATGTTTACAGCTATGCATCTGTTCTTACTAGCCTTGAACACAAGATAAGTTAGTTCCAAGCTAATAAAGCTGGGTAAGGTAGCCTTGAAATGATTCCCTGCTTCTGGTATTAAAGATCTCTAAAAAGAAAACATTGGGCAGCATCTCCTTTGTAAAACGGACAATATTTCAAGTTTCCAATCAATGTCATCTCTGCTGAGACCCTCACATGAGGTTTAAGGCTCTAGCAACCAATACATATGTGTTATTTTCAAGTCAAAAAATCCATCATGCCAAATTCTGAAGTCTACAAACAATTCTCTTTATGATGCAGTGAACTAGCCATGTATGTTCAATCATCAGTTAGACCAGTCTTGAACAGTCAACAAAGCCCAATGGTCATACCTATTATGCTAATGCTAATCATTCCACTTCCATACATTTATTATACTTTTGTCAAGTCCCAAGAGCAAGTAAATATCTCTGACCACTATATACTTACCTTCATCAAGAGTGTGTTCCTGCATAAAAAGATAGAAGTAAACGAGCTTTATGTCCAAGACAAGTTTATGTAAAATTATTGTTGCTGGAATTTCAATCAGCAGTAGGGTAGCACTTAACATTAACCCAAATCTATCCATCTTGAGTCCTAAATATATCACTATTGAAGTCCCAGAATATTGAAGTTTTATCTATGCGATACCACCGATTCTCAATTCGAAACTACATCCAGCCAAAATGTACCGTTTAAAAGCTAGAACCACTGAATAATCATATCAAAAGTATGAGATATACACTAGGTATATATCGTACGGTTAGTATGTTTCGGTATTTTTCTACTCTGTTGTACGACTAGACATACGATTCTGGATGCCATTACTTGAAGTATTGTATGTAGGTCACAGCATGTATAAAAACCAAGTAGTGACATCAAAGCAGACATCATAAAAATGTCCTATGCAAGCATGACTGAATACAAATCCAATAAATCAGTTAACAACCATTTACCCCAAAAATTTTACTAATGTCAATATCCATTATAAATTGCACGTAAATTAGCCATGAGACCCAATCTTAAATGTAGCTTTTAAGCTCAAATTTAACCAAAGTTTGACTGAGTAGGTGCAACAACACCTACCTGACCATTTTCGTCGATAGAACAGTCAGTTGTATTGTCCCGAGTAGTCCAAGGAGTCATTGATAGCTATTGAGTTGCAGATGCCAATGATCACTAATGCAGGTATGGGTACTCCATAGAATAGAAGACTAAGAACGATATGTCCAGCATGCCTAGTATGAGGCTTGTTTCCCAAGCTAGATTCAGAAAGTGTGTGTGCGCGTGTCCATGATAAGGTCCGAATGGGAGTGTGTGTGTGTGTTGGGGGGGGGGGGGGGGGGGGGGGGGGGGGGGTTAGCACCCTGTGATAGCCACGCAGAAGAAGAGAACCATGGAGCATGAGCATACCCGTATGCAGAGAGCCTCCAAATGAGCAATAACCGTGAGTGAGCAGATGGAGATAAGGTGTGTGGGGAGAGAGAGATCCTCTATTGTGCGTGTGTGTGCATGCGCGTATGCGCACGTTCACTCACAGGATAAAACGAGACCCAGAAGGGTTTGTGAGTATGCAGAGAAAGCCAACGAGTTCATATAAATGAACCTCGATACAAAAAATAGAGGGTCCATTATGAAGCACCCACCTTTGTTGACTAGGGATAAGGATTGCCTGGGGATGGCTTGATACTTATCTGCACAAGAGAACATGTGTGAGGTAGTGATCTTCCAGTGCATGTGAGTAGAGGGGAGGCTTTTGAGAGCAAGCACCAAAGAAAGGGAGAAGTACCCGTCAGATGCAAACCGACAATAGACAAGGGAATGTTCATGTACGTGTTCCACCGGCTTTAAAAGCTCCTACACCACCCACATGAGATTAGGTGTGAAGAGGGCCACTGAAAATCCATTTAAAACATGTATGCCAACCATGGCAAGGAATGAGCAAATTATATCTACCTATTGTTATCCACCCACCAGAAAGCTAGGTAGGTGAAGCTAGATTGATGAACCGTACCAAGGTGAGGGAGGTCAACCAAGGATGCCTTCATACAAAGATCAACCAGGGATGCCTTCCCGCAGTATTCTTGATGAGATGGATTCAAAACCTTAGCCAAAAGATTAAGAATGTATCAGTGGATATGCAGATCCAATGGTTTCATTATAATCCTAAAACACACACATTATTATTAACTAGGTAGTGACTGGAGCAGGGCCGAAATAGAGAATAGTATCTATATTTAATAAGCAAGGGTGTGTGTGGGTGTGGTAGAGATTTGGTACCATGAGCAATTACATGTGGTCTTCTCTAGAGACTCGGTGAAACTTTTCTAGAGAATAGCAACTCTAGGTTAGCACACCAAAAAGGGAAGCTGTCAGCCAAGGGTTAGCCAAAAACTTGCCAGCTAGATATGTGTGTGTGTGTGTGTGTGTGTGTACGCACGCACGTGCATGAACGCATAAGCGAGGAGGGTGGATATTAGTCCCTATAATCACTCCACAAGATGACATCTCTCTCTCTCCAAACTTTGAGATCAAGACTCATCAAGTAGATCTTTTGTATCTATTCGGGTTGTTCTTATGATAATAGAATTTCTCTTATTTTCCCCTCCTTTCCTCTCTCTATATGTCTCTGTCCCCCAGTTTCTCTTGTTCTCTCTCTCTCTCTCTCTCTCTCTCTCTCTCTCTCTCTCACACACACACACACACACACACACACACACACATGTTCATACACACACACACACACACACAAAAGATTGAGTTCTAGACTTGTTGGCTAGATGTTTGGGATCTCTCTCAATGAATAAGAAGAAGAAACTATAATAAACATTGAGCATGGTAGATTGGTTATCACATTACCCTCTTAAATACCAGGTCTTAAGTTCAAAACTTGTTAGATAGAGATTTGAGGTCTCTGGTTGTGTTCCTTTGACATTAAAACCTCTCTCTCTCTCTCTCTCTCTGTCTCTCTCTCTCTCTCTATATATATATATATAGCGCTTTAAGTCTTGGCCAAGTGGATCTTTGAAGTCTGTTGGAATTGTTTATTTGGTAGGTGGGAATTCTCTCTCTCTCTCTCTCTCTCTCTCTCTCTCTCTCTCTCTCTCTCTCTCTCTCTCTCTCTCTCTCTCTCTCTCTCTCTCTCTCTCTCGTGTGCACGTTATGCATGGAAACGTGGAGCGCTCGAATTTCTTGAATATTTGAAAGATAAAATATCATATCAGAGTCACCCGTCAAATGTGAGGGCTAGAGTTTCTTTATGGCCTTCAGAAGGAAAAGTAGAGTCACCCTTTAAATGACACATGGATGCCTCCAGGGCTCATCTCATCTCTCTCTCTCTCTCTCTCTCTCTCTCTCTCTCTCTCTCTCTCTCACACACACACACACACACACACACACACATACACATTGGTCCCCCATGCGAGGGTGTAACAAATTTTCACTAAGTGTGTCCCTCGTCTTTTGGCATAGTGTGTACTCGGAGTGGTGAAAGAGTGATCGTGGATGTACTGGGCATTTGGCTTTTCTACGTCGGTCATGTTCTTCCATTTTGGGGCTATTTAAGATTCCCATTGTTTGCAATAAATAAGGGTTTAGTGTATTTTTACCACTAAAATTGTAAAGTTTCAGCTACATTCCAAGCTTGCCTTAGATAAAGTCAACAAAAATTTTGCAAGTTTTAGTGCAAATATCATCGATACTTTAAATTTTGACCTAAAATTCAAAAGAGTTTTATTTTGCATTTATTTATTTTAAAATTTCTTCGGTTGGAAAATTTATTTTTGGTAAGCCATATTCAAGACCTCTGTCTCTCTCTCTCTCTCTCTCTCTCTCACACACACACACACACACACACAACCTCAGCAAGCTCATGTTGTTCCACATTAGGTGTAGGTAGTGTCAATTTGACTTTAGGGCGATCCGGCTATGGCCCTTTGTGCAAAGCTACAACATGCAATGTGCACATTCTCCGGGCCAAGAGGACAATGATACATAGAGATGCCAAGTGTAAGATTTTAGTTCAACGTTATGTGATGCATGAAAGCTTCAAAAGCTCGATATTTTTTGAAGCTCGAGTATAAATTTTGAAGCTAAGTGTGCATTTGTGTAGAAAGGAAAGGGGAGTTCCTAATGGCCTTCAAAATGCAAAGTAGAACTGCCACCCTTCAAATGGTTCTCTAAAACAAAAGTAGTCACCTTTCAAATTTGAGGGTTGGAGTGAAACTCCATAGCCTTGTCAAAGTCTATAAATAGTATAAATATAGATAGAGTACTTAGTTTTGTGACTTTTTGCTAGAACCCAACCTAGAGGCCCGTAACTCAAAACTAAGTCTTTTCATTTTCTACCCTTTACTTTTGCATTTCAAAATAGATGTTCCTTAAGTTCTTTTTTGACATGAACCAGAGTGTGACACGTGGATGCCCTCTCCTTCTTTGAAAAATTCAAGCTGCTTCATATATAGTATAGATGGTCGAGTGCACTTTGACACATTTATGTTTTACTTTGCTTACTTCCTTGCACTTTGTAAGCAGTGATTTTTTTTTTTGGAAGCCATTAGGAGTGCCATATATTTACCGTTTTCTTATCTTTAGGGTGTTCCTTTGGGTGTTCTTGCATTATGTAAAGCGGCCGTTAAAGCCATTAGGAGAGTGTCCTTCCACTATCTAAAGCTGTCACAAAAACATGGGAATGTTTTCCCCAAGCAACTAGTAGTAATACATGAGGCTTAGTCAACATAATTTCCAATCCTCAAAATGACAAATGACACCCCAAAAGTTTAGACAAAGCCTTTCTTATATTTATGAGTGAACATGCTCAAAGAAATAGCCACATGACCCAAAATTTGTGAATGGTCCCCATGCCACCTCATGACCCTAGAAACGCTAGGAAATCGAGAGGTGGAACTTGCATATTAGCAACTATCTTAGAAGGGTCAACAAAAATGTCATCCTGAAAATAATATGGTCTAGTAACATAACTATGCATTGCAAATACATTTTTCATTAGAATAAGACAAAGATGAGCTTTGCAACACCTCTCAAAACATAGCCTCCAATGATCAAGGTGCTTTGAAATCTCTAAAAAAACACTAAAATCATACAAAAAAAATTGCATAGATTCTATAAAATAAGGGCCAAAAGGATGCTACATATCTCATTGAAAATATGAGGACCATTCCACATGGTGATGTCATAAAATCTAATATCTAACTAACCCAAATGATTTTCTCATATTAAATTGATCACTTAATGTGGGAGAATAAACGGGAACAAGTGTTAAGATATAGGTATGTGCTTTTAGATCTATCTCAACACGGGGCCAATGTAAAGGGGCCCAAAAGGGAGATGGTCTATCAAAGAGCAAGGCTAACCAATGGAGCATAAGACCTTAGGGTTAGCTTCATTGAAGACCTCCAATAAATATGTGTAAAAGTCCTTTTGACCTTAAGTAAGCTAAGGCTGAGCTTGAGGTGGGAACCCGGCCCAAGCTCGAGGTGCTTGTCCTGCTTGAGGTGCTTGTCATGCTTGAGGTGTTTTTCATGCTTGAGGTGCTTGATTAAGATGCTTGAGGTGCTTGACTGGCTCCATGCTTGAGGTGCTTGACTTGCTGCATGATTAAGGTACTTGAGGTGCCTTGAGAAGCTTGCCTGAGATGCTTGTGGGAACACCCCCTAGTTCAAGTGCTTTGTCATGCTTGATGAGTAAGGTGCTTGATCACCTAAAGTCAAAATCAATCCTACAAGAGGGGGGGCGAGCCCTTTTCCTAGGAGCTAGAGAGAGAACACCCACTCACACACACAAGGGAAGCCCCAACTTGAAGAGGCAGCAAGGACACATGTCAGGCCCCTACCCATGTTACCTTCATGTGTTGCTTGAAGCCTATTGGCTAAGCTTCAAAGGGGTCCAATGATAAATTACATGAATTATCTAATTGTTTTAGCATTTATCAAGTCCTCTCTCTCAAAGGGGAAAGGGGGACACTTGTCCCAAGGCTACCCATGTTGCTTGTAATGGCTCCTGCTTGTGATTGGCTAGGCCTGGAGGGGTCCAATGAGCTTCAGGCATGAGCTACAAGGGGGGGTCGACCCAAGCAAGCTAGGGGGGTGCCTAGGGGGTATACTCACCCACACACACTCACAATCACTCTCATTGTGTGCTATGCAAAGTGCAAGAGCTCCCTCTCCAAGCAAGTAGAGGTTGAGAGCCTACACCAACACTCTTGGCTATGGAGTGCAAATCCAACCAAGAGCCATGCTTCAATGCTTAAGCTTGCCATCTCCTTCTTCTTCATTACTATGCTATTATGTATGCTAGCAACAAGAGTATGATAAGTGAGGAACTAATTCTTTCTCCTACGAAATGTTTCTTCTTCCTCTTCCCTACCCTCATTCCCTGCTAGCTCTCTCCACCTTCGAAGGTGTTTGAGGTCTTGGGACTGAGGCTTGGGATAGTTAAAGCTTTCTTCAAGTTTATGTTATGTTTGTGGTGCATGAAGCCTTCCATCTTCATGGCATCACCTAGGTCACAAGGAACACAAAGACTGTATTGTAACAAGTCTCTCTTTATGGGAGAAATCATAATACAAATGCCTATTGGAGGGGGGACCGGCTCCACATAAATCCGGTCCTCAATTGTTGTCATGTTCTCTAAATTCTCTCTCTTGCAAAAGTATTGTCTATGCCAAGTTAACTAATTGCTATGATTATGTTGCTATCTTCAATTATGTCTACCCGCTATGCTCACAAAATCATTTCTTGAAAGTACTCTCATTAAATTCCGCTATTCTCAAATTGAATAGGCAAATTCCATTACATTGGTATCAGAGCATTTGGTTTCTCTTTTCTTGCTTAAGAAGAGAGGTCCTTAAGTAGCCTATAAATGGTTGATGTTGTTAATTATAATAGAGTAAGTGGAACTGGGATCTAATACCGGTTTTGTTAAGCCCACTATGTGGGGGATGGTGCACACCTCGGAGCTTTGGACTTAATAATGGAGTCTTTTTAGACTTGCCTACGGCTTTACCATTATTGAGCCATAAGAAGTCCGAAAGGAGCTAGCCCTTGGCAACTCTGCTATGTTAGACCTACTCCTCTACTCTCTATAATTAACCACTTTGAGCCGTGGGTGTAGATACTTAAGAGCCGATTTTCAAAGGCTAAGAGGAGTGGCAACTAAGGTTTTGAATTGCCAAAGCATACACTAAGTACATACATAAAATTTTGTTATCATGGCTGACAATAATCAAGAGAGTAGAATGAACATTGATAGCTTTGATTTTGCACATGAAGGTGCTAATGATGATGCTCCCATGTTTGTGAATTATCTTGTGACTAGGTTGCAACAAGCTATGGGCAACCCTACCTTGCAAGCCGAAGTTACTCAACAACTTCGTGCTTATGGAATTTCCCTTCCTCTCCAAGAGGAGAGAGAGCTTAGGAGGCCTCTTGAAGAGACCCCCAAAAGAAGACTCTCTCCCATTCGAGAGGAGGAATCCAAAGAGAAAGAAAGCAATGAAAGTCTAAGTTCTTCTGAAGATGTGGCTCCACGAAGAAGGCGGTCTAGACGATCGCCTACTCCTCCCAAGAGGAAAAGAGCAACCCATAGTCCTTCTCCTCATCACTCTCAAAGGCAAGAGAGGAAACAAAGGAAGAAAAGGGCTAGGAAGAGGTCACCCTCTTCTCCTTCTTCTTCACCTTCCTTCTCTTCCGATGAAAGTTATGGCTATTCTCCTAGAGAATACAAGAGGGGAGGGCATCGCAAATCATTTCCTGCATGGCGAAGGTCACAAAAGCTAAAGAAGTTCAAGGAGGGAGGAAAGAGTATCTCTTTTCTCACCTACGATGGCACCTTTGGTGCTACCGACAAAGTGTTGGCCTTCATCCAGCAATTTGATGCGGCCTTTGGGGACGAGGGCTTCACAGAGTCCTCCAAGCTACGCCATGTAGCTATGCACTTCCAAAAATCAGCTCGTCAATGGTGGGCTAGCCTTCGTGGCAATGGAGAAGCCCCAAAGACATGGAAAACTCTACGAGTTTCCATCATGAAGCAATTTCTTCCAAGCGATACTAAAGATAAAGTTCTTACCGAATGGCGCGGCTTGAAGCTCCTCTCTCATGAGTCTATCAACAAGTATGTAGATAAGTTTTGGGATTTACATCTCAAAGCTACTGTCTTTCAAAAGATAGACTTTGCCGAGCAAAGACAACAATTCTGTGCGGGATTACCTGAAGAGATGGCCGAATATATCAACTCTCAACGGCCCGGTACTATTACCGAAGTAATCCACCACACCATGGTTGCTTCACGCATCAATTTCCATCAAGGGGCTAGACGTAATGTCAAGCCCATGGAAAACAAAGATAAAAATGATGCAAAGGGGAAATCCAATGCTCAAAATAATTCCCAAGGCACTTCCAACAACAACAACAACAATCGGTCCAAGGAGAAGGGAGTTTACAAAGGTAAAAACAAACTCTCTCCTGAAGAGCTTGAAGCTTTTCGCAAGGACCATAAGTGTTTCAAGTGTGGGGAGCAAGGACATGGCTATCGTTCTTGCCCCAAGAAGAATACTCGCAATGAGACTCCTAGGGCTTCCACCATCGAAGCTCCAAAAGAGGATGCTCATTGCAAAGGATCATCACTCTCCTATGCTTGGGGAAAGGTAAGAGAGCATGATGCCTTCATCTTGTTTGATCCTGGCTCTACTCTCAACTTCATATCAATAGAGTTGGCCACCAAGTTGGGCATTCAAGCTTTTGAGATGGGAGATATAGTAACAGCTGATGCAGCTTTCAAGGGACAACAAGCCTCCGTTACTCCCTTGATTGGGAAGTTGAGGCTTCATGTCCAAAGCTATGTCGACAAAGAAGACTTCTTCATCTCTCCCCTCCAACATCAGGATGTTATCCTAGGGGCACCATGGTTTGATCGCATGGCTGCCAACATGAAGTTCCCTGAAAGGAGAATTTACTTCACCTACAGGGGAAAGAACATGTATATAGATGCTAGTGAGCGTGGTCGCACTATTCCACTTGTAAATCCTCTTTCTTTTGATAAATCAATGAAGAGCTCAGTTTCTGCGTACATGATTTATGTCAAAGAGTCTCTAAAAGCTAATAATGTTTCATCAAATGAAAATGATAGGAATCAAGAAGAGTTAGGCTTGTCTACTTTTCTAAAAGGATTCCAAGATGTGTTCATCGATGATATCCCTATGGACCTACCTCCAAAACGAGGGGATGATGACCATCGTATTGAGCTCCTTCCAGGAAGCTCACCGCCTAACAAACCTCCTTATCGAGTCTCACAAGCTCAACAAGAGGAGATCATGAGGCAAGTACAAGAGCTGGTAGACAAAGGGATGGTGAGGCCTAGTTCCTCTCCCTTTTGTTCTCCAGTCCTTTTAGTGCAAAAGAAAGATGGTACATACCGTATGTGTGTGGACTATCGAGCACTAAACCATATCACTATCAAAAACAGATTTCCCGTACCTCGGGTAGAAGATCTGTTTGATAAGCTACAAGGCTCTACCTACTTCAGTAGGATTGACCTTAAGAGTGGCTATCATCAAATAAGGATAGTGGATGAGGATATCTTAAAGACCGCGTTTCGCACAACATTTGGTCTTTATGAATATCTAGTCATGCCTTTTGGCTTGACTAATGCACCAGCTACGTTCAATCGTTTGATGGAGAAAATTTTTAGACCATATCGAAAATTCACTGGAGTGTTCTTCGATGATATCATCATCTACTCCAAGTCTTTGGAGGAACATAAGCAACATCTCCAAGTGATTTTTCAAGCCTTGAGGGAGAACAAACTTTTTCTCAACCAAAAGAAAAGTGAATTCTTCCTTCAAGAGATTCAATATCTAGGCCATATTATCTCTCACGATGGTATTCGTATGGATCCATCAAAGTTAGAGGTAATAAAATCATGGCCTAACCCAAGGAATCTACATGAGCTAAGAAGCTTTATTGGTATGTGTGCATACTATAGACGCTTCATAGCAAAATTCTCTCAAGTAGCAGGACCACTACACGACTTAACCAAGAAGAACGTTAAGTTTGTATGGACTGCTAAGGAGCAAAATGCTTTTGAAAAACTCAAAGAGAAGCTTACTTCCCAACCAGTCCTCGTGCTTCCGGATCTCTCAAAGCCATTTGAGGTCCAATGTGATGCTTGTGGTGATTGCCTTGGAGCAGTTTTGCTTCAAGAAGGGCATGCCATAGCATATGAGAGCCGAAGGCTCAATGGTGATGAACGAGTCTTGGGCATTTATGAGAAAGAGCTTTTAGCTGTTCTACATGCCCTAGACACATGGAAGCACTACCTATTGGGGACTCCATTTATCCTACGAACCGACCACCAAAGTCTCAAGTATTTCATGACGCAAACCAAGCTTTCCGACAAACAAATGAGGTGGGCAAATTTTCTTTCGCAATTTAATTTCCATATTGCTCACATAGCTGGTAAGCACAATCAAGTTGCCGATGCACTTTCACGACGACCAAAAGTTAATGCGGTGTCTATAGCTACTCACAATGATCTATCCTCTATGATAGATGAGTATGCTACTGACCCTGACTTTAGAGACATAATGTCAGCCCTTGCTTTGGGGAAGAAAGAGGAACCATTCACCTTGCAGGATGGTTATCTTCTCCACGGCAATAGGCTATGTGTTACCCATTCCCTTCGTGAGAAGGTTATGTATGAATCCCATGCTCCTCCATATGCAGGGCATAGAGGTATTCAACCTACTCTCCGAGGAGTAGAGACGTATTTCTATTGGCCTACCATGAAAGTGGACATACAAGAGTATGTTTCAAAATGTGTAGTATGCCAAAAGACCAAGTATGATAGAGGGAAGCAACCTGGATTACTCCAGCCATTGCCTATTCCAAATTCACCATGGGAGAGTATATCCATGGATTTCATCTTTGGATTACCCAAGTCTATCCATGGGAATACAGGAATATGGACAATAGTCGACAGGTTTAGCAAGCAAGCACATTTTATTCCTGTCAAAAAGACTATTAAGGCACATCAAATGGCAACTTCTTCATATCTCAGATTTTCAAACACCATGGATTACCCACATCCATCGTGTCAGATAGAGATCCTAGAATGACCAGTAATTTCTGGAAAGGTCTCTTTGAAAATCTAGGAACAAGATTGAATTTCTCTTCGGCCTATCACCCACAAACGGATGGCCAAAGTGAGATAGCCAATCTTACGATACTCGATCTACTCAAGACTTATGTTACCGAAGTAGATCAATGCTCACAATGGGAAAAGTATTTACCGCTAGTAGAGTATGCCTACAATAATACTGTACATACTTCTACGGGCAAAGCACCTTTCGAGATCATAGAAGGAAGACCTAAAAGTCCCTTGCTACTGAAAGTACATGGGAAGATCTTCGCCGCCGATGAGTATAGCCGTGACCTACAAGAATCTTTTCAAAAGATTAGGGAGGCTATAGCCATCTCTCAACAAAGGCAAAAAGCTGCTGCTGATAAGCACAGAAGAGCCTTAATGTTCAAAGAAAATGATTGGGTCTTACTCAAGTTTCCTAAGGCTCGATTAAGGCAAACGACGGGCAAAAATCCTACGGGCCATCAAAAGTATTATGCTAAACTAGCAAAAAGATACTATGGTCCTTTCCAAATCTTGAAGCCTATCAATGAGACGGCTTATCAACTCAAGTTACCCAACCATTGGCTTATACACAATGCCTTTCATGTAAGCTTACTTAAGCCCTACAAAGGAGAGCCACCAATTGAACCAATTATTGAAGACCCTCCCGAAGTTGAAGACCAAGAAGAGGTGCTACAACCCGAAGCTATCCTTCGGCATGAAGACAAGGTACTACGACATGGTAAGATTATCCGACGGTATCTTATTAAGTTCAAAAATTATCCTTTTGAAGATGCTAAATGGATGCAAGGAGTACAACTTAAGGATAGTATGAACCTTGTCAATGCTTACAATGCTACATTAGAGTAAGCAAATGTACAAATTTCTTTTAAATAACTCATGTTTTTGTCTTATATGACTAGTCCTCTTTTTAATTGTGCACAAATTTAACTAGTATGCATGCTTAGAATCATGTTTGTGATGACGACGTCTCTCAAACACCAAGTAGAATTTGTCACTCTACTTTGGGAGAATGAAATGGACTAAAGAGCAGACATGCTTGCGGCAGCTATGTCTCCCAAGCACCAAATGGATTAGTCATCCATCTTGGAAAGATGTCGTAGGGTAAAAAGGGATCCTTTACCCGCTAAGTACGATTGACTAATGACTAAGACTTTATCTCTTCTACCTCATAGTCGAGGACGACTATGATTTCAAGAGAGAGGTAATGTCATAAAATCTAATATCTAACTAACCCAAATGATTTTCTCATATTAAATTGATCACTTAATGTGGGAGAATAAACGGGAACAAGTGTTAAGATATAGGTATGTGCTTTTAGATCTATCTCAACACGGGGCCAATGTAAAGGGGCCCAAAAGGGAGATGGTCTATCAAAGAGCAAGGCTAACCAATGGAGCATAAGACCTTAGGGTTAGCTTCATTGAAGACCTCCAATAAATATGTGTAAAAGTCCTTTTGACCTTAAGTAAGCTAAGGCTGAGCTTGAGGTGGGAACCCGGCCCAAGCTCGAGGTGCTTGTCCTGCTTGAGGTGCTTGTCATGCTTGAGGTGTTTTTCATGCTTGAGGTGCTTGATTAAGATGCTTGAGGTGCTTGACTGGCTCCATGCTTGAGGTGCTTGACTTGCTGCATGATTAAGGTACTTGAGGTGCCTTGAGAAGCTTGCCTGAGATGCTTGTGGGAACACCCCCTAGTTCAAGTGCTTTGTCATGCTTGATGAGTAAGGTGCTTGATCACCTAAAGTCAAAATCAATCCTACAAGAGGGGGGGCGAGCCCTTTTCCTAGGAGCTAGAGAGAGAACACCCACTCACACACACAAGGGAAGCCCCAACTTGAAGAGGCAGCAAGGACACATGTCAGGCCCCTACCCATGTTACCTTCATGTGTTGCTTGAAGCCTATTGGCTAAGCTTCAAAGGGGTCCAATGATAAATTACATGAATTATCTAATTGTTTTAGCATTTATCAAGTCCTCTCTCTCAAAGGGGAAAGGGGGACACTTGTCCCAAGGCTACCCATGTTGCTTGTAATGGCTCCTGCTTGTGATTGGCTAGGCCTGGAGGGGTCCAATGAGCTTCAGGCATGAGCTACAAGGGGGGGTCGACCCAAGCAAGCTAGGGGGGTGCCTAGGGGGTATACTCACCCACACACACTCACAATCACTCTCATTGTGTGCTATGCAAAGTGCAAGAGCTCCCTCTCCAAGCAAGTAGAGGTTGAGAGCCTACACCAACACTCTTGGCTATGGAGTGCAAATCCAACCAAGAGCCATGCTTCAATGCTTAAGCTTGCCATCTCCTTCTTCTTCATTACTATGCTATTATGTATGCTAGCAACAAGAGTATGATAAGTGAGGAACTAATTCTTTCTCCTACGAAATGTTTCTTCTTCCTCTTCCCTACCCTCATTCCCTGCTAGCTCTCTCCACCTTCGAAGGTGTTTGAGGTCTTGGGACTGAGGCTTGGGATAGTTAAAGCTTTCTTCAAGTTTATGTTATGTTTGTGGTGCATGAAGCCTTCCATCTTCATGGCATCACCTAGGTCACAAGGAACACAAAGACTGTATTGTAACAAGTCTCTCTTTATGGGAGAAATCATAATACAAATGCCTATTGGAGGGGGGACCGGCTCCACATAAATCCGGTCCTCAATTGTTGTCATGTTCTCTAAATTCTCTCTCTTGCAAAAGTATTGTCTATGCCAAGTTAACTAATTGCTATGATTATGTTGCTATCTTCAATTATGTCTACCCGCTATGCTCACAAAATCATTTCTTGAAAGTACTCTCATTAAATTCCGCTATTCTCAAATTGAATAGGCAAATTCCATTACATGGTGAACTCATAGCTATGCAAACAAAGACTCCCCAATCTGTGATAAGTGTTGCATTTGGATGATCTTCATGGGCCATTTTCTCCTTATTATTTCTAGTGTATCCATCCAAAAAAGAATGTATTTCCTTTTTAAAAACTTCATCCAATAATATAAGAAAGGCAAAGGAAAGAGAAAGGGAAAATTATTTTATTTAGCTTAACAAGTAATTGACACAAATCCACACCTTTTTTATTTTCTTTAATGCAATTAGTTCCTTAGCTATGAGTGCACTTCCTAGAATGCCTTCTTGTCCTTTAAAATGTGCTTTCTTGTACTTTCTCTCTCTAGAATAGTCCTTTCTAGAGAGCCATGGGAAAGCTTTGAATTCCTCAAAATTAAATTTTGATGACATAACCCTCCAAGGGAGCCATGGGAAAGCTTTGAATTCCTCAAAATTAAATTTTGATGACATAACCCTCCCTTGGAGCCATAATCATCCTTGAATATGCATGGATCAAGTGAAAGGCAGCCCATTTTTGCTTGGGATTCACATTTAAGTGAGAATACTTTCCTCAAGCTAGATGGCAAGCCTTGAAGGATTTTTGTACACGAAGAATATTTTAATGCACATTAAGAGAAATTAATCACTACATTAAATCATCAAACATTTTATATATTGATATCTTAGTTTACATTGAAAAGCCATGAAGGAACGTGTAATAAAGGAGAAGGATCCTTAAACTGGGTTTTCTTGCATCCATTTAGCATCTTCAAGTGGATAATTCCTAAATTTAATGAAATACCTACGTATTACCTTTCCACTTCGTAGAAAGTTCTCTTCATGTTTAAGGATAGCCTCAAGTTGTGAGATCTTTCCTTGTTCATCAAACTGTGGAGGATCCCCTTCAATGGGGTCCATTGGAGGTGCACCCTTAAATGGCTTAAGTAGACTCACATGAAATGCATTATGTATATGCCAATGTTCAGGCAATTTGACTTTATAAGTCGTTGTATCATTGATTCTTTCTAGAATCTAGAATAAATCATAGTACCTCTTGGCGATTTTAACATAGAACTTTTGATGTCTTGTGGTTTTGCATTGCTAGTTCTTGCCCTTATTTTGAGATAATTGGGCCTTATGAAATTTAAGCAAAACCCATTCTTCTTTCTTAAACTCTAAATGTCTTCTATACTTATTAACAATATCTCTTTTTTGCTTTTGTTCTAATGCTTGAATAGCTTCTTTTATCTTTTGAGAAGCTATCTTAACATCACAATGCACATTTTCATTAGTTGCAAATATCTCTTGATGCATTCTGAAGATAGGTGGAGGTCTGAGACGGCCTTAATTATCTCAAATGAAAAAAATTTAGTAGAAGTATGCATAGTGTTATTTCTCCCATTGAGTACCTTGGTCCTTCTCACCAACATAGTTTTTGAGAAGATTAAAAATAGTCAAATTTGGGATATAAATTTGGCCATCCGTTTAAGAATGCTATGTTTTGCCCATGTTTTCAAATCGCCCCCTCTGCAAGAGACTTATTGTACATGGATCTCTATCAGATACTGAACTTGGCATACCATGGTACTAAAAATTTTGGGAAATGAACAAAGTAGCCATGTAATGTGATTCAATGAGGATTTAATAGTCTTTTTAACATGAATAAAATGGCATGTTTATTAAATCGATCAACCAGAATCCAAGAGCCCATATTTACCATGGAGCTTCTAGGATTGGCAAAAGGTTGCAACAATCCAAGGTCCTTGTCTATCATACTTGACCTTTTGACATACTATGCATGCTCTACATAGTTTTGAATATCATGCTGCATAGTGGACCAATAAAAATAAGTTGTTATTGTTTGGGTTCTGGCTTGAATTCCACGATGCCCTGCATAATGATGTGCATAGGTCTTGTACATAACCTTCTCACGCAAATTCTTTGTTATGCATATTCGTGAACCATGTCAAAGAAATCCATCCTTTAGTGAGAAAGGTTCATGGGTCGTTGTTCTCTAAGAGAGATACCCCTCCCCAGGGATTTGTGCACAAAATATACAATTTACACCTTTATACAATTCTCAATATACATCAGAGTTGCGGAAGCGTTTGCATAGGGGAAAATCTCTCAGCACCCGACCAAGCATGGAGTTTAGGCCATGAGCCGAACTGCATTCAGAGGCACCTAGCGACTAGTGCTACCCCCTGAATGGGTGTTATGAATGAAAGCGTACTCAAAAAAAATATAACATTGTGGAGGGTGAATATATGTGTACACCGCATTGCGGGAAGAGAGAGAGAGAGAATATGGAGGATGAAATAGAGTGCACAAACACGTGAGAGAATGACAACAGAGAATCTTTAAATGCCCCATCTATACAATAACATCAAAAAGTTTATGACAAAATAACTAGCAGAGCATCGGACCCTGTGTAGGGATCAACCGGTCCACCCATCCATATTCACTCTACTATGGACAAAGATAATTTCACTTCACCGGGAGCGAGGCAGAACACCTCCAACCTACCTGAGCCAAACATAAGTTGAGGCCGCTTCGTTTCCCTCCATGAACCCGAGCTCTGAAAGTATCCCAAGTACTAGTAGGTGGTAGGGTACATACCAATTTAGGCGCCACACCTCTTCATTGGATGTTTAGGCAAAGCCAAGGCAAAATCCCCGACGCATTAGTCATGTAGGTCATTCAACCCCTGACGCATTAACCGTGTAGATAAGCCTAAAAAGAAGAAGAAGACCTAGGCAACACCCCCGATCCAGCAAAGCCCCAAGTCAACGACCCTTTAGTCTAAGGCTAAGCGATGTAGGTGACCTTAGTCTTGTAGCAACGCTGCCATGAGAAAAATAACACGTGAGTTCGATCACAATAGCACTTTGCATATGCACAAATAATCTTTTCCAAGCAGTTAGATTGTAAAGGATCTCTACCCTTACACGTCTAATTGTAAACCATCTAAGTCACTTCATGATATAATCTCAAAACCATAAACCATAATCCAATCACTTCACATGGGTGAGCACTCCACCCACTCAGGTGAGGCACAACCAATCCTGCATAACCATTTTAGAACATAACATGGATGCAAAATTTTCGACATCATTTCGGTAGAATAACTATATCTAGAAAAAAAACCATGAGCCACACCGGCTTCCACCATAAAATCTCAACCATAATCCATGAGGGAATCTCAACCCTTAACCACAAATTATATTTACAATGAACCAACTCCCACACTTGGAGTTTGACATATTCCCTGCAGTCAATCGGAGTCCACACACATATGACTCTTAAGACATGATTCTTTCATGCATAAAAAGAGTCTGGCCAGCAACTAAGCATGATATAAAAATCCAATTTTGACAACATCTAACCATGCAAAGTTAATGCATCACATTTGCACTTCACCTCTCTAGCACATAGAGCTAGTTTTGACCTGGAAAGGTGAAAAGCAATCAAAACCATGCAAATGAGGCATCCACATCAATCCATAAGGTTTCATACATCATATGATAACATTCCATCACCATAAACATGATGCAAAACAGCTCCGGCCTTTAGGTCAACCATAAACCATAACTTCACACATATGCAAAAAACAATTTTTTTTGACATTTTTGGGAGCATGCATAACATGCAAATGAAAGTATTTCACCTCAAACCAATGCATCAAGCTCATATCCATAATATAGACTAGCACTCTATCACATCAATTTACCCATATGGTATTTACACAACAAACCGTAACCCAAAAAGAAAGCCACTTTAATCATATAGGCCTATGCGGTTCGGGTTGTCTAACCATATACTCTCACGTAAGTTTATGGGCATCTAATAACTGAAATGAACTTATTAAAATAAACCATAAATCATACATAATCAACTCGATTAACTCACGACGTCGTATGGTACTTCCCCTTGATAGCACCCCTACACGCGTAGGTAAAACCGGTTATGGAACGATTAGTAACTCGGATTCCTGATATATTTATCATCAAGTTTCATCAAGATTTTCAATTGGTTAAGTGGATTTTCCCATCGGATAAATCTATATAGTGGTTCTCCAAGGAGATCGGAGTCAAAAAAAATTGACTATGTAGTGGGCAGCAAGCTGTTTTTTGACCATATCTCTTAGCTCGTGTGTGATTTTCACATGACACCAAAGAGATAAAATGTTCTAAATGATGTGCTTTATCTCTGGTACAAAGGGTTTGCACTGATTCATAATGGTTTGTGAGCAACGACCAAAACAATGTTTCTATCGCCTCTATGACGTAAAACAAAAAGCGCTTTTTATGCACACACGTGATCATAAACACATCGTGTGCATAAATCAGTGTAACATTTAATGGCTTAGTAACTTATGTGTAGCGGAAAATAGCATGAACATAGTGATCATTTCATTAGAATAGATTCCTGATGAGATCAACAAGAGTGCTTGGGTGGAGAAAGCAACTAAAAGCATAACACCTAGTTAGATAGCATGAACAATACTTCAAAAGAGAGAGATATTAAGAAATAGACAACAGTTGAGGACCGGATTTGCATGGAGCAGGTCCCCCCTCCAAAAGGCTTTGTATTATGGTTTCTCCCATAAAGACATTTTACAATACAATTCTTTGTGTTCCTTCAATACTAGCTAGTGCAATGAAGATGGAAACTTCACGCACTAAGCAAAACACTTATCAAACACAACATCAATTCCCTCACGGTCTCAAACCCAAGACCTCACACACCTTCAAAGATGGTGAGAGCTAGCGGGTATGAGAGTAGATTGAGAGGAAGAAGGAGTATTCTTACTATAAAGATGTACATTTCCTCACATAATCACTCATATTAGCATAGCTTAGCTTATTAGTTAACATGGTAGAGGAGATGAGCATGCATTGAAGCTTGGCTCTTGGTTGGATTTGCATCACAAATCCAAGAGTTGTTGATGTAGGCCTCCCTTCTCACAAGCTTGGAGTAGGTGGTAAGCTTTCCATTAAATCTTGAGAAGGAGAGAGAGTCTTCTTTACTTCACACATGAGATTGTGTGAGTGTGTGTGTGATAATGCTTTGCAAAAATCTGCCCCCTCTCACTCTTGGTCGACCCTCTTGCTTTTTGCTCTTGCTAGCATCCTATTGTACCTCCCCAGGCTTAGCCAATGGTAATTAAGCAGCATAAGTGATAGCCTTCTGACATGTGTCCCCCTTTCCCCTTTTGTGAGAGCTTTAGTGAATTATTTAATTCAACTAAACTCTCATTAGACCCCTTTGCCTTCTGGCCAGTAGGAATCGGGCAAGCCATTGGGCTGCTGAATGCTCATTGGTCCCCTTGGGAGACTGTCCAATCGTCTTCTAGAGAGCTTAATTCTTATTGGTTCTTTTATTAAGTGTTTTTAAATTAATTAAACTAGATTTACTTCAGCCTAATTCTCATTGGTCCACCTCCAAGGCCATCGAATAGGAATTGGGTACACCTTGTGGGCATCTGGGCTAGGGAGCTGACATGTGCCCCTCATTCCCTTTGTGTAAAGGGAGCTTGTGTGTGTGTGTGTGTGTGTGTGTGTGTGTGTGTGTGTGTGTGTGTGTGTGTGTGTGTGTGTTTCTCTCTCATCCCCTACTTGCAAGGCTCGCCCCCTCCTATGTAGGGATTGACAAAGACTTTTTGTGACACACACTCAGCATCCAATTTCCCTAGTGTTTGGCCTTTGGACACAACCTTTGAATTTTGGAACCTTAGCATTTTGGAAGTCTTAATGGGTTGTTGCACATTGATCTTTTGCAGATGGCCCCCCTTTGGATCCCTATTTTCCCTCCTTTGGATCCCTATTGTGGCCAGTCTGGTAGCTTAACCAATATTCTAGCTTTTTCTCCCCTAGCACTTCCCCATATTAAATGATCAGTTTAACATGACAAAATCATTTAGGAGAATTAGATATTGATTATTATGACAATCAGCATGTGAAACATGATGAAATAATCATGGGGCAACTTCATACGTACTCAGTTAATCCATACATACACTTGTGTACGAAAAAACAATTACCGAAAAAGTGACTACTCAAAAAAACGACATAGAGAGAGAGATGATGATGGCTATGGAGTTTAGAGCTTCTACCGTGCTTTAGAATCGATTTGGGGTTTTCAAAAGGCTTCTTGCTTTGCTGCAAGATAGCGGTGATGAGAGCTACATAGAGGTATTCACCACGAGAGCTTCCGGAGAGCACGGAGATAGTAAGCAAGTAGAGAGAGAATATCCTTCTTCTTCTTCTTCTTCCCGTATACAAGAGAGAAGAGCTTATGGAGATGGTGATGAATAGGTTGCACCACTCCGTATAATAGGTACGTATAGCCTTGCGGTGGTAGATGCAACAGACGGCACTGAAAATTGAGCACTAACTGGCAATTTATAGGCACTGCAACAGGCTAGAGTAATGCCCAAGCCAAAAACTAGTGCTAGATTTTGGGCCAGGAATAGCTGCAGTTTTTTGTGCACTTTGGTAAAAACATGCCTTTGCTTTTGGTGGTCAACTTTCCTACTTACCATTCAATTTTTACAGTAAAATTGTCCAATTGAACAGCATCCGACCAACTAATGGAACCTTAACTAAACTATGCCGCACCGTAATGTCCCGACATAGTTATGACTTTCTAGTACTGTCCCGACGTATTTACAATGCCGCTTTTTATAAAAACAATGCCCGTAAAAATCCCATTTGGTCCCATTTTTTCTCCAGGTGATTATTTTTAAATCCGACGGAGACTAAAATTAATATTTTATGTTTAGGTCATCCTAAAAAGCACAGTGCTTTTCAAAAACGCCAAAAAGCATGAAAAGCTAAAAATGGCATTAAAAAAAAGGTAAAATTTTCTAAAATTGAACCACGAGTTTCCCATGTCCACTAGAATAAAGAAAGCGGATTCGCTTTTCACTAAAAAGCACTATAAAACATGAAAATCTAAAAATAGCATGAAAAACACTCGAAAAACAATTTTTTACAAAATTGAACCATAGCTTCTCCGGAACACGTAGATTGAGGATCCGACCTTGCTTTTTGCAAAAAAGCACCTAAAAACATAAAAAGCATTAAAAGGCTAAAAACAACGAATTTTTTCAAAATTGAACCAAACGTCCGTTTAACCTACAGGAACATGGAAACGACCTTGCTTTTTATTTTAGAACCTTCCAATACTGTCAATCAAGCATCTTAAATCAAAATTTGACAAAATAGATATTGAAAGCTAATTTTCTTATTTTTAAACGAGACCACATGTGTTATTTCAAAATCACATTTTTATAACCGTAGAAGGCCAAAAAGATACATAGTGTTTCTAGGGAGATACTTAAGTACGAAAGGATCCTATGAACCAATTCTTGGTTCCTACAACCGAGGTTCTACCCCTATACTTGTTCACATCTCGAGTTTCAAAGTTTAGAACTTCAACTTGTGCACTAAAATTCATGCCTTCCTTTTCGTACCATTACATAGAAATATCTACTTGAGTTCACTGCCATTGGTTGTGCTTGGAAAAAGTCAATAATGCACCCGGGCTTCTCGTAGTCATCAAAGGTAATGGTGACATTGTGAGGATTGTATTGGAGAATAGGCCCATAGACTCTATTGAACCATTCTTGGGGTACATAATAGAATTGGTTGCCACCATTTGACTTCTTCCATACTCTTATTACGACCTTTTCACAAAAGCCGTATATTTGGTTTAACATGAGGGCCTTCTTACTAAGTATGAGTTCTCGACTTGGTATACCCAAAAGAGAACATAGGTTAAGGTATAAAACATATCCTTGCACTTTAACGTCGCCTTCTTGGATCTTTTCATTTACCCAAACCTGTGGGTTGGTCATAAACCTATCAGGCACTTGTGTTCGATGTTCAAGTTGAGATTCAACATATAACTCCCATGTTACGTAAGTGTTCGGTAGTACAAGGTAGTCTTTAGTCCCCTTTGAAGCTCAAACCACTTCAATTCCCCAATGGAAACTGAATCCAACCGTATAATTGAAACTGAATCCAACCGTATAATTGAAAAAGACCCTTTGTACAAAATCACTTGGGAGTTCATCTAGGAAATTAAGAAGATCCATCTAAAAACAAGATAAGGAGAGAGAAAACTTAGTACACATGTGAATCAAAACTGAGTTTATGCTTCTTTTATTCATCAAAATTTGATTTTTGTGACTTCATTACAATATTATGGGTGTCTCGGAGATAATTCTCTAAATATTCTTTAAACTCTCATGTGACAGGGTATTCTCTCAAACCTCTCACGGGACAACGTGGTCTGTAGTTCTCTTCTAGTTTTTCTTTTCCTATAACAATTGCAAGAACTTCAAACTTCTTAACAACTTCGGCAATCTTTAACATTTGGAAGTGCATCGCCAAGTAGTAGAACATGTCTTCTAGGTCTAACCATATTCTGAGTTGAAGTAGCCTGAGGTTGGCAAACCAATCTCTTAGACTGTCGTCAATGTAGATAAAGAATTGACGAAAGGGTTCTTGATGATGGGTAAGGTAACTGCGGTCAACACTCTTTCAACAAGTTGTGCTTCCTGGCATGCCAAAGACTTTGGTCCCGATGTCTAAGTAAAAGAGTTCCATTTCATCCCTTGACAATCGTGTTGCTATATTGTTGAACACTATGGCCAAGACCTCATTTCCCTGGCTAAAGCATTTGGACGCCACTCTGGGAGCCATTTGTTACTACAAAACAAATATTCAAAGAAATTACAACGCCATTGTTAAACACTTTAACCACTTTATCATAACTCAAACCAAACACTTCCACTCAAGAAGACAAGTCAAACAAGTACCACCAACCAATGTCACTTATAAATGCATCATAAATACAATATCCTTTCTCAAACAACATGCATGAATGCGTGCATGATGCATAACTATCCCGACTAGTATCAGGCTTTAAGCTATTCCCATAACCTTAAACATAAGCCAGATACTAGGTGAGAGATACCCCTCCCCAGGGGTCTGTGCACATAATATACAATTTACACCTTTATAAAATGTTCAATATACATTAGAGTTGCGGAAGCGTTTGCATAGGGGAGGAGCTCTCAGTGCCCGACCAAGCATGGAGTTTAGGCCATGAGCCGGACTACATCCAAAGGCACCTAGCGACTAGTGCTACCACTGAATGGGTGTTATGAATGAAAGCGTACTTAAGAAAAATATAACATTGTGGAGGGTGATTATATGTGTACACTACATTGCGGGAAGAGAGAGAGAGAGAGAGAGAGAGAGAGAGAGAGAGAGAGAGAGAAAGAGAATATAGTGGAGGATGAAATAGAGTGTATAGATACGTGAGAGAATGACAACAGAGAATCTTTAATTGCCCCATGTAAATGAAACAGGCAACCATGTATTAATGCAATGACAAAATCTGGGTATACCATAACATCAAAAAGTTAATGATAAAACAATTAGCAAAGCACCGGACCCTGTGTAGGGATCGACCGGCCAACTAGTGGAAGCTTAGCTAGACTATGCCGCACAGTAATGTCCCAACATAATTATGACTTTCCCGTACTGCCCCGATGTATTTATGGTACCGCTTTTTATAAAAATAATTTCCGTAAAAATCACATTTGGTCTCGCTTTTGCTCTAGGTGATCATTTCTAAATCCGACGAAGACTAAAATTAATATTTTTATATTTAGGTCATCCTAAAAAGTACATTGCTTTTCAAAACGTCGAAAAGCACGAAATGTTAAAAATAGCATAAGAAACCAAAAAAAAAAAAAACTAAAATTGAACCACGGGTTTCCCATATCCATTGGAATAAGAAAGCAGACTCGCTTTTCACTAAAAAGCACTAAAAATTATGAAAAGCTACAAATAGTGTGAAAAGCACTCGAAAAACAATTTTTTACAAAATTAAACCATAGCTTCCCCGGAACACATAGATTAAGGATCCGACCTTGCTTTTTGCACAAAAACCACCTAAAAGCATAAAAAGCATGAAAAAGCTAAAAATAGTGGATTTTTTAAAAATTGAACCCAAACGTCCGTCTAACCTACTGGAACACGGAAAAGGCCCTGCTTTTTACTTTAGAACCTTCCAATACTGTCAATCAAGCATCTTAAATCAAAATTTGACAAAATAGATATTGAAAGCTAATTTTCTTATTTTTAAAAGAGACCCAAAAATTGGGTATCTTACACTCTAGGTTAGCCATAATAGTTACATAGTCTCCATATTTTGCATACTTACCAATCATACTTGTAAGTCCATGAACGTATGTAATAGAGGCAACATTGACCCTAGGGCGACGTGAGAGTGCATCTGCAATTGCATTTTTCTTTCTTGAAATATGAGCTATATGAAAATGAAATTGCAAAAGAAAATTAGCCCACCTCATTTGTTTGTTGAGAAGCTTGCTTTGTATGATGTAAGGTGTGCCTAGCAAGTAGATTGTACTTCCATGAATCTAATGCATGAATAACTGCAAGCAATTTTTTTCATAGATTTCAAGTACTTGATCTTGTGGGTATAGTCAATGATTTTCATAAGCAATGGGATATCCTTCTTGGGAAAGGACTACCCCAATGCTATCACCACATGCATCCCAATGGACCGCAAAAGGCTTAGTAAAATCTAGTAAAACCAAAAGTGGCTTTGTCATAAGCTTTTGTTTGAGCTCATTAAAGGCATGATTCTCTCTAATTGTCCACTTATACTTAACAATTTCCTTAGTTAAATCATGGATGGCCCAACTATTATAGAGAATTTCTCTATGAATCGTCTATAGTAGGAGCACATGTGTATAAAGCTTCTTAGCTCATGTAAGTTCTTTGGTTGTGGCCAATAATTTATTACTCAATTTTTTTCAAGGTCCATATAGATCCCTTCTTTAGAGATAATATGACCTAATTATCTTATCTCATTGAGAAAGAAACCACTTTTCTTTCCATTTACGTAGAGCTTGTTAGCACGCATTTCTTCAAAGACTGCCTTTAAGTGCTCTTTGTGTTCTTCCAAAGTCTTAGAGTAGATGATTGTATTATAAAACTCCCATGTATGCTCTATGATTTTGAATCATTCATTCCATTGACCTATAAAGGTCATAGGAGCATTGGTAAGGTCAAAAGTCATACAACCCCATTTTTATACAAAACCCGATCTTGTATATGTGACTATATGCAAGGAATTCTTTATTGTGCTTTTATTTAGTGTACAATAGTTTACAACAATACAATAGCACCCATCCTTCTTTTTCACTAAAAGCACATGTGAGAAAAGAGGAGATGATTTTACCATTCCCTTTTCTATAATCTCAATAAGTTAGAAGAGAATCTCCTCTTGTTGTGCATGAGAAACACAATAAGGAGGTCTATTACAAAGAGCAACTCCAAGCACTAGCTCAATACTATGGTCATCATCCCCTCTTGAGGGAGATAATCCACTTAGGATAGAGTCAAAGAAGCAATCATTATATGATTGAAGGAAAGATGCATGATTCATTTCATCATTAGAATGCTCGTTGCTATAGAATTTGATAGTGGTGGGAGAGGAGTTTTTGACAAACACTATATACAAGGAAAGCAAAGACTTTATTGATTTTTGTATGGATACATGTGATACCACTAGAATTGTACTTCCCTTACCTTTAGTACTTAAGTTGAGCAACCAGGTAATGCAACCATGGTGCTCTTAAAATTACATCCTCATAGAGCATACGAAATACAAAAAATTCTTCTTGGTCTATATAGCACTACACTTGGAGCCTTAGCTTTTCCAATCAATGGTGTGGCTAGAACTTGTTGCCCTTTAAAAGCTCCAAGTTTCATGAAGCATGCCCCAATTCTTTTGTTCTTATGCCCAACTTGTGTGTTAGCTCAAGAAAAATCAAGTCATGAGTTGAGTTAGGATCAAAGAGAATGAAGGAACTTTAATCCCTAAACCTATCCATGCATAACACAGTTGTGTAGCTTTTTGATTGACCTCTATGGGACAAGAGAGATGGGTAGCATAAGGGGAGTCCTTCTTGGCATTCTTTTTGGGACATGCACGATAGGTGTTTTCGTGGTCTCCACACTTAAAACATCGATTCTCTTTCTTATATTTCTGAAGCTCCTTGGGTGAGAGTTTCTTTTTCCCTTTGTATACACCCTTTTTTTTCTTCTTTTTGTTGACCTCAAGATCTTGAGAAATGCACTCATTGTAGGGAGACTTATCACTCTTCTCATATGCCTTATCTTTATAAGGCATTTTGTCGGAAGAGAATCTCTTGTAGCAACCATGGAGAGGTGGATGACTTTTGAGATTTTCTTTGGCTTTTGCACATTAACATATGTGCACATATCCTCAAAAATTCCTAGACAATATTGTTGCTTTTGATTTGAGAAGTCAATTTCTTTGAAGACAATGGCTTTGAGATGGCAATCCCAAAACTTGTCTATATACTTTTGAATTGATTTACCCTTCTCGAGCTCAAGACCATGCCAAGCAGTAAGTACATCATCTTTGACTTCATTGGTATTGCCATAAAATAGCAACTCTATGTTCTTCTTAAGTTTTTGGATCGGCCCCTTGGATTCGCATACTAGCCCACCATTAACGAGCAGATTTTTGGAGGTACCTGGCTAAATGGTGTAGCTTGGATTGATTAATGAATCTCTGAACTCCAAAGGCGGCATCCAATTGTTGGATGAAGTTGAGCATCTTATCATTGGAGATCTTCTCCTCCTTTTTTGGAAGAGACCTCTTTTACTTGTCCCACTTGTAAGATTCCCAATTTTTGGGTCTCTTTTAAAAATAGATTCCAATGTATGTTTCTTAAATTTTTGATTTAGAATGGCTATTCATCAAAGTTGTGAGGTTTTAAAATGAAAAGCAAGGTCATTTGGTTCAGTTTTGGAAAAAGTTATTTTTTAGCTTTTTCTTACTCTTTGTGCTTTTTTGTGAAAAGCAGGACCGGATTCTTAATCTACGAGTCTCGGGGATGCTATAGTTCAATTTTGTGAACTATATATACTTTTCAAGTGCTTTTCACACTCCTTTTAGCTTTTTATGCTTTTCGATGAAAAGCGAGCCCGTTATCTTGTTAAGGTGGACAAGGCAAAGTTATAATTCAATTTTAGGGGTTTTTTTTTCTTTTTACGCTATTTTTAGCTTTATTGTGCTTTTTGGAATTTTAGAAAATCAATGGGCTTCTTAAAATGACCTAAACCTAAAAATAATATTTTTAGTCACCGTTTGGGAGAAAAACGATCATACGGTGAATAACGAGATTAAACGAGATTTTTATGAAAATTATTTCTATGAAAAACGGCACCATAAATATGTTGGGGCAATACGGGAAATTTGTAATTAAGCTAGAGTATCACGATGCAACATAGTTCAGTTAAAGGTCACATTAGTTACCGGGATACCATTTCAATTAATTGATTTGTGACGGTGAGAGTTGACCACCAAAACTTGTGCCATGTTTTTCAAAAAGACTCCCAAAAGCAAAAACCTATTTTAGGTTGAGAGTGTGTGCTACTTGCTAGCTTGGGGTACACTCCAACCTAGCAGAATTAGCATATAAGGAGCATTTTTACTCAGTTTTCATTGCCAACAATTGCATCTACTACGGTAAGGCTATATGTACATATCACTAGGAGTGGTGCAATCTGTCCATCACCATCTCCATAAGAACTTCTCTCTCGTTCGTCGGAAGAAGAAGAACTCTCTCTATCTATCTCTCTCTCTCTCTCTCTCTCTCTCTCTCTCTACTATCTTACTATACTCTCTTCTCTTTTCACGGTGTACGTGCTCTACATCAACTTCGTGGCAAAAACCTCTACATAGCTCTCATCATTGCTCTCTTGTGGCAAAGCAAGAATCCTTCCAACCATCGGTAATCACTTGTTGATCACAGTAAGAAGCTCTAAACTCCATAGCAATCATCTCTTTGTCTCTCTATTTCGTTTTCGAGAAACTACCCTCTCGGTGATTGCTTTTTTGTATACGTAGACATGTATGGTTTTTCGACTGTGTACAAGGATGCTCCATGCTTGTTTCATCATGTTTAGCATGATGATGTGTGCACATGGTGTGCTTGTAATTATGTAGGTGCATGAAAAACGCTTTTTGTTTCACATCACATAGGCAGTAGGAACATTGTTTCGGCTGTATCTCTTAAAATGCTATGAATCAGGTCAAAACCTTTGAATCAAAGATTAAGCACCTCATTTAGAGAATCTTCTCTTGTATGTGTCACATGAAATTTCTGCATGAGTAAAGAGTTATGGTCAAAATACAACTTACTACCCACTGCACAATCAATATTTTGGACCCCCCGTCCCTTGGAAAACCACTATATAGAATCAATGGATGGGTGATAAGTGAATTTAGGTTACCGATATCACTTCGTGAGTGTGAGGCATTAAGGAATAACTGACACATGTAGGGATGCTAGCAAGGGGGAGTACCATATAGAGTCGTGAGTTTGACGAGTGGTTCATATATGTTTTATAAGTTGTTTTGGTGAGTTGATTTCAAGTGTTTGATGTCCATAAAATTATATGTGGATATATGGTTAGTCAACCCAAACAATATCTGCAAATATGGATAAAGTGGATTTCTTTTCGTGTCACGATTGTTTGCATAAGTTTTATGTGGGGGAAGTGATGGGATAATGTGTTAGTCTATGTTATGGGACTGAGATTGATGCATTGGTTTGAGATCAAATACTTTCTTTTGCATGTCATTCAAAAACAAAAAAAATAAATTATTTTTTGTATGTGGGCATATGATAACTCTTAGCTCGTGTGGAATTTTCACATGACACCCACGAGAGAAAATGTTCTAAATGATGTGTTTAATCTTTGGTTTAAAGGGTTCGGCCTTATTCATAACGGTTTGTGGGATATGACCAAAACAATGTTCCTATCGCCTACGTGACGTGAAACAAAAAGCACTTTTTATATACACATGTGACCATAAACACATTGTGTGCATAAATCAATGTGCTCAACATGATGAAATAAGCATGGAAAAACTTCGTACACACCTAGCAAGTCCATACATGCACTTGTATATGAAAAAGCAACCACCGAGAGGGTAACTACTCAAAAAACGACATAGAGAGAGAAAGTGATGATGGCTATGGAGTTTAGAGCTTCTCACGGTGTTTTAGGATTGATTAGGGGCTATCAAAAGGCTTCTTGCTTTGCTGCAAGAGAGTGGTGATGAGAGATATGTAGTGGTTTTCACCATGAAAGCCGTTGAAGAGCGCGTACACCGTGAAAAGAGAGAGGAGATAGTAAGCAAGTAGAGAGAGAGTGTTATTCTTCTTCTTCTTCGTCTTCTTCTTCACGTGAACGAGAGAGAAGAGCTCATGGAGATGGTGATGGAGAGCTTGCACCGCTCTATATAATAGGTATGTATATTCGTGCGATAGTCGACACAATTGTCGGCACTCAAAACTAAGGCTTGCAGGTGAATTTATAGGCACCGCAAGAGACTTGAGTGTATCCCAAGCCAAAAACTAGCACTACCTTCTCAACCAAAATTAGTTGCATGCTTTTTGGGACTTTATGAAAAACATGGCTTGGCTTTTAGTGGTCAACTCTCTCACTTACCATTCAATTTTTACAGCAAAAATTGACTAACTTGCTAGTATCCTTGCAACTAATGAGACCGTGACTAGACTATGCCACACCATGATACCCCAACATAATTATGACTTTCTTGTACTGCCTCGACATATTACGGGTCGCCTTTTTATAATAATAATTCCCTTAAAAATTCTGTTTAATCTCGCTTTTTCTTCAGGTGGTCATTTTTAAATCTTATGGTGATTAAAAATATTATTTTTATGTTTAGGTCAATCGAAAAAGCACTTTGCTTTTTCGAAAACATTGAAAAGCACAAAAAGCTAAAAATAACATAAAAGACAAAATAAGCAATATTTAGAAAAAAATGAGCCACGTGTTTCTCTTGTCCACCGAAACAAGAAAATGGGCTCGCTTTCCACTAAAAAGCACTAAAAAACATGAAAAGCTAAAAATAGTGTGAAAAGCATCCGATAAACAAATATTTTACAAAAATGAACCATAGCTTCTCAATCTATTGATTGACTGGTGGGATGATGAATTGAAGGTTTTTTGCTTATATTGATAATGCATCACTTAGTTGTGATTAGGGTGTTGGTATTTTGCTTATATTGATAATGCATCACTCAATTGTGATTAGGGTGTTGGTATTTTGGTTTCTGCCTTGGGACACCAATACTAAATTGGGGTGTTTTGACTATCTTGGTGTTGGTCTATAGATTGTGGATTGACTTGGGGTCTAGTTCTTGTTTGGGAACACCATGTTTAAATTATGGTTGTCTAGCCTCGAATGATTAACTATTTATTTGCTGCTTTGTATGCTAAAAATATATGTTCTTTTATTGGTGTTGCTTTACTTGCGTGCTTCTAGGAATTTCTTAGCAGTCTGATTTCTTTGATGGATTCAAACATCTAATCCCTATTTCTAATTAAGTTCATAGTCCCATCATATTTGCATACATTTACTTACTTCAAAATTGTTTTGGGTTTGTGCTTTATTTATTGGACTCTTATGCAATAGCTAGGATATGGTTTACCTAAGGATGATCAGCATGGCTTTAAGATGGGAATCTTGGCCCTACCATCTTCTTATTGTTGGAATTAGGGTTGCAGGAAAACACACACAGCTTGGAGAAGACGAAGGAAGCTCAAGGCACACAATAGAGAGTGTATTACTTAGTATGGAATGAAAAGATAGATAGCCCTAGAGTGATGGGCATATATACAATGCACGGGGAAAAAACCTCCTAAAGAGGGGAAAAATGGCCCGACAGTCCTAGTGTGTTCACACACATCACTACCACATGTATATGGTAACAAATCCCGGGGGGTGTGAACTATGCACCAGAAGGCTGTGGATGTTGGGGCCTAAAGAGTAACAAATAGTAGGCCTGGGGAGGTGGGAAAGGTTAGCATCAAGCTGGCAAGCTTTTGAAATGGGATTGCTAATACATTGAGAGGGCATTAATTTTCTAGAGGTAGGTGTGAAAGGGATTTTGAACACGGTGGGTGGATTTTTTGTTATCTTGTGCAAGGGAAGGAGGAGAGAGGTGCGATTAAGGTAAGATACCTTGCTGAAAACTTTTAGGAGGAGACCAAAACTTTCCTAATTCCAAACTTTTAGGGTATCCCAAGACCAGTTTCCAGAGACCAAAAAGTCACAAATTCTTAACTTTTGAGAGACCTTACCAAGGGCAAAAAGAGATATTTTTCTTGAATTATTTGAAGAGTATGAAAATTAATTTCTAGGTGCTATATATCCACAAAGTTACCTTATGAGCTGAAAAAAACTTAGCTTTTTTTTTTGAGTATCAATCTCACCAGTAACCTTACTCTTACACAACATTTTTGAACCTAAACTGTGTGAGAAAACGGGTCCTGTTTTTGGCTTTTTTTCAATTTTTGGCAACTATACCACTCTAAACTTCATGTTTGTGAGGTTTATATGGCTAGAGGTTAGGCCTTCATAGTTCTCAACATGTTTTGATGCTTGTAGGGAGAGCTAAGTGTTAAAATTGAAAGTTATGACCAATTTACAAGAATTGCATAATCCTGTTTTTTGGCCAAAATTAGCACTTTTATGAGTTTTTTGGTGGCTTTCTTGATATCCAAATTCAATTTTGATTGCGTAAGTGTAATGTATAACATAAAGCTAATCTTCCTTGAGTTTTGGGGGACCTAATATGCTATATAGCATAGTATATGATGATGGTTGAGTTTTTTGATTGCTGAAGAATACGATACATTTTAGAGTAGCAAGTATAACTTTCTCAATATTGCTAGAGTTTCTTAGGCCAATTGTGTGTATTTTGTAGGTAGTGACCATATCTAATCATGGACTAAAAACTTGGCTAGATATTGAGTAGTTTCTATGGGTTTCTAGGGGTCATAATGCTAAACCCAATTTTTTCTTGTTTGTTGTTGTATTTAGCACTTTATCATTGCCCCCAAGGTTCCAATTGTAAGAGATCCATTATCCTTTTGACATGCTCCATGGCTCCTTTTGAATATAGAGGCCCAAAGGGAACTAAGAAAACATGTATATAGTATCTGTATTGAGCGTGACTATAAAAACTTTGATGATAGGTCCGCAGAATGGCAAAAATGCAACTTTTTTGTACCTATTTTTTTTGCCCAATAAAAATTAGTGAGGTAAAAGCAACCATATGTTTTGGTCACCAACCCACTGAAGTTAATGGGGCATTTTATCTCATGTCCTACAAAAATCTCCACTCTTATTTATATGCAATCAACCGTAAGAAACTGCTGTTTTGGGCAAAATGCACTGGTCCATCAACTTTGGAGGCTTGTAGTAACCAAGGGATGAGAAAAATTACAAGTTTCTCATTTTTTCCATATGTAGTAGTTATTGAACTATAAGCTCATGAAAGGATTTTTCAAAATGAGTGGATCTACTATGGTTTTGGAATTTTTTCCCAAAACCCTGAAAGGACACTTTTATGTCCTCTTAGGTTACCATTCTAGTGTTAAGACCATATTAAGTGGCTCAGTGTGTTAAGACAAAGTATAATGGGTCAGGGGATCCATATGCTCATGTTTCACTCTTCAAACAAGTTTTGAGAGCTGAACAGATTGCGGATTTCCATACTCAGTATGAGGGATTTGGGTTGACACTGGAAGGAATAACCTTGACTTGGTTCCAACCTCTAAATAGAGATGATTTCCCAAACATAGCACAACTCTTACAAGAGTTTTTAGAGGATTTTTCGAAAAGAGGAATCAAACATAACACGGTGTCCCAAATCTACACATTCAAACAAAAAGCTAACGAAAACTTGAAAAAAGCTATGCTTCAATTCAAACAATACATAGAGAGATGTCCTACACGAGAGCTACCGCAAGATGAGAGATTATCATTTCTCTTCATAGAGGGCTTGAGGAATGAAACTCTCAAAAAGGACCTACATCTAAAAGGATGCACAAAGTTTGAGCAAGTCACTAAAGAAGCTCTATATCTAGTTGAAAATTGCAAGGCCTACGGAGAGGTGACTGAAGATACAGACAACACGACTAGTAGTGCCTCTTCTCTGAAGAGCGAATCCACCACAAAGCAAGATGTTAAAACTCTTTGGGAACCAATCATTGATCAAGTGGTCGAGGGGTTGATTAGAAGAATAAACCAAGGATACCAACAAAAACCTAGATGTACGATAGCCTCAATTGAGGAGATGTAATACTTGTGGAGGGGATCATCCCACTCCATGGTGTAGCACTCAACCGAAGCAGCAACAAATGCTAGGGCAACAACCGCATCTTTTGAATGATGGTAGAGCAGTAGTCAACTACACTCAACCAGCATATGTGCCCCAACCCATGAAAAACCAGTACTCCTTGGATGCAAGTATGCTCATGTTCATAGCCAATCACGAGTATGGTTCAAAGAACATCCTCAAAAGGCAAGAACAACCATTGGCTAGATCACCAGCTATGAAACAAGAAGGTCCATGCTATGAGTGTGGAGGTGATCATTGGGCACGAAGTTGTCCACACAAGGGTCCACAAATAGAATTATTTGTATTTTGTGAACGTTGTGGGACAGACCATCTACGCCAACACTGTGCTAAAAATCCAGACTACATGGAAAAAGCAACAATGAACGTTGTAGGCGTGATGCCTTCTTCAAGCGGATCCGAGGTAGAACCCTCCATTCCTTTAAACATGATGACTCGAGCTCAAGCTCAAGAAGCTGCTAAAAATGCAATCATTGAGGAGGAAGCCACATTGCCTGTTCAAACAGAAATTGAGAACATATCCGTGCTAAACAGGAAGAAAATCGTGGAAAGCCAAACGGGATAAAATCAAAGCAAAGAGACTGTGGGAGAAAGCTGCTTTGGAAACTGAATTAAATCAAACAAAAGAACAGCTTAGACAAGAGCAACAAAGCAAGAAAAACGCAAAGGGACCTAAAGAGTCAAAAACTAACCCGGGAGGTTCAGTCTTGGTCGACAAAGTCTTTGAACCTTTGAATGAGATCTTGAAAGCTTATGATGCTAGGTTAAAGACCAACCAAACTCAAGAGGATAGATGGCTAACATATCCTCATCCAGGGTATGAAAAAGAGAGATTGCAAATGTGCATGGAGCTCATCCAAAAGGCCCAAGATCTTATGGAACCACATGTTCTAGATGCTCCAAAAATGGAGGTGCTAGTCCGCGAAAAAATCCACGAATTGGAAAGTCTTGGTATTGTAAACAAAGACCAAGAAGAGCCAGGAGTTGAGGCACCTTTAGATACAAGGGAAGTAGCCAATACCATAGATGGGGTGGGCTCACAAGTAGTGATGCCTATTTCGGAGGTAGAAGAACCGTGGCCACAATCCTTGTGGGAATCGATCACAAACCAAAAAGATGGTAGTGCTACTTTACAGTCAGCACCTATCCCTGAGATAAACATGGGTCGTGAATTTTTCCTAAGAGATATACGATCTCTATGCGGGGATGTTGGGTCTGTCGCATCTGAAGAGAGCAAATCACGCTCTCTAAAGACATTGTCATCTTTCATAGGAGAACTTGAAACAAATTGAAGGTTAAAATGGTACCTTCTCAATGGAAAGCCACACCAAAAATGATGGATACCAAGAGCTTGCATGAATTGATGTCGTCTCCTATATAATGCACGCTTTATCTCTCAGAGTTGCTAAAAATTAGACCACACGTATGGGGCCAAATGGGCAAACACCTGGAAAAGATGGAGTTGAAAATCCCTTCACATGACCAACTTACGGACAAAAACATGGATGACACCTCGCCTAAGAAGCCACAGACAAAGCGAGTACCAGTAAATAAGGTGGGTGATTACTGTGAAGGATAAGAAGGAAACACCACCTTATCACTAGAGTACAAAGGAGTAAAGACGGTTACTACATTAGATAGTGGGGCAGGGATTGCCATTGCAACCAAAGAGATATGGAAAAAATGGGGAAAGCCTGCTCTTACGAAAACTCGAATGAAACTGCAATTAGCAGATGGATACGTGGAGAAACCAATAGGAATATTAGAACAAATCATTGTATCCTCGTTTGGCATAGAGTATGAGCACACCTTTGCCATAATGAATTTTGACAAGAGCAGTAACTTTGATATCATATTGGGCAGACCATTCATGCGTCAGCTCAAAATGGTACAAGACTGGGGTTATGACTATATCTACTTGAGACACAAAGAGGTCACAACGAAAATCAATGTCAAAGATCATAGTTATATAGATGAAGAACGAACCGCGGGGGAAGAATTAAACTCCACAACTGATTTCGAAAGCAAAGCATATATTTGGATGTACAGAGCTCCTGAGAGTGGAAGTCTTAGAAAGGAAGATTGCATCCTAGAGCGTTCAGTAGAAGATGAGGCATATGTACCAGAGCCGTTTCCAGAGGAGTTATTTGAACCCTTTGGATGGGATCAAATACTGGCGACTCTTGATGTTTGTGTGAATGAGGTGACCCTAACTAAATTTTGCGATGAAGATGGGTATGATATAACTCCCTTATTTACGATAAAGGTGTTGAAGCAAGCTAACAAAGTTTGTGAGTGTGAAAGCAAACATGGTGAGACAGATGGCTACGACTTGGAGCATGGTTTCAAGGTGCAGATGAAGTAAGCGGAGCAACCACGAGAATATGTCATCATTGACATACCAGAAGAATCAACAAAAGTTGTTTCAAAGAAGTCGACTACAAAAAAAGCACAAATGAAAGCAGATGAACGGGCAAAGTTTCCAAATTCATCAAATGTTCAGCAAACACAAGATCAAAAGAAGAACGGGGACAAGGAAGAAGATCGATTGTCTCCTACAATGATCAAATTCAACATATGCAAAGAAACAAGACTCAAAATCACATGTTCAGCTGTGATAGATCCAGAAGCAACAAAGAATCTAATTTCTTGCAATACGTGGATAATGATGGGGAAGCCGCCAATCACCGAGCTAGAGGAGATAGTGTACACAAGTTCTAAAACGATGATTCCTAGCTTTGGCATGGCAGAAGCCGTACTCAAATTGAGTACCGGGGAGTATAAAGATACTTTCCACATAATCGACTCCCATCACATCAAAGAGAGTCTTGTCCTGACAGAAAGATGGAGGAGCATCTCTTTCGGCAACATTCAAAAGCTTCAACAACGACAACGGTAAGACTCCATGAAGCTTCTCAAATCCATGAGGAGAAGAAATCGCCAATCATCACGGAAAAAGGTAAATCAAAGGTGAACATTGAAGTATATCAACCTCCCAAGACGACTTTACCTTCAACGCGCCTACATCAAACTTCCAATGAAGCTTCTACATCAAGAGCCAAACCATCAACAATGCAATGGAAACCAAAGCACAAAGTCTACCAACCAAAGTTTCATCACAAAAAAGCATCCAGAAGAAGCCAAAAAATGTCAACCAAGTGTTGGTATCCAAAGAACACATTAAATTCAAAGACCCAGTTTGGATACTGTTAACCCTCACGGCACACGGACACCCTATGATCTATAAACGTTGTATTATTTATTTAAGTAGAGTCAAGTACCCCGGGCTTGTCGGTCCAATAGGGAAAGGTAGAGTGATCGTCGATGAGAGGCGCACTTTAACTTGGACATTCAAGGGATTAGTTGGTTAAGCATGGGCGTCCAAGTGTGAATGGGGTGAGCTCCTATAAAAGCCAACTAAACCTAATTTTTACTCATTCTCTCATTTGTGCAATTGAAGAGTGCTCTTGCTCCATCTCCATCTTCTTCTTCTTCACCTCCTTGTGTGTGTGTGTGTGAGAGAGAGAGAGAGAGGGAGAGTGTGTGTGCGATCGAGCATTACGAAGGCACGACGGCGGCGAAGCGATTGAGCGCGGCACGACTGCAGCTTCTTCTTCATCGCGGCGAGGAATCCACCACGAAGGCGAGCGTAGAGCGGTGAGTGACACACCCTTTGTTTCCTTGAGCTTGCTAGTTTAGGCTTGTTGTGTGCTTGGAGCCGTTTGTGGCTCGCATACAGTGTATTGGCAAGTCCCTTGCTTCGACAGTGCGGCAAGGAGCGCACATTTTTGGCGCCGCTGCCGGGGATATGCCCTACACTAAGCTCGGTTAGCACTTTACGCTTCCTTGTGGTGCAATTTCTATCATAGGAAAGGCAGGGAAGGAGTGTGTGGAGATTTCTGTTTTTTGCGTTTTCTGCATTTGCTGTCAAGTTTCAATTTTTGCTATTGTCTGCGTTTTTTCAATTTCTGCAATTTTTGCATTTTCAAGTTCGGCGTTTTCAATTTCTGCAATTTTCTGCATGTCTGCGTTTTTTTTTCTGCAATTTCTGCATTTTCTGCATTGTTTCTGCAATTTCTGTATTTCTGCGTTTTTCAATTATCTGCATATCTGCGTTTTCTGCAATTTTTGCATATCTGTGTTTTCAATTTCTGTATTTTCTGCACCCAAAAGAAAAAAAATTTAAGTTTTTTTTGTTTTTCTCCAAAAAAATAAAAAAATCGGAAATTAAAAACGCGAGTGAGCGGGCGGCGAAATTTTTCGAAAATAAGTCACTTAAAACGGGCGGGTTGGTTTGTATAAAAGGTAGATCGGGATCGGGATCATTTTCCCAAGCCCAAGCCCAAGCCCAAGCTCAAGCCCCAGTCCTCAGTCTTATGACTATATACTAAACTCACTCTTATATATATACCCTACTCCCTCAAGAGAGAATGAGAGCATGTGGGACAAGTCCTCCACTCTCCTCCTTTCTCTTCCCACTTGCACCCTTAGACTTTCTAGTTTGGGCCTAGTTCCCTACTGGAAATTGACAGTTTTAGGGATTCCGAGGGCATAGAGTGACCAAACGGAGGGCTGTAAAGCACGGCATGACCCTCTGACCGATACGCTCGTTTCGAGCTATCACACGGCCCATTCCACGACACGCTCTAAAAAATCTAGCAAAAAAACAAACAAAAAACACGCTAAAAACTAGTCACAAGGCCTCCTAGAGCAGCTTTTTGACACCTTAGGGTATCAAAAGCACATGCACTTACGCTCTGGGCGGGTGCTAGAACACGAGCATATTGAGAGTGCCTCTGTTCATACGGACACCCATTACCCATCCACGATAAGCTCTAGACCCTCAGCGGAGACACAAGGTAGCACCACCCAAGACCCTAAAATAGCCGCTAGTGATTCCTCCTCCGACTCAGAAATCATGGAAGCATACCCTAACCAAAACACTGAGAGAGAAGGCCATGCACCTCCAGAAGCTCCATAGCCTAGTACTAGTATGTTTAGCCGTTTCATGGAAACATTAGGTAGAGCTACTCGCTCGGAACCTGATGCAGATGAAGCACGCGAAGGGGGTGGGGAAGTGGAATCTCCTTTCACATCGCACGTGGACCCCACACCCCCAAAGAGTGTCCATGTGGATATCCTGCCAACTTCTTACCAAGAAGGCCCTGTTGAGCTGCCTCCTTCAGAAGTTCCCTCTAGAGTACCGTTGGTGACAAGTAAAACCACGGGGAGCAACATTGCTTCTACCTCACAAGAAACCGTTAACACGTCGACTCTAGAAGGATTGTTCATTAATGATCACTGGACATACGACCTCCACACTGAGGTGTTGACGGATCTACACTCTGGCCATGCCTACCATGTAGGATGGATAGAGATTGTACAATCCACCTCTAGTGCCACGAGCATCGAAGATCAACAGAAAATGATCTGTAATGTTAT
Organism: Adiantum capillus-veneris; assembly: GCF_014529385.1. Lineage (NCBI taxonomy): Eukaryota > Viridiplantae > Streptophyta > Polypodiopsida > Polypodiales > Pteridaceae > Adiantum > Adiantum capillus-veneris. The sequence continues at coordinate 145,852,837 of NC_140932.1, read as the reverse complement.
CCATGGCATTATTCAATCAGAAAGGCAAAACCGAGGGGTAAAAATACTCTCAACTGGCCCCATGAGATTTCTGGATACGAGCAAGGCTCAACAGCCTACTCTATCACAAATGGAGACTCCTCTAATGAGCCCCATGGACCCATCTTACGTCATTTCACCTGGGGTCTCTATGCAATCTGAGCCTCCGAGCGAAAACTTTAGCTTCCCTAACTTGGCTCAACCCTCTATTAAGGAAAACACAGTGCTCACTCCAGGGATAAGCCTAACAGAGAATGTACCGATGACATCTACGGTTAGCGCAGTGCCACTACCTAGTGTCGTAGTACCTAATATGGGGCCTCGACCATATGTGCCTCTAGCCCCTTATGCACACATGGCCCCCACACCTCCAATTGTACCACTTGCTTATGCTCCTCGAGTGCCGCTCCCTAGTCCTTATCCGAGTGGACCTATGCCCGGTTATGTTCCATATCCTGCATCATCCACACATATGCCAAGACCGGCACCCGTCCCTCTCCCACATATGATTCCAAGAGTACCTCCACCAGCCCTGCCTCCTCACATAGGTGACTTGGCAGCGTTTGCTCAAACCATAGGTCGATCTATCGCGGAAAATATGCGTCACGCATCTGATAGAGAGCCTAGAAGTAAGGCAGTACAAATTGCCAAACTCACGCAAAAATTCAATGGGGACGAAGATGCTAGAAAACACATTGAAGTGTTTGAACAAGTATGTGATTCCTTAGGGGAACGCAACGAACTACATAAGTGCAATGCCTTAAGCTTGACATTAAGTGGGAAGGCTGGAGATTGGTATAGGACCCTAAGGGTGGACGAGAAAACAATGTACCCTACCCTTCGAAGGTTGTTTCTAAAGGAGTACATACGAGAAGGTGTGCTTTGGGGTGTAGCATCTCAGCTACAGAAGGCCGAACGTAAGGAAGGAGAGTCAGTAAGGGACTTCATTAGTCGTCTAAAGCACTTAAACTCTCGTTGCCCTGTAAATGAGCGCTTCAACAATAACCAACTGCTTGATCGATTCATTCGAGGGTTGAGGAATGAAGGAATCTATAATGGACTAGTGATTAGAGGTATCACAACTTGGGAAGATGTCACTGCCAATGCAATCCAATTAGAGGACAACTTGATGATAGCAGGCATGAGGGTGTCTACTGACACGAGATCCACTAGCTCACAAGCCATTGAGTATGAACCCATGACTGCAAAGCCCATTGCCAATGAGCCAAAGGTATTTGAGACATTCTTGACAGACCTCACCAAGGCAATCCAAGAGTCTCTTAAGGATAATCGACCCCCTCTAAATAGTCACATGTATCCAAGAAGGGAGCAACAATGGTGTTCCATTTGCTTAGGTCCACATAGCACTAGTGAGTGCCCTACGTTTAGAGTAAAATTTAATGGAACTTGCAACGCATGTGGTAGGTATGGTCACCAAGCTAAGGATTGTTTAATGATCAAACGTATGATGGAAAATAGACCACCTGTAGCCTGGACGGATGCGCCTCGAGCTCTTGTATTGATGCCTACTCCACCTGTTGAGCAACTACCGCAACACATGGTCCCTAGATCTCAAAATGTTGTACAAGCTACACCGCTACCACCTCCTGTGCTAGGACCGCAGCCCCCGCATCCAAGAGTCGCCCCTATGAACCAAGTGGGTTGCGAGCCATCAAATGCTTATGCAGATGGTTGTGAGGAGGAAATAGACACTAGTATTGCCTACGGACTTGATACATTGGAAGAATGTCCTATATACTACATGGAAGATTGTTGGGGACAAGTCAAGCCGGTTTATCAAGCTGCTGCTCTCGCATCCAGAGGTCAAAATATCAACACCCAGGCTAGGAGGCCACCTCTTCAATGCTACGAGTGTGGTGGACCACATCGAGTAGCGGAGTGCCCTATTAGGCTGCAAAAGAATGCTGCACAGATGCAAATGAATCAAGGGAGCACGTCTGCAATGCCAATACTCACATGTAATCGTTGTGGCATAGATCACTTGATTGCCCAATGCCCCTATAACCCAAATGCGCCTAAAATCACACCCCTGAATTTGGTCGAAATTGCTAGTGTGACATCGCCAATACCACCCGTCGCACCCGCTTATGCGATTACACGGTCCATGCTTCAAGGGCCAGGACATATCCTCGAAAAGAGAGATACCGCGTCAGTTATCCAAGCAAAGAAAAAGAAGACACGAAGGAAGAAGTCGCAGAATACGGAAAATTCAAAGCCAAGTTCCAAAACAAACATAGGAACAGGAGATGACCCCGTGTATATGAATGACCTCGAGGATGATTCAGATTCAGTCGAGACAATGGAGACTAGAACCAATACCAAAAAGGGAAAGACCGACAAAGAAAACCGTAACATGGAACCAAATGAAAACCGAACAAGAGAAAACCATAAGGAGCCTCTGAAAACACCACAAGTGTTTCCAAATCCAATCCAAGACCCCCAAGATAAATCGCAAGGGCAAAAAGGGAAGAATCGTAAAAAGAAGATTGGGACGTACCCAAACCCAGTAGACGAGATTGAGCAGGTGAAACATCTAAGAGGTTTAGTGGAGGAGACTCAAAGGAAACTAGAACCAGAACCCATGCATGTCAAAATTCATGACACAATGTTTCCCACGCAAGTTCATCCACCCCACATGAACCATAGACCGTTAGCCATATCTAGTATCATCCAAGAAGGGAGTGAGGACGGGACATCAGAAAGTGAGCATACACCCTTCTTGTTGGAAAGGATGTTTAACGAAGGAATACCTGATCCCATTGAGGAATATGAGATTCCATCCTCACCAGTTCCTAGTCAAGGACCTACACCCTGCAAAACGCCAATAAATGTTGCCAAACTAGTGGACTTCATGTCTTCTGAGGTCCAAACCACGATCATAGCAAAGTTGTATGGAGATCCTGAGTTATTCCTTGCACTTCGAGCATTCCTTAACGCAGAGCTACGAACGGGATTACCGCAGTTTGCGCAACCAAATAGGCCTGACTCGATTATGATTGATGAGGAAAATCATGTGCAATCACTTGACTTAGATGGACACGAGTCTGTGATTGAGGTACCCATTAACGAATTAGGGCAGTATTTTGAAGGCGACGAGTCTAATGCGACCCTACCCATCACTACCAAGGGATTAACTATAAAGGGAATTCTTGATGGTGGTGCGAGAGTTAGCATCGTTACAAAAGATTGTTGGGAATCCATGGGAAAACCCCGCCTCAGTGTTACTAACATTGTGGTAAAGATGGCAAATGGTAACATAGCCAAACCTATGGGGATGCTCAAGGATCTTAAGATCAAAGTTCTAGGACACAAGGTACGACATACGTTCATTGTAATGGATTTCTCTAAACACCTTATGTCATATGAAATGATTTTAGGACGACCATTCATGAGGGAAGCACAAATGGTTCACGATTGGTCTAAAAATCATGTCTATTTGCAATTCCAAGACTCTGTCCTTAGAGTGGATTTGGTGACTGGTAAGGTACACCCCTTAGGGAGTAAAACCATTATTGATCATCGCTCTGACACCACAGTTCACTCGGCCCCACTACAATATTGTTACACTTGTAAGAAGGATACAGACATTGGCCAAGATTCTCCTTACATGGATGTGTTACCGGGTATGACGGAATCAGACAACGTAGACTGGGTACACCTAGCATCAACCATAGACACTTGGGGAAATAGGGGGACGACCTGGGTAACACCTGAGGGGGATGAAATTCCTATACCCTTAAATATGCTACAAGCAATGCATATCGCTTTCGACAAGACTCATCCTAATGTCACGAAGAAAACATACAAGTGGGTCCCTAAAGCTTCTTTAGTGACCATAGCTAGTGCTAAAAAACAGAAGCCTTGTAAGAGACGTACCACTCGCTCCAAGAAAAGTAAGAAAATGTTGCGATGGATCCCTAAACGACTATTGGAAGCCCAAGGCTACTATCAAGGAAATGATCAAATCTGGGTACCAAAACGTAGATTGTGCTCTTACCTAACACCTGACCCAAGTGAGCCCAATCCCGTAGTTCCAAAACGAATCAATGATTGTGGAAAGGAAAAAATCACAGAATGCTACACACCCGCTCCCGAGCTAGTTTGGGTACCAAAGAAAGAACGAATTGATCCACCTAGCTCAGGAAGGGGGGAGTCCCATGAAGATTCTAGCTCCTCATGTAATACATCCATAGAGGTAAAAGCTTCTACACAGCCTCCATCTATAGTAGTGGACCTCCATGAAGCTACAAAAGAATCCACACCTCCCAGTGTTCACGAATCACCTGATGAACCACTTCAAGTTCTGGGAGAGTACCTTACCACCCTTGCAACTTGACGAGGCACCTAGGGTAATAGAAAACTACTGGCAAAAATCCTCACCTATTACCAACTGGAGCAATTGGTTTCAAAGGGTGACAAGCTCATTTCAAACGGTATGATCTACCTAAGGAAGGGGGGAGTGTTTGTGGACATCCATCATTCACTTGTTTCCCTCTCAACCTTTTTCCCTGACCTCTATATCTCCAATCTTAGGGAATGTACATATAAAGCTTTATACTCACAAAAAACAAAAAAATAAAGAGCAAGAGCAATTAGCAAACGAGTATGCACATTAAAGTCAAAACATTGACTCAGACCTACACATGTCACATCTGGTACAGTGAAACAGAACCTATGCCATGAAACACCTTTGATCCTCATCACTTGAGTGATGGAGGGTAGGTAAGATTAGTACGATAGGAGTGTTCCTGTTTTAGAGTTGAGAGATTAGCAAAGTTCTCTTTTCCCACTAATGTGCCTCCTGGAGGTATTCCTTTTGTTTCATAGTGTGTACAGGAGCGTATTGCTATTGATAGGATTTGGACCTTCATGGAACCTTTCTCTCGTTCACTCTTCAAATCAAGCGCGACCATCGACACAAACAGGTGTTTCTTGTCCATTAGCATTGCCCTTATCTTTTTTGCATCTATGATTGTCTGCTTTGATTGTGATTGGTAGCATAATACTCAGCGCATTTGCTTAGTATCAAACATTTAATTCAATGTAATGTTTTGTCATAATCACTTGTTTAGGGGTAAAAATCAAGCAGTCCGACTAAGCTAGTTTGACCAAGCTAGGTATTAGAGATCTTCTCTTAATACCATGGGGAATGCCTTCCTAATAAGCAATGGTTACTTAGGTTCTTAATCCGATTTAGGCAGCATTGTATGAAATGTACTAGGGCTTTCTAGTGGGCTTAACCCTAGTGACCTTTAGCTTAAGTATCATAAAGGGAGTTTACTAATGTGATGAGCCTGGGGAGTGTAACAATGTTATATGACCCCCCAAAGTTACAAAATTTAAATGCTGAAAATGAACAAGCAAAAAATCAAAGTGCCACAATGTAAAATTTTAAGCTGGAAGAGAAATCTCAGCTTGAATTGGTACTTCACTCACATGTATCGCCTATGGTACTAGAGCCCTAGAGGTTCCCAGCGTGGGCGCTTTTCCTTGAGAAGCAAAAAACCCAAGGCATACAAAATAAGCACACACATCATAATTGAATCAATGTGAAAAGACTTGGGGGGGGTCAAAGAAAAAGTAATCAGTCAGGCGATGATTTCATGAGAAATTCCTTTTATGGTAGCTTAACTACAAGGTTTTCTAGATATAGCCTCTAGTCAGCCCTCGAACATGAATACTTGGCTCTCGCGATTAAACAACTTAATTGACCACTGAAAATTAAGAAGCTTACCCATGGTATTAATATTCGATCTCTAGTGCTTTTTGACCGTCAAATTAGCGACCCCAAACTTGTTTAATTTTCTACCTTTACATCTGTTTATGCATTTGATTACATTGCAATTTAATGTTCATTGCTACCAAATTGTTTTAAATTCTTTGACCAATCAATGTGTCTACCTAAAACTGCATATGCTTTTTAAGAGAATGCAATTACTGTGCCAATGTTGTTTGATTTTGCAGTGACTGAAGAAGGCTAAGGACATTCATCTCAAATGCTCTTCCACCTCGACGAACCAGCTTCAACTCAATAGCTTCCAAGGACGGAATCTACATCAGGAAGGGGGGCATGTTAACCCTCACGGCACACGGACACCCTATGATCTATAAACGTTGTATTATTTATTTAAGTAGAGTCAAGTACCGGGCTTGTCGGTCCAATAGGGAAAGGTAGAGTGATCGTCGATGAGAGGCGCACTTTAACTTGGACATTCAAGGGATTAGTTGGTTAAGCATGGGCGCCCAAGTGTGAATGGGGTGAGCTCCTATAAAAGCCAACTAAACCTAATTTTTACTCATTCTCTCATTTGTGCAATTGAAGAGTGCTCTTGCTCCATCTCCATCTTCTTCTTCTTCACCTCCTTGTGTGTGTGTGTGTGAGAGAGAGAGAGAGGGAGAGTGTGTGTGCGATCGAGCATTACGAAGGCACGACGGCGGCGAAGCGATTGAGTGCGGCACGACTGCAGCTTCTTCTTCATCGCGGCGAGGAATCCACCACGAAGGCGAGCGTAGAGCGGTGAGTGACACACCCTTTGTTTCCTTGAGCTTGCTAGTTTAGGCTTGTTGTGTGCTTGGAGCCGTTTGTGGCTCGCATACGGTGTATTGGCAAGTCCCTTGCTTCGACAGTGCGGCAAGGAGCGCACAGATACATGAAGCACAAGTTCAACATCAACAACAAAAGGTGACAGGGTGGGTAGCATCAAATGAGTCAATCACAGCTCAGGGCTACTTCCAAGGAAACGCTAATGTTTGGGCCAAAAAGCCTAAAGTAACAGCCTGGACCTGCCCACCTTAACCAACATGTCCTACACAAAACAAGATGCGCTATAAACGCAAGACAAACAACTCAAATAGGAGAAAGAAAAACCAAAAAAGGCAGAAGAAAAGACCTTCCAAGCGGGCTATGCGACAAGTATGGGTGCCGAAGTCAGACTTTGACATAGCTACCCAACACAGACAGGTGAAGCAGCGGATGATTCCAGTCAAGCTACTCAAAGCACAAGGATTTTATGACACTAACACACAGATATGGTTACCAAAAATTGTAGCTCAGTCTAGAACAACCAAGAAAAATCATGCAGCACAAGCTTCTACCCCAAAGCAAGAAAAGACAACCAACATCCAACAGAAGCCAATTGCAACAAGGTTGCTGCAATCTCTAGATGGATACCTCGTCATCAACTCCAAAGTCAAGGCTTCTACAAAGGAAATGATCAAATCTGGATACCGAAGCCTAGTCTCCATCAAGTCATCCAACAAAAGGAGCAAATACAAAAGACGTCACACAAGGACCAAAAACAAGATGGGTTCTGAAATCGTTCATGGAAACTCAATCACAAAGAATCCACACACAGATTCAACCGCTTCTCATGGGAGATAAAGCAAAGGCTTCATCAGTCTCTACATCAGCTGAAGAACTTGTTTCACAAAGCAGTGTGAACATACGACAAGCAAGTTAAGGGGAGCCAAAATATGCCAACCTACTCGACAAAATGGTGGCATCCAAAGACTAACACAATGGAAGAGGCTTAAATTTCTAGAACTTATGGAATTGGGTTTCTGGCCTTGAACAGGTAAGTCCAAGTCGCCATTAAAAATACATGGCATAAAAGTCAAAGTCGGGTAGCTAAGCCACAAAATGAGCGAGGCATTAGTCCCAAACCTTCATGGAATATTCTCTGTGGTCTAAGCATCTTAGTTATTCTAGGTACTGCTCAAGCTAGAAGAGTTGAGCATAATTACGTTGTGTCGCTCATGCTGGTATAAGTGAGCATAAGAGTCAAAGTCATTGTAGTATAGTGGTAAGTGAAGGAGGAAGTCCAAAAGACACTCACGCACTCATCACAGTGAGGTATGAGGGGAGAAGCTTCTACATCAAAAACCTTTATTGGAAACATGGAAGCTATTGAGACGTCCTTTGATGTCACATGTGCTACATTTGTTCCTTGAAGCACCCATCGATTCCATCTCTTACATTACATGCTTTTGTTTGACAAATTTTCATATGCATATAGAGTGTCCCATAGTTTGCACTTGCATTAGGCACTCTTCCTTTGTTTCTTCCAAGCACTCACCTTGCATGACAGGTACTTCAAGTCCAAAGGCTCAACTTCAATAAGAGCGTATACCAAAGGCACTTTTTTTCCATCTGGTTTTTTACCTTTGGTCATCCAGCTTTAAGACCCTAATCTAGAAACCCTCATCATCAACTTCTTGTATAATTCCTTCTACATCAATGATAAGGAAATGTCTACCCAAATCAATCGACAACGACTTGGAGCAAAAAATTCAGGTCTCCATATGCTTATCAAGAGAATATTTTATCTCCTCCAAGGTTGAAAGCAATGCTCCATCAAATGATGGCAAGTCAAAGAATGGCCTACAACGACAAGCAATGAAAAATTCAGCAAGAGAGCTATTCACAATAACCATACGTAGCTCACATAGTGCTTCAACATTGGCTACCTATTGTGGAAAACTCAAATTGCAGTGGACCTTGAAAGCAAATCCATCATAAAGTCCACGCCCCAAAGAGGATCGGTTCTACAAGCTCAGACACATCAACATCCACCTTTACGACAACTAAGATTGGCAACAAAGAGGCAAATGCACAACAAGAAGAAAAGTTACCTCAAAAACTAAAAATCAAATCACGTATCAACAACATGACAGATATGAATCACTCAAGGAAGGGGGGAGCGTCATCTACGACAACGCACTTTTCAAGCTGGAGACCAACCTTGAAGACAAAGCTGAAGATAACCCTATGACAAGACTGCACAAGGTCGTGTCGAGGAACGACACAAATTATGAAGGGGGGAATGTATGTTTGAGGACAGATCAAACGGGCGCCCAATTGGGTGGACACGTAGCCAGACACCACATTTGTACTCTATTTGTTTTCCGAGCTAGTGTAGTAATACTCTGTGTAAATCCTGATTAAGAGTAGTGGATCAATCCCCTGAGTTGTAATGTTGTAATGATATTTGTAAAGGTCTGTGTGAATCGGCCACTGGCCATTTAGAATGTCCTAGGTATAAAGGTCAATAACCTTAATGTGAAAAGAGGCTTATTTTTAGAAGAAGAAAAGAGCTCTACTGTACAGACGCTCAAGCTACGAGCTGCTCCAATTTGTAATTGACGCAACTAATGAATGGGTAAACAGATTTCATTTCCGAAACTTGCATTGTGTTCCTCTCTCTTCGCTTTTTAATTCAAGTGTAAGCATCGTCAGTTTTGTTGAGGTTCGTAACTATACGTTAGTGAGCCAATCTTCATATTTGAGTGCTTAAATCATTGTTTTTAGTCATTTTGACCATAAGAGAGTGTTCTTAGACCGTAGGACGACATTTCTAGCATGTTCTATTGCAATTTTCATGACCTTTTTCATGATGGATCGTGATTTTGGTACCTTGTCGGATTGCGACCAGACTCGGTAGGATAGTTTCCCTAGGTGTCCTAGACCTCCTCCTAAAGTTTCGTTGCATTTCAAGTCCATTCGAGTGCTAAAATGGCGTGATGACCTAGAGCTGTGAGAAAGGACATAGGCAGATTTTCTTGATCATTTAGTGATTGAGTTGCTTGTAGAGTTGTTATGTTAGCTTGTTAGGTTCACTTCTTGAGATTGACGCTCTCAAAGAGTCTCCGTACCCCATCCGAGTCACTTTCCTTGAGTATTGACATTATGTTAGTGCGAGAAAGCTATGCTGTAGACGTCGTCACAGCGACCCACTAACAGTCTTTTGTCACACGGATTGAGGAGGGTAAATCTCAAAAAGACAGTGATTTCTTTGATTTTTTTAGTTTCTATATTCATAAAACCCTAGAAAATTAGGCTTCATTATTTTAAAATCAAACAAATTGGGTTGATTATCTCAAAAACAACATATGACTTTTGTAAAAACAAACTATATTAAATCTATCCAGGAAAAACGATCTATTAGTGGTTCAAAAAAATATATAGACAAGTATGTATTGCCATTTTCATCGGAAGGGTGAAACCCTTCTGATGCTTCACACTTTGCACACTTTTAATACATACATTTTTTTAACAAACTTTTTAGTACATTGATTTAAGTTAAATTATTTAAGGAGGACAAGGATAACAAGTGATAGATTTGTTGACACCTATAAAATGTATTCAAGGATAATGAATCTATTTTCTTGTTTATATAGATGCAAGTGAGAATCCTATCCTTACTTAAAATGGTTTAGCTTACCTGGTGTCCAACTTCAAAGGACCCTACTGATTTCAACCAGGATGACCTCCACAGCTCTATTATTTTTGTATACTAGGATCATTGGAATGATGCCTAATTCTTATTATATTGTAATATTGAGTCGTTTTTGTATAAATCATTGTCCAATTATCTAAAGCCAATTGTCTTTTGAGCGACATGTTTTTTTGTGTATATGTATTAAGTTAAATATAGCAACACATACGTCCTAGACACAGGTCCTTCGAGGTAACTTGGTGGATCGAGACATTGACTTTAGATGATTTTTTGTCTACAGGCTTTGATTGACCCACTGTCTATAACTCCATGTAAGGTTCACAAGTGTTAGGTGGTCTTTCTTTGACTATAGATTGGGTTCCCGCTAAAGGCTATTGTAGTCTTTTGGCTCTGCCGGTTTTAGGTTGCAAGTTAATCCAAATTTACTCACCATCTTTAATTAATTTAATTCTTATTTTTTCAAGAACATACTACCTTTAAACGGACAACTCATATGAGGGTTATCCACGACGTTCAGGAACATGCAAAAATAACGAAAAACATCCATGAAAGACTACGATAGACATCCACACTATTTTCTACTGGCTGACAAAGCCTTAAAACTCCTATTAGAGTACAATCTTCTCTGAAGACATCATTAGATATTGTTTTCATGAAACTTGCTTCACTTTCTTCATGGACTTTTGACGTGGTACATCTTTTTTAGCTTCAAACTTGACTTTTTTACTCTCATCAACTTGATAAGGCGGTAGGCACATACTCAATGGACCTACTGCCTTAAGATCTAGTATGATGCTTAGGTAAAAGTGGGACAGCACACACACACACAACACTTGGTCACTTCACTTGGTTGTGATTGCTTCATTCGGCTACAATCTATTGGCTATCACTACATGTTTTCTTTTAAAAAGGAACTCTCATGCTTCTGGCATTTGACTTTTGCTAAGAAGTTGCTACTAGGCATGATGGAGTTGATGGTTATATTTTCTTGTGGGGATAACTACCATAAGTCTTTACCTACATTTCCCTCATCAGATGAATTGGGCTTATGCTATGCATAATGTCGCCGATGGTTAAATTGTCTTATGGGTACCTTGATTCTTTTACCTGGAACCTTGGTGGGATACTTCCCTTATGGTTTTTATGGTTGGTGGCGTGGGAAATGATGTGGAGTTATTTGCCTCTAACTTTTTCTCGCTCTCTTCCCTTGTTCCACTTTCCCCTCCTTCATGGATCAAACATGCAGCTCTAAATAATTTGCACTGTGCTGAAAATACTATCCATATCTAAGTGGATTTGATACTACGATGCTACCCTCTGTGAACATCGACTTTACTCTTCCCCTCTTTGTCTGACTCTCAAGTATTGGATTGATTCTTCCAAAGCTCATGCATAGATATGCTATGTTGTCACTTTGCACACACTTGAAGCTGTAAATGGTGTTGAGCCTACTGAGGATTTTATTTTGTTTTCTCCTTTCAAGAAAATGAGATTTGAGGAATGCCTTGCATACTACTGCTATACTCATTAGACTGCTGTAAGGGAGAGAGAGTTTAAGAAGATGCTTGGCCTGCTTTTGTTGGCATCTGCTGGACCAAGAAGGATTGTGTTTGAAGCTATCAGATGGCCTTGTTACCCTTTTCATGTTGCTCCCTTCAATTTGACTTGAATACTATATAGCAAAGCATCATTCCCACAGGTTTTTCTTCTTCCTCAGAGGTTTTACATTTAATTTCTCTGAGAACTTTATGCATGTTAAGGCTTGGGTACTTTTGTTGTTTTTGGTCTCATAGACTGAAAAATGATCTCCTTTCTGGAGTCTGTTCAAAAAAATTCTTTTTTACCTTATTATGAGTTACGGTTCTTGAAAATGTGGGATTGATTTGCTGCTAAGCTAAAGAGCATGAATGACGGACTCTGGCGTGCCTTTATTTTGCCATCTTAGGTTTCACAAATGTAAACAGAGCCGCCAATTAGAGAAGACAGAAGAAGGAACGGCTTTGCCTAGTTTACGTGTAGTTACAGCTGACAAAAGACAGAGCTGTGCCGTGGAGCTCATTTGCCACTTGCAGAAATCTCACTAAACAGCTCAAGCACGAGTAATGGCGTCGAGTGTGGCTCAAAACAAATCCAATCTAGTCGTGAATGGTACTGGAACTGGCGATGGAGGTCTGTTGCTTTGCAATTGCTCTGTAGTGCAGCTGGGCGAGCCCGGCTCGCAGCCGGTGGTTAATAAAGGTGTGCACATCCTCATCAGAAACAAGGTTATTGAGTACATGGGACCCACTCCTGTCATCCCTCCTCAGGTACCTCTTCACGTGTGCAGACCCATTTACGGTCCCTAAAGGTTTTCGGTATAGATTGAGCAATTACCTGTATCTCGTATAGCTGAAATAATGAGGATCAACAGAATTGGAACACTGTTCAGTAACCATTGAAACAGTTGTAAAGAAGGGGTTCCTTCAATTCTCAAGAAAACCTTTTTTTTGGGCTTAGAAATGCCAAATACACCAGTAAGCACTGTAGCTTAACTTAAAGCAAGGAAATTTAGCGCACTTTCCAACAGGTATTTAGTTTAGCTAGTGCTTAATTAATCAAGGGATCAAAAGAGAATTTGTTATGAATCATGATGCTTGTGGCACTTTTGATCATTTTCTTCAAGAAGCTGGCCAGCCACTTAGTGTGGCTTCATTAAAGAGGCTGTTACGTAAATTTATTGTTTCCAGGACTTTAATTTTAGCTTTGAGTGCCTTTTCTTTTGTTAATGAAATCATTATTCAGCGATATTGCTAACGATGTTCTCACAGGTAATTGATATTGGAGGGCGCTATGTACTGCCAGGCCTATGTGATGCACATGTCCATGTGACTGCAGTGACGGCTGATTTACATGAGCTTACTCAAATTCCTCCATCCTTAGTTTTTGCAAGAGCAACGGAGGTTCTAAGAAAAATGCTTTTGAGAGGTTTTACGACAGTCCGAGATGTTGGAGGTTGTGATTGGGGTCTTGCAAAGGTAACCTCTTATTTCACATCTGGTCGATTTCTAAATGTTACTTCAATTATAAAATGAGTCTTTTGAGAGTGATCGAGGTTGCGATGCCAGGCGGAGCTTCCTAGCATCTCTCGTCTGTGTCATGGAGCTTTATTGTGTCTTAAAAGGAAAACTAGTTATGGTTGGTCGACCTTTTAATGTATGTCCCCGGAGAGAGTACTGGCATGATGAGTAAGTGTTCACTTGAATATGTTCAACTTCTCAATTGAACAAAAGCAAAGAAAGAGCTAAACTTTTCATTGTACATAAATGTATCAAAAAAATTTGATAAACTAGATCCAGAGTTTACATGTAATGAGTGCCATACAGAAGTATTGTGAAGAGTGAGCACAATGTAAGTACAAAAAGCGTGCCCTGTCCCATAGTCAAGTGGGTAGATGTTAGTACATCCTACTAAGGCTTTGAAATCCAGAACAAGCTACTTATCGGAAATTCTAGCTGGTTCAATATTGTGCCCTTTGTTTCATTCACTTTGTTGTCAAATGTGTGTTTCAATCATAGCTACCGGGGAACGCTCATTTAGGGGGCTGGAATGCCGGAATGGCATTTAGGGGTATAGCCATGGCGGGGAATGTCCTGGAATGGCTAGGCGTTCTGGGAGGTTTGCTGATACCGGAATGGGGGGACGAACGGATCGGAATGGTTGAAACGGGACAGCAGGCAGGCAGGCCGAACGGCCGGATTCAGGTCAACAATCATTTTTCTGGCCAATAGTAAAAGACGGACAGATTTATAAACGTTGGATTCTTTTAAAGTGAGCAAGGGCCTATATAATGCAAACACCCTCACCCCTTCCCTTAACATACAAGTGAATGCTTCAATGCACCATTGCATTGTTCTACACTTCTAACCTCTACCCTCTCTCTCTCGTCTCTCCCTCTCCCCCTCTCAATGCTCTCTCTCTCGTCTTGACTCTTCCTACCTCTATCTCTCTCGAACTCTCAAGGCTCAAGCCTACATGATACGCATTCACCATTGAAGATTCAAGAAGCTCTCATTGCTACAAGGCTCGCCGCACAAGTGCTCTCTCTCTCTCTCTCTCTCTCGTATCATCCATGGTCTCTTCTTCTCGTTCAACCCCCTCCGTTCAAGCGGGCAACACTCAAAAGACGAAGGAATGGTCGTGGTGGGATGAAGTGACCTCGGAGGGCACCTTGTTGGCGGCGAGAGTTTCTCGTGCATGGGTATGCAAGTTATGCTTTTACACGTGGAAAGGGGGGCATGACAAAGTGAGGGCACACTTTCTTCGAGTACCCGGACATGAGGTGAAATTTTGTACCAACGTAAGTGTCACAAACGGGAGCGCACACGAATAATTAACAAGATGAAAATAAATATCTTTCAACTAAACACAGTTGAGGGAGAAGTTCGACACAGTATTTGGGACCAGAAGATGGGTTGGTCCCCCCCTTAAAGAGAATCCTTTATTAGAGAGTATCTTTTTACAAACACAAAAACCAGAGAAAACCCCTCCGTTCTAATTCTCAAACTCGATGGTCAGTCCTTCTCGTGAGGGGAAATCCGAGAGACGAGCTCTCAATCCTTTACTCGTAGTCGAGACTCCGTAGACAATTTCCGAATTGCGTTTCCGAAATTCCTAAGGGTAGACCGAAGCCTTCCTGCTTCTCCTTCGCGATGAAGTATCTGCAAACACACACAAACACGAGACAACAATTCGTATGGCAAATCCACAATAGAATACTTGTCGCTCTTGCGCGGGAGAAGCGACTTCCGTGCTTCATAAGTCTCGCGATCTCTTGCATCTTCTGGCGGCAGAGTCTTCTCTTGCTGGTGCTGGCAACTCCTCCCTCTGAGTGAGGGCATGTGATGCTTTCATAGCTCCTGGCCACGGCAGGAATAGCTGAGCAGAGGCTGCCCTCGTAGAGATCGCGGCGGTTATATATATATATATATATATATATATATATATATATATATATATATATATATATATATATATATATATATTTATTTATTTAATACTGTTCTACTAGAAATAGAGAGAGAAAAATCGCTGGGTGGTTTTGTTGCTTTATTTTCCAGGTGGCTGTCCACTTATTAAGTGGGCGGTTGGTGTCACAAAACGGGCATCACGTGCCAATAGAAGGGAACAGATCGAACAGACCTTTAGCACTTCAATAACAGTTGAACTGAAAGAGAGACGACACGCAACACGGAGTGGCGGAATTCCACCCCAGAGAGAATTGGCCCCAAACCTTGGCGCCCCTTTCGGTATTTCTTTATATTGCATCAACACGGTACAAGCCTGTACTCCAGACTCTGTACCTTCTCCAGGAAGCCTGCAGAGAATGAGCCCATGGCCTCATATTTAAAGGCCCTAGGTCCCAAAAGCAGTTTACATGAAAAGCCTTCAAACTCAAAAGCGTATGGTCCGAAAGCAATGCCAAAAAGCTGCCAGCGTAAATCACTGAAATCCGTTCAACTGCCTCGACAACACTGTTAGCGCGTTTTATGAAAATCTGCCACGTCAGCACTATCAGCGAAAAAGCCGGAAATCCGTACAGCAGCCACGTCATTAGTTTCTGCCATAGTTACCGGGGAACGCCCCCTAGCCCCCGTTCCGACGTTCCGGGGGGGCAGTTCCCTTCCCGAACGTTCCGAAACGTCTCGAAACGTTTGACGTTCCGAGTGGCCAGTGCAAACGGGAACGGCCGTTCCGGAACGTTCCGAACGCTCCGAAAACGTTCCGGAATGCCCCTGGAACGGCCAACGGCTACAAACAAATTTGGCAAAAATTGAAAAAATTGAAGTAAATGTTTGGGCTTCTTTTTGAAGTGTGCAAGGCCTCAAGGACTCATAAAATGCACCCCCCTCCCCCTTTCTCTCCACAAGCTAATCCTCAAGGCTCAAGCTCTCTCCCTCTCACACTCTCAAGATCTCTCCCTCTCAAGACTCACTCTCTCAAGGCTCAAGGCTTTAAGCCTTCAAGCTGTCTTCCTCTCCCTCCCACTCTCTCAAATCTCTCTCTCTCTCTCTCCCTCTCTCTCTCTCTCTCTCTCTCTCTCTCTCACATCATCTAGTCATAGCAAGATTGAATGGTCTTCAAAACGAGTTTTTTGTGAGCAGTAGAGTCAAAGCACTCTAATACTCCTTGTATTTAAACACAAGAAGCTAAAAAATGCACTATTTGGGTGTTTTTTATACCTCCCGTTCTGCGCCGTTCCCGTTCCGAACCCCTAGCCGTTCCCCCGTTCCACGGGGATCCCGTCGCCGTTCCCGTTCGGCGTTCCGGGTAACTATGGTTTCTGCGCGTCTTGTGTGTGTGTGTGTGTGTGTGTGTGTGTGTGTGTGTGAGTCCAGCTTTACTTTAATTCCTTTGTCACTTGTATCCCATCGGGGGGGTCTCTGTTGCTAATTGGACTATTTTCTTATTTTTAATGATTAATTTCTTTTTCTAGGATATTTTATTGTGTACACTAAGAACTCTTAAAAGATTGTAGCTACAAGAAATGCCATCAAGAACGGACAACTCTGATGTGTCATTTGATGGGTGACGGTAAACATCGCGAAGGAGTTTCCGTAAGTTCGGTGGAAAGGGCCGGGTTACGAGTGCCCCTGATGCGTCACAGGATGGGTGACGGGTGCATTAGAAAGGGGGCATTCCGTAGGCTAAGGAGGAAATCCGAACTGAGTAAGAAAATACGCGTAAGAACGCAAGCACAAGAATAAAGATGGGTTCAATGAAGCTTTTTACGAAAAGCAGGAACATTCGCGGGAGGGCAGATGCTTTCCCGCGAGGAGTCTGTGTCTGCATTGCATTTGTGCCCGTGTTCTGCAGCCGGGGACGCCTGGAATGTGTTTGTGTTGCATTGTTTCTAACTCACTGAGTGGTTTTTAAAGTTTGAACAGGTTCACACTTTCTTTTAAAAAGTGGCCGGCCACTTTTAAGTGACCGGTCCCTTTTATTAATAAAATAAAGCATCCCCAAAAGCTTACGTAAAAAACCCACGCAAGTTGTACGGATGGGCTGAAAAACAACGAGCTCTCTCTCTCTCTCTCTCTCTCTCTCTCTCTCTCTCTCTCTCTCTCTCTCTCTCCTCTCTCTAGGAGCGCCAGAAACAGCGAGCTCTCTCTCTCCTCTCTCTAGAAGCGCCATAGCTTCTGCTTTTGTGCCCTATTTCCGCTGGGTGCACGGGCCTATAAAAAGGCAGCCAACGTTCAATTTTTGGGAAGAACGCAAGGAGCAACAGAAGTCCCAGCGCTGAGGATCCTAGAGCAAGTGCTGGCGACGGAAATCTGCAAGTGTTCGTGTGACGATTGAGTACGGAGGTCGCCTTTCCGAGCAAGGAGCGACAGGTATAATTTGTTGATACTCATTGCAAGTTGTTGCTTTGTGTGGTTTGTTTTGCAGGAATCTCCCTTCTTACGGGAAAGTCCCTCACGGGAAGTACGGCTTCACGCCTAAGTCCCTAATGGGAAAGTACGGCTTCACGCCTAAGTCCCTTACGAGAAAGTACGGCTTCACGCCTAAGTCCCTTACGAGAAAGTACGGCTTCGCGCCTAAGTCCCTTACGGGAAAGAACGGCCTTGTGTCTAAGTCCCTTACGGGAAAGAACGACCTTCGGGTCTAAGATTACAGAACGGAGGGGTTTTCTCGGGTTCTCGTGCTTGTATACGAATTCTCCCTGAATAAAGAATACTCTTGACGGGGGGGGACTAGCCCATCTTCTGGTCCCCAATACTGTGTCGATCTTCTCCCTTCTCTCCCATTTGCAAAGTATTTTATTTTTCAGATTTCTAAGTGCTCGTGTACGCTCCCGTTTTGTGACAGTGGTATCAGAGCTCGGACTCCTCTCTTTCTCTGCAAAGAAGGACGATTCCGGGAAGAACGAGAAGAACCATGTCGAGCCAAGGGAGAAGCGTTGAAGAGGAGCTTCAACAAGTGCAAGCTCAGCTTGCGGATTTGCAACAAATCTTACTATTGCCAGATGTCCAAAAGCTCTTGGGCGGAATGAAGAAAACGAATGGAACCAATGCAGCCGGGCATCCAGACCACACTGTTGGCGTGAGACCACAGGAGGAAAGAGAAGAAGAATGTGTCGAGGTGCACAAAGGATCTTCGGATCGGAATGAACGGCCTACTCCAAGGAAAGGCCAGGAAAAAGCACTCTCTTTGTTAGACGAGAGCAAGGACATCTCTATTTCATCTCCATCTTACTCCCCTGATTATACTTCTACTTCTCAATCTTCTCGCCAAAAGAAGGAAGCCGCTACTACTACTACCCTACATCAACCTAAAGATAAGCCTCGATTCAAGAAGCATGGTCGCAAGTTTCAACAACGCATGAGAGTCTTCAAATTGGGCGACAAGGACATCAAGTTCGAAACCTACAACGGACGGAGAGATATCTCCAAAGCACTATCCTTCATCAGACAGTTTGAAGTCGCCTTTACCAACGGGCACTTCACAGAAAGATCCAAATTACGCCATGTGGGGATGCACCTCAAGGAGACGGCAAGTAATTGGTGGTTAGCCAAGATTCTGGAAGGTTCTTAGGCCAGAACTTGGGAGAGATTCAAATCTGAATTTTATGAACAATTTCTTCCGCCTGACTTCGAGCAGGACATACGGAAGGAATGGGACTGGCTCGCCCAGAAGGAACATGAAAGAGTAACGACCTATGTCGACAAGTATTGGTCGGTTCTTCCGAAGGTCACTCCCTTCCTGAAGATTGCCGACGAGGAAAAGAAACGAAAGTCCGAAGCGGGTCTCCAACCGTAGCTTCGAAAGAGTATGAAAGTGTATCCGCATGATACTCTTCAAAGGATGATCGAGTCAACAATCATTGCTGAGGATTTGCACTCAACTGGGACGCCCAGAAAAATGAAGCACTTACTGTGCAAGACAAAGAGGGGTCTACGATGACCAAGGGGGCCAAGGAAGAAAACGTCCTCCATCTAGGGACTATGATCATTCTAAGAAGCCAGAGGGCAATGGCAAGCGAACTAAGTATCTCTCTCCTACTCAACTTCAAACTTTCAGAGAGGAAGGAAGATGCTTCTACTGTGGCGAGAAAGGACATATGAAACCGGATTGCCCGCTAAAGCAGCAACGGCAAGAACACGCCCCTACGAGGCAAGATAAAGCAAGGAAGGAACCCGCTCCACCAAGCTCGAACTCTATTCCAGATGTTCAAGGAAACACAGAAACGGAGAAAGGGAAGCGTCAGCTTCTGAAGGGCTGGGGGTCTTTGAACAACCATCGAGTACTGATTCTTTATGATCCAGGATCCACGGATAACTTCATCTCCCTGGATACTGTGGAACGTTTGTGCCTCACACCGGCTCAGCTTGGCACACCGGTTACATCCGGATCGGCATTCGAGGGGTTGACAACCAATGCAACTCCCGTGCAAGGACAACTCAATCTTCGGATTGGCGAGTACAAGGACCGCGAATCATTTTTGATGGCACCCATCGAGGGATGTGATATCATCTTGGGTATGCCATGGCACTTCCACATGACACCTGTCCCCGATTATGTGGAAAAGACCCTCACTTTTGATCATGGGGGTAAGAAAATAAAGACTCATGTTGATGTAGGAGATTGGCAGTTCCCAATTGTAAGTCATATCTCCATTAAGAAAGAAATGAAGAAGTGTGTTTTTGCTTACTTGATTTTTGTACGTGAGAAGGATAAAACTAGTGGGGATTTACTCTCTAGTCTGGACATCAAGCGTTTTCAATTTATTGAAAAGTACAAAGATTGTTTCACGGAAACACTCCCTGATGAACTACCTCCGGTACGCCCGGAAGATCACCGCATAGATCTCATACCAGGTAGCTCGCCTCCCAATCAACCCCCTTATCGGGTGAGTCTTGCTTAGCAAGAGGAAATTTTGAAGCAAGTCAACGAGCTTCTAGAGAAAGGGTTAGTACGGCCAAGTGCTTCACCCTATTGCTCTCCAGTTCTACTGGTGCAGAAGAAAGATGGCACGTTTCGAATGTGCATAGACTATAGGTCTTTAAACAAGATCATGATCAAGAATCGCTTTCCGATCCCTCGGATTGATGATATACTTGATAAGTTGCAGGGTGCAAGTGTCTTTAGTCGCATAGACTTAAAGAGTGGGCATCATCAGATACGGATCGCCCTTGAGGATGTCCATAAGAGTGCTTTCCGCACAACCTTTGGACTCTATGAATTTTTGGTAATGCCTTCCGGCTTGACCAATGCTCCTGCGACGTTCAATTGCATGATGGACCGCATTTTCAGCCCTTATCGAGCTTTTACGGGAGTATTCTTTGACGACATACTCATCTTCTCTAAGTCAGAAGAGGAACATCGGAAGCACTTGGACCTAGTGTTTCAAGAATTGCGAAAGCATGAGTTGCATGTGAATGCAAAGAAGAGCGAGTTCTTTCTCTTAGAGATACACTATCTCGGCCATATAGTCTCTCACAATCAAGTAAGTATGGATCCTGCCAAGTTCCGAGTGGTGGAAGATTGGTCTATTCCCACTACGGTACATGATGTACGTAGCTTCATTATGTTCTAATTATCAAAGGTTTGTCCGAGGAGTTGCCCATGTAGCAGGACCACTTCATGATTTGACAAAGAAGAAGATTCCTTTTAGATGGGGATCGAGACAACAAGGAGCTTTTGATCTGCTCAAGTACTTGCTAAGCCATGGACCTATTCTGATAGTGCCAGACTTAAGGAAGCCATTTGAGGTTCATTGCGATGCTTCAGGCGATTGCATCGGAGCAGTGCTGAACCAAGAAGGCCAGCAGTGGCTTGCGAAAGCAGACGGCTTAAGGATGCAGAGTTGCATGCATCAATCTACGAAAAGGAACTCACGGCTGTGATTCACGCCTTATCCAACTGGAAGCACTATCTTCTAGGAGCGGATTTTGTGATCAAGACTGATCACCAGAGTTTGCGGTATTTTCTTACGCAAAGGAAACTATCTGAGAAGCAGATGAGATGGGCAAACTTTTTGTCTATGTTTCGCTTCCAGATCCTTCACACGGCTGGGAGTAAGAATGTGGTCGCGGACGCATTGTCTAGGCGGCCAAGGGTGAACGCTATCACTTCGGTGTATCACCAAGAATTAGAAGCACTACCGGATTTGTATCCGAATGATCCAGACTTCTCCACCATTTGGGGAAAGCTACATCATGGACAAAATGAGTTTCCCTATTCCATTAGGGACGGTTATCTCTACCACCATCAGGCCATATGTGTGGCGGAACCATTAAGAAAGAAGATCATGGATGAAGCACACGCTTCGCCTTATGTGGGTCATCGGGGTATTCTCCCTACGACCTTAGCAATGTAAAGATATTTCTTTTGGCCTAGCCTTAAAGCAGACATTGATAAGTATGTCAGGGAATGCTTGGTTTGCCAAAAAGTGAAGTATGATCGGCATAAGACGCCTGGGTTGCTACAACCATTGCCTGTGCCTAATGAACCTTGGGAAAGTATTGCCATGGACTTCATCATGGACCTCCCTATAACTCAGACTGGAAATGACGTGATCTGGACCATTGTGGACATGTTTAGCAAGCAAGCACACTTTATACCAGTTAAGAAAACGATCAAAGCAGATCATATGGCTAGGGTCTTTCTGGCACAGATCTTTAAGCATCATAGAATGCCTAAGTCTATTGTGAGTGATCGAGATCCTCGCATGACAGGAAATTTTTGGCGTGCTTTGATGGATAATCTTGGTACGAAGTTGAATTTTTCATCTGCCTATCATCCTCAAACGGACGGGCAAAGTGAGATAGCCAATTCCACAGTATTGGATATGTTAAAAGCTTATGTGTCAGACCGGCAATCTGACTGGGAGAAATATTTGCCCCTTGTCGAGTATGCGTATAACAATACCATACACTCATCGACGGGGAAAGCACCTTTTGAGATTCTCTATGGTAAGCCTTTGCTTCCACCGATCCTTTTAACTAAGGATAAGATCTTTGCAGCAGATGAATTTGTCCGGGATTTGGACACAGCCTACGGGTAAGTTAGGAGAGCTATTCTACACTCTCAGGAAAAGCATAAGAAAGCTGTAGACAAGCACAGGAGGAATCTAGACTTAACAGTCGGACAGTTAGTCTTACTCAAGTTTGAGAAGGCAAGACTTAAGAAACAAGCGTCTCATAAGGGGAAGGTGGTAAAACTTTCTACCCGTTATTATGGGCCGTTTAAGATCACTAAGCAAGTGAATGATGTCACATTCCGATTAGAGCTACCGCCTAATTGGAGGATCCATAATGCTTTCCATGTGAGTTTACTCCGGCCGTATGTGGGACCGCCTCCGAGTCAGCCTAGTGCTGAGGAACCTCCAGAGGTTGAGGAAACAGAAGAAATACTCCAACCGGAGTAGATAGTAAGTCATCAAGAGCGGCCCCTCAAGTCCGGAAAAATAACGCGGAAGTATTTGGTTAAGTTTAAGAACTATTCGAATCTAGATGCTCAGTGGATGACGCAGGAGGAATTAGCAGCTTATCCCGAGATACTGGAGGTATATGTCCAAGCACTATAGCTGAGGTCAACTGTTTAGAAGCCAGAGGGATGTTGCTAATTGGACTATTTTCTTATTTTTAATGATTAATTTCTTTTTCTAGGATATTTTATTGTGTACACTAAGAACTGTTAAAAGATTGTAGCTACAGGAAATGCCATCAAGAACGGACAACTCTGATGTGTCATTTGATGGGTGACGGTAAACATCGCGAAGGAGTTTTCGTAAGTTCGGTGGAAAGGGCCGGGTTACCAGTGCCCCTGATGCGTCACAGGATGGGTGACGGGTGCATTAGAAAGGGGGCATTTCGTAGGCTAAGGAGGAAATCCGAACTGAGTAAGAAAATACGCGTAAGAACGCAAGCACAAGAATAAAGATGGGTTCAATGAAGCTTTTTACGAAAAGCAGGAACATTCGCGGGAGGGCATATGCTTTCCCGCAAGGAGTCTGTGTCTGCATTGCATTTGTGCCCGTGTTCTGCAGCCGGGGACGCCTGGAATGTGTTTGTGTTGCATTGTTTCTAACTCACTGAGTGGTTTTTAAAGTTTGAACAGGTTCACACTTTCTTTTAAAAAGTGGCCGGCCACTTTTAAGTGACCGGTCCCTTTTATTAATAAAATAAAGCATCCCCAAAAGCTTACGTAAAAAACCCACGCAAGTTGTACGGATGGGCTGAAAAACAACGAGCTCTCTCTCTCTCTCTCTCTCTCTCTCTCTCTCTCTCTCCTCTCTCTAGGAGCGCCAGAAACAGCGAGCTCTCTCTCTCCTCTCTCTAGAAGCGCCAGAGCTTCTGCTTTTGTGCCCTATTTCCGCTGGGTGCACGGGCCTATAAAAAGGCAGCCAACGTTCAATTTTTGGGAAGAACGCAAGGAGCAACAGAAGTCCCAGCGCTGAGGATCCTAGAGCAAGTGCTGGCGACGGAAATCTGCAAGTGTTCGTGTGATGATTGAGTATAGAGGTTGCCTTTCCGAGCAAGGAGCGACAGGTATAATTTGTTGATACGCATTGCGAGTTGTTGCTTTGTGTGGTTTGTTTTGCAGGAATCTCGCTTCTTACGGGAAAGTCCCTCACGGGAAGTACGGCTTCACGCCTAAGTCCCTAATGGGAAAGTACGGCTTCACGCCTAAGTCCCTTACGAGAAAGTATGGCTTTGTGCCTAAGTCCCTTACGGGAAAGAACGGCCTTGTGCCTAAGTCCCTTACGGGAAAGAACGACCTTCGGGTCTAAGATTACAGAACGGAGGGGTTTCCTTGGGTTCTCGTGCTTGTATACGAATTCTCCCTGAATAAAGAATACTCTTGACGAGGGGGGACCAGCCCATCTTCTGGTCCCCAATACTGTGGCGATCTTCTCCCTTCTCTCCCATTTGCAAAGTATTTTATTTTTCAGATTTCTAAGTGCTCGTGTATGCTCCCGTTTTGTGACAGTCTCTATAAGTTGGTAGGACTTCTTCTTCTGTTACTTGTTCTTTTTAGGGTTTAGGCCCCTCGGCCGGCATCTGTAAGTTGGCTCCATTCCTCAGGGCTTTGACACATCAGTAGCTTGTGACATCTCCCCTTCTTGAAAGAGAGTAATCGTCCGCGATTACAACATGTCTGCAAAACAACTCAAGTTAGCTCAAAAATTTCCGAGGGACATTCCGAGGGACAATCAATTTGCTCTTTTGTTAAGGAGTTAGCTTCTCCTTTCGACTCTTTTGATCAAGAAGTTGGCTTCTCCTTTCGGCTCTTTTGATCAAGGAGTTGGCTTCTCCTTTGGTCTAGATTGGAACTCTTGATATTCCGGCGTAGTAAAATTAGCCATCACACCCAAACCGCATTGATCTTCCTCGAGTGTCTTGATGCACTAAAATTACATATCCAGCCAATCTCATGCAATTAGGAATATTCAGTGGTTGGCACATCACAATGCAACACAAATGCTCACATATGCATGTTACAAAACATAGAAACATAAAGCCGCCGATGAACACTCCTCCCGCATAACCTAACAAGGTCCGGGCCGAGAGATATTCAACGACTCCCTCATCACTCCTCCCGCATAACCTTAAAAGGTCCGGGCTGGGAGAGATAGAGGCCTTTTACAACCAAACGCCCCGCAGACCGCAACCTGCATCGTTTGGAGGTGCTGAGAGTAACCGTTGCTCAGACTTCTTAATACTCCTCCCGCATAACCATCCAGGTCCGGGCTGGGAGTTACAACAACAATACTCCCCTCGTAGATAACCACAAGGGTCCGGGCCATGAGTAAAAACAACACTTTTCAAACATTTCAATACTCCCCCCACAAATAACCACAAGGGTCCGGGCCATGAGTATGAACAAGCATTATCAAACATCATTTCTCATTACTTCACCGGGGAGTAAAAATCACCAATCATTGAAACCAGTATTAAAACCAGAGTCAAACAATTCAAATCGGTACCAAGATAGTTCAAAACAGATACCATCCATTTCAAACAAATTTCAAATAGGATCACCAAACAAGTTCTCAAACAATCGCAATCTCGACATCAGTCAAGCTCGAAAAGTCAATTGACTTTTTATCATGAAACCTGCACCAAAAATTAGGGTTAGGTTCCTTCCATAAGGTCGTAGTTGACCGCACCATGTTCCATAAGCTCTTGGACAGACAGTGTTCCTGTGGCGGTGATGGTAGTCCCAAGACATAGCAGTCACACTGGACCTCCAAGGTTATCAGCTTGAAAAGAGACATCTACTGAGAGATGTCGAGAAATTTCAAGATATAATTTGCAAGGGTTTCCATGGCAAGTATTTCAGGATACCCCACTCTGCCAAAAGTTGCAGCCCGAAGGAAGATGTCAGAAACCATACAATGTCGGACAAAAATTTTCTTGAAAGCTTGCCAAGTCCTTGGAGTCTGCGGCTTGGTAGCTATAGACATCAACATTTGCATGGCACTGCTTTTAAGGAAAAAGAAGTGACTCCAAACAAATCTTGGATCCTTCTTTTGCAAGTGATCTTTATGGCTTATGCCCTGTAAGACATGAGCGGTGAAGACGGGAGCGCGCTCGATGCTCGATGAAGTAAGGTGGGAGTGGCTAATAAGTCTCTGTAAGACATGAGCGGTGAAGACGGGAGTGCGCTCGATGCGCGATGAAGTAAGGTGGGAGTGGCTAATAAGTCCGGGGTCAGAGCACGAAGCTAAAATTCCGAATGAGCTTTGGAAGTGCGATCTTGCTCTGCCTGCTCTTTTGTAGGACCGGTATGCTTTCAGAAAAGCACACGCCTGATGCTCTGATACCACTGTCACAAGACGGGCACCATGTGCCAATAGAAAAGAACAGACTTTTAGCACTTCAATAACAGTTGAACTGAAAGAGAGAGACGACACTCGATACGGAGTGGCGGAATTCCACCCCAGAGAGTATTGGCCCCAAACCTTGGCACCCCTTTCGGTACTTCTTTATATTGCATCAACACGGTACAAGACGGTACTCCAGACTTTGCACTTTCTCCAAGAAGCATGCTAGAGAATGAGCCCATGGCCTCATATTTAAAGGCCCTAGGCTCCAAAAGCAGTTTACATGAAAAGCCTTCAAACTCAAAAGCTTCTGGTCCAAAAGCAATGCCAAAAAGCTGCTAGTGTAAATCACGGAATTCCGTACAATTGCCACGTTAGCACTGTTAGCGCGTTTTGCGGAAATTTGCCACATCAATAGCGTCAACGGAAAAATCGGAAATCCGTACAGCAGCCACGTCATCAGTTTCTGCGCGTCTTTTGTGTGTGTGTGTGTGTGTGAGAGAGAGAGAGAGTCCACTCTCAGCTTTACTTTAATTCCTTAGTCACTTGGACCCCATCGGAGGGGGTCTCCATAAGTTGGTAGGACTTCTTCTTCTGTTACTTGTTCTTCTTAGGGTTTAGGCCCCTTGGTTGACATCTGTAAGTTGACTCCATTCTTCAAGGCTTTGACACGTCAACAGTTTGTGACAACCGCCATATTTTAAGAGTGGTCTGAATCTGCCCAAAAACTCAATAAAACCTTGTAAGTTAAAAACAATGTTTTTTACAACACTTTCCAGGCATCCCTGGATGCAACCACATGCACAAATGCAATGTAGACAGATTCCTCGCGGAAAAGCGTATGCTCTTCCCAGAAAACTCGTTAAAATATTCTGCTTTTTAAGAAAAGCTTGTTAGAACCCATCTTTATTCTTATGCTTGCGTCTTTACGCGTATTCCTCTTTCCAGTTCGGGTTTCCTGCCAGACCAACGAGATACTCCCTTTTCGATGCTCCTGTCACCCCATGACGTGACGCATCAGGAATATTCGTTTCCCGGTCTCTCCTACCGAACTAACGGTAAAATTGATGCTTAATGTCACCCATCATATGACGCATCAGAGTTTTCCGTTCCTGATGGCTTTTAATAATTCCAATAGATCTGCAGTTCCTAACCTTACAGTTCAAGTGCACATATTTAAAAATCCTAATTTCAATCAGAAGAAATTACTCGAGAAAATAAGAAAATAGTCCATTAAGCAACATCCCTCTGGCTTCTAAACAGTTATCCTCAACTGTAGTGCTTCACTGCTTGTACATATCCTTCCAGAATCTCCGGATAGGATGCTAATTCCTGCTCGGTCATCCACTGACACCTAGAGCAAAATAATTCTTAAACTTTACCAAATACTTCCATGTAATCTTCTCGGACTTAAGTGGCCGCTCCTGATGATGAATTGTCACGTGGCACATCCCAACCCTATGTGTCCGTGGACAAGCTACACCACAGCAGGGTTCAGTCAGTCCAGTCAGTTTAGATTAGCAGTGATCTGGCACTTTTGTGAGTCTATTCGTAGACCGTGCATGCCCAGTCACTTAGCATAGATGCATATCCTCCGGTTGCACACAGCATGATCATCGGAATTCCCATCAAAATCCATTAGCATCAGTTAGGGGAATTTTCCAGTGCATTTAGCCTATTTTCCTATTTATTGGGATTTTCACTTATTATTTTTAAGTGACTTTCCTACAAAAGTAGGTAGGGCAATTTTGCTAAGTTTCTATATAAGCAAACCCAAGTTAGCACTAGATGGCAGAAGAGGCAGTAGGAGCTTCCCGCTCAACAGGCAACTTCTCAGCAAGACCAACCTCCGCGACTACTCTGGCGTTTTCTCCACAGAAGACCTAGCGTTTTTGCATCATATCAGCCTTGGCGATTTGTGCACAGCAGATCAGCCCCGGCGTCATCACGACACAGCAGATCAGCCTAGCGTTTTTGCATTTGCAGAACCCCGGCGACAGAAGGACCAATTTCAGCCCCTGGCGTTTTTGGATTTCAGCAGCAAATTAAGACCGCCATTATTCACCTAAAGTGTAGCAGATTCAGCCCGTAAAGACCATCAGTTTTCAGCCCTAAGAAACCTCATTTTTCAGCCAAGAAAACGCAGCCAAAACAGTCATTTCCAGCCACCGAAACAGTCCCGAAATTCAGCGATTAGAAGATCTCTGATTTCAGCCATCGTCATCGTCGTCGTCGTCATCATCGTCGTCACCGTCGTCGTCATCGGCATAGACCAAGTTGCATAGTCCATTGCATACGCATTGTACACTTTTGTGCAATCAAAGAATAGACCACTCTCACCGACGAGAGTGGGGCCTTCGGAGGAGGGTTTTACAACCTTTCGGGTGTCTTATCTCTTCTCTCTCCTTCTCTCAGTCTCATGCACTTGCACGCACAATATCCACTCACTTTGTTCGTGACCACAGCACCCTACAAGACGGAAAGCTCTCTCTTTCCCTAAGAACTAAAAGGAACCTTGAGCAATAAAGATCACTAATCTTGAGAAAATACAACATTCATTCCGTTGCACCTAACATTGGTATCAGAGCTTTGGAAGTGTTCTGCATTACTCAAGGAAAGAACCACAAGAACCGCAAGAATTTTTTTGCTTGTTGCGATCGCACGAACCCAAGTTTACTTGGGCGTGGCGATTCCTAATCGTGTTTTGTTGAAGAGTGACAGGAATCCCAAGAAAGAAGGGCTTGTCCAGCCTCCCCTTGTGTCTCTTTTCACTCATTGAGAGCGGACCGTGCACTTAGCTGCTGGCCAATCGATGCAGGTGGGAAAAAGCAACCTTGGTGTGAGCGCAAGGCCGCCAAGGGGTGCGCCTGCAGAAAAGGGTAGAACTCGGGTGAAGAGAAGATCCTTCTCCAACGCGATTTGCAAGCGGAAGAACACCTCAAGAACCCTAGATTCTCACGAATCAAGGACCTCAAGAACTCAAGAACCTCAAGAACCCAAGAATCCAAGACCCTGCAAGAACCCAAGTTGCTCGTGGACTTAAGAACCCAAGACCCCAAGAACCCACGATTGTAGAATGGTCATCACTCGAAGCGGAATGGATACTTCGCTTGGAGGTGATGAGCATGAGAGAGGCAAAGAATTTTCCCCACCAGGAGGTTTTTCCGACCCTTCCCCATCTACGACAAAGATTGCACTAACTCCTATGGAGGAGTTGGACCAAGCAAGAGAAGCAGACAGAAAGGCCTACGAAGAAGAAATGGCAGCCATAGAGCGTCAGTTCAACTTGGAAGAAAGAGAAAGTCAAGCAAGATTTGATCGCGAGACCAAAGCAAGAATGCAAGAGATGTTGCGACTCTTTTCTCGAATACAGGTACAGATGCAACAAGATTGGGAAATGAAGACTCTCTCAGTCTCTTCTTCTCTAAAGCATGACACACGGGATTTGCATGATTGTGTGAAGCATGATGATGATTTAATTGACAATGACTTGCATGATGACAAGCATGAGGAATTGATTGATAATGATTTGCATGATGATTTTCATGAAGCACAATGATAAGCATGATGATTTGGATGCCAATGATTTGCATAATGATTTAGATGACAATGACCAACATGATGATTTGCATGATCAAGATGTGATTTCTCACGAGCATGATGATTTGCATGATCAAGATGTGATTTCTCACAAGCATGATGCGTTGCATGAAGATGATGTGATTGTTCACAAGGATGATGTATTAGTTGATGCTTTTTCTAGCGAAGCTAACCTCGTTGTAGATTCGATCAATCACCAAGAATCGATCTTGGCTTTCGAGTCGAGGTCCACAGATCCCTCACAAGAAGATCCGATAGATCCCGAAGAAGCGATCTTGGCTCTCAAGCCTTGGTCCAAAGAACCATCACAGGAAGTATTATGTGTTCGTATGATTGATACGCACGCATTGTTCGAATGTTTCATTCGTGAAGGTTTCCTGTATTTTGGTCAGCATCGTTATGTGATCCCTTTTCCTAGGCATGACATATTGTATGTTGAGCACGTTTTTCTCATGGATGAGCACGAATGTATGCGGATTGTTCATGAAAAGCTGAAAAGTTTGTATGTAAGGAAGTCACATTCCATGTCTCTTCCTTGGCATGACACAGTTTTCGAAAGAGCACATGATTGTATGAGCACCAAGCATGGGCATTTTCATTATGATTTGCCACAGTTGATTGATTTCGATCAAACAGAAAAGATTCGACCGCATTGTTTGCATGTGTTTGATGAACGGGTTGTCACTCCGTCTCTATGTTCATCTACATTGCATACACAGTCTTTAGAGAAGACAAGATTTTTTTCCTTTACTTTACATGGAATGGATATGTTCATGGTTTTGTGTTGGAGATGGTTTCAGGAATTTTCAGCCATGGAGATTCTTGAAGACGGAAGAAGCAAGATTCTAGACGAAGTTGAAGCATCAAAGGAGCCACAGAAGACTTTGAGTCGCTTTCAGCACGGCCCAAAGAAGCAAGCGTTGTAGACCTTTATGAAGTTCAAGTACCGCTCGACCCACACATCAGAGTGGGCCGGCGAAGAGTCCCTTCCAGGATTCCGGATGATGTTGGCGATCTCCCTCGACGCCATACAGTTCGGTACCAGTACCTCACTTTGAAAAGGAGGGCATGTCACGTGACACATCCCAACCCTATGTGTCCGTGGACAAGCTACACAACAGCAGGGTTCAGTCAGTCCAGTCAGTTTAGATTAGCAGTGATCTGGCACTTTTGTGAGTCTATTCGTAGACCGTGCATGCCCAATCACTTAGCATAGATGCATATCCTCCGGTTGCACACAGCATGATCATCGGAATTCCCATCAAAATCCATTAGCATCAGTTAGGGGAATTTTCCAGTGCATTTAGCCTATTTTCCTATTTATTGGGATTTTCACTTATTAGTTTTAAGTGACTTTCCTACAAAAGTAGGTAGGGCAATTTTGCTAAGTTTCTATATAAGCAAACCCAAGTTAGCACTAAATGGCAAAAGAGGCAGTAGGAGCTTCCCGCTCAACAGGCAACTTCTCAGCAAGACCAACCCCCGCAACTACTCTGGCGTTTTCTCCACAGAAGACCTAGCGTTTTTGCATCATATCAGCCTTGGTGATTTGTGCACAGCAGATCAGCCCCGGCGTCATCACGACACAGCAGATCAGCCTAGCGTTTTTGCATTTGCAGAACCCCGGCGACAGAAGCACCAATTTCAACCCCTGGCGTTTTTGGATTTCAGCAGCAAATTAAGACCGCCATTATTCACCTAAAGTGTAGCAGATTCAGCCCGTAAAGACCATCAGTTTTCAGCCCTAAGAAACCTCATTTTTCAGCCAAGAAAACGCAGCCAAAACAGTCATTTTCAGCCACCGAAACAGTCCCGAAATTCAGCGATTAGAAGATCTCTGATTTCAGCCATCGTCGTCATCGTCATTGGCATAGACCAAGTTGCATAGTCCATTGCATACGCATTGTACACTTTTGTGCAATCAAAGAATAGACCACTCTCGCCGACGAGAGTGGGGCCTTCGGAGTAGGGTTTTACAACCTTTCGGGTGTCGTATCTCTTCTCTCTCCTTCTCTCAGTCTCATTCACTTGCACGCACAATATCCACTCACTTTGTTCGTGACCACAACACTCTACAAGACGGAAAGCTCTCTCTTTCCCTAAGAACTAAAAGGAACCTTGAGCAATAAAGATCACTAATCTTGAGAAAATACAACATTCATTCTGCTGCACCTAACATGAATGATCTGCTCCGGATGGAGTATTTCTTCCGTTTCCTCAACCTCGGGAGGCTCCTTAGCAATAGGCTGACTTGGAGGTGGTCTCACATATGGCCGGAGTAAACTAACATGGAAAGCATTGTGGATCTTCCAATTAGATGGTAAGTCTAATCGGAATGTCACATCGTTCACTTGGTCAATTATCTTAAACGGCCCATAATAGCGATTGGAAAGTTTTACCACTTTCCCTTTATGAGTCGCTTGTTTCTTTAGTCTTTCCTTCTCAAACTTGAAATTGATTGATTGTTAAATCCAGATTCCTTCTGTGCTTGCCTGCAGCTTTCTTATGTTTTTCCTAAGAGCGCAAAATTGCTCTCTTAACTTGCCCGTAGGCCGTGTCCAAATCCCGGACAAATTCATCTGCTTCAAAAATCTTATCCTTAGTGACAAGGATCGGTGGAAGCAAAGGCTTACCATAGAGAATCTCAAAAGGTGCTTTCCCCGTAGATGAATGCACGATATTGTTATACGCGTACTCAACAAGGAGCAGATACTTCTGCCAGTCAGACTGTCTTTCTGACACATAAGATTTCAACATATCCAATACTGTGAAATTAGCGATCTCACTCTGTCCATCCGTTTGAGGATGATATGCAGAAGAAAAATTCAACTTTGTGCCAAGGTTATTAAACAAGGCACGCCGAAAGTTGCCTGTCATGCGAGGATCTTGATCACTCACAATAGACTTGGGCAACCCATGATGCTTAAAGATCTGTGCTAGAAAAATTCTAGCCATAGCGTTTGCTTTGATTGTTTTCTTAACTGGAATAAAGTGAGCTTGCTTGCTAAATCGGTCCACGATGGTCCAGATCGCATCATTTCGAGTTTGAGTCTTTGGGAGATCCATAATAAAATCCATGGCAATATTGAATACTCTTCTATGGTTGATTAGGCAAAGGTAAAGGTTGGAGTAACCCAAGCGTCTTATGCTGAGCATACTTTACTTTTTGGCAAACCAAGAATTCCTTGACATATTGATCAGTGTTTGCTTTAAGACTTGGCCAAAATAATTATCTTTCCAATGCTAAGATTGTAAGGAGAATTCCCCGATGACCCGCATAAGGTCAAGCATGTGCTTCTTCCATGATTTTCTTTCTCAATGGTTCTGCCACGCAAATTGCTTGGTGGTGATAGAGGTAACCATCCCGAATAGAGTAGGGATATTCATCCTCTCCGATTTGTGACTTATTCCAAATGGAGGAGAAGTCTGGGTCATTCGGATACAACTCTGGAAGTAATTCCAGTTCTTGGTGATACACAGAAGTAATTGCCTTCACCCTAGGCCATCTAGCCAATGCGTCTGCAGCCACATTCTTGCTCCCAGCCGTTTGGAGGATCTGGAAGTGAAACATGGACAAAAAGTTGGCCCATCTCATTTGCTTCTCAGATAATTTCCGTTGCGTAAGAAAATACCGCAAACTCTGCTGATCGGTTTTGATCACAAAATCTGCTCCTAGATGATAATGCTTCAAAGTAGACAAGGTGTGGATCACAGCCATAAGTTCCTTCTCGTAGATCGAGGCATGGAATTCTGTATCCTTAAGTCGTCTACTTTCATAAGCCACTGCATGGGTTTCTTGGTTAAGCACTGCACCGATGCAATCACCTGAAGCATCGCAATGAATCTTGAATGTTTCCTTAAGTCTGACACTATCAAAATAGGTCCATGGCTTAATAGGTACTTTAGCCTATCAAAGGCACCTTGTTGTCTTGATCTCCACCTGAAAGGGATCTTTTTCCTTGTTAGGTCATGAAGTGGTCTTGCTACTTGAGTAAAGCCTCGGATAAACCTTCGATAGTAAGAACACAATCTCAAAAAACTTCATACATCATGTACCGTAGTGGGAGTTGGCCAATCTTGCACGACTTGGATCTTTGTGGGATCCATTTTCACTTGGTTGTGTGAGACTATATGGCCGAGATAGTGTATCTCAGTGAGGAAGAACTCACTCTTCTTTGCATTCACATGAAACTCATGCTTTCGCAATTCCTGAAACACTATGTCCAAGTGCTTCCGATGTTTCTCCTCGGTCTTTGAAAAGACGAGTATATCATCAAAGAACACTCCTGTGAAAGCTCGGTGTGGGCTGAAAATTTGATCCATCATTCAATTGAATGTGGTAGGACCATTGGTTGTCCAAAAGTTGTGCGAAAGGTAGTCTTATGGACATCCTCAGGGGCTATGCGTATTTGATGATACCCGCTTTTTAAGTCAATGCGACTAAAGATGCTTGCTCCTTGCAACTTATCGAGAATATCATCAATCCGGGGTATCGGAAAGCGATTCTTGATAGTGATCTTGTTTAGAGATCGATAATCTATGCACATTCGAAACGTGCCGTCTTTCTTTTGCACCAGTAGAACTGGAGAGCAGTAAGGCGAAGTACTCGGTCGTACTAGACCTTTTTCCAGAAGCTTGTTGACTTGCTTCAAATTTTTTTGTTGTTGAGCAAGACTAATCCAATAAGGGGGTAGGTTTGGGGGAGAGCTACTTGGTACGAGATCAATGTGATGATTTTCCGGACGTTCCGGAGGTAGCTTGTCTGGTAGAGTATCTGTGAAACAATCTTTATACTTTTCAAGAAATTGAAAACGTTGAATTTCCAAACTAGAGAGCAAACCCTCATTAGTTTTATCTCTTTCACGTGCGAAAATCAAGTAAGCAGAAATGCACTTCTTTATTTCCTTTTTAATGGAGATATGGCTTACAATAGGGAATAGCCAATCCCCTACATCAGCAAAAAATTTAATGTTCTTGCCCTCATGTTGAAAAGCGAGGGTCTTTTCTACATAATCTAGGACTGGTTGCATATGGTAATGCCATGGCATACCCAAGATGATATCACATCCCTCGATAGGTGCCATCAGAAAAAGCATTCGCGGTCCTTGTATTCACCAATCCGGAGATTGAGTTGTCCTTGCACGGGAGTTGCATTGGTGGTCAACCCCTCGAATGCCAATCCGGAAGTGACCGGAGTTCCAAGTTGAGCCGGTGTAAGGCCCAAGCGTTCTGCAGTTTCAAGTGAGATGAAGTTGTCTGTCGATCCAGGGTCGTAGAGGATCAACACCCGTTGGTTATTCACAGATCCCCAACCTTTAAGGAGCTGGCGCTTCCCTTTCTCGGTTTTTGTATTCCCTTGCACATCATGAATGGAATTCAAGCTTGGTGGAGTGGGTTCCTTCTTCGATTGTTCCTTCGCCAAAGATGCTTGTTCCTGCCGTTGTTGCCGAACAAGGCAGTCGAGCTTCATATGTCCTTTTTCACCACAATAGAAGCACCTTCCTTGTTCTTTGAAGGTCTGTACTTGGTTTGGCGTGAGATACTTAAGCCGTTTTCCGGTACCCTCTGGCTTCTTAGGCTCATCCGGGTCCTTTGGGGAACGGTTTTTGCCTTGATTGCCATGGTCATCATAGACCGCTCTTTGCCTTGCACAATATGTGCTATGTTCCATCCGTCTGGGGCACCAGTGGAATGTAAATCCTCGGCAATAATTGTCGACTTCATCATCCGTTGGAGGGTGTCGTGTGGGTACACCGTCACGCTCTTCCGAAGCGTGGTTGAAGACTTGCTTCAAACTTTCGCATCTTTTCCTTGTCGGAAATCTTCATAAAAGGCGTAACTTTCAGAAGAACCGACCAAAACTTGTCAACATAAGCCATGACTTTCTCTTGTTCCTTCTGGGCGAGCCAATCCCATTCCTTTCCTTCTCGAAATCAGGTGGAAGAAATTGTTCATAGAATTCAGTTTTGAATTGAGCTTAGGTTCTAGCTCGAGTACCATCCAGAATTTTGGCTAGCCACCAGTTGCTTTGCAGTCTCCTTGAGATGCATCCCAACATGACGCAACTTGAATTTTTCAGTGAAGTTTCCGTTGGCAAATCAACTTCAAACTGCTTGATGAAAGACGGTGCCTTGGAGATATCTCTCTGTCCTGTGTAGCTATCAAACTTTACATCCTTGTCACCCGATTTGAAAATCCGCATCTTGCGGTGACATCTGCGATTATCCTTCTTGAACCGGGGCTTCTCTTTAGTAGTATGCAGGGAAGTAGTAGGAGTTTTCTTCTTGGGAGAAGCAACTTCTATTTTTCCTTGATTACGAGTGGTCGGCTGAATACTATCACTTGGGACGAGCTAGTTCCAATGGTTTTGGACTAGGAGGAGCGGTTCAAAACAGGGAAGAAGTCAACTCCGAAGCCTTGACCGGTTCTTCTGACAACAACAAGAAACAGAAGGGTAAGAAGAAAAGCAACAACACCAAAGACAAGAAGAGTGATGCCGAGCGTGACGCCTTGAAGGCAGAATGACATTGCAACAATTGTGGTGAGAAGGGACATTATTGGAGGAAGTGTCCACAGCGAGTTGGAGAGGCTTCGACTTTCTCGACGGCAGTGGTTCAGTCTCCGGCCTTTGTTCATTTGGAGATTCTCCCCTTGACAAACTCTTCAGGGACATCGGAGGCCATGACGACTCTTGCGGGTCGAGACAATCACGATTGGATCCTTGACAGTGGTGCCTCACGACACATGACATCTTCGAAGGATCTTTTGTCCAACATGCGACGACACTGTGGTACCATCTTCATTGGCGACAAATTTGAAATTCCTATTCACAACGAGGGTTCCATGGAGCTCATTCTCGACGGCAGAGGAGATATGCATACCTCCAAGGTACTTTATGCTCCAAAGCTGGCATTTCATCTTAAGTGTGTGCACGAGGTGTGCAAGCTTGGCATGGATGTCACGTGACACATCCAACCCTATGTGTCCGTGGACAAGCTACAACATGACCAGGGTTCAGTTCAGTCAAGTCAGTCTAGAATAGGAAGTGATTTGGCACTTTTGTGAGTATGTTCGTAGACCGTGCATGACCAGTCACTTAGATTAGATGCATATCCTCTGGTTGCACACAGCATGATCATCAGCATTCCCATCAGAATCCATCAAGGGAATTTTCCAGTGCATGAAACCTATTTTCCCTATTTTTTGACAATTTTCACTTATTTATTAAGTGACTTTTGTTGGGAACTAGGTAGGGCAATTTTGCTAAGATAATACATAAGCAAACCAGAGCTAGCACTTTCTGGCAGAAGAAGAAGGAGAGCATCAGGCACTCAGTGCACCAGGCCTCTGGAGACCCTTCTCAGCAAGACGACCCCCCCTTCAACCTAGCGTTTTTGAGCCCTACAGCCAGCAATTTTCAGCAGGAATTCCAGCGTTTCCAGCCAAGGTATTCCAGCGTTTCCAGCCAAGGTATTCCAGCGTTTTCAGCCAAAGGATTCCAACGTTTTTCCGCAGCGTTTTTGGACAGCCAAGCAGTGACGGAAAGGGACCTGCAGCCAGCGTCTTCATGACCATTAAGTCAGCATTCAAGCACTCAGATTTCAGCATTAGCCTCGTCTTCGTCGTCCACACCGTCGACCTCGACATAGCCCCATTAGAATTGCATAAGCCATTGTACTAGATTGTGCAATCAATAGTAGACCACCCTCGCCATTGAGAGTGGGGCCCTTGGTGGAGGGTTTTACAACATTTCTGGTGTCGTATTCTCTTCTCTCTCTATCTCTCAGTCTCAGCACCTTCACGCACAGTGTCCGTTCACTTTGTTTGTATCCATTGCACTCTCTCATTAAAGAACGGAAGGCTCTCCCTTCCGTAAGTAAAAGGAACCCTTAAGCACAGTTCGAAGCACTATCTTGAGCAAAGTTCAACATTCATTCCGCTGCACCTTACATTGGTATCAAAGCTTTGGCAGTGTTCTGTATCACTCAAGGAAAGAACCAAAAGAACCACATTTTTTTTTTGCTTGTTGCGGTCGCACGTAACCCAAGACCACTTGGGCATGTCGATTTTTAATCGTGTTTTTGAAGAGTGACAGGAAACCCAAGAAAGAAGGGCTTGTGAAGCCTCCCCTTGTGCCTCTTTTCACTCATTGAGAGCGGACCGTGCACTTAGCGGCATGCCACTCGCGTGAGGTGGGAAAAAGCAACCTTGGTGTGAGCGCAAGGCCGCCAAGGGGTGTGCCCGCGGAAAAGAGCAGAACTCGGGTGAAGAGAAGATCCTTCTCTAACACATTGCAAGCGAAAGAAGACCCTCAATACTCAAGAACTCAAGACCCCCAAGAACCCAAGAACCCAAGACCCACAAGACCCCAAGCTCCTTGTGAACTTCAGAACCAAAGATCACAGTGTATGGTCATCACCTGAAGCGGAATGGATACTTCGCATAGGGTCAGGAAAGGGTCAGGAAAACCACCATGGAGGTTTTCCTGACCCTTCCCCGACGCAAAATCCTATGGAGGCGTTGGTTAAGTCGATGATGGAGATGGCACAACAACAAGAAAGAAATCGCGTTGCGATGGCACAACTAGAAAGAAAAGCAGAACGACAG
Source organism: Adiantum capillus-veneris (assembly GCF_014529385.1). Classification (NCBI taxonomy): domain Eukaryota; kingdom Viridiplantae; phylum Streptophyta; class Polypodiopsida; order Polypodiales; family Pteridaceae; genus Adiantum; species Adiantum capillus-veneris. The sequence goes on along the minus strand of NC_140932.1, from coordinate 145,814,548 downwards.
GAAGCCTTGGAGCGTGAACGCCAACTCCGACAAGAAACCTTGGAGCGTGAGCGTGATCAAGCGCACTTGGCGGCTGAAGAAAGACAGGCAGAGCGTGCGGCACAGAGTGAACAACGCATGCAAGAGTTTGTACGACATGTTCTCGCCTCGAAGTCCGAGCCAGCCAAAGATGTTGGTAGTTCATCAAGTGGCGCAAGCTGAGATTCGGACTCCAACAACCCAGTCACAGAGAAGATCCAACTCTATAAGTAATGATGGTAAGATGGATGCCACGGTTATTCATTCTTGGTTGCATCAATTTAATGCTTATTTTGCGACAACTAAGAAGACAGGAAATAGCAAGGTTTTGACGGCAGCCATGTACCTTGCTGGTGATGCCATAAATTGGTACCACGCATGGCAAGAGGCACAGTTGGCCGCGCACCTAGAGGAAGCCGACGAATTCACGCCTCTTTCCTTCAATTGGGCCGATTTCCAAGACAAGCTCAAGGCGCGGTTTATGCCACCACAGTACCTAGCACGATTGAAGGACGATTGGCTCGGTCTCAAGCAAAATGGTATGCCAGTTATGTCTTTCTCTAATCGTGTTTTGCAGCTCGGCACTCAATTACGCAAATCGGAAGCGGAGCGCAAGGAGGCCTTCCTTTATGGATTGGACGAGTATATCAAGGATGATGTCGAGGTGTCGATTCAATCGATCTCAACAAAGCGGTAGCGATTGCTTTCGCGTAGGAGATGAAGCACAACATGGGAAAGCCTAAGCAAGACAAGACTTCCACAAGTACCTCTCAGACTTCTCAGAACCCTCAGAACGGTAAGAACGGTAAGAATGGCAAGAACGGTAACTCTTCTGACGAATCTTCCAATAGTCTCTCAAAAAAGAACTCTTCCAATGAACCTAAGGGTAAAGCTAACAAATTGCTAAAAAGGTAGCACAAGGAATTTTAGGAGGATACATAACGCTGGAAGAGCAAAGCACTTATTCTAAGGAAGGTCGTTGTTTTCATTGTCACATTAAGGGTCACATAAAAAGAACATGTCCTAAGCTTGAATCAAATGAATCTAAAGAATCCACAAAACCCACTTCCTCTGTCAATGCAATCAATGGCAACACGAGTGTGCCCCGAGTTTCTCATGACCCTCCCATTGATGAGTCTCTCATTAAATGTTATGGTCATATGACGGGGGAGCGTTTTGTCATATTGTTTGACCCAGGCAGTATGCATGATGTGATTAGTCCCTCTCTTGTTGAGAGAGTCCGCCTAGAGGTTAGTCAGAAATCTCCTCTTGAGGTCTCTGGCTTCGCTCCCGGTATGGACTCTCTCATCACGAAAGAGTGCCTTGATGTGTTGTTTACAGTTCAACAAGCTGCTTTCTGTAGAAATTTTTTTGTCTCTCCTCTCTCAGGATGTGATGATTTTGGGCATTTGATGGTTTCGTGAGCATAACCCTCTCATTGATTGGGCGGAAAATCCGTTCACTTTCAATGCCAAAAGTGACTCTCCCATTGTCATTCGTGGAGAGCAAGTTGTTCATTCTCCATTTCTCATTTCTAATATGTAGGCGAAGATTGAACGGATTCAGGAGAAGCAGACTATCTCAGTCTCTTAGTCTCCAAAGCTTGACACACAGGATTTGCATGATTATGATAAGCATGATAATTTGAATGATAATGATGAGCATGATGATTTGGATGACAATGACAAGCATGATGATCAAGATGTGTTTTCTCACAAGCATGATGATTTGTATGATCAAGACGTGATTGTTCCCAAGGATGATGGTTTAGTTGATGCTTTTTCTAGCGAAGCTAACCTCGTTGCAGATTCGATCAATCACGGAGAATTGATCTTGGCTTTCGAGTCAAGGTCCACAGCACGCCCACAGGCAGATTCCATCGATCCCGACGAACCGATCTTGGCTCTTGCACAGGAAGTACTATGTGTTGGAATGATTTGTCAGCAGGCATTGTTCGAGTGTTTCATTCGTGATCGTTTCTTGTATTTTAGTTAGCGTCTTTATGTGATCCCTTTTCCTAGACATGACATATTGTACGTTGAGAACATTTCACTCATGAATGAGCATGGATGTATGCGGATTATTCATAAAAAGCTGAAAAGTATGCATTCAAGGAAGTCACTTCCATGTCTTTTCCTTGGCACGACAGAGTTGTAGAAAGAGCACATGAAAGTATGAGCACCAAGCATGGGCATTTCCATTGTGAATTGCTACAGATGATTGATTTAGATCAGAAGACAAGATTCGATCTCATTGTTTGCGTGTGTTTGATGAACAGTTTGGCATTCCGTCTATTTGTTCATCTACATTGCATGCACAGTCTTTGAGGAAGACAAGATTTTTCCTAGTCACTTTACATGGAATAGGTATGTTCATGTTTTTGTGTTGGGAGTGGTTTCAGGAATTTTCAGCCATGGAGATTCTTGAAGAAGGTGGACCTACGTTCATAAACAGAGTTGAAGCATTGAAGGAGCTACCAATGACTTTGTGTCGCTTTCGGCGCGGCCCAAAGAAGCAAGCGTTGCAGACCTTTATGAAGTTCAAGTATCGCATGACCCACCCATCAGAGTGGGCAAGCGAAGAGTCCTTTCCAAGATTTCGGATGGTATTGGCGATCTCCCTCGATGCCATGCAGTTCGGTACCGGTACCTCACTTTGAAAAGGAGGGGATGTCACGTGATACATCCAACCCTATGTGTCCGTGGACAAGCTACAGCATGACCAGGGTTCAGTTCAGTCAAGTCAGTCTAGAATAGGAAGTGATCTGGCACTTTTGTGAGTCTATTCGCAGACCGTGCATGACCAATCACTTAGATAGATGCATATCCTCCGGTTGCACACAGCATGATCATCAACATTCCCATCAGAATCCATCAAGGGAGTTTTCCAGTGCATTAAACCTATTTTCTCTATTTTTTGACATTTTCACTTATTTATTAAGTGACTTTTGTTGGAAACTAGGTAGGGCAATTTTGCTAAGATAATATATAAGCAAACCAAAGCTAGCACTTTCTGGCAGAAGAAGAAGGAGAGCATCAGACACTCAATGCAGCAGGCCTTTGGAGACCCTTCTCAGCAAGACGACCCCCCCTTCAACTTGGCGTTTTTGGAGCCCTACAACCAACGATTTTCAGCAGGAATTCCAGCGTTTCCAGCCAAGGTATTCCAGCGTTTTCAGCCAAAGGATTCCAACGTTTTTCAGCAAACCAGCGACCAGCAAGGCAGCGTTTTTCCGCAACATTTTTGGACAGCCAAGCAGTGACGGAAAGGGACTTGCAGCCAACGTCTTCATGAGCCATTAAATCAGCATTCAAGCGCTCAGATTTCAGCATTAGCCTCGTCTTCGTCGTCCACACCGTCGACCTCGACATAGCCCCATTAGAATTACATCAGCCATTGTACTAGATTGTGCAATCAATAGTAGACCACCCTCGCATCGAGAGTGGGGCCCTTGGAGGAGGGTTTTACGTCGCTGGTGTCGTATTCTCTTCTCTCTCTATCTCTCAGTCTCAGCACCTTCACGCACAATGTCCGTTCACTTTGTTTGTATCCATTGCACTCTCTCATTAAAGAACGGAAGGCTCTCCCTTCCGTAAGTAAAAGGAACCCTTGAGCACAGTTCGGAGCACTCATCTTGAGCAAAGTTCAACATTCATTCCGCTGCACCTTACAATGGAGGTGATCTTTACAAAGGATTCGGTATCTATTCGGGATTGGCAATCCGGCAAGGAGGTCAAAGGGGGCTCGGTAGAGAACAGACTCTATAGGCTCCATGCTCTTTCTTCATCGACATGGATACCACGCGTGATCTTTGGCATTACAGGTTTGGTTGTAAGGTGCAACAGAAGTGAATGTTGAACTTTGCTCAAGATGAGTGCTCGGAACTGTGCTCAAGGGTTCCTTTTACTTACGGAAGGGAGAGTCTTCCGTTCCTTTAGTGAGAGAGTGCAATGGACACAAACAAAGTGAATAGACACTGTGAATGAAGGTGCATGAGACTGAGAGATAGAGAGAGAAGAATACGACACCAGAAAGTTGTCAAACCCTCCTCCAAAGGCCCCACTCTCTATGGCGAGAGCGGTCTACTTATGATTGCACAAATCTCTACAATGCTCAGACTTGCCGACGATGTCGATGACGACGAGACGGGCTGAAATCTGCAAATCTTTATCTGCTGAATTCTGACTCTATGTAGATGACGATATCGATGACAACGATGTGACGACAACGCGCTGAAAATGCAGATGCTGAAATCTGCGTTTCCCGAGCTGAATCTGCAAACTTCGCAGGATCTGACCGTGCAGCGAGGATCTGCTGTAGGAAGGTGAGATCTGCGAGGTTTGGGGGTTTTGCTATGGAAACTGACTGCTGAAAACTGAAAACGGTGGTCTATGGGCTGATTCTATCGCGAAGATCTGCAAAGCACTGGATGTCTTGCTGCTCCAAAAACGCTAGGGCTGAATTCTGTTGCTGGGGGGAATCTACTAACGCTAGGGCTGATCTACTGTCGTGAAGTCGTTCTGCTGTGTCTGCTAATGCCGAAGCTGCTCTGCAATGCAAAAACGCCAAGGTTGATCTGTTTTGCAAAAACACTAGCTTGATGCTGTGTTGCAAAAACGCTAGGCCATGTTGGGGGGTTCTGCTGAGAAGGTGCCTGTTGAGCAAGGTGCTCATGCTGCCTCTTCTGCCAGAAAGTGCCAACTTTGGTTTGCTTATATATTATCTTAACAAAATTGCCCTACCTAGTTTCCAACAAAAGTCACTTAAAAATAATAAGTGAAAAATGTCAAAAATAGAGAAAATAGGTCTATGCAGTGTGATGGGTTCTGATGGAAATCTGATTGTCATGCTGTGTGCAACCAGAGGATATGCATCTAATCTAAGTGTCTGGACATGCACGGTCTGCGAACACTCACAAAAGTGCCAGATCACTTCTTATTCTAGACTGACTTGATTGAATTAAAACATGGTCATGCTGTAGCTTGTCCACGGACACATAGGGTTGGATGTGTCACGTGACATTGGTCCTTTGAACAGTGATGCTCTTCGGCTTGCTTTTCGTGAGCATATTGCTTACATGCTTACCAGATGTTGGGAGTAAGCATTGGAAATGTATTACGTGCATTCGTGGGAAACAACATCGAGAATCTATCCCGAGGCTTGCTACAAGTCGAGCCATTGCCGTATTGAAGTTGGTTCACACCGATCTTTGTGGACCTATGCAGACCCCTTCCCTCGGCAAGCTCTCTATTTCATGTTATTGGTGGATGATTTCAGCGGTTATATTTGGGTATATTTTCTACAGCACAAGCACGAGGCATTTGGCCTCCTCAAGAATTGGCGTACTCTTGTGGAGAAGGAAAGTGTCACGTGACACATTCAACCCTTTGTGTCCGTGGCCAAGCTACATCATGACTAGGGTTCGGTTAAGTCAAGTCAGCTAGAATAGGAAGTGATCTGGCACTTTTGTGAGTCTATTCGCAGACCTTGCATGTCCAGACCACTTAGAGTAGATGCATATCCTCTGGTTGCACACAACATGATCATTAGCATTTCCATCAGAATCCATCAGGAGCATTTTCTAGTGCATAGAACCTATATTTCCCTATTTTTGACATTTTTCACTTATTGTTATAAGTGACTTTTGTTGGGAACTAGTAGGGTAATTTTGCTAAGGTAAGATATAAGCAAACCCTAGGCTAGCATTCCACTGCAGAAGAGGCAGCAAGAGCATTGCTCAACAGGCACTTATCAAGCAAGAACCATCAAAGCCCAGTGTTTTGAAGGCTCCCCACTTCAGTGTTTTTCAAGCATCAAGCCAGCGTTTTCAGCCCATGACCTTGGCGATCTTCAACAGAATTATACGGCGCTTTTGCAGCCTCTGCACCAGTGTTTTTGACCCAGCCAGGCTAGCATGTTTACAGCCCTGCAGGTCAGCGAATTCAGCCCATACAGATCTCTGATTTTCAGCCCCCTGCAGAGCAGCGTTTCCAGCCTTTCGGATCAGGGTTTCTCAGCAGTAGAACCAGCAGCAAGGCAGCGTTTTTCTTCAGCAATAAACCAGCAGCAAGGCAGCGTTTTACTTCAGCAGTACAACAGCAGCAAAACCAGCGTTTTACAGTAAATCCATCGTCATCGTTGTCCGCACCGTCGACCTCGGCATAGCAGCACTTAGACTGATACCTTGCACTTTCCTTCAAGGGTGAATCTGGGTATATCCTGGATTCATCTAGGTATATCATTGCATCAGCCCCTTGTATCAGATTGTGCAATCAATAGCATAGACCTCCCTCGCCATCGAGAGAGGGGCCCTTGGAGGAGGGTTTGACAACTTGCCTGGTGTCGTATTCTCTTCTCTCTCTATCTCTGTCTCAGCACCTTCATTCACAATGTCCATTCACTTTGTTTGTGTCCATTGCACTCTCTCACTAAAGGAACGGAAGGCTCTCCCTTCCGTAAGTAAAAGGCGGAGCACTCATCTTGAGCAAAAGTTCAACATTCACATCCAGTGCACCTTACATTGGTATCAGAGCTTTGGCAGTGTTCTGTATCACTCAAGGAAAGAACCACAAGGACCACATAATTTTTTTTGCTTGTTACGGTGGCACGTAACCCAAGTCCTCTTGGGCGTGTTGATTCCTAATCGTGTTTTTGAAGAGTGACAGGAATCCCAAGAAAGAAGGGCTTGTCCAGCCTCTCCTTGTGCCTCTTTTTACTCATTGAGAGCGGACCGTGCACTTAGCGGCCGGCCAATCGCCGTGAGGTGGGAAAAAGCACCCTTGGTGTGAGCTCAAGGCCGCCAAGGGGTGCACCCGCAGAAAAGAGAAGAGCTCGGGTGAAGAGAAGATCCTTTCCTAACACAGATTGCAAGCGAAAGAAGAACCGTAAGAACCTCAAGACCCTCAAGAACCTAAAGAACCCAAGGACCCAAGACCCACAAAAACCCAAGTTTCTCGTGAACTTAAGGACCCAAGATCTCAGAGTATGGTCATCACTTGAAGCGGAATGGATACTTCGCATGAGAGTGATGAGCATGAAAGTAGAGAAGAAGAATTTTCCCCACCAGGAGGTTTTTCTAACCCTCTCCCTTCGATTGCACTAACTTCTATAAAGGCTTTCGACATGATGATGATGAACATAAAGTTAGAACGTGAAGCAAGACAAGCAGAAAGAAAGGCCGACTTTGAGCGTGCGCGTGAGCAAGCACGCTTGGCGGCCAAACAGAGAGCCCAACAGATGCAAGAGTTGTTTCGACTCTTTTCTAGTGTGCATGCACAGATTGCAAAGGATCAGGAGAAGGAGACTTTGAGTCTCTTCTTTTCCAAAGCATGACACAGGATTTGCATGATGATTTGAATGATACTGATAAGCATGATGAATTAAATGGCAATGACAAGCATGATGATTTGCATGATCAAGATGTGATTTCTCACGAGCATGATGATTTGAATGAAGATGATGTGATTGTTCACAAGGTTGATGTGTTAGTTGATCCTTTCTCTAGTGAAGCTAACCTCATTTCAGATTCGATCAATCACGAAGAACCGATCTTGGCTCTCGAGTCGAGGTCCAAAGAACCCCCTCAGAAAGAACCCCCTCACGAAGAACCGATCTTGGCTCTCGAGCCTAGGTCCAGAGAACCGTCACAGGAAGTATTATGTGTACGAATGATTAGTCAGCACGCATTGTACGAGTGTTTCATTCGTGATCGTTTCCTAATATTTTAATCAGCTTCTTTATGTGATCCCTTTTCCTAGGCATGACATATTGTATGTTGAGCACGATTCACTCATTAATGAGTACAGATGTATGCAGATTTCTCATGAAAAGATGAAATGTTTGCATTCAAGGAAGTCACATTCCATGTCTCTTCCTTGGCACGACACAGTCGTGGAAAGAGCACAAGAAGGATTGAGCATCAAGCATCGGCATTTCCATTATAAATTGCTACAGTTGATTGATTTAGATCAGAAAGACAAGATTCGATCTCATTGTTTGCGTGTGTGTGGTGAACGGTTTGGCACTCCGTCTATTTGTTCATCTACATTGCATGCACAGTCTTTAGAGAAGACGAGATTTTTTCCAGTCACTTTACATGGAATGGGTATGTTTATGTTTTTGTGTTGGAAGTGGTTTCAAGAATTTTCAGCATCGGAGATTCTCGAAGAAGTTGAACGCATGACTATAGACGAAGTTGAAGCATTGAAGGAGCCCCAAAAGACTTTGTGTCGCTTTTGGTGTGGCCCAAAGAAGCAAGCGTTGCAGACCTTTATGAAGTTCAAGTATCGCATGTCCCACGCATCAGAGGGGGCCGGCGAAGAGTCCTTTCCAGGATTCCGGATGTTATTGGCGATCTCCCTCGACGCCATACAGTTCGGTACCAGTATCTCACTTTGAAAAGGAGGGGATGTCATGTGACACATCCAACCCTATGTGTCCGTGGACAAGCTACAGCATGACCAGGGTTCAGTTCAATCGAGTCAATCTAGAATAGGAAGTGATCTGGCACTTTTGTGAGTCTGTTCGCAGACCTTGCATGTCCAGACACTTAGAGTAGATGCATATCCTATGGTTGCACACAACATGATCATCAGCATTTCCATCAGAATCCATCATAATCCATCAGGAGCATTTTCTAGCGCACAGAACCTATATTTCCCTATTTTTGACATTTTTCACTTATTATTTAAAGTGACTTTTGTTGGGAACTAGGTAGGGCAATTTTGCTAAGGTAATATATAAGCAAACCCTAGGCTAGCATTCCATAGCAGAAGAGGCAGCAGGAGCATTGCTCAACAGGCACTTCTCAAGCAAGAACCATCAAAGCCCAGCGTTTTGGAGGCCCCCACTTCAGCGTTTTTCAAGCATCAAGCCAGCGTTTTCAGCCCATGACCTTGGCGATCTTCAACAGACTTATACGGCGCTTTTGCAGCCTTTGCACCAGTGTTTTTGACCCAGCCAGGCTAGCATGTTTACAGCCCTGCAGGTCAGCGAATTCAGCCCATACAGATCTCTGACTTTCAGCCCCCTGCAGAGCAGCGTTTCCAGCCTTTCGGATCAGTGTTTCTCAGCAGTAAAAGCAGCAGCAAGGCAGCGTTTTTCTTCAGCAATAAACCAGCAGCAAAACCAGTGTTTTACAGTAGATCCGTCGTCATCGTTGGCCTCAGCATAGCAACACTTAGACTCATTGCATCAGCCCCTTGTATCAGATTGTGAATCAATAGCATAGACCTTTCTTGCCATCGAGAGAGGGGCCCTTGGAGGAGGGTTTGACAACTTGCCTGGTGTCATATTCTCTTCTCTCTCTATCTCTCAGTCTCAGCACCTTCATTCACAGTGTCCATTCACTTTGTTTGTGTCCATTGCACTCTCTCACTAAAGGAACGGAAGGCTCTCCCTTCCGTAAGTAAAAGGAACCCTTGAGCATCGTTCGGAGCACTCATCTTGAGTAAAGTTCAACATTCACATCCGCTGCACCTTACAGAAAGCATTCAAGTGTTGAAGACTATTCGATCGGACAAAGGTGGGGAGTTTACCTCCAATGTTTTTTTTCAGTTTTGTACGGACTATGGCATCAAGCGAGAGCTTGCAAATACCAATTCACCTTCAGAGAATGGAGTTGTGGAGCGGAAGAATAGGACAGTGGTAGAAATGGCACGGACCATGCTTGAGCATCGAGATTTACCAAAGTCCTTATGGGCCGAGGCAGTTGGCGGCAACTGTCCACACCATAAACCAATCTCCAAGCTATTCAGTTCCTAAGAAGACACCATTTGAAGCCTATTTTGGTAAGAAGCCCGATGTCTCTCATTTTCAAATTTTTGGGAGCGATGCCTATGTCCATGTACGGAAGGAGCAAAGAGGGAAGTCTGACCCCAAGACCCGGAGAATATTTTTTGTGGGATATCGACTTTATGTGGGATATCGACTTTATGATCTCGAGAAGAAGGATGTTGTACTCAGTCGTGATGTTACCTTCGACGAGATCTTACCTCTAGAGGAGGCTTCCGCTCCCAAGCCTTCACAACAATCTCCGACTTGCGGATACTTGGAGACCCGGATTTTGATTTGCCTATTGATGAACCCTCTTCTCCTACCCCTGTCCCTCAGGCTTCGGAGGAGTATGCACCCATTCTCGATGATGCAGATGATAGTGGTTCTCATCATAGTGCCGAGTTAGAGCCAGCTATACCTATAGCTCCTCCCACGGGGAGTAAGCCTGACAAGTTGCCGAAGTGGCTATTGGAGACTCTGCGAGATGCAACAACCTCAGATTTTCCATCCAATTGGCGTGAAGCCGGTACCACACGACGCTCGTAGTGACTTCGACTTGCTGAGGTGGATGAGCCTTTACTTCAGGTGAACTATGCTCTGATGTCTACAGTGATTAAGGACAAAGATCGTCTTATAGTTGAGGAGGCACGTTGTGGAAGCTGGCTATGTAGAAAGAACTTGATTCCATCAAGAAGAACAACACTTGGGTGTTGGTTCCTCGGCGCGGAAAGTGATTGGTGTCAAATGGGTCTGCATGACCAAGTACAAATGTGATGGTTCTTTGGACAAGCACAAGGCAAGACTAGTTGCCAAAGGCTTCTCCCAAAAACCTTGTGTAGACTACGAGAAGACCTTTGCACCGATCGTACGAATGGCGACTATATGGAACTTTTTTGCCCTTGTTGCCTTTTTCAGGTGGCCGGTTTTTCAGATGGATGTTGTTTCGGCATTCCTCAATGGTGATGAGAGGAGGAGGTTTATGTGGAACAACCTCCAGGGTTCGAGGATCCAATTTTTGTAAGTTTATGTCCCGGAAAATGCAAGCACCTTTTCAGGTTTGCCTAGACGTTAAAGTGTAACCATTGCATGTCAAGCTATCACATTGCCAATGTTTTTTTACTTTAAGCCTTTTCTTCCATGGTCATATAAGGTGCTCACTTTACGTACTCAGTGTATTGATTCTTGCAACAAAATGAAAGCACTTTCACAAGAAGGAACTTCTTAGTTTGTTTGAGGGAGCGTATGATTCGAACAAAGCATATGGGAGGAGCTGCTATTGGAGACTTTAAAAATCATGTAATAGCATGTAGCGGACTTTCTTGTTGGAAAGGTATTTCGTTCAGCCTTGGTCCAAAATGGCGAGTCATTTAAGAACGAGTGGATGAACATCAAGATGCACATAAAGGCATCAATTGCATGCCCTTTGTGAGATGCTCTTTCATGGTAACTTGAGTTTTTTTATTATTGTCGTGATGCATGGCATACAAATATTCTAGCCAATTCGAAAAACACCATTTGGCCATTGAAAGGTGATTGGTTGATTTGGGATCATGCACTTTGGATGTTTTGCCAGCAAGTGGTCTGTGTGCACTTCTGGAAATTCCTTGTGGATATAGCAATCTTTGTGAAAAGCCACTCAGTAAATAACATCATTTCCTATTCTTCCTTTTGTGGAGTCGAATGAGCCTTGGTTGGATTGACAACTTCGTCCTTGAGCATCTGCAAATAAATGCTATTGTCTTTGCCTTGAAGATCATAAATAGTGCAAAAGGCAATCAATTATAGAAAGAGAGGGAGGAATTTGAGTCTTGGTGGAAGACACTCGGTTTAGATGTTAGCTTTCTTTTCTGCCATAGAAAGCTGAAGTGTTTTTTAGCGCATGATAATGGGGGGCTACAGGTTAATCGTAGCTTGCAATTGAGAAGAATTCCCAAAGGTCCTTTGTTCTATTTTAAAAAAACATATGGTCATGGATTTCTTTCTTGTTGGGTGTGGCTCGTGGGGTTCGGGCGTTTCTTTCCACCCTACGGGAGAGGATAATTGGTGATCTCGTGTAGCCTCAAATTTAATCTTTCATCATTTGTCACAAAGACGGAAGCGTAAACTAACATTTAAATGAAAATCATAAATTCAAGAGAACTGAGAGCTGAGAGAAAAGTTTGATACATCATTGGGGACCAAAAGATGGGCAGCCCCCCCGCCCTCCCCCCCCCCCAAATAAAGAGAGTATCTTTATTACCAAGGGAGAATCTTTACAAGCGCAGGAACGGAGCAAACACCTATTCTCAATTCTATTCTTGCTACTGACTGAGAAAGTGTACCCACTCTCTATCTCCTAAGAAGATTTCTCCTCTTCTGTGAGACCTTTTGGAAGTTCTTAATTAAAAACGTTAATCCTCCAAAATAACCTTGGAAGCTCTCACAAACAAGAGTCTATCTTCCAAAAAACCTTCTTGGAAGCTCTCATAGAAGAGAGTCTATCTTCCGCTAGCTGGTGCCCTTCATGCTTAATCATTCATGCAATGAACACCAGAGAAAACAAGCAAAATGCGCGATACGCTTGCTTTAATTTTCTGCACATAACTCGAAATTATTACGTGTGCACGTTCTAATGTTGAAACGGAGGCGATGGAATTGCATCAAACTTTTGTGTATGCGTAGGATAAATAGAGAAAACTGAAATTCTATAAGTGCTCTGTTGAAAATCGCCCTAATTGAGATGATCAGGGGTTGAAAACAGAGAAATTACAGCCATTACGTCCTAGGAAGAGAGTGTTTGCTGCAACTTCTTGCGACAAAACTTCTCGAGAAGGTGGCTATGGCTGTGAGAGCCCTTGTTTTAGACAATGGGAGCTCAGAACTACTACATATGTCACAAGGGGCTGCTCTCAAGCTCTAATGGAGAGCTTCACCGCGTAGAGCACGCTCACATTAGGGATAGGAGCATTGCCAACCCCTAAAGAGAGGGGTGTTGCTCTTAAATAGAGAGAGAGAGAGAGAGAGAGAGAGAGAGAGAGAGAGAGAGAGAGAGAGAGAGATTGCATGAGTAAGTGGGCCACTTGACACACTTACTTTTAAAACTTGAAAACCCTTCAACTTTTAAATTTTAAAAGTTTCCAAGTCACTTGAACAATGTGCAACTAACTCACAAATTTTAACATTAATTCTTCCCTCGAGAACATCAAAGGTTCCCCGACAAAACTTTAAAACCCTTCAACTTTTAAATTTTAAAAGTTCCCAAGTCACTAAAACAATGTGCAACTAACTCACAAATGTTAACATTAATTCTTCCCACGAGAACAACAAAGTTTCTATGCTGCACGGGCATTGCTCTTGCATTACCTGTTCACACTTGTCCGGCCACTTGCCCGAGCACAAATAGTTAAAGTTAATTTAACTTACTTATCCTAAGGCCTTATTAAAACTAATGAAGGCCTTAGGATTATTGTTCTAAGGACCCCATCTCATTCCTGTGCTCGCACTGACCCGCATAATTTTTCTGAGCCTAAAATCTGAGGCTACCGTCTACCCCTTTTGAAGGCCGATTTCCCAATCACTAAGGCTTTAGGGTATTTTTTGCTAGGGTCTACGTGAGGTGTTCTAGTTGGCATTTACGCACACCTGAGGCCATAGAAATACTAATTCTATTCTGATGCGCACACAATTAGTTAAATAATTATTTTTGTAAAAAGATTTATTATTTACAAAATAATTATTTTTTAGTAAATTAATTAATTATTTACAAAGACTGATATTGTTACATCACCTCCTATTACACTCTTCATAAAACATGTTATAGATTATATATTTGGTCAAATTGCTTCTATATTTAATGGCCATATGCATGGGCCACACGAATCATTTCTTTGTATTGACTTGTCTTTTAAGTTCTACCACAATGCATGCACAACTTTGGTACATCATTGCATGACCCTTTGCCTTATAGAGTTTCCTGGATTTGAGTTCATGCTTCTGTTATCCAGATCATGGCTCGTACAATCTTGGGCTTTCTTGTATATGTTTTCCTGACAATGACACCCTTGCTGGTTTTACTGGACAAACTTTTTGAAACACACCAGAGAGGCTGCACGAGGGCAAGTGAGGTCGCTTGGAGCACTTCTCAGTCTAGTTCATGCAACCCAGAAGGGAGAACAAATTTCTTTTCGCTATCCTCGTCATACTAACCTTTCGTTGACAAGAAATAAAGTTGCTATGAGTGTGTTTGCAGGCGGTGGAAGAAGGCTCTATTCCTGGTCCTCGTATATTGTTTAGTGGCGCTGCACTCTCGCAGACTGGTGGCCATGGTGATTTCCGCCTGCCAAGTGAAGACCAACTTTGTGGTTGCAGCTGCTCAAGAAGCTCAGTCAATCTTGGGAGGGTGTGTGATGGAGTACCTGAAGTACGAAAAGCGGCTAGAGATGAACTAAGGAAGGGAGCCAGTCAATTGAAAATTATGGCTTCTGGAGGAGTGGCTTCTCCTACTGATCACGTGAAAAATCTTCAGGTTACAATGGATTTATTCTGCAGTCGTTTCCAGAATGTACATGCGAGATTTCCTTTGAAGTGTCCTAACTGAACGTTGTGAATGCAGTTCTCCGCAGAAGAAATATCTGCAGTTGTAGAAGAAGCTAAGAATGTTGGAGCATATGTCTGCGCTCATGCATACACTGCAGCCTCTGTCAAGCGAGCCTTGGAACTCGGTATACGAAGCATTGAACATGGAAATGTAAACGTCAACCGGTTGAACTAGACTTCAAACTCTCTCTGTGATGGAACTGTATTTGCATTGGAAATCTCTTTTCATCAGAAAGCTTGTGAGCTTTGTGTGTGACCTCTCTTGGTGAGTCTTTATGTTTTTTGTCGCTAGCCTATCAAATAATCTAGGTTTCGGTTGCAGTTTGTAGACAATGAATGCTTAGACTTGATGAGAAGTAAGGGTGCTTTTCTTGTTCCAACGCTGGTCACATATGACTGTATATGCCGTCATGGTGAGGCTGCAGGGATGCCCAAGGCAATAGTAAACAAGGTGACTAAAGCTTTAAGACCGAATTTTGTTTTCGTTGGAATTTTCTCCTGTTAAAAGTTGTTTGTGTTATGACTTGTGCAGGTGGCCGACCTTCTTGAATGTGGGATTGAAGCTTTGGCCTCAGCAGAGGAAACAGGTGTTAATATCTGTTTTGGAACTGACCTTCTTGGCTCTATGCATGATCACCAACTGGAGGAGTTCAAGCTGAGATCGAAAGTGCTATCAGCTGCTTCCATCCTGAGGTCAGCCACGTCAACATGTGCCAAACTTTTCTGCATGGAAGGTAAAGTGGGCGTGATTGCAGAAGGCGCTTACGGTGATTTGCTTGTCCTGGAGAAGAATCCTGTTACTGACATCCATTTGATGCTAGATCCTAACAACATGACCATGATAGTGAAGGAAGGTGAGATAGTTAGCTCCAAGACTTTGATTCCTAGAGTGCTGGACACTGGATGCATAATCAAGCAATTTGAAGGCAGCTGAGGTACCTAGTAACTCTTGCATAAAATGGAGCTAGGTACAACATAGTCTATTTCACTCCTGAATTTGTTTGGTCCGCAATTCCGTGCGGCCATGTCCATCTGTACAGATATTCTTGTAAAGAGAGACTATGTCTATGCTCAACCAATTATATCTATATGTATGAATTCTACCCATTACTGTGTATGCAAACTGAAAGGAAGAGGTTTTTTACATTGTTTAAACCGTACACTCTTGAATTTTCTCCTTTTTACTCGAGATCGAAGAATAATGTAGTGGGGCAGAACCTTTTTGTTGGTGAGTATTTACTGGCAAATCATAGTTAGCTCGTTTAGGAAAAACACAATTAGACCTATTAACTTTTCATTTACATGACAAAATCATGCACGAAGTTTTTTAAATTAATTGAATTGCATACAAAGCTACGTTTTTTCTGTGAGTTTGCTCTGAATAATAATTGCACTAACTGAGAAGAGCTTCAAAATACCAAAATTTACTTAATATTAGTATTTTAAACTTAGTTTCTTTTGTTTCTAATGTGTAGTAAGCAGGGACACTAGAATTCAAAACGAATTACGTTTTTAATAAGGATTTATACAAGTTTTTTCCTGAGAAGTGCCTGCGTGGACAGAAAGCACACGCCAGGATAACTTTTTATCCTAGGAGTCTTGAACCATAAGACTCGTCAAAAATATGAATGAGCTCTTTTTTTCCTCCCTTAAAAGCCCAGGAGTATGTGTTATGATAGACACAAAATGTACATAGGGTTTACTATACGGTACTTAATACAAAATTTCATATTTTTCAATCAAGAATAGCTCCGGTAGGGGACAAGACAAGTAGTAGCCGCATGAAGTTCATAGGGGAGGGAATTTATTGCTGTCTGAAAGCATGTCCTTCCTCGAGCCTATGCTTGATACTATGAAGACCCCCTTCCTGCCCCCCCCCTTCATCCAATGGGCATAATTTTCTTCTTTGATCTCAGCAACAACCTGGCTCATGAAGAGACTCATAGAGCTCTGCAACATCTTTCAAAACAGATCACTTCACTTTTTTTCCCACCATTATGGGCCTCCTATGAAAACTTTTCAAAAGGCTCTTGTTGGCATTGCTTGCTTGTAGGAAGTGCTATAGGTGTGGTGCCTATCAAATGTTGTACACATTTTTAAGGCTTTTAGAAGCATGTTAGTGCTATAGGCATGATGCTTAGTGCTATAGGCATAGTGCCTATCAAATGTTGTACACACTTTTAAGGTTTTTAGAAGCATCTTAGTGCTTTGGGCATGCTGCCTATCAAATGTCGTACACATTTTTAAGGCTTTTAGAAGCTATTTTAAGTTGCTACTTTTCAACGTTCTTAATTTCAGCGATGCTTGTAATACAAATAGTGTTGGTGTAAATAAAGCTTTGAGATAGAGAGGACCTTCTGTAAATAAATATTTTTGATAGAGGACCTTTGTAAATATAGCGTTGTAGAGAGGGAGATAGAGGACCTTCTGTAGCTCCTTCTTGCTTACATTTGTTGTAGACTACCGTTGATGTAGAAATTGATGAATCTCTTATGAAGAGCAACTCCAAAATGTTCCAAATGTACGTCGACAAGCATTAGTCAAGTCGAAAGAGAGACCTGAGGAAGGTGTCATTGGGGGATTATGTGTTGCTTCCCTTCTCAAGCAGGGTAAAAGTGATCAACTCATTTTTGCTTCCTTACATAGCCCTAACTATAATATATATATATACATATATATATATGTATATATGTATATATACATATATATATATGTATATATACATATATATATGTATATATGTACGTATCCAAAACTCATTTTCAGCTTCTGTTTTTCAGCCAATCAATGCTCTCTATTCAAAACATATTCTCTTTGGATTTCCCTCCAAAAAAAAATCACCACTTGCCACATAAGCAAAAACTTGAGTGAGGGATGGCAAAAAATGACCGTTTTCAAAATTTTATTGAGAAAATCCTCTTTTCCTCTAAAACGTGTCCAATGTATATCTATATCAAAAAATCACTTTTTGGCCTCTATTTTTCTAACCTTATTTTTAAGCCCCTCTCTCTCTCTCTACCCCCCTCTCTCTACCCTCTCTTCTCCTATCTCTCTCTTGCACCCCTTCATCTCCCTCTTGATGCTTCAATTGCACGTAATGAAGCATTGCACCCTCATAAAGGTCACGATGGATGCATCAAGAAGAGTAAGGACACGTGTAACTACTTCATGTAGGTTGTTAGTCTCTTTTGATACCACTTTGATCATGTTGTTGGAAGGACTATGACTATTTCAAAAGCATGGTGTCCTAGTCACTAATACACTTTATTTATTGTACAAATCATGTTAGTCAATGGGAGGACTTTGGATGCTTTGCGGAATGAAGTGGAATGGCAAAGAAAGTAAGTTGTTTTGTCTCAATGTCTTTTTGACCATTTTGTTGCAAAGAACTTAGCAGTATATTTTGTTTTTCGCACAAATCATGCCAACTTAACAAAAAGGCTTAGGATGCCTTGCAACATGGACAAGAGTGGCCAAGTAATATTGTAAAGGTACACTTTGACCATGCCAATACAAGACAAAACTTTGTTGCTACTCACATAAACTAAAGCTTGAACTTAGTAATTTGCTTTGATTCTTGTATAAGTTGTGTCAATCTAATGGCAAGACTTTGCATAGAAAGAAGCACTGCAAAAAAAAGTAAGTTTCTTTGGTCCTGCTTAATAAGGCCATTGCAAGATGAAACTTTTTTTTAAAATCAATGCTATTGACATATAAACTAGAGTTTGAACTTACTAGTATGCTTGTTTCTTGTATAGATTATGTGACTTCAATGGGGAGACTTTAGGTGCCTTGTATCATGAAGTGGGCTGACAGGCCGTGTGCGTCAAGCGGTGCGGCTACGACGGGTGTGTTGACGAGAATCAATGGGGGGGTGTGTCGATGGGGGAACGACAACATTGTAACATGTTTATTCATTTTAACACATTGTCTCTTGGAAACATGCTCTTGTGAATAATAGCCGCTAAAGGGTCCCTATTGTAGCGCCAAACTTTTTTGTCTTTTCACCTTTCAATATTTTTTTAAGTGCTGGAAGTTTGTGGCAATGATTAGTTTGAGGTTCAAAATAAATGAGGGTATTTGAAAAGTTCAAAATAGAGGTATTGTATGAATAAATATATACATACATATGTAAAGCTTGCCTTGCTTTCTTCACTTGCTAACCTCTAACTCCTCCTCACTCTCTTTGCTCTACTAAGGATGCACAAAAAGGATTTAGCTTCATTTGAAAACACCATATGCTTGCAGTGGACTTAGTTGATAGCTAACAAGCTTACAATATACTTAGTTGTGATGGTGATAAGAGTAGAGATCTATAAGAGTGGAGATATGTTTAGTAGGGAGCTGAGCGACATTGATTATTAGCAATGCTAGCGTTTTGGTAGAGGCTTTCAAGGTGCAACTATGAGATATAGTAACATTCTTGGTTTTGTAATCAACTTCTTAAATCCCCTATTTGCAACCTTAGATGGTTTCTTCAAGTTCTTTACGAGTTGAAATACCAAATATCAATTCTAATTAAAGCTAATTAAAAAAAAGCTTCATCGAGTGTTTTTTAGGACTCATTTGACTTGAATTTATGAAGGGGTGAACTTTCCTTTTGGCCCCTTTACCCTTTTATTTATGTCTACCCCATTGAGCACTACCCCCAAAGCCAAAAAAAGGTTGTGTTTTGGAAATCACTTTTGTATTCATGTTTGCCAAAAATTGGAGGATCTTAATTATGTGCTAAGGGGATTCCAAACACACTCTATTGAGGTTTTGAAACTCTCTATTATTCTTCTTTCAAGCTTTTCTCTCCTTTAATATTATCTTTGGCACTGTGATGGCCAAAGCTCATTATCATGCCATTTGAGCCCATAGAGGAGGGAAAGTAGAATAGCTAAGGGTGTGTATTCCAAGAGAGTCGTTCTTGATCATGAACGAAACTCTCATGCTGAGAAGGGCAAGCCTAAAACTACATCTAAACCCTTCATCAAATCAATAGAGGTTTGAGTCAATATGGACATAGCATCAAAAGGTTTAGCAAAAACTTGAAATCCAAGCCCCCTCTATGGCAAAATTCATTGTAGGAACATAAAAACATGTGAATTTCCCCAGAACATTGTGGTTCAAAGTAGAATACAAGACCATAAACCTAGATGAATCTAGGACAATCCCAAAGGCTAAGTCATAAAGGCAAGTGCAAGATAAGACTGATGGTAGTCAATCAAGAGACAAAATAACCAATACCTCCATTAGGCATCAACTCCATCATGGATAGTATTGAATACAAACTGCAACATCGCCACTAGCTTCATTATTGCCCAATGTTGTGGGCACAAAAAATTGTATCAATACAACACATACCACTCAAGGTCATGATTTTTTTTAAAAAGTGCCCCATGGATAGTATTAAATAAAAACTACGACATCACCACTAGCTTCATTATTGCCCAATGTTGTGGGCACAAAAAATTGTACTAATGCAACACATACCGCTCAAGGTCATGATTTTTTAAAAAAGTGCCCCATGCCCATTCTAAGACCCTCGTGGTCCTCAACAAGAGCTACCATAAGGGTGCAACAACGAGGCCTACAAGGACCCTGCATGCCTCTTTGGCACACCCTTTTGGTAGATCTTGTTGAGGGTCTTAGAATGGCCATGGGGAACATTTTTTTAAAGCATGTCCTCGAGTGGTGTGTCTTGCATTGGTACATTTTTTGCACCTGATATTGGGCACATGATGAAGCTAGTTGAGATATTGCAGTTTTTATTCAATACTACCCACCACAAAGCTGATGATTTATGGATCTGATGGTTATATTGTCTCATGGTTGACTATTGTGAGTCTTTACCTTCTTTTGGGAAAATTCACGTGTAGATGTTGTTTATAGCCTTACAATCAATCTTTCCATAGAGCGGGCTTGGGTTCCAGCTTGATTGCATACATTGGTCCATTTTTATACACCCACTATTGGGCACTAATCAAGTTAGTGGAATGAAATGGTATTTAGTTAGTATCATCCACCATGGAGTTGAAGATAATTATATTTTCTTTTGGTGACTCTCGGATTTTCCTAGATTGATCTAGTTTTACGGTCTCCTATTCTACTTTAGACGACAATGGTATGTAGTGTCTTGAGAGCATAATTTTGGTATAGTTTTTGCACCCACTATTGGGTATCAATGAAGTTAGTGGGGATTTTGTAATATTCAATATTATCCATGATGGAGTTTATGGTTATGCCATATAACCACCTATATTATGTTGATTGTTTTGAAAAGTTTTGAAGCTAAGCTTAGATCTATAACTATACTTTGTAGATTAAAAGAGAATTCACAGTACAATTTTTGAAATGTAAGGCGGGAGTCTTACTCGTGCTATCTTTAAAGTAGTATAAATTGAGTGAGGTAGAGGTAGAAATAATGTGGTCTTCAAAACATAAAAGCTGATCTTTTGTTTGGGTACTTTTCACCTTGGTTCTCCTCTTCTCTTTGCTACTTGTTGTTGCTTTGGTTTTACTTGGTTCATTTGATCTTCTTTATTTTCTCCCATTAAACAAATCTCTCTCATGTGTGACATACAATTAAAAGATTTGTAGCCCCCTTTGTAGTCATTTCATCATTGGTAGTACACAATAAAATTTCTAGTGAGGAAGATCTTGTCATCTTAAAGATGATAATGTCTAATTCTCTCACAAATGGTTCACTACTCATATCATCACAACATAATTGTCCATCTTAGCTTGTGATTTTGGTGCACAAGTGGTGTATATGGGAGGAGGAGAAGAGAGAGAGAGAGAGAGAGAGAGAGAGAGAGAGAGATAAATCTTTTTTTCCTCTATGTGTGATGCGTGGGAAAAGGCCTTTGATCAGCCTTGTGCACACTACTTCTTTGTTGGAAAGGACACGATATGAATAGTGGGAATGCACCCTTATATAAGAGATATCACCACAAGATAGATGGGACTAGTCTGTAGGAACAATAGTCTATAGGGCCAATAGTCAATATAAGCCCAATTGTAGAGAATTGGCATTTGCATGGTGACCACAAGATTTGCCAATTGCAAATATCAAAGTGGATTAGCCCACTTGAATCCCAAGATTGAATTCTACCCATCTCCTCCTCCTCATAAAATTTGGAACACTTTTATAGCTTTAAAGCCCACCACCTCTTCTCACCAAAACTGGGTATCACATGTGTAGCCAAATGTGCAAGAGGCCCTTGGTTCTAGGAGGATTTGAAATAAGATAGCGTATTTTAGGCATAGCAGCCTACACACACATGCACCCCCCCCCCCCCCCCCCCCCCTTCCCCCCCCCAATGATAGGGGTTAGATTAGGGGAATTAACTCCAAGTTTCAAGGATTAGGGACTAATTGAAAATTAAAAAATCAAGGCTTAAAACTCAATCAGGTGAGCACCTAGGTTTTCCAAGTTAAATTATAGTAATAAAGATGACAAATAGGACATATACACACAAAGAGGCTATGAAATTACACTACTAGTAATCTTGCCAATCAACCAATAGTACATCAATTGATGAAAAATCAATGAGAATAAATCAAATGCACCAGTTGTGTGTTATAGAAGGTGATGAGAAGATAGTTTTTTGGAATCACTTGCTGAAAGGGAGGAAACCAAACACCAATGAAAGAAATTGATCTTTTAGTGAATCGATATTTGATTACCCAAGGAGAACAGTGGCTCAAGGGACTAAAAACCATACCTTCAAACAACTAATCTTTTGATGATTAACAAGAAGGATTATTATAATGGGCTAATTCTATCCTGGTAGAATAACAAGCTACTAAGTCTCATGTGGCTACGATACCACTTGAGAGATTCGGGTGGATAGAGAAAAGAGACATTCATGATTAATTGTACACATTAAAAAAAGGCTTTACAAGTGGTGTAGTACAACTCCAAAGTGGTGGTGTGGTACAAAAATGAACGATACACCATGTGGTTGAATGGCTCATACTCATGGGTGCCTAAAAGGCTCATACTCATGGGTGCCTAAAAGGCTCATACTCATAGGATGCCTCATGGCATACTCGTAAATCCTCCCCTCAAAGTAATGACCATGCTCAAGACCAGGCACTACGAGGTTATCTGTAAAATAGTACAATTGCGGTGAAGGGAAAATTAATATGCTCCTCAAAATTGTAATAGCAAAACTTTGTTTGGTTGCTTGTCCACCTTGGTTTTCTTCTTCTCTTTGTTGCTTGTTATTGTTGTCCTCATTCTGTACTTGGTTCATTTGGTCTTGTTTATTTCCTCCCCTTAAAAAGTTTATCTCTATCATGGGTGGTTTATCATTGAATGTTGAGGCCTTAGCCAATTACTTGTTTAACATTCTGTGGTTCTTGGAGATGCTTTGATTGCATATATACCAAGTGTGTTAACTATTGAAAGAAAAAGTTCTTAATGAGCTTACTATCATGGATGTTGCCTCTTGGATTGCACTACAGTAGGGTTCCACTTCATGAAAGTTGTACCCTAGATGGGACCATTATTGATGGATGCTTTCATTCAAACCAGTGTTAAAGCAACTTTAATAGAAGTTCTAAGCCACCTCCTTGGACTAGGTACAAAGAGTCAAAGTTTTCATCAAGATGTGGAGTTTTGTTGATGTTATGAATTTATTTGCATCCATCTAAGATTTATCTCATTTTGTTAATGTTGCTCTTTTGCAAGGTTGTAAACCTATGCAAAATCAGCTAGATTGACAAGTTTCATCCTCCACATGCATGTGCTACCATATTTTGTCCAAGAAGTTGGTGCTATTGATGGTTTACCACTAATTTATTGGCTCAAAATGCTCCTAGTTATTGTGTGTGAGTCACTTCAACTCTAGTGGTGCCATGGAGTTTATTGTAGTTGCTCCTCTTCTCAAAATGTTAGTATACCTAATTTGTAAGTTATGAGGGGAGGAATTTGCAGTGCACTGGCCTCCTATCACTTTGCCTTTGAGCTTGTTACCAATGGCAGGACATGTTTAGCTTGAGGATGCAACTTAGAATCAACATAGATGAGGCCCTTTTCTTCAAATTGTGTGGCAACTACTACTTCAGTGCCTACCATGTTCACACATTTTACTACATACAATTTTTCTTTTCACTCCTCTACTCCTATTTTTCCACATGTCTTCTTCCTATACGGTTCATGAACCCCTACGCCTCTCATGGCCGTAGGATTTTCTACCGTCTTTTTCCATCTAGAGCATCAATGAATCCTATGCTTCTTCCATGTGTGACATGCTTACTTTCAAATTTGCTATGATCGGTAGCCATGGTTGTTGTGTAGTAACGAGTGCGTAATAGAGATGATAGTACCCATTATAAGCCCATGGGAACCTAATATGTTACTTGCAAGCCCTTAACCCCCAAGATGTGGGTATGGATTGTCAATAAGAAAATTAGAAGAGAGCTTTTTGCTAAAACCGTGTTGGCATAACAGATTGCGTGGGAAAGTTTGATTTTCACTTTCTGCAACGAGAGGTACAAGCAAAAATTTGGATGTGTTTGAACTGTTTTTGGGGAGGATGGGACCACTATGGTCTTGATCAAAGTCATCTATGTAGGTGGTCACTATCTTATCACTTTTTACAGAGGAACATATCAAAAAATTTCATATTAGCTTCAAACTTGGAGACCTTGATCTGTTCACTTTTAAGGCCAAGAAGTGGATGCTATTAGCTAATAACCACTAAGTTGTTAACGGAAGAGAAAGGGCTAAAGCTAATTACTAGTAGTGCTTCTATAATGGTTGTGGTTGCTACCTTCTAGTGTAGTAATATGCATCTTGAGTAGAGAAAAACTGCTATTTGATATATAAGTGATTTCAATATTCATTTTGGTGTCTTGAGTATCAATAGTTGTATACAACTACCAAAGGTGGTGGATTGGGATAGGCCAACCAGAAGACTGGTCTGAACCACTTGTACAATTTATAGCAATTTCTTTTTACGTGTTAGCTAGCAAGAAATCCATTGACGATGTTGCAACCAATTTTCTATGTTGTTGATCAAACATTAAAGCATAGGCCTTAACCAGAGTGCTAGATTGTGGATCTTTATTGGGACACTTTTTAAATACTTAGGAAGAAAAAAATGACAACCTCAAGCCAAAAAACATGTAAATAAGTTTGGCTTTTGACCATGTATAGTGCTATTTCTGGAAGTCACCTATTTTTCCTTAATAGAAACGCCAAAGTTTTTTGAGAGGTATACCATGTACATTGTCTTCTATCCATGACCATTCAAGAATACAACAAATTTTTCATATTCATTCTCCCCCCTATGATAGGGATGGAAGGTGTCCACAATCCAAGCAAATATAGTTTTAGCAATAAGAAAAAAATTCTTGAAACACATAAAAGCACCTCAACATGCATACCTTGAGTAATCATCAATGAAAGGTACAAATTACAAATGATTGTCAAGTATGGAGTATGCATGATGCCACAAATGTTAGTATGGGCAAGCTACCGTTTTCAATGAGCCAAGAAAGAGTCGTTCTTTGAAACCTTAGATTGTTGCATTTTGCCCAAGAAACATCCTTGACATACGTGTACAGACGGTGTTTCAAGAGGGAGCAACAAGGCAACCATATCCGCAAAAGATGACTAACCTGAAAAGATTGTGATGTGCATACCAAAGCATTGCATTTGTGATAGTCTTTAAATTGGAAATTGTGGCATCCTAAACCTTACTACTCATTTCCCATATACATTGAGATTATACAGCTCACACGGAACAAAGCCTTCACATAATCCAATAATATCACCAACTTAAGATCATAAAATAGTACATCTTTCATCCAAAAACTTTACTACACATATACAAGAAATAAAATATGAACATCTTTGTTAAGAGTAGCCATTTGTTGTAGTAGATGCAATTTTTTCAATTAACTTCCTAGATAAGAGAAATTGTTGCATACATGATAGTACGTTGCTCAACAATAGCATAATGTGCATCAAAGGCAATGGCTATATTTTCCTTTTTCTTACAAGCCTCACTAGTTGATGATATGATTAATCCTCTTATAGTAAATGCATTTTAGCTTTTTCTTACCTTGACACTAGATCCTGTAGACAGATTGCATTTCTTCTTTGACTAGAAAGCATCAAGTCTCGCATCAAACACAAGTCTCCAAGTGAGAACAGAAGTTTGATACAAATGTGTTAACAACGATGTACACAAGAATACTGTCCAGAATAACAATGCCAACAACATCAATTACTCCTTAATGTTTTTAAACTTTTCAAAAAAGTATTTATTTAGTCTCCTCCCTATTGTTTTTTAACCGCTTATGTAGAAAAGTTCTTTTTTGCCTCATTACAAGGTGAATACAAAGTAGCTAGAATATCGACATATTTTTTTTTATTTTTGCTAAAAATATATGTATGAAATAGAGAGTGTAGTTCAGGCATGGGTGAGCGTGCACATCTCGACCATCCCAATGAGCTTATTTAGTCACAATCAATCATCAAAATTTTAGAACTTACAACCCAATAGATTGGTATATATACATCAAGGCCCTACACAGTATTCCA
Organism: Adiantum capillus-veneris; assembly: GCF_014529385.1. Classification (NCBI taxonomy): domain Eukaryota; kingdom Viridiplantae; phylum Streptophyta; class Polypodiopsida; order Polypodiales; family Pteridaceae; genus Adiantum; species Adiantum capillus-veneris. The sequence continues at coordinate 145,788,636 of NC_140932.1, read as the reverse complement.
ACAATACTAAGACACATTGCATCATATATGCCACTAGTGCTACTTCCATAAATGAAGAAATGATTTGTCAATAGATAGATTGCCACCTAGTTTGTAATATAACAAGGTGAAAATTCACTATGGTCTACATAAGGCTATGGACAAGAATTTCTTAATAAAAAACTTCTTTGAGAAAAATAAAAAACGACACTATTATTTTTAAACATGTAGTGTCACAATACGGTATTATGTTTTTTTTTTTAAAGTGTAACAATGAGCTATTTTACATTACAATAATATATTCCAAATGCATAAAAAATCATGTTCGACACAAAACTCAATGTCCCTGTTTAAAGACAAAAGTACACAAATGTCACACGCTCTCACAAGGCCCTATAAAAAATAATTTAAAATTATCATTAGCTTGTCATGTGGCATTAATCGACAAGCTTTTTCCAACGGTCTAGATTTGCACCCAAAAATCCACCCTTCACTAAGGACTCCTTATGTAGTTCAACAAATTCTTGCTCTTTAGGAATGGGTAGGAAAGAATAATAAGTATGGACATTTTGCACCTCTCCCTGTCCTTTACAAGAAGTTGCTTTACAATGCTATGGTGAGAACAATGGAAAATGCCAAAAATTATGGCTACAGCTTGATTTGTGTCAAGAGAAGGACGTGGATGCTGCTTTATACTTTTCTTCTTCTACTTTCTGAGCGTGCGTGTGCATGCACATGCGCACACACATATAAATAAACACCCGTGGTGTTAAAATAATAATCACTTCATTTGTAAACCTCGGTGCATAAATCTAGCTTTATATGAGCTAGACGCATGGAGGAATTTAAAGTTATAGAAAAGAGAGTGAGAGCATATTTAATCATTTGTTGGCAAATTTATGTTGCGCTATTCAATAAAAAAAAGTGTGTGTGGTTTTGAGAGAGATTTTGCGAAGGAAAAAAAGAAATAAAGAACAAAACCCTCCGTGAGATGAATAATCATCATGCATGATATGATACTCTCACGCACAATAGCAATATGCCACTTTAGAGCCTATTTAAAACAAAAACAAATGAGCTACTTTAGAGTGTAAGGGTGGAAATCCAAGGAAGGAAGGGAAGGGTGAGTCCTTGGATGCGCCTTGGCTTTACTTTTATGATATCAACACTTTTCATGGTCTTTTGCTATGACAGTGTTCCACATCACGTTTCCATTATGGAAACAAATCTAGGACTGACTTCTCTAGATCCTCTTCTTATCTCTTTTACTTTTCCTCCACCAACCCAAAACCTTTATGTCTTTTTCTTTAGCAAAGCTTCCTCCTCTTTAGAATTTTGTGGAAGGAAGCTTTATTTTGTAGAAGGTTTTTTTTTTTTTTTTTTGGTACATTGCCCATATAGCCTACTTTTTCCAATCACATTATCTATGTACTTTTCAAAAGCCTTTTCCAAATGAATGACACAAAAATTACTAAAACCCTAAAAATGCTACAAAAAATAATCCATTTCATCAACCGAGAACCACCTAGACACCTCTTTGTTTTTGAAAAAAAAGAAAATCTTACCAAAAAGCTTTTTATCATAGCCAACATTCGACGTGTTTGAAGAGCAATGAATTGAACATTTCTTTGGCAATATTTTTTCATTTCCATCACAAATGTACATTCCACGTTGAAGTGATATATTGAAAAACATTTGTGCCACATAATAGTGAGCCCACTATCATAAGCTTAGTGTTACAAGAGCTTTATTCTAGAAAATTACCGTATATACGTGGTACAATTGCTATTCTTTTGGCAAAACAATGCTTAAAAGATGAACATTGGATGCACTCAATGGTGCTTTTCTAACATTTTGACAACTTGAAGAATACATTAACAGTTTATTGCTAGATGTGAGGTGAGGAATTAGTTCGTAGATAAGAAAAGAGAAGTTGGTAATAAAATCATTTTACATAATTACCAAGTACAAAATAGATATATATATTTGTAGTAGTGAGGATTGTTCAGGTTCCATACAAATAGTTTCACGAACAATTTTGTTTAAGGCTTAAAGCATGTGAGTTGCTCTAGTCCATCGAGGTATCATACCAACAAAATATTAATAAGCAATGAGATCACAAGGCCTGCCTAATGGAAGAAGTTGAATCTATTTCAAGCCTTGTGTTTTAGTGTTTTCATGTTATTGTTTAGAATATGGAATGGGTTTCTAAATTTGAAAAAAAAAAGCCTTCATAGAATACTTGAATCTTCATTGAACAAATAAATCGTCACATGCCAGAGGACAAAAACACTAAGAATGTTCGGGAACAAGTTGGAGCTTAACAACTCTTCCAAAGATAGACTCTAGAGTTCTTTAATACGAAATCTGAATGCCAGTTGAATTGGTAAGATCTAAAGGTGGTCCAGAGTTTTGACTAATAAATGACCAGATTATGTGGAATCAAGTAAGACAAATATTTGACTACCTTGCACATACATCTTGTATCCTTAGGAAATGCACATGCGCTATAAATTACTTATAGTTCTTCGCAAAAATCAATTTATCTTTGTACATATGTAGATAAAATTGATCACTTTTGAGAGCATAAAAGAATACAAATGAACACATCAAAGGCACATATGCAAAGAGATATCTAGGGCATATCATAGCCATGTTCAACAACAACCTTATTAAGCATTTTCCAAAATTCTATATGGGCGTGCTTGTTTTCCACAATAAACTCACATACTGCCAATGTTAGCAACTCTCTTACATACGGGTTGTAAACATGTGTCGATGTAGCAAGCGAACCCTCTACATGATGCACATTATTAAAGTGCACCCACATAGCTTGCAAATTCCCTCTCGCCCTCATACAGTTCACTAAATCAACATCACTCCTGGCCCCATTGTAGACATCTTAAATATATGAGGCCATTGTCTAAGTCCAAGCTACCCTAGAAAGAGAACACTATGAAGAAATTGATATCTTGATTTTGCTTTTGAAGTCAAGATAGACTCCAAACCAACACATGTAATTACTTTGCTTGTTTAGCGAACTCCAAGGTCCTTTGCAAATGCCGCTTATCTAACAATGGGATTACAAAACCAAGAAAACTAGAGAACTCTCCATCTGTCATAGGTGAGTCAATAGTAGTGGCTTGAGATATAAGCTTATCCATTATGAGCTCTTCTCTAGTTTTTCTCTCATACTATTTGGTAGTTGTGAGAGTATCAAAGGTAGCTCTATGCATTAGGGCATCATATATTGACTTATCTGCACTTTTGCTCTTCCCCTCCACAACGGGGCGTTTATGAAAACCTAAATGCAATATACATCTAGTAACACTGGTCTTTTCAATAGAAATACAATAGTTAACTATCAGACATGTGTTAATTCACTCATGCATTTGACGATAATGAAATTGTGCAAGTCTTGCATTATCTACATCTAAATGGCCTGTATTTGGAGCGTATGCTAATTTTTCGCCATTGGGACTCATTAAATCTTTTCCTTCCTTTAAGTATGGACACTCTAGATTGGCACATCTCAAATTCCCTCCACATCGGCTAAAACAAATAGCTCCCTTAAATAGATCATTGTTGAATGTTACATACTCTATCCAAACATGTCCATTGAATCTTTGCTCCATCCCATACATAGCAAAGTTATCTTTGTGAGGAGGAAGTTCATACGTAACATATTCATAATAGAAAGTAGGCATTTTTAGAACCTTAATCACATTCTAAATAGATGAGAGTGAAATATAAAGATTTGTTTGCAAAGGAAGAGAACGAATAAAATCAAGTACACTTTTGGTGCATACATTGCAATCTTCAACTATGATTGGAGATTCTTTTGAGCCAACAAATGTTGGTGATGGTTGTTCATCACAAAGCACCTTGTAAAAGTGTGAGGCTTCATGATCCAATAGGTAAAACAACTCATTTGCATCAGTGCATGCAGGTTCAAGTTTCACTCGCTCACCAAGCAATGTCAATGGACACGAAGAAAAGCTATCATTTTCCAACTCAAAATGCTCTTTTAAAGCTTTTAGAGTGATATTTTGATGCCGGTTATCAAACATTGGCACAAGTTTTTGCTTACGCTTAGGACCAAAAATAGTGATATGATGACCCATTGTACAAGCTCCACCACGGGGCCATCGCAAGGAAAACTATAACCAAATTCTTTCTTATCGGGCAACTTTTTGCAAAGGAGACAATCTCTTGGAAAAAGAAACTAACAGTGCCTTTTTATTTGAGCCACGCTCTTTTTGATGTTAAGTGTGAAAACGATGAAACTTAGAGCAAAAGCAATTTCGAGTCCCACAAAATACTTTCTTTTGTCCTTTATTTATCTAGCTCAAAATCCCCAACCTTTTCTAAACTCTATAATTTTTAATAAACATAGTATTCTTCCATATTTTAATTAATTTCAGGTTTCTCATCCCATTTGGTGATTTTTGTGATGAGAAAAAAACACTAACAAAAGCTAAAGATATTATGTTTTTTGAAAAAAAATTCAACTAAGCTTTATAATATTCAACTCTAAGTTTCTCACCAATGTCTCTGAGGAGGATGAGGGTGCATGTATAACAATGGCACGATTGATGGGGATCCGCAAAAAATGTAATGGCTCCCAAGAGACATCCATCGAGAAGGTAAGTGTCCCCCACAATATCGTTTTTTTTATCACCAACGTAAAGACAACAGGGGCATTTCCCTAGAATATACCATGTCAGTGTAGGACGTTTCATGTTGCATACAACTAGCAGGTTGGAGGAGATCGTGATTGGCCCTAAACACGGGGTTGTGGCCCTAAACAACACCGCATTGGCGCGGATCTTTTTGCTAGGAAAACGACTTGAGCCCACAAATACTTTTCACAACCACAAAATGCAAATGCATTATTGAGTTTGTGCAGCTCTTGTAGCATCAAATCATCAAACCTAGGAGGTAGGCTTGTTTAACCTATATCTCCAATGTTGGAGGTTAGCTTGCTCAATGGCTAACCTGGTGAGCTAAAGAGAGATCCTACCATGGCATGATTTATTGCTCAACCCGATCGCATCAATGCCAATGCAATGAATCACTCTCCTCTAAAATTCCGTTTCAAGAATTGAAATCCTAACTTCTTGGTAGCCAATGCTACTATATGTAATTATGAAGATGAGGAAGATACAACATCAACCTATTTGAAAGGAGAGTCTTAACATGCAAGGATTGTGTATTCTCCAATCCCATATGTCTATTCAATTGTAATGCACAACTTAGTATAATGGCAAGAGGATAACATACATGCACAAGAAAATGACATAAGCAAGCAATTAAAAAAAATATAAAACTTGAGCTAGAAGTTAAACAAGACATGAGAAATTCTCAATAAAACAAAGAGGTTCTATGCAATAGATCTACCTCCTTGCATAAGGGAGGGAGTTTCATGCAAGACCACACAAGATTATAGAGAGAAAAAGAGAAAGGGTGTCTTCTTTGATACTCACAAAGCTCCAAGAACTAGGGGATTATTATGCACTACGTTTAAAGAAATTTAATTTACCCTTTCAATGACAAAACTATCCATTTACATAACACTTGGGTTAATAACCCAGGTTTACACGTTACAATTGAATAGAAAAACTTACTTAGTAATGGTATAATCTCCAAAATGAGACTTTGTGAGCTTGGATAATAATCACCCATGGTTTCCATCACCCCTTTACCTCCCCATTAGGCTTTAAAAATGGGGTTTTATCAGAGTATCTTGATGATAAATTGGGAAATGGGATAAGCTGGTCACTTTTGAATCTTGATAGCTATTCCAGGTTGGAGACTTGGAGTTAGTTATCAGATCAGGTATAAAAGCTAGTTCAAACTTTAGCTAGCACAAAAAAATCAGACAGAGACTAAAATGGAAGTGCAAAGACAAAAAATATAGCACAAGAACTGGAAGTGGTACAATTGGCACCAAGTAAAGATACAATAGAGCTCAATGATTCTAAGAGCAACAGACAAATGTTTTGGTAAAGATTATTCGAGGAACAACACCTAAGGATCACACTGCTAATTTGTAAACTCAACAAGGATAGATTGTAGAAGAGATGGCTCTAGTCATATTAGGGAAAAAGAGGGATCTTGCGCTACCAGAAGCCACAATATCCAAGCTAGCATCAAAAAAGTAAAAGATTACAAAGAAATTTTGGGAACAACTTAGAGCTCAAACTAAAACAATTCAAACAACAATTGTGCACTCTACTACATTGTTAGTTGATGGTATAACCCAAGAGACTTTGGCAAATAAAGAGATTGTGATGCTAGGAACCCAAAAATGAAGCCAAACAGTAACCATGAATGAAGTTCCAAAGAAGCCTAACCAACCCACAACATCTGAACAAACTATTGCGGTGTGAATTCTTCAATAAGGGAAACATCAATTGACAAGTTGCAGGCTTTACAAAAGAATCCCATGGTGGACAACTTAGTTGTAAATACATCTAAAAAGTTACATGTTCCCTACAAGATGCCTATCCTCACCTATGAACGGACAGAGACACAGTCACTAATGGATGTGTTTCCACCATCTAGACAGGTTAGAAAACCATTATGAATGCAATAGGTTAGATGATGGATGCTCAAAGCTCCATTAAACAATCTGATGTTACTCATCTTGAAACAAAACTTGAAAGGGAAGTCATTCAGTCTAAAGCAGTATGAAAAGAAAACATATGTGTCAAAGAGCTTCTGATTACTGCAATGTAAACAAGAAGAGAGCACAAAGGCTATTAAAGCACTTCAAATAAGTTGAGATTTTGAAAGATCAAAACTCAACTCTCAGTGTAGACAAATGGAAAAGCTAACAAGAGACAACAATGCTCAGAGGACACAATTCAATCAGAAGATAATGGCACTTAATAGTTTAAAGGAGGTGCACAAAGTTTTGAAGCAATCCATTTTGGATAAGTATATCTACCAATCCATAGTAGATATTCTTTATCAAGATGGAGATTTGATCTTGAATTATGAAGACCTAGAAAACCTAGTCAGCACCATAAAGACAGATATGGAAGGGAAAACTGAAATTGATATAGCCACATTGTCTAATCGGGCACTGATAGAGCATCTTACACACAGTGTGGATGAGGATGAAGATGCTGAGCAAGAATAAGACAAGGCCTCTAGAGACGGAACATCTGATAAAAGGGATGATGATGATTATCAACCCCCTTTATCTCCTCCAAGTCCAAGGTCAGCCATTGGTGGTAGCCCCTGGTAGTACACAAGGAGAAGCAAAGCGACCTAGGAACCAATCTAATAATCTGTTGCAATATACATGTGGTAGTGATGTGTGTGAACACACTAAGACCGTCGGGCATTTTTTCCCTCTTCAGGAGGTTTTTTCCCCCGTGCATTGTATATACGCCCATCACTCTAGGGCTATCTATCTTTCCATTGCACACTAAGTAATACACTCTCTGTGTGTCTTGAGCTTCCTTCGTCTTCTCCAAGCTGTGTGCATTTCTCTGCAACCCTAATTCCAACAATTGATATCAGAACAGGTTGCATCCTCCCGGGCTTCGTCACCAGTAGCTCCAGCACACACCTGCTCATTTTCTCCGATTTCAGTGAGCATTGGCAAGCATTCGCAGGTCGACAAAATTTTTGAGAGAAATTGTAAAGCTTAGTCTGCTCAGATTTTTTATTCACGGCTCATTTTGGCCATTATTTCCACTACAAGCAGTACTACAAAGGCTATTTTGTCTTTTTGTGCAATTTTTTTGTCAGTGCCGTTTTTTGCATAACAGGTGCCTTACATTCTTCTACGGTTTGTGCTATATAGCACGTGTTGTTCCCGCTTTGTTTCTCCTCTTTTCGGGCAGTTTTCACATTAGGTGCAACATTTACCATGGCTGACAACAACACAGATGTGTTGAAGATGTTTTCTGCTAAGGACAGATTGGATGGGGACAATTACCCTATGTGGGCTTACATGATGCAACATGTTCTTGTGTCAAAGGGCGTCTGGAATATTGTGCAGGTCATTGATGTACGTCGTGGTTTTGAGGATGCAGGCGATGTTGAGGATGTGGTAGGTATTGCTGCAAGGATTGCTGCTATTAGAGCTGTTTTGCCTACGGCAGAACAATCTCGTTGGGATGTAAAGGATGCGCAGGCTCATGCATTGATTGTGTTGTCTGTGAAGCGCACCATTTTTCCTCACATTCGTTCAGTAAAATCTGCAAAACAGGCTTGGGATACTTTGGTTGGTCTTTATGCAAGTCGCAATGAGGCTAAAATTGCTTTGCTTCGTAAAGAGCTGGAGTCAAAGATTATGCATGAGGAAGATGATATGGACACTTTCCTTGCTGGTGTCAAGGATATTAATGAGCAGCTTATTTGTGCAGGTGAAATCATTTTAGAGAGTTCCCTTGTGCAGACCGTTCTTGATGCATTACCAGATTCTTACCAGACTTTTGCTAGCACTTGGAGACTTATGACCCAAGGAAATCGTGAAGTTGTCAAGTTTGATGCATTATGCACATTGCTATTGCAAGAGTCACTTTCCATTTAAAAAAAGAACTAGACAACGTGCAATTGAACATGCTTTTATTGCTTCTCAAAGAAAGGGTGATAACAGCAGTGCAGCCACTTCTTATGGTTCTGCTACGGATGGCAAAACTTCTATTCCCAATGCTTCTGCTGGCAGCACTTTGTCTGGCAATTCTGGTGATAAGGGCAAAAAGAAGATGTGTTGCCATTATTGTAAAGCTAATGATCACTTGATCAAGAAGTGTCCTAACTTGAAGGCCAAAGAGGCTAAGAAGAAAGAGGGTGGTTTCACTGCAAATGCTGGTTCCACTACAAATGCAGCCATTGTTGAGTCTTCTGTGAAAGGAGACTGTGATGCTGATGTTGATGCAGAATGGGCTTTTAGCGCAGAGTGCACTTACAATCCTGTTGTCCATGATGCATGCATGTCAGTTGCTGCATATTCACATGTGTGATATTTCGATAGTGGTGCTACAAAGCACATTACCTCACATCGTGAATTGTTCACCTCTCTCGAGTATGTCCCTCATGGGAATACATCACTTGTGTCAACAATGCCTCTTATCCGGTTTAGGGAGTTGGAAAGATTGTGCTTACTACTACAAATGGCAGTTCTTTCACACTTGTTGATGCACTTTATGTACTTGGGATCAAGAAGAATCTTTTGTCTGTATCTGCACTTGCTAGACTTGGACTTGTAGTCAAATTTGTGGATGACAGATGTACAGTACATGATCTCAGTTTCGGTGATGAAATTGTTGCATCTGGGCTTTTGTGCTATGGGCTTTATAAGCTCACTTTGTATGACAACTGTGGACAAAATTTTGCAAATGCAGTTGTAGATTCAAGGGCTATTTCAAATGCAAAACTTTGGCATGCACGTTTTGTTCATCTGAATTTTGCCAGTTTGCTGCGTTTGCAGAAATTTGATATGGTTGCTTCTTTTCCGCCTCTTGAAGCACCTGTCAAACATGTTTGTGAAGGCTATATTTTGGGTAAGATGCAGCGTTTGAAGTTTCAAAGGATGGTTCAGTTAGGGACACATGCAGGTTGCAGCTTGTGCATAGTGATGTTTGTGGGCCCATGCAAACTCCGTCCTTGGGCAATTAATTACCTTTACTTCATGACTTTCATTGATGATTACTCCAGGCATGCATGGGTATTTCCGCTTAAAGCGAAGTTCAAAGTTTTTATGTGCTTCAAACAATTTCTGGCTATGGCTGAAAATGTCTTAAAATGTACTATGGGCACCCTCCGTTCTAATCGAGGGAGGGAGTATATGTCTCATGAATTTAATGCATTTATGGTTAGTCGTGGGATAAAACACCAATGTACAGTGCCTTATAAACCTCAGCAAAATTGTGTTGCTGAGAAGAAAAATAGGTCACTTACAAAAATGGTACGATGTAAGGTCAAAAGTCAAGCTTTGCCGCATTCTTTTTGGCTTGAGGCCATCATGTGTGCCACTTATGTACTAAACAGGTGTCCTACGAAAGCTTTGAAGTCTATTACTCCATATGAAGCATGGCATGATAGAAAGCCTTCTATAGAGCACATGCGTGCTTTTGGGTGTTTGGCATATGCTTTGGTGCCACAAACACAATGCAGAAAATTGGATGATAAAGACTGTCAAATGTATTTTTGTTGGTTATAGTGCTGAAAGCAAAGGTTATAGGTTGTATCATCCGCAAACGAAGCGTATTCTGGTTTCATGGGATGTAGTGTTTGTGGAAGATTCTGTCCAGCCCTTGTTGTCATGTACTAGAGATAGTAATGTAAGCTCACAGGACATTTATGACACTTTGTTGCCTCTTTTCAGTGGTGGAAATACGAATGTAAATTCTAATGAGGCAAATGTACAGCCTATGGGGGTTTTTGAAAATGTTACAGATTAGCCTATTACTGATACAGATGTACATGATGTACTTGATGAGAAAAGGGCTGAAAATGAGCAGGCTAGAGGTATTCCAAAATGGCTGGTGCATACATTGCGTGACAGTAAATTGGATGCACCTTTGTCTAGTCGTACTCGTTCAGGCTCTCACCATGCATATTATGCATCAAATTGTTATGCTTTGGCTGTGTCTAGCTTACATGATGTTGAGGAACCTCTGTCTTTTGATGAAGCGGAGAATTCAAAAAATTGGATGGTTGCCATGCAATTAATTATGATGCACTTATAGAAAATGACACATGGACTTTATGTGATTTGCCTACTGGCAAAACGGCCATTGGTACGAAGTGGGTTTACAAGTTGAACACAAGCCAGATGGTGAGATCGATTGCCATAAGGCTCAACTTGTTGCAAAGGGTTATGCACAGCAAAAAGGCATAGATTATGAAGAGACTTTTGCTCCCAGTTGTTCTATGACTACTGTGCATTTTCTATGTGCATTGGCAGCTCATTTTGGTTGGGATGTACATCAATCAGACATTGTTACTACTTTCTTGAATGGTGACATATTTGAGGAAGTTTATGTAACGCAGCCTCGCGGTTTTGTCAAGAAAGGACAAGAGGACAAAGTGTGCAGATGTAAGAAGGATTTGCATGGGTTGAAGCAATCTTCTCATGCTTGGTATGAAAAAGCTGACACTCATTTGGTCAGACAAGGCTTTCGTAACAGTCCAACAGAAAAAATCACATTGTATGTAAAGCGGGAGGATGATGTACTTCTCATTGTGGTTCTATATGTAGATGATTTGCTGATCATAGGTCCCGATGAGTCACATATTGCTGAATTTAAGGCTGATTTGAATGCTACTTTCAAGATGAAAGATTTGGGACTGTTGCATCATTACTTGGGTATACAGTTTAAGCAGTGTGATGATGGTATTGCCTTGTGTCAGAAAAGTTACATAGAGACATTGCTATGTAAGTTTGGACTTGAGGATTGCAAACCTATTGCCACTCCTATGGAAACGGGTTTGAAGTTGAGTCTACATGATGATGGCGTTCCTGTTGATGTCACTCTTTTCCAAACTGCTGTTGGATGCCTCATTTATGTATGCAACACGAGGTCGGATATTCAGTTTGCAATCTCACAAGTCAGCAGATTTATGCATAGCCCAGGGTCTAAGCATTGGTAGGCTGTCAAGAGGATTTTTCGCTACCTTAGTGGCACTTTACATCTTGGCTTGTTTTATCCCAAGGGGGGATCGTTGCCGCCAGACTTACATGCTTTTTCAGACTCGGATTGGGTTGGTTGTTTTGACGCACGAGTGTCCACAAGTGGTTTTTGTTTCATGCTTAGCAGTACATGTATATCATGGTTGAGCAAGAAGTAACCTACTATGGCCACTTTGAGTTGTGAGGCTGAGTACATGTACGGGGCAGTCTTCACAGCTACGGTTGAGTGTGTATGGCTCATACGTCTTATGGCTGATTTGGGTGTTGGATAGGACACTGCCAACACTATCTACACTGATAGTCAGAGTGCATTGGCAATTGCGAGGAACCCAGTTTTTCATGTTCGCACAAAGCACATTGAGGTGCATTACCACTATGTCAGGGAGAGGCTCTCAGCAGGAGAGATCAACTTGGCTTATGTGCCAACACAGGACAACCTTGCAGATATTTTCACAAAGGCATTGTCTCGTGAGAAGTGAGAAGCTTTCCACAAAGCTTTGGGCTTACTCCCCTTTGTGGACTGATCATGTCCTCAAGGCATGGCACTTCCCTTTACTCATGTGCCAGCTCTCGTTTACCGCATCAGTCCAGGGGGGATTTGTTACCTTATACATGTGGTGGTGATGTGTGTGAATGCACTAGGACCGCTGGGGCATTTTTTTCCCTCTTTAGGAGGTTTTTACCCCCATGCATTGTATATACGCCCATCACTCTAGGGCTATCTATCTTTCCATTTCACACTAAGTAATACACTCTCTATTGTGTGCCTTGAGCTTCCTTTATCTTCTCCAAGCTGTGTGCGTTTCTCTGCAACCCTAATTCCAACATAATCAAGGCTAAAATTAGGGTGATCAGAATCAATGGGGCTAGAGTGTGTTGGGATTAAAGCCCAAGTGGCCTCTTATACGGATATGGCCGCCCGCCCGCCTAACTCACTTATCACTAACTCTTTGTATATACTCACTTATTCTTTTGTGCATAATAAGGTTTTGGGAGATAACCCTTCAACGACTTCTCTGCGTACTGTGTAAGCTCTCTGTGTATCTCTGTGTGTGTGTGTGAGTTGATCCACGATCCGCTCCGCAACTTCAATTGGTATCAGAGCCATGGTTCAGTGCGTATTTGCGTAATTGTGCGCGCACACTTTTCAGGCAGATTCTAGATCCAGAGCTTGGAAATTCACACTCGGCGTTCCAGGAGCATTTCCAAAAGGTGACCTACAATTTTACCCCCCTTTCGAAGCCGTTTATGCCCTCAGAATTTCGTTCTGAGCACTACATCAGAAGATAGGTTTCAACCGCAAAGAAACCCGTCTTGTGTAGATTGCAAGCAGGAGGTGGTCGGCATCAATATCCGCATCGACCTACATCACTCATTCGTCTTCAAAGCATCATCTATAGACCAAGTACACATATATATCATCAAATATATATATTGCAGTCTGCATTGCTACTTCTTGTGCTTGCCAAGTTCCAGGGGAGGTGTGGCCATACGACGGCTTGACACCACTGGCATGTATTGCAGATTGATGTACTGTGATTGTGGGTCTGCTAGTTGTGAGTCACGCTAGCAGACAGGCCGCCGCAGCGGTCATAGGACAGTGATTGGTCTATTGTAGGATGTATGCTAGTTCTAGGCAGTTTGCTAAGCCATCTGTGAGGGTCATGTGTGAGGTTTTTTGAAGCCAAGCACTGGGGGCTAGGTTACCCAGTGTGAGGTGGATTAGGTTGTTGGAGTTCCCCTCTACACGCATCCTCTTCAGCGACTTTTATCCCATAGGATGTATGACTTTGTGTAGACACTGGATTGCATCTTATGCGTCAGGCTGTTGAGGCATTGTTCAGGGTTCAGTCTTGAGACAGATACAGGTTTTGTCATCGCCCAGACAGGAGACAGTGTATGCTTACGGGATAGCATATTACAGAGATTCTTAGATTTGTCAGTAGTCAGCTATTTATGGTTGTTTTTTGAGCTATCTTTTGGTTTCCAGAGCTCAGTTTACAGGGGAGACTCTGTCAAAAAATTTTAAAATACTGACAGTTCCTGAGGAAAGGTGTTCATCTTGTTTTTTACAGCTTGTTTACTGGGTACCTCTAGAGGCCACTTTACAAGGGAAAATTTGTCGGATTTTTCGCAGAAGTAAATAGTTTGGCAGATATGGCGTCTTCTCAGAGTGAGACTCTTTACAACATAAAGAAGTTGGATGGCACAAACTTTCCATTCTGAAAGAAGCAGATTTGGCAGGTTTTGGTGCAGAAAAAACAAGTGAAGCCACTGAAGCTCAAAGGGGAGAGACCAGAAGGTATGGCTGAAGATGAGTGGGAAGAGCTTGACGAGTTAGCTTGTTCCACAATCATGCTGACACTGGCACTAATGAAAATGATGATAAAAAGTCAATTTTGTTAAACACTCCTATCAAAGAGGAGAAATTTATGGAGACTCTAACTGCACTTAAAGTTGGTAGAGAAGTGGCATATGAAGAATTGTTTGCCAATCTTATGTCTTATGGATAAACACGAGAGGAAGACTAGTGACTTGGACTCTTTTACAAAGGATTTCACTTCAAAGAATAAAATCATGGGATGCACATCTTGTAAAAGGTTAGGTCATAGATTAGAAATTGCTTCAAGAAGCTCAAGAAAGAACAAGGCCAACACCATGCACATTTGGTTTTTGCATAGCTTGAAGATAAAGTGGAGAAGGCCATGCAAGTGCAGGTTCTTGAAGACTCATCTAATAGTGAGAATTCTCGGGCTTATATGCAATAATCTTATTCCTACGTACCTTGTACACTTGTAGTGTTTGTTGAGTTTAAACGATGCCCATGTCTTTGACGTGTGGTAAGACCGACCATGCATTACTTCCCTTGAATTTTCCTGAGCTATACCTTGAGACCACTTTTGTATCATTCATCTCCCTAAAGGATTGGACTCAAGGGGGTTGTTAGGTCTATGAGTCTAATGTAGAATGTGTGTGGCCCAACCATTGCTTGTTCAGAACACATGCCTCTGATCCCATTGGCCGTGTATGGTTAGTTTATTTGAAGTTTGTTGGTGCTTCATCACCTTTGAGCCTATGATGTCCATGCCAACTTTGGACCATTTTAATGCACCAATCATCCTTTTGTTGAGTTTAGTGTCATCTCAATGGTTAGCTCCACCAATGAGTTGAAGGGGGGTTTATTAGTTCTATGGGATACTATCCTATGCTATCACCCTATGCCTGAGGTCATCCCTATGTGACATAGTCTCTGAGGTCACATTGCGTATCATTGTGGCTATATGATCCATCTCTTGTACATTCTTCATGGATTAGTTGAGTTAAGTTCCATCTCTTTTTCTTAGTCCTCTCTCTCTCTCTCTATCTCTCTCTCTCTCTCTCTCTCTCTCTCTCTCTCTCTCTCTCTCTCTCTCTCTCTCTCTCTATGTGTGTGTGTGTGTGTGTGTGTGTGTGTGTGTGTGTGTGTGTGTCATGGAGGCTTAAGAGTCGATCTTCCTGAGTTTCCTATAGGAAATCACTAAGGAGATTTTGGAAAGTTTGAAAGATCTTGGAAGAACGCTCTAGAAGACTCTAGAAGACGGCATCATCGCTTATGAAATCACTTGCATCATTGTTGATGTCATCCTTGTGTCATCATGTGCATCATCGTCTATGTCATCGCCTGCATCATTGCTTGTGTCATTGCTTGCATCATCGTTGATGTCATTGCCGCACACGTGCGCGTGCGTGCGTGCGTGTGTGTGTACACTTCCAATAGTTAGCAAGAAGAATATAAAACACTAGGCTTAGCACCTCAACCGAGTGCTAAGGTGGATATGATTTAACTAGAAGATTTTTCTACAGCTTTCAGTTTAGCTCTCAATGCTACAAAGTAGAATGAAGAACATCACTAGAATGTTGAATTTTTAGCTACTAACAAGACCTCAAAGCTTAGTTTTACTCCTAATTTTGAGAAGAATAAGAATAAAAAGCATACTTTCTTCTAAATACACATGCTTGATAGCCCTTTCATATCTCGTCATTAGATGCATATCCACACCAATCCTCAACGAGCTTAAAGTCCTGATCAAGTTTCTAATGGCTCCAAGAAGGTGAAGTGTTTTAAGTGTCTTCAATTTGTTCATTATGCTAATTAATGTCCAACCAACTTATATAAAGGCTATGGAAAATCTGATAACAACCGCATCAATGGTGCAACACTCAACCTAATTAATGAAGCTCCTTCAACACATTACAAAGCTAAACTTGAATGTGGTGAGGGGTATGCTCTTGACTATGATGATAATCAAAGAAATTATTCTGGTGCCTCTATCTCTCCTCATACTTTGCTCAATTGAAGGACATAATACAAGAGAAGACGTCGCAATTTTGCTTGTTGATGGTAGTAGCCACAATTTTTTATTGCACAACTTGCACATTAACTCTTTCTTCATTATGTCTCTTCACAATATAAGGCCTATTGTTTAGCCATTAGAACTGTAAAAAGCAAGTGGAACTTAAAATTTCTAATGCTAATTTTTCACAAACACACACGGTTCTTGGTCGCACCTATGCATAGAATTGATGTGATTTTGATTGTGCCATTTTGACACATGAATTTATCCTACCAATTGATTACAAAACATGTTATCTCACTCTTACATGCAATATTTTTTTTACATCCAAGCTATATTCAAGCATTAAAAAATTCCACTTCTATGTCACACACCAACTAAGAAGGCTAAAAATAGAATAAAACATACCTTGTGCTTGTTAACGAAGTGTCTGCTAAACCATAAAAGCCACACTATAATTTACACACACATTTGAAGTTTGTTTCATGCATGATTTGCCTCCTAGAGTGCCATCTTCACGATGTGAAGACGATAGGATAAATATCATTTTTGGTAATTAACCACTTTAAAGAGCACCTTATTGAGTAGAAATCCTACTGTACATAAGAAAATACAGACCCAACTTCAAGATTTTTTGGATAGGAGATTCATGGGGCTTAATAGCTCACTATGTGGGGTTCCAATACTTCTTATCAAGAGTGAAATGGAACCTTCTTTTTTACGTGTATTGACCATAGGGTTTAAATAAGATCACTATCAAGAAGAGATTTTCAATTCTAGGACTAGATGACACACTTGACTAATTGAAAGGGGCTATTGTTTTTTGTAAAATTGATTTTAAGATTAAGCATCATAAAGTCTAACTAATTAAAGAAGACTTTTACAAAATTGGATTTAAGACTGAAACAGGGCACTATGAATTTCTTGTCATGACGTTTGGTCTCACACTGATGAGCCTACTTTTTTCACATACATGATGAACATAACTTTTATTTATCATCAAGATTTTGTCATCGTGTTATTTGATGATATATTGGTCTTTAGTAAGTGTGAAAAAGAGCATAAAGAAACTTTAAGGCATGTGTTTGACTTACTTAAACAAAATCCATTGTACTCGAATATAGAGAAGAGTACTCCCTTTCAGTTTGACATCGAATACTCATGATGCATTCCTAAAGAAGACATTCATGTTGATCAAAAGAAGAGAGGAGCAACTAGGTCATGGGAAAGGCCTAAAAATTTGCATGAATTATGTTCTTTTCTAATTCTTTGCAGTTATTACACAGAAAGTTTGTTCGTAATTTTTCATACAAAGCTCGTTATTTGACTTTGCTATTGAGCAATACGTTTGGATTAAATAACATGAAAGTTCACTTAATGCACTCAAAACTATTTTTAATGATGCACCAATTTTGCAATTGCCTTGCTTTCATAGAACCATTTTTGGTTGTTGTATCTGACGCAAATGGAAAAGGTATCGACACAGTTCTCATGTAGGATAAGCATCCACTTGCAATTGCAAGTCGTATATCTAGAGCTTCCAAGTCCTAAACACAATATGTATGACAAAAGAATTGAAAGTTGTTTTTCATGCATTGAAAATCTAAAAGCATTATTTGATGGTTGCTGAATTCATTATAACATATATTGTCTCAACTTTTGATTGTGGACAATCATTATAAATGGATTGCTTTTATGCAAGGTTTTTGACCTACCATTCAATACCAGCCGAGTAAAGAGAATATTGTAGCTGATGCCTTGAGTAGTAGACCTTATATAATCATTTATCAACTACTAAGGGTTGAGAAGCTCACACTAGTTGTGGGCTCAACATGGGCATGGGTGTGATGACGGAAAAGGGCTTGATGATATGAGTGCTTTAACTTCCAAAATTGAGGAAAGAAGAAATGGAAAGCTCCATGTGGAGTGCTTACTTGGTATTAATCAACCCGCAAAAAATAAAGCAATTGGATACAACGAAAAAAGAGTTGGGGAGAGAGAGAGAGAGAGAGAGAGAGAGAGAGAGAGAGAGAGAGAGAGATTGATTCAGCAAGTGGAGTAGAAGGGGTACTTTGTCGAGAGCCTAGAGCCCAACCATCATTGCTGGGTCAATTTGGGATGCAAATCTATGGTGTTCACATAGCTCGGTGGCCTTGTGGTTCTCTTCATTCTTGGTCCTTTGTTTGTTCACAGCCAGCCCCCCCCCCCCCCCCCCCCCCCCCTTTTTCCCCCATCCTTTCATGATTTGGATCTCCTAGTAGGTTGAATTGTTGGTTCTTCATGCAACCATTTAGGTCATCGACTGTTGCGTTCGTGAGTGTAGTAGGAGAGGGAGCATTTTACCGAGGGAGGTGGATGGACGATTTGGGCCGTGCTGAAGGTGGCAAGGTTTGCAGTTAGAGGGTTGAGCTTGAGATGGAGGAAGAGGCTGAGGCGAGGGTAGAGGCATGTTCAAAGAATCTACGAGGCGCTTATCTAAAGTTTTAGGATTTTGGCTTTTCCAAATTAAATACATGATATCATTGGGTGTATAGCGCACATAATGGACTCAATTATTATTTTTCACTAGTAAAATATATTATAAAACATAAATGCACAAAGGTATAAGTAGGTAAGGTTGTTTTTGGAAAAAAGGATATCTTTGGAGATACACACAATCTCTCTCTTTGTGTCTCTTTGTGAATGCTTTATTATGGAAAATGTTGGCACCATGAATGCTGCAAGTTAGGGTTTCTCTCTCTCTCTCTCTCTCTCTCTCTCTCTCTCTCTCTCTCTCTCTCTCTCACGCACACGCGCGCACACACACACACACACAAAGTTTTCTAGCTCTGCGCAAGACGTTGATATGGGTGGGAGAACCTCAGCACTATATCTCATGAGCATGGGCAAGAGGGGATCAATGGTCCATGCCTTTTTCGAGGAGTGCGAGCATCATGGGCCGTCGATATTGTGGTGTACCTCGACTTTACCAATTTGTCCGAGTTTACTAAACTGACCCAAATTTACAATCAACGGGTTCATCATAGAAGAAACCCTCCCAATGCTTTCAACCAGCATGCACAGGTGAGGTTGTTAAGGTGTTAGGCTTGCAAAGGCGACGTCTAGGTTTGAATTCGGGGGAGGAGAGGGTGGGTGGGACGGGGCGCCCGAATTTACAAGTTTTATTGCACCCAAGTTTACCTATTTTCTTGAATGTACACAAAGCACATTGGATGGCTCAAATCACACCCGATCCCCAAAATGGGAATGGGCCATTGATCCCCTCGTGCCCATGCCCGTGTGAGATAGTGAGGAGGGTGGGAGAACTCAAGATCAGACTACTAGTATATGGTTGCTAGTCAAAGTGGAGATTGACATAAGAGGGATAACTCACATTGAGATGCTAATCAAGGATTGCAGAAAGAGGACATGGGTGGAGAATTCACGCGGTGAGACTGAACTTGATCCATCTGAGACTAGTATGTGACCCGCGCATTTCTGCGGCCAAGAAGAAGGTGTCCTTCAATTGAAGCAGCCATTGATCTCCTTCCATCCACAATGTAGGGTGTGGGGCTAGCTGTACATGAAGTAAGTGGGGGCTTGTGGGGGACTTCCGAGACTGCTGCAACGGTATTGGAGATGAAGCCAAAGGTACTCTCTCTCGTTGCTTAGGGAAGCCTCACACATGTGACCCCTGTTTGTGGACGGGTTGATTCATTGGGGCTGAATGCATGATCGAGTTTGGGGAGGGAGGGGCAGTCGTAGGACACATGACCATGTCAAAACCAACCACCATCGTTATCTCCCATGCCACTACCTCTGCCTCTGCTTCCAAACCCCCTAACCATGCCCATCTCTCCTCCTCCTCCTCCAATCCCAAGGACCCTCCATCTGACCCGACAGACTTTTCTCCGCCCAAGCTTCTCTCATCCCCTCTTCCCCTTCTCAGATCTTCCCTCCCTACACGGCTCCTACAAAGCTACTTACTGTCAGAAAAAAACCAGGCTCTAGTGTATTTTAATCGGCTAAAATTATAAAATCTCAGTTAGATTTTGAGTTTGCCTTTAAAAACACTAGGAAATTGACACAAGGTTCAGTGTAATTATCGGCAAAAGCTTAAAATTTTGGCCTAAAAACCAGGAGAATTTCAAGTTTGGAAAAAGCTTTAAATTTTTGACCTAAAAATTGGGAGAATTTCCTGTTTGCCCATATTTTCATTGATTATAGAAAACGTATTTTTCTAGCCCTGGAGCTACTCTTTGCTCATATCCAATCGTTGATCTTGCATTGCTCTAGGCAAGCCTCAAGGAACCCTCTCATTGTCAGAGAGTGAACTTTACAATTGGTAGCCATGCCAACTAACTCAGCTCCCTATCGATGATTCTCTCTCTCTCTCTCACGCGCTAGCTAACCTATGATCAATGTGAACCCCCTCCTCTCATGTGCCTTGACATCATGCCCACTATATTCTTTGTTAAGGGCCAAGGGTTATCTCTCTCTCTCTCTCTCTCTCTCTCCAAAGTTAGGGTGCATGTACAGTTGCCACATGGAACACAATAGGCCGGAGTGAATTATGTTAGGATTTAGGTGATGCTTGCGGTTGAACGTTAACCCATCCAATTTTTCTAGGGCAGGCTACATGATAATGGGCAACATTTATTTTTGGTTGCCATCTCTAGCAGACAACGCGTGAAGTTTTGTTGCACCCAAGTTTACCTATTTTCTTGAATGTACACAGAGCGCATCGAATGGCTCAAATCACACCTGATCCCCAAAATGGGCATGGGCCATTTATCCCCTCATGCCCATGCCGGTGTGAGATAGTGAGGAGGATGGGAGAACTCAAGATAAGACTACTAGTATATGGTTGCTAGTCAAAGTGGACATTGACATAAGAGGGATAACTCACATTGAGATGCTAATCAAGGATTGTAGAAAGAGTTGACATGGGTGGAGAATTCACGGTGAGACTAAACTTAATCCATATGAGACTAGTATGTGACCCGCGCGTTGCCGCGGCCAAGAAGAAGGCGTCCTTCAATTGAAGCAACCGTTGATCTCCTTCCATCCACAATGTAGGGTGTGGGGCTAGCTGTACATGAAGTAAGTGGGGGCTTGTGGGTGACTTTCGAGATTGTTGCAACGGTATTGGAGATGAAGCCAAAGGTTCTCTCTCTCGTTGCTTGGGGAAGCCTCACACACACGACCCCTGTTTGTGAATGGGTTGATTCATTGCGATTGAATGCATGATCGAGTTTGGGGAGGGAGGGGCAGTTGTAGGACACGTGGCCATGTCAAAACCAACCACCATGATATTTAGACTTCCCGTACCGCCACCCACCCCTCCTACACCTGAAACACTTGAATCTCCGCCCTTGTCAGTGACTCCCACTTGGCCACCATCGTTATCTCCCAAGCCACTACCTCTGCCTCTGCTTCCAAACCCCCTAACCATGCCCATGTCTCCTCCTCCTCCTCCTCCAATCCCAAGGACCCTCCGTCTGACTCGACAGACTTTTCTCCGCCCAAGCTTCTCCCATCCCCTCTTCCCCTTCTCAGATCTACCCTCCCTACACGGCTCCTACAAAGCTATTTAGTATCAGAGGAAAACCGGGCTCTAATGTATTTTAATTGGCTGAAATTGTAAAATCTCGGTTAGATTTTGAGCTTGCCTTTAAAAACACAAGGAAATTGACACAAGTTTCAATGTAATTATTAGCAAAAGCTTAAAATTTTGACCTAAAAACCAGGAGAATTTCAAGTTAGGCAAAAGCTTCAAATTTTGACCTAAAAATTGGGAGAATTTCCAGTTTGCCCTTATTTTCACTGATTAGGGAAAATGTATTTTTCTAGCCCTGGAGATACTCTTTGCTTGCATCCAATCGTCGATCTTGCATGGCTCTAGGCAAGCCTCAAGGAAACCCTCTCATTGGTGGAGATTGAACTTTACAATTGGTAGCCATGCCAACTGACTCAGCTCCCTATCGATGATTCTCTCTCTCTCTCTCTCTCTCTCTCTCTCTCTCTCTCTCTCTCTCTTTCTCTCTCCACACACACGCGCTAGCTAACCTGTGATCAGCGTGAACCCCCTCCTCTCATGCGCCTTGACGTCATGCCCACTATATTCTTTGTCACGGGCCAAGGGTAATCTCTCTCTCTCTCTCTCTCTCTCTCTCTCTCTCTCTCTCTCTCTACAAAGTTAGGGTGCATGTACAATTGGCACATGGAACACAATAGGCGGGGGTGAACTATGTTAGGCTTCAGGTGATGCTTGCAGTTGAACGCTAACCCATCCAATTTTTCTAGGGTAGGCTACATGATAATGGGCAACATTTATTTTTGGTTGCCATCTCTAGCGGACAACGCGTGAAGTTAAAAAACAATGTATTTTCTTTTGATTGAATAGGCTAGAAAAGAAGTTATGTGACTTTTTGTGTCTGCAATCATGTATTCATGATTGAGAATGTGGGTGCATGATTGTTTGTTTTCATGCATGTGGCTTTTTTTGCATGAAATTGGAATTTGTGCATTATTGATGCACAAAGAATGGCCGAAATTGGAAAATAATGCTTTTTATATTGTTAATTAGAAAATGATTGCTTTGATGTAAACTTTTTTTTGCATGGAAGCTTACTTCGTTACCCAAATGTGATCCCCGCCTTGTGAGAGGCATGGTCCATGCTCTCGATTGCCCATCCCTCCGTGCGAGATGCACTATCTGCACTCCTGAATGCACTGCTTGAGTGCCACCAATGTAGAGCTTTCTTTGTGTCAAGTTTCCAAGAGCCCGAGAGAAGTGTGAAAAATATATCTCCCTCTACAAAATTGGCGAGAGCAGTGCTCAAAATCGGTTGACAAATTTTGAGATTTAATTTGACAGTGAAAAATCCTACAAAATTTAGTGTACAATCTATAAAGCTAGTCAATTTACCTTTTTTTAGGAGTCTCTCTCTCTCTCTCTCTCACACACACACACACACACACACACACAGACAATCTGGAAGATGCTATCTTTCTACCAATCCACCACACTTGCAGGGGAAAGGCTAGCATCATACCATTTTTGCTACAACATAGTGTAAAAGCGGTAACTGCACACACACACACACACACACAAAGAGAGAGAGAGAGAGAGAGAGAGAGAGAGAGAGAGAGAGAGAGAGAGAGAGAGAGAGAGATTGTGGCAGCCCAATTGCAGTTTAGCAGTTGCCTGCTCAGCAAGCTACTCACAACTTATCTCTCACACACACACACACACACAATAGCTTCCCTTGTGAACCCACCTGCTTGAAATGCGTAGACACACACAAATGGTGTTCGAACTGCGCATACAACACAGGTTTTGATTTTTCAAAAGCATGTGTATCTCTTTCTCTCACTGTCTCACACAGAAAGAGGCATTCGAAAGCCTGATATTCGTGCACAGGGGTGGGTGTGGCAAATAGAATTCGAGAGAGAGGGGGGAAGGGGAGGCACACACGACGGTGCAAAACCTCTCTCGCCCTCTCTCAGAACTGTAATGTGGCGCGTCTCTCTCTTTCTCTCTCAGTTCTTCACTCACACACAGAGGTCTGAGTGTGCACGTTCACGGAGCAACTTATCGACATGTGACATAACTCGTTGCTCGTTATTTTTTCAAGCTGCATAAAGAACTAGAATAAATGTACGCAGAGATAGAGATTAGAGAGGAAGGAAGAGTTTTTTTTTTTTTTTGGGGGGGGGGGGGGGGGGAGGGGAAGACAAGGAATTTTAAGACAATAATTCAATTTGTTTGAAATAGACCCAATAGTAATTTGACGAAGAGACTATACAAAAAGGCTAAGAACATAAGAATAGTTATGCCTTTGCCTTTACAAAAAAGGGATGAGAACATAAGCGTTAGACTCACCTTTAGAAGTCCTTGAAGGACAAGGTTGAAGGTGGTACCTACCTTCGTATAGGATTCTTAGGATAGAAGGGGGACGGCGATACCTATGGTATGGTCTCCGATACACTATCCATCTACAATGAATGATCAATGAAATGTTGATAGGATTGATGAGCAAAAACACCGTCACTTGCATGACTCATCATCAGCTCTTCCTCAAACACAGCTCCCTCTCTCTCTTCTCTCCCCCTCCAGCCCTCCTCTCTCACAGCTCGCTGGTCTCTGGTTGAAGATTTTATTTTTTTGCTTTGGTGCATCCGAAGATCCACGTTCTCTCATTCCATCACGCAGATCCTCTTGATTTCTCGTCGTTCTTACTTACAGCAGTCCCGACTATGTAGTAGCGACATACCGATTCTCTCTCTCTCTCTCTCTCTCTCTCTCTCTGTCGCGCGTGCGCGCGCGCCGCCCACATTGGCACACGCACAGCATAATATGCACCTCACAGAACAGATTCAGATTCCTACTCTAGTTTTCACTGTATCTTTGTCTGCTCCCACCTCTCTTTCACATCCAAACACACGAGCCACGCATTCCTACAATCATCTTTATTTCTCCAGGCTGCTTTCACATGTCTCATTCTATGCGAGTACACAAATAGATTGCAGCTGTGGCATCTCTCTCTCTCTCTCTCTCTCTCTCTCTCTCTCTCTCTGCGTGCTTGAACTCTGACGTTATTCTTCAACTATCGACATGAACTCAGAAGTATGATTTGGCTATTAGATTCGTTCAAACGGCTTCGAAGGGAGGATTGTTGGGCTGCACCGTCTCAAGTTGCCCTCATGGGTTCCATGGCATTTAGATCTCAGAACAGATTATTACCCAACATAATGTATCAACCTGACCGATGCCCACACAAAGCAGCAGAACCGGCACTGATTTTGTAGAGAGTTTCCACCCACAACATTATAATGAGCAGCAGCATGAACTTGGCTATCACCATTTTTGGCTTTGTCCTCAGTGCTCTCTTTCTTATGGTCATCTGCTGCCGCCTCCTCTGCTCTCGCTCCCGGCAAAATGGCCATCCTCTCGACATGTTTCAAAGTGACTCGCGCAGCATGGTTAGCTTTGTTCCTCTGGTTTCTTCGTAATTTTCTTCTCTTCTCTTTTAGCTTCTAAGGGGGAAAATACTAGGATGCAAGGCATGAGGATGCGTCCAAAGAGAGAGAGAGAGAGAGAGAGAGAGAGAGAGAGAGAGAGAGAGAGTCATGGCGGTTGGATTTTAATTTGTTTTTGGATCCATGCTTTCCTGTTAAAGTCCATATGTCAGAACAGAACAACGAATGTTCTCCTGTTCTAGTATGATGAATTTATTAAAGTGCATGGAAACCTTGAATTAACATTGCCAATAGTTTGGAAGGGAATTGGTTCATTTCTATGTACTTGTTGCCCATGGGTGCTATCCTCATTCTATTTGGAGTAGAGAAAAAAAGGACTTCTAGAACTGGTGTGTCAAACCCCAATCACAGGTAGAAAGTTCATCTTGCAACTCATGTGATGCTATGTCACAAAGTGATGACGTGGCATGCTTGCACTAGGCTTGAAGAGAGTCAGAAGAGTAGCGCAGAACCAGTACCAAAGTGAAAGACTCAACTTTGAGCACAGATGCTCACAAATCGCGCTGTGATTTACGGGCGCTGACAGGGTTGACTGTATGACGGATCTTGATGTGCCTGATGATAAGGCAACGTACAGTCGAGTAAATCGGGTGCTGATGTGTTTGATTTAGCGCTGAGATGCTTTTCAAGGCCAATTATTGGAAGCAGATAATTATTTTGCCTTTGAGTAACAATTAAAGATATCTGTTGATTTTATGTGCTTTTAATGCTTGCAAAAATAAGTTGCTGTTGGTCTTTTTGGGAATCAGGGCTTATAAAATGAAGTTCATGGTATGTAAAATAAGTAGTAAGGGGAGAAGTGAGAGATAGAGAGACATTGACCACTCACCATATAGATGAAGAAAAAGACTTGTACACTTCTATTTCTAGAGGCTTTTATAGCCAAGGTCACATAGGTACAACAGATAATCGATGATGTCGGAATACCATAGAAGTGGTTTCCATAAGTAGGTTTCGAAGAGAGAGAAGTGAGAGATAGAGAGACATCGACCACTCAACATATGGATGAAGATAATGACTTATACACTTCTATTTCTAGAAGCTCTTATAGCCAAGGTTACATAAATGATCACATAATTGTTGATGTTGGAATACCATAGAGGTGGTTTTCATAAGTAAGCTTTGAGTATTCTTAGGATACATATTTTGCAGGTAGACGTCCAGGTATATTTTTAAGTTGCATAGCGGGCATGTAAACTTCACATTGTGAAGTTTTTGTCCGAGTTACGAACATATTGTGCTAATTCTTTCTATCTTTTGTGGTGCGTATGCCCCATCAACTACCTCATTTTCGTACTAATTTTCCCGATTTAATGCTTCTTTTAGTGTTAGGCTTCATTATGGCTGAGTCTGCCCTTGATCTCCGGAGCCATGAGGGAAACTCAGTATGCGGAACTTTGTGTTGATGTATGCTCATGTGTGCGTGTTATGTGTTGTGTTTGGGAGCATATGTTAGTACATAGTTCTACACCCACTATTGGGCATTGACGATGTTAGTGGGGATGTCGTGGTATTTAGTCAATACTATGCATGATGGAGTTGATGGTTATATTGTCTTGTGGGTGACTACCATGGGTCTATTCCTTGCACTTTCTTTTAAGGGTGAATCTAGTCTTCTCCTGTATTTTCGCAGGTAGGCATGTAGAGTTGTCACTGGAGCTTCATTTTTAGGGGGTGAGATTTGAGTTTTCCCATCATGCCATGGTATCTGTTGGATATCCAAAGCATAGTTACCCGGAACGGGAAATCGGAACGGGGAATGAAGAACGGTAACATGCATGAAATGCGATTCCCTGTTTCAGATACTCACATTTGAAACACGGAATGGAGATCCGGAACGGGAAGTTGGGATGGGAACGGGGACCTGAAAATGGCCATTCCCTGGCAGATAGGATGAACAAGGAATTTTTTGCTATGCTCAGAGAGCGGCCAGCCGGCTCCTCCGTTCGAAACTTTGCAATTCATTTGTCTGAAACCTTTTGAAACGCCACGTGGCAATCGTTTCGAAGATCTTGAAATGTTTCTGAATAGGAAATGTGTTTGTGAAGGTCATGTGGTGTTTCGATGTTTCCCACATTTAAAGGGGGCATTTTGGGGTGTTTCCTGCAACTATGGTTTGGATGCATATACTTGCCCAGGGGAGGATGGGCTCACTTGAGGCTTCTTCTTGACACATTGGGATGCATTGCATGGGCGGTTGTTGAGAGGATGTCAGGATATATTTACGTTTGGACATATATTTGTGTTTAGGTCATCTGTTTCATATCTTATTCCCAAAGGAGGAGACACCACTTTATCTTCTGTCGTGGAGGCCGATCCCCTTCTCCCTTCGGTGTATAAGATTTTGGCCAAGATGAATAATGCCAGATTGTGCCCATTCTTATAGGATCTTATTCATGGCTCGAAGGCATGATTTGTTCAGGACAGATGCACTCTGCTTTGTTTTCATCAAGCAATAGAGTGGGCAAGATCCACTCGGACTCCTCTGGCACTACTTCTTGATTTTGAGAAGGCATACGATGGAATTAAGTGGCCGGTGGGCCTTCTTGGAGGGCCCATTGCTCCGGATGGGGTTTGTGTAGGCTTGGATTAGAGGTGTTTTTGCTCTATACTGCTCGGCAACGAGTGCAGTGAGTATTGGAGGCTTCATTGGGTGCAGATTTAGATATGTGGGATAGGGTTGCTTAGTAGCACCATACTTATTTTTACTTGTGGCAGAGTTTTTCTCGGAGCTTATTAGTCTACTTCCAGAGGTTTGATTGACTATGCCTTTAGCAGAGGCACCAAATTTGTAGATCAGGAGTCTGCCAATGATACCCTATTGTTCTTGCAATATATGCCTCGCATTTTGAATGTGACTCCCCTATTTTGCAATCCTTGTGAAGGAAGCTATGTCATAGGTCCTCTCAGCTCCTCTTATAGAAGGAAAACATATTATAAGTGGATGTAAATAAGCAAAAGGGTTATGAATTTTTGAGTCCTTTTTCTATTAAGTTGTAATCTTTGAGGTGTTGTTGCTATGCGGGAGCATGTGGGTTGGTGGGCTTACTTTGATGAGAAGGGGATTTCCATCTTAGTCAAGCACCTCCTACTACTTTTTACTGTGGCCCTCCCATAGGATGGTTCTTGTCATATCTCCATCCTTTTCAATTATTAGGACCCCATATTACCACATTCTCCTTGGTAGCCGGTTAGAGTAGTTGGTGCCAAGGGGAAGAGACATTGTATAGACCCTTATTTTCCAGCAAAGGAGGCTTCATCCTTGTGGTTATGGGTATGGATCTCTTAGCTTTATTAGGATCGAGGGGAGTGGTGTCACAAAGTGATGACGTGGTGGATAGTAGAAACCCTGATTTCTGCCAGAAACCCTAATTTTCGGAAATCGTGGAGGTTTTTTTAATTTTTATTTTATTTTATTTATATCTATAATTATAATGATGAGCGACGCGAATCTTGCTTTTCTCTACGCAATGAGAAAGAGAGAATGCTTTTGCTTTCAAGTTTTGACTCTCTGTGAGAGAGAGAGAGCAGTTGCTTTTGACTTGAAGCTTTTGGGGCTCTGCTTTTGGGCATCCCTTGTAACCTTTAAATTAGTGGTGAGGGCTTCACTTCTCAGAGCATTTGGACGCAGAGTCTGAGAGTGAAACCCTAGCCACTCTCTTCTACTTTGATCTGATTAATATAAAAAGAAATATTGAAAGGGGCGCTAGTCTTTGGGGCCAATATCTCTAGGCACGGAACTCCGTTGGGCGAGTGTACATCTATTGTGATCTGTGACTTGTTTTGAAGTGGTTATTTGGTGCTGTCGCGGTTTTCTTGACTTGGAGTGTCCAAGTCTGTTATAGTGGTATGAGAGCACGGCCTATTTCTCTTCTACGGAAATCCGATCCCCAATTTTTGCAGCACCTATGGCTTCAGGCAGCAATGATCAGTCGACTCCCTTTGCATTTGGAGATGCGGGCAGGGATCACAACGAAGATTCCAACACGGAGTATGGCCCGCCTAGGCCTACTCAGGCGGAGCAGCAAGAGATGGAGCGTCGTCAATTGATCGGCGATGCAACAGAGATGATGCTCAGTTTTGCGAAGGATCGGAAATTGGCAAAATATATGAGCGAGACTTCTTTTCAGAAAGTGCATGCACAGTGGCAGAAAACCACTACACCACCCTCGAAATCTGCTTTCAAGAAACCTTCTGATCCCAAACAATATTCAGAGAAGGAACTAGAAGAGGTGGTTGATGCACGGATTGCTCAGCTTTTTGACGCACAGAAGAAAGCCAAAAAGCATGGCAGAAAGCAAAATAAAAGCACTGACTTTCCAGGTTATTTGGGTCGTCAGTCGACTTTTGACAAGGCAAAGAAGCAGAAGAAGTGTGTTCAATTTGAAGGAGTACCCAGTTCTTGTTCTTCTTCTTCTTTTGACAGTTCTTCTAGCTCCTTGAATTCGAGCGAAGAAGACATAAAAGGTAAAAAGCGAAGCAAGAAGCAACGCTTCGGAAAGGGCAAGAGAAAGGCAAAGAAGGCTAAATCTCGCCCAGAGACTGACAGTTCTACCGAGGACTCGTCTACAGACAGCTCAGATTCCGATGACGGAAACTTTTATGCGAACAAGAAGAATGTTTACAAAGCCAACCAATATGACTTTCTCGAAGATAAAAGCAAGAAAGTCCGAGAGTTTAAGGAAGGTGGCCACTCGATCAAGTTTGATACTTTCTTAGGATACTCAGATGCTTCGAAGGCTTTGTCTTTTATACAGCAGTTTGATATCGCTTTCGCGGGAGGACGCTATTCAAAGCACTCCAAGATTCGGAGAGCTACCTCTTACTTTAAGGGGAATGCTCGTACTTGGTGGTCCACTCTTCTTTTAAACAAGACTGCGCCAGTTAAATGGTTGAAATTTAAGAAGCTTTTTATTTCTTCTTGGTTGACGCAAGAATATGAACGAGATGTACGAGCTGCTTGGAACAATCTTCGGATGACCAAGAAAGATACAATCAATGCTTATTGTGAAAGATTCTGGAGCTCTTTTCTACCCGAACAGATTGAGCGGTTTACCTTGGGCCTACCTACAGAGATCCGAGATCACTGCTTGGAACCGAAGTCAGCTTCTATTCAGGAGTTGATGAGTCATGCGAAGCGGGGCTTTGCCATTCACTCTGGCAGTCTGACCTACCCCACAGATGAGGCCATGACACAACGAGCTGAACAGATTTTTGGGAATGAAAGTACAAAGAAAAAGAGCAACCCAGAGAAAAAGGATGCACGACCCAAGCTTACTCCTGAGGAGAGAGCTCGCTTCATTAGAGAGGGGAAGTGCTTTGGATGCGGGGAACATGGACATATCTCTGCGAAGTGCCCTAAAAAGGCACAGAAAGAACAGAATGATAAGAACGACGACAAGCCTGAAAGTTCGAGAGCAGCTGAGGAACGTGGCAGAAAAAGCAGATAGAAAAATAGAACCGGTACCACATGGCGTGGAACCTGCACCGAATCTAATGAATGAAAGTACAAACTTTGCCGCTTTTGGGGCAAAGTGAAGGATCAGGAGGCTCTTTTGAAGGAGCCAAGGCCAAGTTCTTTTCACTTGGAATTGGCGTCTCGATTTGGAAATTATGCCCGACAGACTGACGCCACAGGCGGAGGTAGTTCGACTGGCATCCGGATGGGATGTTGCCATTACACCGAGCATTGGCAAACTTCGTTTGCAATGACAAGGGTGTTCAAGGCACACGAGTGACGTTCTACTCAGGATCCCATGGTACCACAAGAACTACGCCGTGGTTGACTACCGGGCCGAGAAAGCGACTTTGATAAATGAAGGGCTTAGAGATTGTACTTGATGAACTTCAATTTCTTACTCATTCTTTTGGGAGAGAACTGAACGATGGATAAAGGTTGAATATGTTTTGATCTGATCAAAAGAACGCCAAGATTTTTCTCCACACTCATGCCGATTGCTTTTTAGAGAACCTGAAGATCAAACCATTGATCTGATACCTAGAAGCACGCCACCGAATCGGCCACCTTACCGTGTGAGCCGAGTACAAAATGAAAAGATTATAAACCCACTGAAAGACCTCTTGGAAAAGGGTCTAGTCCAGCATAGTACTTCACCGTATTGCTCTCCACTGTTGTTGGATTTGAAGAAAGACGGATCTTGCAGAATGTGCATTGATTATAGAGCTCTCAACAAAATCACCATCAAGAACAGATTTCCGATTCCTAGGATCGATGATATACTCGATAGGTTACAGGGATCCTCGTGCTTTAGCAGGATTGATCTGAAGAGTGGATATCATTAGATGCGAATCGCGTCGGAAGACGTCTACAAGACAGCTTTTCGGACGACTTTTGGGTTATTTGAGTTTTTGGTGATGCCTTTTGGCTTAACCAATGCTCTTGCGACATTTAACTGGATGATGGACAAGATTTTTTCGAGAGTACAGGCTATTTGTTGGCACTTTCTTTGACAACGTCATTGTTTTATCCAAGAATGAGGCAGAACACAGAGATCATCTGCTTCAAGTCTTTCAGGCATTACGAGATCACACGTTAGTGATTAATGCAAAGAAAAGTGAATTTTTCCTACCAGAGATACACTTTTTGGGACACATTGTGTCAGCAGGCAACAGGAGTGCAAATGGACCCGGCCAAGATAGAGACTATCCGTGATTGGCCCGATTTGAGGAATGTCCATGAAGTTAGAAGCTTCTTGGGACTATGTTCGTACTACAGGCGGTTCATATGAAAGTTTGCAGAGGTTGCTTCCCCTTTGCATATCTTGACACAGAAAGGAGTCCCTTTCTCGTGGGGATATACAGAAGTGACTGCCTTTCATACATTGAAAGAGAAATTGACTACGGGACCAGTTTTGACTTTGCCGGACTTGCAAAGTCATTTGAAGTATATTGTGATGCTTGTGGTCGTAGTCTGGGTGCGGTCTTGATGCAAGAAGGCCATGTCATTGCTTACGAGAGCCGATTGTTCTCTAGGCCGGAGATGACAACACAGATATAGGAAGGCATAGGGATTGTTAAAGCCTTTACTCATACCCACCCGCCCCTGGAAAAGTATTGAAATGGATTTCATTTTTTATCTCTCGAGAACACAAAATGATCACGATGATTTTCCGATTGCATGTTACGTCTGAGACGATTGTCTCCGATAGAGACCCCAGATTTATGAGTTTGTTTTGGAAGGCAATTTGGGAGAACATTGGCACGTAGTTGCAGTTCTCGTCATTGTTCCACTTGCAGACTGACGGGCAATTCGAGATTGTCAATTCAGTGATTTTAGATTTATTGAAGTCTTGTATCGCGGATCAGAAGACACAATGAGAAAAGAACTTACCTTTGGTGGAATTTGCCTACAATAACACGATACACTCTTCGACGGGGAAGACGCCATGTGAGATTGTTGAAAGTGCTGCGAAGGTTCCATCCTTCCTGAGCACGAAAGATTAGATATTTGAAGCGGATGAATATTCGCGAGATTTGGATATGGCTTTTGCCAAGGTTCGCGCGACTTTGCAGGAGTCTCAAGAACGATAGAAAAAGGCAGTGGATCGCCATCGTCGCGACTTGAAATTGAAGGAGGATGATTGGGTGCTCTTACGTTTTGAGAAGGCATGCCAACAAAAGAAAAAGGGAAAGTAGAGGCTTTTTCCAAAGCTTAGTATGCGATACTACGGACCTTTCCAGATCACTGACAAGATAAATGATGTCTCCTTCCGATTGAAACTGCCAGATACTTGGAGGATTCACAATGCATTGCATGTGAGTCTCTTGAAACCTGTGAAGGGTGATGTGCTTGATGATGGGGAGCCTGATGAGCAACTCGAAGTGGAAGAAAACGAGGAGATCCTTGTTCCTGAACAGATTTTGGCACATAACGATACGAAGAAAGGTAAAGTCCGAAGGCGGTTCTTGGTTAAGTTCAAGAGCTTTCCTGCATTTGATGCGAAGTGGATGGAGGAGGAGGACCTAGCAGATACTCCTCGGATTGTGAAACTTTACCTCGATGTTTTGGTTTAGCATAGTCTACTCCAAACAAAACCCAGAATTCAGCTTGGCCGGAGATCTGGTGCAGTGGGATGCACAAGAGGGGAGTCACTCCGCTCCCTTGTCAACATATGCCTCGATTTGGATACTAAAGTCACTGATGTCTCTTTGAGCTTCAGGGATACTGATAGCTGACAGTATTCTGCTGGATGACTTTATGAAATGGAATTCCTGATAATGATACTGATTTGTTTCTTCACTTCTTTTGAGTGCAAGAACTGATAGACGAAATGATTGCAGCATTTTGGTCTACTTGATCTGGAATAGACATGGTTGCAATAGGGGTTAGTCAATCGGACATCGATGAGGTCCCTTTGGACCTAGATGTGATTGCTAGCTACATTGCTGATAAATCATGCTCTAAGATCTGAATGAATGTTGAATGTCATGTGATGTCCTGTGATGTGACTGTCGATTTTGTACATGTGCTAGATGTGTGTTCCTAGTACGTAGGTACTAACAGTCAGTGTCTGCTAAGACGGTTTATGGCTTTTGTCGGTTTTGCAGGTGTAATCGCGATCGATTACAATGCTTTCAAGAGGGGGGTATGTCACAAAGTGATGACGTGGTGGACAACAAAAACCCTAATTTCTGCCAAAAACCCTAAAACTTCCTGCAAACCCTAATTTTTGGAAATCGCGGAGGTTAAAAAAAATAAAATAAAATTATTTAAATGATGAGCGACGTGAATCTTTCTTTTTCTCTACGCAATGAGAAAGAGAGAGAGAATGAATGCTTTTGCTTTCAAGTTTTGAGTCTCTGTGAGAGAGAGAGAGCAATTGCTTTTGATTTGAAGCTTTTGGGGCTCTGCTTTTGGGAATCCCTTGTAACCTTTAAATTAGTGGTGAGGGCTTCACTTCTTAGAGCATCTGGACGCAGAGTCTGAGAGTGAAACCTTAGCCACTCTCTTGTACTTTGATATGATTAATATAAAAAGAAATAGTGAAAGGGGCGCCAGTCTTTGGGGCCAATATCTCTAGGCACGGAACTCCGCCGGGCCAGTGTACATCTATTGTGATTTGTGACTTGTTTTGAAGTGGTTATTTGGTGCTGTCACGGTTGATTCTTGACTTGGAGTGTCCAAGTCTGTTACAAGTGGCAATAGCTTTCGATAGGGCATGGTGGGAGTCGGGACTTTATATTGTCTTTTTTTTAATTATATAGTCAGGATTGGGCTCATTGCTCTAGTGAGGTAGTAGAGAGAGTGGCCTACTTTGTTGTAGAGTTAGGGTTTGTTGCATGCATTTTTGAAATAGTACTTGTCAGCACTCGAGGATTTGCATATAGCTAGGCGGATCTCTTATTTCGATTACGTGTCGGAGCGTGGGTTGCATTCATGGGACATTAGTCCACA
Source organism: Adiantum capillus-veneris (assembly GCF_014529385.1). Classification (NCBI taxonomy): domain Eukaryota; kingdom Viridiplantae; phylum Streptophyta; class Polypodiopsida; order Polypodiales; family Pteridaceae; genus Adiantum; species Adiantum capillus-veneris. The sequence continues at coordinate 145,754,228 of NC_140932.1, read as the reverse complement.
TGTTTCAGATGTATACTTCAGATTGATGAGTCCCCCTATCATTGATTATGGTTCTACCCTACCTCCTATGGCACTTGGAGAGAGTGTGCAATTTGCTGAGCAAATCTCGTGTTCAATTTGGGTTTGTCACTTGGGTTGCAATGGTTCTACCGTGCCTCCTTTGTCACTTGGATTCGGTGTTCATGGTGACAACAAATGGATATTATCGAGCCACTTTGAGCACAATATTTGTGGTGGCCAGATAGGGTGATTCATAGTTCAAAGACCAGATATTTTACACGATAGTTAGCATCATCTTGTGGAACGTTTGGAAGGCCCGTTGTCATAAGTTGGCGACGTTGCAACCCCTAGGGAGTTAGGACATCAAAACCCCAACATTTGACAACCTTGGTCTTGAGAGAAGACCCTAAAAAGTGCTAATGTGGCAGCATGTAGAGACCAACGTGTTTTATTGTACTGTTGACATGGCAAGCTGTACGCATGGCCGCGTTTTGTGGAAGCAGCCTTTTGGGCATATGCTTTTCACAGAAGTTGCTTTTGGAGCATAGCTTTTCATGTCAAATGCTTTTGAGGCCAGGGGCCTTTAAATATGAGCCTTTGGGGGACTCAATATGGCATTCCAAATGTGTGGAAGCAAAGACCGAGTCCTGCAACAATTGTACCTTTGTGAAGCAATATAAAGAAATACCAAAAGGGGTACTAGGGTTTTTGGGCCAGTGCTCTGAAAGTGGAACTTCGCCACTCCGTGTCTTATCATGTGGATCCTCTCTCTCTCTCTCTCTCTGTGTGTGTGTGTGTGTGTGTGTGTGTGTGTGTTGTTTAAAGCGCTAAAAGTCTCTTCTAGTCTGGTCGTTTTAGTTGGCATGCGGTGCTGTCCTATTACAGTGGAATCAGATCTTCAAGTATTTTTGCTTTTGACGAGCACATCGATCCTCATCGGAACAAACATGAAAGATGGTTCTTGATTCTACAGAGTTTTGTAGTTCCTCCTCGACGAACTATGCGACATACTCTCGAATCATCCTCACTAGAACCTTCCGATTTTGTAGAACTTTCAGCAATTTTTAAACTACGTGTTGCCACCTTTGTTGCCTTAGTCTTTTCCCCTTTTAGTACCAGAAAGTGCAGGGGCCTTTTCTTGACAATTGACATTCTTATATTCCGATTGGGGGAGTTTTCATAAACATGGTTGAACTTTGAGTCTTACTTACTGCCACCTCCTTTGCCACCACCTCCCTCTCCGCCACTTGGATATAACAATTGTAGCCCATATGCCTACCCCGATTATCCACCTCTTAGACTTGCACCAGATCAGCCCAAGGACTTCAAGGATGGTGGATCTATGGTAAAATTCACTTTTTTCGGAGTGAAATATTGGAAGGAATCTTTACAGTTCTTGCAATAGTTCGACAATATCTATGCATTGGGCAACTACACGAAGAATCAAAAATCTCTCGAGCCGCCTCTTTCCTCAAAGACAATTCTATGTAGTGGTGGAGTTTTATAGCTACCAAGCTTCACACTCCAAGGGCTTGCCAAGCTTCAAGGATATTTGTGCCCGAAGCTATATGACCTCCATGTTTGAAGTACAGCTTGGCAGAATGGGGTAACTTGAAAATGTTGGCCACGGAGGCTATGGAAGACCAACCAAAAGGTTTTTAGACACCTGTCTCTTGGTGTCTTTCTTCAAGCTTATAATTTTGGAGGACAGTGTGAGAGCTACACCATTGGGCTGCCATTGCCACTCACTATAGGAATATTGTTTGTCAAAGCAAGTCTTGACAATCCAAGATCTCATGGAGCATGCTGCCGTTGGCTACAAACTCATGAAGGAAAGACTAAGATTTACAACTAATGACCAACTGACAAATACACAAAATCCTCGACAACCACGCGCAAATTCTCCAGATTCTCGCGACACCTTGACTCAACCTGCACCATCTCGCTTGACTACCCGCCAACGAGGAACTTTGCAACAAGAAGTCAGATGCTTCGAATGTTTTCACACGGGGCACATTTCCTATCTCTGCCCCCTCAAAGGTGATAAAACTCCAGAGCAACCTCTTCCAAGAAAGCCAAAACCTCAGTAGGACTTGTTCCAGATATCTATAGAATTTTTGTACCCAATGCTTCCAAGGAATTATGTAGATCCTTTGGAAAGATTTGTGGCCATAAAGCACTTATCTTCTTTGATCTAGGATGTAATTGGCCCATAGGGCGGTAGACGTAGGCTTTCACCCGAAACTTTACTTTATTTTAATACATAGAGAACCTTTGCAAATAAAAACCTGTAACTGGAATTAACACTTCAAAGCGCACACGGCTTGGAAGCTAGAATGCTCCGAACAGACGCCGACAACCTGTAAGCCCCAAAAACTGGCATCCCTTAATATATTTCAAGAGGAAAAATGATCTCCTACGAGCTGCCCCGCATAATCTGGGCTGAAAATGACATGATCTGGCCCGATTTCGGCATCATAACTGTACTAGGACGGTTCACAGACAGTACCCTCACACAACAGGTGACTTTCCCGACGCATACAAACACTTCGCAAAACCTGGTGAGAATCTGCAGGCTGAATTCTCTGTTTTCTGCCCTGAAAATGCGCCAGAACACCTGCACATGGGTCCCCTCGTGTCCCCGGACCTCTTGGGGGTATTAGGGACCGTTTAGGGCCGAAACCCTAAACCTGCAAAAATACACAGCAGGCTGTATTTGTCTGTTTTGGGCTTCTTTTTGCGAGCTAGTCGCATCCGTAGCAAGTCCTTGAGCTCCTGCACCTGTAGGGCTACTTGCCCTCAGAATCGGATGAGATTTCTCGCGTGAAATCTCTCCAACTTCACCTGTATTTGCGGGGGGGATAAGCAACTAGCTAATTCAGCACGTGTGCAAGAGGCTCTTGCCTTAGCTATCGCGCATGAATCCACACAACTGTACATACAAATGAATAGCCCTCGAGCGGGGCATCACGTTTTTGTATTCAAAAGGGGAGAGAGGTGCGTGAGAGCGGAATCATCGCGCTACATAGAGCAAGGGAGAAGGCAAGCTTTTCGTTGAAGCTTCATCACCTGCACCAACTATTCACACACTCTGTAGTCACTTAATGATAAAAAATCAGCTCTCTCTTGAAATGGGCGTCCCCTCTTTATGCAAGCTTGGCAAGTCGCTCTGGAGCCGCCACATGGCACTTTTTCCCGCATTGGACCTTCAGATTAAAAATATCTCAACTGGTGCGTCAGCTGACTTTGCAGTAGAGCAATAAAATGTTCCTCATGTCATTTTGGAGCTAATGACGCGAACAGATTTTATGGCCCAAAATAGTAGTTACCTATATTTTAGGAGATGCTTCCACTGGACTCTCACTGGTCATCTGACCATCTCTCACCATTGGGACCATATCTAAAAATGCAACGTAGACCAGTTCTCAAGTGATTTTCTTTGGGTGACCCCACCTTGGCACTGTGCCTCCATTGAGTTAATTTCCTAGTATCCACAACGTATTAGTGTGGCGAGGGGGCCTAAATGACTTTGAACTGAACCTAGACACGCTTTTACTACTCGAATTCCGATGTCGACCAACTTCCCGTCTGCTGGTGAAACTACTGTTTCACAGTGGCCATGCAATGTTCGGCCATTTGCAACTTCAAAAAGAGGGTCGCAAGAATTAAACGAAAATCATCGGAAAGAAACCAACAACTAAGGTTAGCAGTTGCCACGTCCTCGTGACATACCCCCCTCTTGAAATCGCAAACGTCCTCGATTGCATACCATACATACATGCCATTGACGATCTTGTGTTGTCAGCACTCTTTTATCATCACATTTATGCGCAAGAAAGATGATAAGACATAGATACAAATGACTTAATGAGACCTTCATACTTTTGTCATTTCCATCTATGATAGAAATGAACATTATACGTTTAACACTTAAAGAGCAATGCACACTTCTATTACATTGAATCCATATGTATATTTGATATACTATCTCTGTCATTACCCCTCCTTTGCACACGTTGTGTTGGGACATAGGTAGGCTGTAACCCAAAGGCCTCAAGGTAAAGCTGCAATACATTTGGTGACTTTGACAGCTCATGCTCTTCCATCCACTTTGCATCCATAGGTGGATAGTTCTTGAACTTCACCAAATAGCGTCTTTCAACCTGTCCCTTAACTATTCTTTCCTTATGTGCCAAAATTTGCTCTGGAACTAAAATTTCATCAAGTTCTGGCTAGTCCTCATTTAGCATATCTTCTGGCACATCACCCACGAAGGGTCTTAGAAGACTTACTTGAAACGCATTATGAATCTTCCAAGCGTGAGGCAATTTCAACCTGTAAGCAACATTGTTGATCTTATCAAGCACTTGAAAAGGCCCATAGTAACGCATGCTGAGCTTCGAAAATAACCTTTCCTTGCCCTTCATCTTCTTTAACGTCGCCTTCTCAAATCGGAAAAGTATCCAATCATGAGGTGAAAACAGTAATACACAACAGGCGACCAGCAGTCCTTTTTTGCTTTGCTTGAGTCTTCTCCGAGGCAACTTTGGTTTTCTTATACATTTCATCTATGTTTTCAACATATCGATCTGTCTCAAAGATCTTAACACCTATATGCCGAAAATGCTGTCATGTGCAGGAGAGGGTATGCAACTATGACCTGCCTGGGCATGCACGTCCTACTAGAGGCTCACAAAGGTACCAGGCTAGGTCCTAAGCTAAGACTGACGCTAGACTGTAGCAGAAGCATGTCCACGTAGCGCAAGTGAAGTGCACACGTGACATCCCCCCTTGTTAAAGGCGAGGCACAACTGCCGAACCTCTATCTTTGGATTCTTTTAGGAATTTTGATGCTGACTGCTTCTAATGCTTGTGGATGCATAACCAATGAAAACTCCTCCAAACGGGTGGATATTGCGGATGTAGTTATTGTTGTGATGTAAACACCGACCATATGAGTTGCTAGGTAGCCTTACTCCTGTCGCAGAATACCAGCCTTTGTGTTGACTGTGCCTTGTGAGCAATTACGACCACTCGAATTGTCACGTGACACATCCAACCCTATGTGTCCATGGACAAGCTACAACATGACCAGGGTTCAGTTCAGTCAAGCCAATCTAGAATAGGAAGTGATCTGGCACTTTTGTGAGTCTGTTCGCAGACCGTGCATGTCTAGACACTTAGATTAGATGCATATCCTCTGGTTGCACACAACATGACTGACCATCAGATTCCAATCAGATCCCATCAGTAGCATTTTTACAGTGCATAGACCTATTTTCCCTATTTTTGACATTTTTCACTTATTATTTTTAAGTGACTTTTGTTGGAAAGTAGGTAGGGCAATTTTGCTAAGTTTGTATAAGTAGAAACCTAGCGCTAGCACTTTCTGGAAGAAGAGGCAGCAGGAGCACTTTGCTCAACAGGCAATTTCTCAGCAAGACCAACCCCCACCGCGACAACTCTAGCGTTTTCAGCATTGCAGAAGGCCTAGCGTTTTTGCACCAGATCAGCCAGCGTTTTTGCACTTGCAGATTCTTGGCGACAGTAGATAGCAGATCAGCCCTAGCGTTAGCAGATTTCCCCGAAAAGCACATCAGCCCTAGCGTTAGCAGTTCCATCAGCAAGGACAGATTTCAGTCCCTAGCGTTTTTTGTTTGCAGACCTTCGCGACAAGGACATCAAGAACACCAGCGTTTTCAGTTTTCAGCAGTCAAGCATCGCAGTAGAACCCCCAAACTTCGCAGATCTCACCTTCCTGCAGCAGATCCTCGCGCACGGTGAGATTCATCAAGGTTTACAGTTTCAGCCCAGAAAACGCAGATTTCAGCATCTGCGTTTTCAGCACGTCGTCGTCGCATCGTCGTCATCGACATCGTCACCAACATTGAGTCAGAATTCAATAGATAAAGATTTGCAAATTTCAGCCATTAGAGTTCTCATATTTCAGCCCGTCTCGTCGTCGTCGACATCGTCGGCAAGTCTAAGCATTATAGAGATTTATGCAATCATAAGTAGACCGGTCTCGCCATAGAGGGTGGGGCCCTTGGAGGAGGGTTTGACAACTTCCCTGGTGTCGTATTCTCTTCTCTCTCTATCTTTCAGTCGCAACACCTTCACTCACAGTGTCCATTCACTTTGTTTGTGCCCATTGCACTCTCTCACTAAAGGAACGGAAGGCTCTCCCTTCCTAAGTAAAAGGAACCCTTGAGAAAGTTCGGAGCACTCATCATGAGCAAAGTTCAACATTCACTTCCGTTGCACCTTACATTGGTATCAAAGCTTTGGCAGTGTTCTGTATCACTCAAGGAAAGAACCACAAGAAATTTTTTTTGCTTGTTGCGGTCGCACGTAACCCAAGTCCTCTTGGCCGTGCCAATTCCTAATCGTGTTTTTGAAGAGTGACAAGAAACCCAAGAAAGAAGGGCTTGTCCAGTCCTCCCTTGTGCCTCTTTTCACTCATTGAGAGCGGACCGTGCACTTAGCGGCCGGCCAATCGACGTGAGGTGGGAAAAAGCAACCTTGGTGTGAGCGCAAGGCCGCCAAGTGGTGCGCCCGTGGAAAAGAGCAGAACTCGGGTGAAGAGAAGATCCTTCTCTAACACATATTACAAGCGAAAGAAGAACCTCAAGAACCTCAAGACCCCCAAGAACCCAAGTTCCTCGTGAACTTAAGAACCAAAGACTTCAGGGGATGGTCATCACCCAAAGCGGAATGGATACTTCGCATGGAGGTGATGAGCTTGAGAGAGGCGAAGAAGAATTTTCCCCACCAGGAGGTTTTTCTGACTCTCCCTTTTTCCCATCTACGCCAAGGATTGCACCAGATCCTATGGCGGCTTGGTGCAAGACGATGATGGACATGATGACAACATGGCACGAAGCAAGAATGCCAGCCATGGAGCGTGAGCGCGAGCAATTACGCTTGGAGGCCAAAGAATTTGATTGCAAGTATTCAGAAAGAAAAACAGAATTGGATCGCAAGCATGTTGTTCATTCTTCCTCTCTCATTTCTAATGTGTAGGCGAAGATTAAAGAGATTCGGGAAAAGGAGACTCTTAGTCTCTTCTTCTCCCTAGCATGACACACAGGATTTGCATGATGATTTGAATGACACCATGATGATTTGCATGATGATCAAGATGTGGTTTCTCACGAGCATGATGATTTGCATGACGATGATGTTATTGTTCACAAGAATGATGGTTTAGTTGATGCTTTTTCTAGCGAAGCTAACTTTGTTGCAGATTCGATCAATCACGAAGAATCGATCTTTGCTTTCGAGTCAAGGTCCACAGCACAACCCCCCCCCCCCCCCCCCCCCAGGTAGATTCGATCAAACACGATGAACCGATCTTGGCTCTCGAGCCTAGGTTCAAAGAACCCTTACAGGAAGTATTATTTGTACGAATGATTAGTCAACATTCATTGTACGAGTGTTTCATTTGCGATTGTTTCCTGTATCTTAGTCAGTGTCTTTATGTGATCCCTTTTTCTAGGCATGACATATTGTACGTTGAGCACGTTTCACTCATGAATGAGCACGAATGTATGCGGATTGTTCATGAAAAGCTGAAAAGTATGCATTCAAAGAAGTCACATTCCATGTCTCTTCCTTGGCATGACATAGTATCAGAAAAGGCACAAGAAAGATTGAGAATCAAGCATGGGCATTTCCATTGTGATTTGCCACAGTTGATTGATTTAGATCAGAAAGTAGAGATTCGACCTCATGGTTTGCGTGTGTTTGATGAACGGTTTGGCACTTTGTCACTTTGTTCATCTGCATTGCATGCACAGTTTTTTCGAAAGACGAGATTTTTTTCAGTCACTTTACATGGAATGGGTATGTTCATGTTTTTGTGTTGGAAGTGGTTTCAAGAATTTTCATCCTCGGAGATTCTTGAAGCAGGTAGACGCATGACTCTCGACGAAGTTGAAGCATTGAAGGAGCCACAACACACTTTGTGTCGCTTTCGGTGCGGCCCAAAGAAGCAAGCGTTGCAGACCTTTATGAAGTTCAAGTATCGCACGACCCACACCTCAGAGTGGGCCGGCGAAGAGTCCTTTCGAGGGTTCCGGATTTGTTGGCAATCTCCCTCGACGCCATACAGTTCGGTACCAGTACCTCACTTTGAAAAGGAGGAGATGTTACGTGACACATCCAACCCTATGTGTCTGTGGACAAGCTACAACATGACCAGGGTTTAGTTCAGTCAAGTCGGTCTAGAATATGAAGTGATCTGGCACTTTTGTGAGTCTGTTCGCAGAGTGTGCATGTCCAGACACTTAGATTAGATGCATATCCTCTGGTTGCACACAGCATGACAATCAGATTCCAGTCAGATCCCATTAGTAGCATTTTTACAGTGCATAGACCTATTTCCCTATTTTTGACATTTTTCACTTATTATTTGTAAGTGACTTTTGTTGTAAAGTAGGTAGGGCAATTTTGCTAAGTTTGTATAAGTAGAAACCTAGCGCTAGCACTTTTTGGCAGAAGAGGCAGCAGGAGCACCTTGCTCAACAGGCAACTTCTCAGCAAGACCAACCCCCGCGACAACTCTAGCGTTTTCAACATTGCAGAAGGCCTAGCGTTTTTGCACCAGATCAGCCAGCATTTTTGCACTTGCAGATTCCTGGCGACAGTAGATAGCAGATCAGCCCTAGCGTTAGCAGTTCCATCAGCAAGGACAGATTTCAGCCCCTAGCGTTTTTTGTTTGCAGATCAACCGCAGCGTTTTTGCAAACCTTCCCGACAAGGACATCAAGAACACCAGCGTTTTCAGTTTTCAGCAGTCAAGCATCGCAGTAGAACCCCCAAACCTCGCAGATCTCACCTTCCCGCCGCACGGTGAGATTCATCAAGGTTTACAGTTTCAGCCCGGAGAATGCAGATTTCAGCATCTGCGTTTTCAACGCGTCGTCGTCGCATTGTCGTCATCGACATCGTCACCGAGGTAGAGTCATTCAGCAGATAAAGATTTGCAGATTTCAGCCATTAGAGTTCTCAGATTTCAGCCCGTCTCGTCGTCGTCGACATCGTCGGCAAGTCCAAGCATTGTAGAGATTTGTGCAATCATAAGTAGACCGCTCTCGCCATAGAGAGTGGGGCCCTTAGAGGAGGGTTTGACAACTTCCCTGGTGTCGTATTCTCTTCTCTCTCTATCTCTCAGTCTCAACATCTTCACTCACAGTGTCCATTCACTTTGTTTGTGCCCATTGCACTCTCTCACTAAAGGAACGGAAGGCTCTCCCTTCTGTAAGTAAAAGGAACCCTTGAGCACAGTTCGGAGCACTCATCTTGAGCAAAGTTCAACATTCACTTCCGTTGCACCTTACACGAATACTCGTGTCGTGAAAACATTGTGGGTGAAGCTGAAAGGTAAGGATGCTTGGATTTATTCCCAAGGGTTTCTTGTGGACGGAAGTGGATGCACGCTACATGCGAATGCTAATGCAAAAGAGGGTTAGAAATCCTATCTTCAACTCCTTCCATATCGGCATAAGAGGCAAGTAGATCTTGGTACTCGATCTGGATTGTCATGTATCAACTGTCGATCTTCCTTCAAAGACATGGCAATGAAGATGGGAGCTAATAAGTCCATGATCGGAACTCGAAGATTCTTTCAGGAAAAAAATCGGGGAGAGGTTCTTTGGGTTCTTGGTTCTGCTTGGGTTCTTGGTGTTTCTTGGGTTCTTTGGGTTCTTGGTGGTTCTTCCCTTGAGTCCACAAAGCCGAAGCACGCACAAAGCTCTGATACCAATGTCAGGTGCAGTGGAGGTGTTTATGGATTTAGCTTGGGTCTACTACTCCGCACAAACAAAAGAGACACTTTAATTCACTTGAAAGAACTAAACTAAATTGAATGAAAGAGAGAGAGAGATAGAGAAAAGAGATGACATTGAATGTTGGGTCCCAAACACTCAAGTGCCACTTTCTTTATTCTTGCAGAATGCTGATACAATGATGCTAAATGCTGAGATGTTGATGCAGATGGGTATTGATGCTACTGATGCTGGGTACTATTGAGTACGTGAAGGGTACTGCGCATACTGGGGTATTGCAGGGTACTGCTGAGGTACTAATGGGTTTTGTGTCAATGACGACGATGACGACAACGAGGTACCGATGGGTTCTATGTCGACGACAATGGCGACGACGACGAGGTACTGATGGGTTCTATGTCGACGACGACGATGAGGTATTGCTAGGTTTCATGTCGACAACAATTACAATGACGAGGTACTGATGGGTTCTATGTCGACGACGAGGTACTTATGGGTTCTATGTCGACGACGATGAGGAGGACGACGAAGTATTGAGGGGTTCTTTGACAACGACGACGACGAGGTACTAATGGGTTCTATGTCGACGACGACAACCACGATGACAATGTTGACGGCGAAGCTATGACTGAATGCTGAAATTGCTAGCGATGTTGATGGCTCGAATCTGCAACCATGACGAGGCTAAGGTTGAATGCGTTCACTGAGGGCAACGACGGGCTGAAATCTCCTGGCTGTTCTAGATGAAAACGCTGGTGCTAAAGGTTGAGAACATTGATGGAGAGAAGGCTGAAAACGCTGGCTGTTCTGGCTCTACAAACCTTGAGGCTTCTAGCCATAGTAACAAGGACCACAGGGAACGGCCCCTTTCTGTATCGAAACGGCGTTCCAGCTGGCTTGACTTGTCGAAATGGGGACGGGAACGGCGAAATGTTCCGGAAGCGGAACGTGACAGGTGAACGGCTGGGGGGAATTGGTGGCAGATTTTTAAATTTGAATTTTAAAAAACGGGCAGGCTGTTGGAGCCGTTTTGCTAGGCCATTTGGGGGTGGTTCAAACTTGAACTTCAAGTTTCAACTTGCAAGACTTCCGGGGGGGGATGGTGTTCCTTTTTTTGTCTAAAAGCTCACCCTCACCCCACTTGACCATATCCCTCACTCTCAAGCTTGAGCCTTGAAGCCACTCTCACCCTCTCTCTCAAGCTTGAAGCCACAAGCTCTCAAGACTCAAGCTCCCTCTCGCAAGCTCCCTCCCTCCACGATTCCATCGCATCCCTCTCTCAAGCTCCATCCCTTCATCAAACATCCCTCTTTCTCGAGTTTCGAGTCTCAAGGCTCAAGCCTCAAGTGCCATCAATACGGCACAAGATTTCGCTTCACATGAAGGTCCCTCGGTTGTTAAGAGGGGCAAGAAGGATGAGCCTTCATGGTGGGATGAGGTGCATTCCGAAGTCTTAGGCAAAGACGGCGGTGCATGATCATGGACGTGCAAGCTATGTGGCTTCCACCGCAAATTCGGGACAAGCAAGGTTCGAGCACACCTCCTTCACATAGTGGGGGAGCAAGTGAGGCATTGCAAGAATGTGACCGCCGAGAAGAGGAAGGAGCTTGAGATCAAGGATGCCATTATGAGAGCCAAAGCAAATGATCGACCCAAGCGGCAAGCCATTGACCCCAATCACTTGGTTTTTCCTTCTTCTACCACTCATTCGCAAGCTTCCGTTGGAGGAAGTAGTGCGGCGGCTCAAATGTCATTTCAAACGACTTCCCCCTCTCTTCCAACCCATCGTCAACGAACTCTAGATGCATCATGGGATCCAAAAAGGGAGGAGTATGTGGATGCCTCCGTTGCCCACTTCTTTTATCACGACCATATACCTTCCATAAAGGCTCGGTAAGTTCCAAGTTCTCAAACATAACATGTTCATAACTAGTATGTCCATTGTCCATTCAACATTGTCTTGACTTTTGACTCTTGAGTCTTACCTTTTCCTTACAACCTTTGTGACATGTATAGGTCGGACTACTTCAAGGCCACGTGCACACGGATTGGGGAATACGGGCCACGCTACGTGCCACCCACTTCCGAGGCCCTCCGTACTACTAATCTTGATAGAGAGAAGGCCGTTGTGGAGATGGAAGCCGTAAACATGAAGCGACAATGGGCCAAGTATGGAGTGACACTCATTGCAGATGGATCGAGCGACACTAGGAGGAGATCCATCCGGGCTCGTGGCTTATTGCAAAGGAGAGATGTACTTTGCCCACTCACATGATGCCATAGATCGGGGAAATCTGTCGAAGTGCTTCTGGGAGAGTGGGTGTCCACCATAGAGATCATTGGCCGAGAGGTGGTGTTGCAGCTTGTCACATATGAGGAGCCATCAAACAGGACAGCTGGCGCCATTTTGGAGGGCATGTATCCCCGCATCAAAGTGTCATTTTGTCTGGCATATTTCCTTAACAACCTTTTAAAGGATGTAGGGCGTCTATCTTGGATAGAGCCACTCATTACAGATGCTTTCCAGCTAGTGTCCTTCATCAACAATCATAATCTCCTTCGTGTTGCATTCTTGAAGCGGACAGGGGGCAAGGTTCTCTTGAAGTATTGTGAGACCCGCTTTGCCTACAACTATGTAATGGTTCATCGCCTATGCGAATGTCAGAGTGCAGTGCGGCAGACCCTCATCAGTATGGAGTACACTTCCTCATCCTATGCAGGTGCAGTCGTAGGGATCTTATGTGCAGACAAGTAAGAGGATCTCCAGTTTTGGGAGTCATTGAAGACTATAGACAAAATGGTGCAGCCTGTACTCCGCGTGCTTCGAGTAGTTGATGGCATGCAACGTTGCATTGGCAAGGTTTATGAGGCCATGGATTGGATGGTGGAGGTCCTCCAAACACTTGAGCCAGATGCAGACAGGTTTGAGGAGATTATCTAGCTTTGTCAGAGCAAATGGGACTCCTATGTTTATCCTCTCCATGGTGCGGCCTTTGTGCTGGATCCAGAGTTTCAAGGTACAAGACAGGAGCATGATGGGGAGGTGATCAAGCAAAGGAACGAGGTCTTGAGTATGTTTCACCCTAATCGAGAAGAATGCCACAAAATCAAGGATCAGCTTGCTATGTACAGGCATATGCGAGGATCATTTGGGCTTGCCGATGCCCAAGTTGATGGCACCGAGGTCTCCTCAGTTTTGTGGTGGCAGGACTATGGCTCAGATGGCCCACAGCTTCAACGACTCGCTATCTGCATCCTCAGCCAAGCGGTTAGCCCCTCTTGCTTGGAGCAATTGTGGAGTGTTTACAACCACCTTGCATCCAGGAAGAGAAACCGACTTGCCGTGGAGAAAGAAAATGATCTTGTATTTGTGAGTGCAAACTTGCGTATGCTTTGCAAGATTGCATCCAAAGTATCAGAACCCTTTCTATAGTTGAAGATGGAGGCAGAGACAGAGGTACTTGGGGACAAATGTGGATCTACAGAAGTTTTGCATGAGGAGGATGATGCAGACGAGGATTGGGATGACATCCATGATCTCCACGCCACCACTACAAGCTGGTAGGCTACTGGCTCTTCTGGTCCTTGAGCCTTGACATGTTTCATTTTGGCATTTTGGCATTTTGGCATCTATGTATTGAGCTCTTGAGTCCCTAGTGGCGAGTCTTGACTCGAGCTTCGACTCTTATATTTTCTTTGAGCTCTCAATGCTCACCTTTCTGTAGCGCCTTGACTCGCCTTATAAGCCACGCTTGAACGTACGTCGTATAGTCATGGTCTTTTTGCTCCATCTTTCTGTCTATCGAACTCTTCGATCTTTGCACTTCCTAGATGATGTTATTTGTGATGCGTTTGGTTATGAGGTGTCTCGTTGTTGCTAAATTGGCTTTATCTCATAGAAAAATAATTCTAAAATGAATTATAGGATTTATAAGTGAGAGGGTTTTCTCGCTTGGAACACCAAGGAAAAAATAATTCTAAATGAATTATTGGAATTTTAAGTGAGAGGGCTTTTCTCACTGGAGACATCCGAGTACAGAGTATTCCTAGTGCGTCATTTAAAGTAATGACGTGAACACTGAGAACGGGAATATCTGTAAGGCCACCAGGAACGGGTACTTCTGATGCATCACATCGGATGGGTGACAGGGAGCATCGGAAAGAAGTAGCCGACCATCCGGGAACGGACATCTCTGATGCGTCATAGGATGGGTGACATAGAGCATCGTGAAGGAGATTGTACCGTAAGTTCGGTAGGAAAGGACTAGGTGATGGGTATTCTTGATGCGTCACAAGGTGGGTGATGGGTGCATCGGAAAGGGAATATCCATAGTCGGGAGGAAATTCCGAACTGTGTTAGAATTGTGCACAAGGAAAAAACAAGCACTTGAATGAAGATGGGTTCAGAGGAAGCTTTGAGGAAAAAACAGATGCTTTCTGAGAAAGCGGATTGCTTTTCAGGAAAGCAAATGCTTTCCCACGAGGAAGTTTATGTTTGCATTGCAATTGTGCGTGTGATTGCATCCAGGGACGCCTGGGAAGTGGTGTGAAAGCATTGTTTTTAACTTATAAAGTTTTATTGAGTTTTTGGGCAGGTTCAGACTATTTTTAAAATACGCCGCCACCCATTTAATAAGTGGGCAGCCATCTGATAAATAAGGCAACAGATCAGCTAGCGTTTTTTCTCTCTCTTTTTCTGGCAGAACGTAGAAATTTTTTTTTTTGAAAAAAAAAAAACCGGCCGCGATCTCTACGCGAGCAGCTATTCGTGCTTGTGGCTAGTAGCTATAAAAGTATCACATGCCCTCACTCAGAAGGAAGACCAATCTTTGCAAGGAGGAGATGCTGCTACAGATTTCAGCCGTAAAGAAGACGTTGCCGGTGATGCCCATGGCTGCCCCAAGTGTACCAGATGTCGCCAAGACTCAGTGCGCGAGTTCCCTCGCGAAGAAGTGCCTACGGAGCGTGTCTTCATCGCGAGAAGTTGCTGTTTTTCTCTGTTTTCAGCCCATAAACGTCGTAGACGGGGCTGATTTACGAGAAGGAACCCGAGAACACACCTCTTTTGTGTGTAGGATTGGAAGAGAGGATTTTCTATGGAGAGATCTCTTCCGGGGAATTGCTTTTCGAGAACGAAGTTGCGTTTCGAGCGTCGAGACTTTGAAGGTAACGATTTTCATGTTATGAACTCTGAGTATTTGTTTGCAGGTGTACTTCCTCTTAGTGAGGGAGTAGGAGCAGAGGAAGGTATGAGCCTCTGCAAGAGAAAAGCGCTCTGAGGAACTAGAGCCAGATCAGCCCAAGGGTTTTGTACCCAAGTTTGGGAAGCAGATCCACGGATTGAAGAGAGGTAGACTCTCGAGATGTGATCCGGAAGTTGAAATTCCCAAGGGGAGGACTTCGTGTCCAAGAAAGCGGAGTTATTCTGCAGGAACAGGACTCTGGAAACAGAGTCGGAAAAGCGTTGCAGGGATGCCATGCCTTGAGTCTGGAAGGTGCGATCCAGAGGCGAGAACCTTGGTTCTCAAGGATTTGGAATAAGGAACGGAAGTTCCTTGGAATAGGGTTTTGCCCTAGGAATCGGAAGCTAAGGCTTCCAGGAACCATCAAGTCTTATTCTAGAACGAACGTGGTAATACGTTCGGTTCAAGTGCTTGTATAGACTTCTCCTCAGTAATAAAGATACTATTACGGGGGGGGGGGACCAGCCCATCTTTTGGTCCCCAGTATTTTGTCGATCTTAGGATCGCGTCATTCCGGGAAGGATATGAAGGTCTCTAGACCTAGGAACACTTCCAGTCAAGTTTAATACTTTTGACGGAAGGGAAGATGCCCCGAAAGCTACCGCTTTGATTCGACAAGTTTGAAGTTGCCTTTGCAAACGGCAATTTCGGAAAAAGCGTCGAAGATGAGGCATGTGATTAAACACCTCAAGGGGATTGCAAGTATTTGGTGGTATACCAAAGCTCTGCAAGGAACTTACAACAAGACTTGGATTCAATTCAAGGCTGAATTTTTCGACAAATTTTTTTCCTCTACACTTTGAGGAAGGCATCCAAGAAAATTAGGATGGGTTTGCCCAATAGGAACACGAGTGAGTCAAAGCAAGTAGTGGTTCACTCTTGCCAAGGTAGCTCGACTCTCGATCCTCTCTGAGGAAGGAAAGATAAACAAATTTAACGAAGGACTTTTGTCCGAATTTTGTAAATGCATCTGCAAGATACTTTGCAACAGATGGTGGAGTTAGCAGTACAAAGCTGAAAGTGTACACGTTAGTGTACATAGAATCCAATCCCCGTGGTGGGACGGGAAACATTGAACACAGAAAGTTTGGAGTAAGGGAATTCAATCTAACTCCTGAGTTCTTGAATAGAAGACCCTCGAACTTTAAGTGAGAGGACAGGTTTTCAATCAAAGTTACATCTTTGAGGAAATCATAAAGTGCATTGTGCTTGCTTGCTCTTTTGCACAAGATATGGTTATGTCTAACCGGGACTACCACTCTCGAGTGTTTATGAGAGCAGGATCAAACAGAAACATTGTTTTCTGAGATGAATTGGTTTGCTTAACTAGCCGGAAGGTCAACTATTGATCTAGTATCCGGTAATTCCCGAATAGATTACTTGCTACTGCGGGTAGGAAAATTATGAAGGAACCATTCTGAGCTTTCTAGCAAAGAAAAGCTTTCATCAAGCTTGAATACTCTTTAAGCCCACACCCCCTACCCGGTCATGGAAGACATGGTAGTGCTTTTCGCACAAGTGAATGAACACTCTCTTTACGAGGGAAGGAACAAGTGACAACTACGGCCTGTGCTCGAGGAATCCAAGGATTGAAATCCTAGATTATTTGATGAGCGGGTTTTGCTCTAAGATTGAGCCAAGAGATCGTCAGGTTGAGCGTCTTCGCTCTAATGATCTTACGAAGGGAAGGTAATCCCAGGTTCATTGAAACTCAACACAGCGTAAGAATTATGTACACTTTTGAGTACATGGATAACACACGAAGATGCAGAACTATGCCAAGGAATTAGACGAGAGTTTGTTATACTCTCTTGGGCGTCTTTTTGCGCGCAAGGATATTCCGACACGAGAATCTCTATTTGAGATGTGTTTGGTAGAAGGAATTTGAGTTTCTCTACGGAGAAGAGGTTTTCTGATGGTCGTTGATCATTGAGTACGCTATGTGCTTTTACCATTACAGTAGCAACTTTTGGTTGCGGTATATGTTTCTCCATGAGCAGGTCAAGTAGCATTTACACGCTGCTGGAATAAATTCGAACTATTCTGTTCGTAAGAATATAAGTCGCCAACCGTTTTAAAATGGTAAGAATTACCTTAACCACACATGGGAGAACATCCCTAAGAATCAAAGAGGGTTCGCTCTATTGTGAACCGGGTTTGAACGTACGTTCAGAAAATGCTATGGCTAGAATCCTATCTGCCTGAGGTTTTGCAAATCGTCATTGATGCTCGCAAGGTGAATCATTTTTTATGATTTTGTAAGGAAGAGACGCTAATGGGCGTCGGGAAATCATTGCTGGTGGTAATAACTCGCAGGAGGAAACGATTGGAAGAAAGTGCTGTCGTGCACAAGGAATCTTCGGACTGGAACCGTCCGCCTACGTTGAGCGACGGCCTGGAACAAGAACTTTCTTTAAGGTGATCGCAAATTGTGAATGAAAGACATCGAGCTTAATGCTCTATGACTTGGGCATTCCCTATGTGGGAGGACACAAGAGGTTTAATACCATCTGGACTAACAGCGCAGGATTATGTGCAAGGACAGATACCTAGATTGATTGCTAGGAGGATTATTCTTCTCGGATTGAGAATTAACAGACTCTCGAATGAGGAAACGTTCGATCTGTTGGAAAGACGCGAATGACGAGTTCTTCCACGGCTCGTAAGTTTGAATGATTGGTGAAGGATATCCTCGAGGTACTAGAGGAAGGACATGAACCGGTAAGGTAAGTATTGAATTATTGAATTTTTGTTTAATTTATTTTTTAAGTTCTCTTCTGAGAAAGGACCAGCTCAACTCACCATTGAGCGAGATTTGGAATTTTTTCGATTTCTCCCCGGCAGTTCAGTTGGACCTCTACAATTGAGGACAACTGTTTATAAGTGAGAGGGATGTTGCTAAATTGGCTTATCTTATAGAAAAATAATTCTAAAATGAATTATAGGATTTATAAGTGAGAGGGTTTTCTCGCTTGGAACACCAAGGAAAAAATAATTGTAAATGAATTATTGGAATTTTAAGTGAGAGGGCTTTTCTCACTGGAGACATCCGAGTACAGAGTATTCCTAGTGCGTCATTTAAAGTAATGACGTGAACACTGAGAACGGGAATATCTGTAAGGCCACCAGGAACGGGTACTTCTGATGCATCACATCGGATGGGTGACAGGGAGCATCGGAAAGAAGTATCCGACCATCCGGGAACAGACATCTCTGATGCGTCATAGGATGGGTGACATAGAGCATCGTGAAGGAGATTGTACCGTAAGTTCGGTAAGAAAGGACTAGGTGATGGGTATTCTTGATGCGTCACAAGGTGGGTGATGGGTGCATCGGAAAGGGAATATCCATAGTCGGGAGGAAATTCCGAACTGTGTTCGAATTGTGCACAAGGAAAAAACAAGCACTTGAATGAAGATGGGTTCAAAGGAAACTTTGAGGAAAAAACAGATGCTTTCTGAGAAAGCGGATTGCTTTTCGGGAAAGCAAATGCTTTCCCGCGAGGAAGTTTATGTTTGCATTGCAATTGTGCGTGTGATTGCATCCAGGGACGCTTGGGAAACGGTGTGAAAGCATTGTTTTTAACTTATAAAGTTTTATTGAGTTTTTGGGCAGGTTCAGACTATTTTTAAAATATGCCGGCTGCCCATTTAATAAGTGGGCAGCCATCTGATAAATAAGGCAACAGATAGCCAACGTTTTCTCTCTCTCTTTTTCTGGCAGAACGTAGATTTTTTTTTTTTGAAAAAAAAAAAAAAACGGCCGCGATCTCTACGCAAGCAGCTATTCGTGCTTGTGGCTAGTAGCTATAAAAGTATCACATGCCCTCACTCAGAAGGAAGACCAATCTTTGCAAGGAGGAGATTTCAGCCGTAAAGAAGACGTTGCCGGTGATGCCCATGGCTGCCCCAAGTGTACCAGATGCCGCCAAGACTCAGTGCGCGAGTTCCCTCGCGAAGAAGTGCCTACGGAGCGTGTCTTCATCGCGAGAAGTTGCTGTTTTTCTCTGTTTTCAGCCCATAAACTTCGTAGACGGGGCTGATTTACGAGAAGGAACCCGAGAACACCTCTTTTGTGTGTAGGATTGGAAGAGAGGATTTTCTATGGAGAGATCTCTTCCGGGGAATTGCTTTTCGAGAACGGAGTTGCGTTTCGAGCGTCGAGACTTTGAAGGTAACGATTTTCATGTTATGAACTCTGAGTATTTGTTTGCAGGTGTACTTCCTCTTAGTGAGGGAGTAGGAGCAGAGGAAGGTATGAGCCTTTGCAAGAGAAAAGCGCTCTGAGGAACTAGAGCCAGATCAGCCCAAGGGTTTCGTACCCAAGTTTGGGAAGCAGATCCACGGATTGAAGAGAGGTAGACTCTCGAGATGTGATGCGGAAGTTGAAATTCCCAAGGGAAGGACTTCGTGTCCAAGAAAGCGGAGTTATTCTGCAGGAACAAGACTCTGGAAACAGAGTCGGAAAAGAGTTGCAGGGATGCCATGCCTTGAGTCTGGAAGGTGTGATCCAGAGGCGAGAACCTTGGTTCTCAAGGATTTGGAATAAGGAACGGAAGTTCCTTGGAATAGGGTTTTGCCCTAGGAATCGGAAGCTAAGGCTTCCAGGAACCATCAAGTCTTATTCTAGAACGAACGTGGTAATACGTTCGGTTCAAGTGCTTGTATAGACTTCTCCTCAATAATAAAGATACTATTACGGGGGGGGACCAGCCCATCTTTTGGTTCCCAGTGTTGTGTCGATCTTCTCACTCTCTCTCTCTCTCTCTCTCTCTCTCTCTCTCTCTCTCTCTCTCTCTCTCTCTCTCTCTCTCTCTCTCTCTCTCTCTCTCTCTCTCTCTCTCTCTCTCTCTCTCTCTATTTCTCTCTATATCCTTTGGCTTCAGTACTAAGTGATAAAGTCTATTTATCCGAATGTATTTTATATTGTTATGCGCTCCCGTTTGTGACACTCGTTACAGTTTACATCCGGGTTCTGCCTGAGGATCTAACCTTCCAGACTCCGGGCATGGCATTATAGCTCTTTTTCCGACTCTAATTCAAGAGTCCTCTTCCGTAGAAAGTCTTAGCAGCAACTTTGCTTTCTTTGATGCGAAGTGCTTGGGAATCTCAACTCCCTCATTTCAGCTCGAGAGTCTACCACTCTCCGATCCGTGGATCTACTCCCATTCTTCACGATGGAACTTGCCTACTTGGCCTTGTTGACATCCGGTACATTTGGGGCAGCCATGGGGGTCCGCAGCATCATCTTGACGGTTTAAATCTGTGGGAGCATGTCACAATCTTTAGTATTGGCTTGTGAGTGAGAGAGACCGCTTTTATAACTTCTGGCAGCCGGTAGGAATAGTGAAGGCCTACCTGGCAAGAATACGGCAGAGAAGGGGGCGCCCAGAGTACGGAGAGGGAGATCACATTTTCCTAAAGAGAGAGAAAGGGGGTGCCTTGCTTTTGGCTTGTGGTAAGTGGGTGGCCAACCACTTTTAAAAATGACATGAACCTGCAAAAAACTCAATAAAACCTTATAAACTGAAAACAATGCTTACATAATCATAACCCAGGCATCCCTAGATGCAGTCTTGTGAATAGATGCAATGCGAACATATACTCCTTTACGGGAAAGCATCTGCTTTCTCAAAAAGCAACCGGCTTTCTTAGAAAGCAACTAAATCTTCTCAAAGTTTCCTCTAAACCCATCTTCATTCAAGTGCTTGCTCATTTCTTGTGCACAGCTAACTCCATTCAGAATACCTTCTGAGTGTGGAATATCCCCTTTCCGACGCTCCCATCATCCACCTTTGACGCATCA
This sequence comes from Adiantum capillus-veneris, assembly GCF_014529385.1. NCBI lineage: Eukaryota > Viridiplantae > Streptophyta > Polypodiopsida > Polypodiales > Pteridaceae > Adiantum > Adiantum capillus-veneris. Next base: position 145,733,392 of record NC_140932.1, on the reverse strand, counting down.
GGAATACCCATCACCTAGACCTTTCTCACCGAACTTACGGTACAATCTCCTTCGTGATGCTTTGTATCACACATCCCATGACATATCAGAGATGTCCGTTCCAGATGGTCAAATACTTTTTCTCGATGCTTCTTGTCATCCATCTGATACGACGCATCAGAAGTGCCCGTTCTTGTGGCCCTACAGATATTCTCTTTCAGAGTGCTCCCATCATTACTCTGCACTCGGATGTCTCAAGTGAGAAACCCTCTCACTTATAATTTCAATAATTCATTTAGATTTATTTTCCTGGTGTCTGAATCTAGAAAGCCCTCTCACTTATAAATCCAATAATTCATTTAGAATTTTATTTCCTTCAGATAAAGCTAATTTAGCAACAATGGTCTTCCTGCGGCGCCTTGCTCGAGATTGTACGCTACACGGCCTCGCCATATTGGCCGCAATGTTTGCCGTGTGGCTGCTCGCCTCCCCCCACCTGTCGTTAGAGTTGTTTGCCCCAGTTGCGGTTGCCTGTCGTCATCGCCCACAGCTGCCTGCTCAGAGTGCAATGTTGAATGGGTTCTACTTGCCTCCCCCCTACTGTTGGGCCTTGGCATCGTTTTTTACCCAGCATGTGGAGCTCACACTTTGGGCATATAGTACATACCGAGTGGCCTTTTGAACCTTCGACAGTTTCCCCTTGTTTCTGGCCTGCAGTAGCTCCACCCTCGAAGTCGCCTCTCTTTTGCTTCCACTGTAGCAGCCACCCCCTTGTAAGGTCTTCCCATGTTAGTGTTTGCTTGCTGCTTTTTCCCAGTTGTGGGCCGGTCATTCCCTCGCGGCGAGCCTCGACCCTGGCTGACTGCAACTTGTTTGCTTCAGTGCCCTTGTATGGCGCTTGGTCTCTTTGCGGAATATCTTTTTCCATTGTGGGTTTTGTCTAGTGTGTTGTTTGTTTTGTTTATTCTGTTTTTTGTTTTTGCATGCATATTCCCTGCTTTGATGTGTGTGTGTCTGAGAGGTGGCTCTCACCTTCTCCCACCCGGGACGCATCCCTGGGATATACCCCCTGCGTGTCCCGACTGTTTTCCAGGCCATCCATCTGTCTCATGCAGTCCCCCTCTGTCCCCAACCTGGGGTTGGCGTACCCCCGTCCCCTCGTTTCCTTGTGACTCTAGAGCTAGGAACTTTCAAGGCATGTATATAGTAATTACGGCGCTTAGATGGTACCTGTCATCCTTCCAACTTCAGGTTGATTAATGTGCCAGTGTTTGTAGCTGAACGCTGTATCAAATGTGCAGAGCATGGCAACAATTTATTATGCCGGCGTGTTATTTCAAGTGGAACAATGCTAAATTGTTGCATGGCTATCTTTAGGTGGAACGGAGCATAAATGGCTTGGAGCCTTCAGTGGTAACTTGCTTTCCAACGATCAAATATAACCAGCATATATTTACTTCTAGTGAGGATAACATGTAAGTTTCTATAACTTAGTTAAGAGAGCACTTCTAACAACAACACACATCTCATCGTTCCTAACCCTGATCGTGTGGATTGAGAAGGTGCACAATCTGCCTCAGTGATTATAAGGAGAAGGAGATTCTGCGAATTTTACCAAGGTGTGGCCATGCCTTTCACATTTCTTGCATTGACTTGTGGCTGCGGCAACATCACACATGTCCTGTTTGTCGAATCTCCTTGCAAGTTTTTTCAGAATGGAGTCACATGGCAGGTCCTCTAATAAGTCTTGTGGCAAAGGTCCGGTTTGTACCAGGGGCCCTTCCTGATCATCTATTTGAACAACCAAGGAATTACCTTAGTGTACCAACTGGCATGCCAATTGGGATTTCTAAGAACAACCCAGCGTGGACTGTGGTTGCGGGAGAATCATCAAATTCGAGTCCACAAGATTCTCAGGCGCTTCCTGGAAATGAGCTTCAGCCAGGGGATAGGCAGCAACTTTTGGAGCATAGAGTGACTGTGGTGTCAGATGATGCATGTCATCAGGAAGGATCAGGTTTATCACCTGGTTCGCATGATGTTTACCATCACGGATCTGTGCATAACACTTCGAATGACGGCATTGTTAGCAAAGCTGGTGTATCTTCCATGAATGTAGCAGCAACTGGAGCCCAATCAGGCGCTTGAACTATCAACAAATCTTCTTCTCGTAGTGCAATAGCTGGCAGTTGAACAATCGACAATTCTTCTGCTCATGTCTTGCCATGAAAAAAGATTTCTGTTAGTGGTGTCATGGCCTACAAAACCCAAACAACTGGTTAGTTTGCTTTCCATGTGTAGAGTTGTGGACGATGTTAGTATGTCTGTCACAAACCTCTTGTAACGGTAGAGAGATGTGGTGAGGTCTTGCTGCTCAAGATCTGTCATGTACCATATATTCATTTGTTGGTTTTCAGTGTCTAGTTTGTGGCCTTGCTAGGAAATCTCCGATTTGGTCAAATCGAAACAGACTCTCATTGTAAATCAGCAGGTGCTTTGTGTATGGGTAATTTGAAGCTTTTGCTGCAGTGTTGTAAAAGTGACAAACCTCACTGTAGCTGCGTGAAGTGTGAGGCTGAAAATCTTAAGCTAATCACGGAGGAGCTGGCATTCTGTCTATTTATATCTGTTGAGTTGCAGATCTAGGTCATTGCTTTTTACCAAGCTGCCATTAGATTGTTCAAATAATGGGGGACCATATGATGTGAAGTTTACAAGGGAACAGATTTTGCAAATGATTGCAGAATGCCCGCCGGCCCTCGCAGATTGAAGGCAAATGTGTCAGCTGCTGTACATAAAGTGACTCGATACAATTTTGAAAGCTTGATGCTGGTGGAGGCTGCTGGTTTCTTGGAAACTTGATTCCTTGATTGCATAGTAGTCAAGCAGCTGAATTGCCCACATCAATCACCTGCAATAGTGAATCCAGGGACGTATTGGATCAGCGATAACCATAATTCAGGCCAATGTACTTTGCTGCACCAAACCACTGGATACCAAGGCTGACTAGCTTTCCCTGAAGAGTTCAGAGTTTCTACACCATAGAAGCAAGCGTCACACTTCAGAATCTGACATAGCAGGTTTGCTCTTCTGTATGTGGATGATCATTGGCGACCTTTGGTCGCTTTATGTGGTTAACGGCAGGAATCAAGAATTATCACATGTACTGAATGTTCAGAGAAAGAGAGGAGGCACCTGCTCTCTCATTTTTCAAGTTACCACAGTGAATGAGTTTGCCAGATAACCCTTGAAAATGGAGAATTTGCCCAAATGACTCCAGAATATTGTCTTGCCTACATAAATGCAGGCTGTCAAGAATGTGGTCAGCATCTCCAAGATTTATGCATTAATAGTCTAGCATCTCCAAGTTTCATGTTTAGTAGTAAACATCATATTTGCACTTTGGAAAAAAGGAAGACCAGGGACAATAGTAAGGGGGGGGAGGTAGCTGGCACAGTCCTCCAAGATGCATAATCTTAGGTTCTCTCCATCTCCATCTCTCCATTTCTGGAACAGGCCAATTCATGACAGGACTTGCAGCACGTGGTGAACCGTGTAGATACTACGTCTTATCATTTCACCGGCTATTTGGGGCTTAAAAGCACTTGCTGAAAGCAACTTGGAAACATGTTGAAGGTGCACAATCCTGCTTTAAGGATGACTCCTTTTTCTGAATTCCTTGGATGGTGTGAGTTCTTTTGGAATTTGGAGTTCAACACAGATTTCATTGCCTATTTTCCTTGTAAACTTACACCCCTTGCTTTGATTTGTTCCTAAAAATATGAGACAAAGGATATGAGTGAATACATGCTTTGACACTTTTTTTTCTTTTGACTTTTCTCGGATAGTATGGGCTCGTTTCGACTTCGGAGTTCCTTTGAAGACTTTTTTTTTTTTTTTTTGACTTGTATTGAGAGAATACAAGGTAAAGAACGAGAATGTATACATGCGCTGTTTCTGTAAGGACTTGCAAGAACTATGGTAGGTATCCACATGCATGTCAACTCTAGGCAGACGTAGACAAAGGGACACATTCATAAACAAAATCTAAATGTTAACTCTAGGATCTGCTTTAATTCAGGGTCCTTGATATCAATGTGCAAAAAATGCTCCGTTTGGATATATTGCTAAAAAAACTGGTTTATCTTTTGCAAAATTCACCTAGTTTGATATCCATGCTTGACCAATTTGTGGACCTTGATTGTTCAAGATTTTCTAATCTTCATTCCTTTTTTACAATTGCGATCCATTTGTGAGTGCTTAGCATGTAATTTGTCACAAGCTACCTTGCAAAACAAGCAATTATGTCTGAAAATAATGAAGCAATTCATCTTCGAAGCCTACATAATCTACTCAAATTCTAGATTTAGCATCTTGTATTGATAGACAATCAATCTTCTTATGAAAAGCTACAAATTTTATAACTTTGGAGAAATTTAACCTCGCAACCAGGGGTATTTTGGGAATTTTTGAAATTTCCACAAATTAGAGGGGTATTTTGGTAACTTTCAAAGGGTTGAAGCCTAATAAACTTCTATCCACCACTCTCAAGGTGATTCGTGCATCATTAGCACCATGGGTGTTGGGTGCTCTCATTGTAATATTTCTTTTGAACAAAACATTGTGTTTATTCTTTAATGATCATTGCCTCCTTGTTCTTTGTTTATATCTAGTATCCTAGAGGACTAAACCCTAACCACAGGATCACCAACAATTAGCATCAAAGGTTGTTCTTCAGTTTGATTCACCCGGTCTGCATTGCATCTATGATTATTGTATCTACTTGTTATTGATGTCTTAGTTTTAGCCATTATAATAAACCTCCTATGCGAGCGTTTGCGAAGTAGCTTGTGTGTGGAGATTGTGCTTTCCACGAGCTTTCAAAGGACACCAATGTGCATGCGTGTTGTAGTTTTTCTGATATAAATTTGGGAGCTTGTTAGAAAGTAGAGCTTGTGGTCACTTTTATCGAGATCTAAACACAACAAGAGTTAAGACAAGAGGCTACATTTGGGTATGATAATGTTTCACGTCAAAAACTCCCCTACCTTTTCTTGGAGAGGTGGAGCGGGCCCTTGGATATGGCTGCACATTGGGCTTTTTGGCCTTGCTTGAGCACCTACACACTACCATGTTGGGTACTTGTGATTGAGGCATTTGTGCTTGTGATGTACCACATGGTGAGTTGTCATTTTTGGTGCTAGCAATGTTGCCTTCACGTTTGTTTTACCACATTGTCATGAGGTGGTTGTCAACTTAGCCACTAAGCCTCGAGGGGGTTTCACATGTGTTTAGACTAACATTCCTTATATCTTAAAAAACAAACAAGGTTGTGCAAATGCCTTTTGGAAGTCTACAATGTTGAAAGATAATAAAATAATAGGTTCAATATCCTTTTACAATTCAAGTCTCGCTTCAGAGTCAATGATTATGAAGGTGATAGCTTCATCAAGTCCACTATAAGGTCGAGGACTAGATACAAAAACTTTCATGAAAGTAATCTTGTAACTTTGAAAAATAATTGGCGAGGATATGGACAAAAAATGTAAAACAAGAGGGTCTTGTCTTGTAGATGCTATTTTGTAGATTCTGTGTTGTGTGTCAATTGACCTTGGTTGTAATTACTGATCCTTTTGGGAGCTTTGAAGGAGAGCAACAATCAATCATAGGGTGCTTTTTTCCCTCCTATGTTCAACATAGTTATGATGCCACTACTCGCATTAACCAAAAGGGTGATCTTTTAGGGAGCATATTTTTGCTAAGGGTCTCACTGAACTATCTCTAAAGGAAGATTTTCTAAGAATATTAGCGCTAGGGTTGTGTGTATGAGAACATAGCCTACTATGAGTAGTTATTAGATATTTTTTGTGAAGTTAGTAGAGGTTAACTATAAGGTTAGTCCCCACTATTGGATCTTTGACGCTTCATAGGAGCTTATTATATCAAGGTGCATTTTTTCCTATAAGAGCCTTTATTAACTTCTAGGAGACATAGTACCTTGTAGGAATTACTCTTTCTATGCATGTACATTGTGGCAATGGACTCGTTCATGGTAAGAGGGTTGTAACTTAGCGAATAGCATGCATTCTAGGGAGCTCTCACCCTAGACTTATTTAATTTGATAGAGTATCATTAGAACATAGCATGCGTACATCATTGTGCGGTGACTCACATGCCAATGTGAAGGTTTTGGTCGATCATGATAAAATGGAATAAGGATGGTCAAAGTGGAGCACCAAGGCCTAATATGGCTAGAAGGAATCTAAATGCTTTATTTGGAACCCCATTGGACCCATTTTTAAAAAGTGTTGCAGGAAGGTTAAAGACATAGTCAAAGCGACAAGTTGGTGAAAGTAAAAAATGTGAAGATGCCCAATGTGGTCAAGTAATAGTTTTTTGGCATGAGGATAGGGAGTAGAGCAAGCATACAAGTTTGTGCCTTGATTAGAGCTAACAGCTGTAAATACATAGAGAAAAGGTGTTATGGGAAACATTGCACATATTAATTGTAATCTTTCCCAAGTGGTCAAATGGTGGTTTTGGTTGTGATGTGATGTTTATATGGAAGTTTGGGCTAATATGAGATCCAATTTGTATCTCCTAAGCTCCTAATTTATGTTGTAACTAGCTTGTTTGGCCGATGCCTAAAGTTATGCCTAAACTAGCTAGTTTAGGCATCGGCAACTAGCTAGTTTAGGCATTGGCAACTAGCTAGTTTAGGCATCGGCCAAACAACTAGTTTAAAAAGGGGCCACTTTGTAGCATGTTTTTTACCCAATCTTTAATCAAGAGCTTTCCTCTCCTTGGAAGCAAATTAAAGCTTCCATAGCTTGCAAGCTTGGTTTGTACCATGTTAAGGTAATGAAGAGCCTATCACCTTAGCTACTTTCTTCTATTTTCTATAGAGTGTATATACTCTTTCTTTCGTGCATTGCATCTTCTTGTGACACTATGTGCATGTTTGTGTGTGTAGAAAGAAGTACTCTCTCCATTGCTTGTATGTGTTTTCTCTTGAATGTGTGCATGCGCTTGTTTAAACATTCCATGCTTGATTGATAAGAGTGCACATTTTCTTTGGATGTTGGATTATAGATTGAGTGGGAGGGATCGAGAAGGGATATCTTTACCATAGATGCACTATTGTTGAGTTGTGTAGCTAGATCGAGAAATTGTTGCACTATATGTGCATCGCAGACCCTCATACTCAAGTATGGTAGCCTCCAAGCACTAGGCAAGAAAGAGAACCAGATTGATGATTTAGGGGATAGGTGCATCAAGGAGGGCATGACCTTTTTTTGGTGCCATTGTTGAGGAGCGCTAGCCTAACTAGAGAGTTTGCATGTAGAGTTGCATTTGAGGTGCTCAGCCATGAGTGTGATTATTTGGTGATCGTTTCGTTTCAAGCTTTGAAATCCTCGAGTGAGCTTTTAAAAGCATTGCTGACAATGATGCAAGATTCCATAGGATTTTAGTGAGATTTTGGTGTAGATGTCATTGATACTTTGATGGCGACAATAGCTACTAAACATGTATTTATCAATTTTTTCTTCCTCTATGCCTATCATTGAGTATGACAACTTCTACAAGCAAAATAGTGTGGCCTCCTATGGCTCCACAGTGTCTAAATTACAAGGTATCCTTCCACTACTTAGCAATGGAAACTACCATGGTTCTTGAGGAAAATCTCCATTCCAATCAACTTAACAATTTGCAATGTCAAAATTATTCACTGACCGAAATTTCATCTATCATGAAGTTAGGAGAGGCACATCAAAAGGACAAAGTTGTTGAAGAGTAAAGCATGCCATTTGGATGGCTAATTTCAAATATTATGGCATGAACAAAGGTAATTTTGTATAAGCTTTTTGTGTCAAAGACAACGAAAACATCCTAGGGTATGATGAATTTAGAAACATGGATACAATCATGCAAGGGGTGTGCTTAATTTTGTGTGCACTAAAGGCACTTAAAGCTAGTTCATGAGAGAAATGTGACTAGCTTGTAGATGAGGACCACACCATTTTGTTGCACATATTAACATTCAGTGTCATTGTATTGTGCTAAATAGCCTCAATCAGAACTTCATTGAGGAGGATAACCTCACACCCAAGAACCACATGAAGCCAATGTTGTGATCCAAGACAAGTTAAGAATATAGCGACCGTTTTGAAGTTGTGGATGCAACTCACAAAAACTTTCAAAATATAAGTAACAATTATTGGTTTCTCTAGAAATTTCTATTTGAGGAACCTTACAAAGATACCAAGCTGTGTTGGGAGAGCGGGAGAACGGAAGGTTGAATTATTCAATCTTTCCTCACACACATAACCATCAACCTCTCACCATCTCTCCCAAAACCCAAGTACACACAACTAGACAAGGACACCATACACACACATACACATAGAATAGACTAGATAATGAATGCATGTAAGAGGAAGAGATGTAGACAGAATTTTTGCACACACAGCTTAACATAAGAGTGAGAGAGAAGAACCTTGCACAAGAATGGCTTAAAATCTTAGTCCCCCAAACTCCACGGCACCTTTTGTGGAGTTGAGTATTTAATTTTATTATGGAATCTATTTTAGGTAGTATTTGAGGCCCCTCTTTACACTTTAGTCCATGAATGGTGGCTGTCACTTCTTGCATGGTCCATTATAGGATGCGTTCTCACTAGATATATACAATGAAATCATATTGGAAACAATAACTAAAACACTATGCAAATAAGAAATGGGCAAAAGATATTATGTGGTGCTTTCTCCTCAATTCCTAAAATTTCAATCTACACCATATTAATCTCCTTATTAGTAAAAATAAAAAGACATCATCATAATTAACTATTACAAGCTAGCTACGTAATTGTAATGATAATCCCATACAACCTGAGGGTGTCCAAACTCATAACATCCCTCCCACTAGGGATAGAATCCTCAATTACTCAATAGAGAATCATCTAGACCGTGAGTAATAAAAAGTGTGGAGAATATTTGGAAAGTTTTGAAAAAAAAAAACAGGTATCCATTTAGCATATTCTTTAGGGTGGCCTTTAAAAGTCAAAACAGAATGGCTGCAAACCATGCCAGTGTGTGTGGTGGTGGTCTCATGATCAACTATTTGGTAAAAAAATGAGTTACTCTTCTTGATCTACAAGTGTAGGTGGATCCTCATATATGATGTGTAGGTAGAGGTCCTTGAAAGGGTTGTAATAGACTAATGTGAAATGCAATGTGAATGTGCCTGTATGAAGGTAAGTCTAACCAAAATATGACATTATTTATTATAGCTCAAATCTTAAATGAAACATAAAAAAAAGAAGCAAGCTTTACAAAAACATTTGTATCAACATTACTGATTCGTCTCTTTTCAATTCAGAGCATAACATAATCACCTTCATTAAATCCATGTGCTTTGTGGTGCTTATTGCCATCCTTAGTGTAAAGTTCTTGTGAATGCTGATAGCAAAATTAACATTTTCATAAATGGCATGAGAATTTACAATAAAAGTATCTGTATAGGAGGCATAATGTTAGAAAAACGTGAAGCAGGAGTAGGAAGAGAGTTACCATACACAATCTCAAAAGGAGATTTCCCTGTAGCACAGGAGTAGTATTTTTATAAAAAAACTGTAAAACATGCAGGTAATCATCCCATTTCTTTGGTTGAGAAGACACATAAACTTTCAATAAATCAATGATGGTGTGATTAGTGAAATCTGTTTGATCATTAGACTCAGGATGGAAAGAAAAAGTTAAATAAAGTATAGTATCAAGATTTTCAAAACCTTGTCCAAAAAGCACTACAAAATATGGAGTCTCTATAAGATATGATTACCTTTGTGAAACCATGACGAGGAAAGATAGCTTAGAAAAATGAGTGCAACTTGATGTATTGTGTAAGTTTTTGTGCATGGAATGAAGTATGCTTGTTTAGCAAAACGATCAATAACAATCCAAATCATAACATACTTGTGAACAGTGAGTGGAAAACCAATAATAAAATCCACAAAAATGTGTTCCTAAGGTCTCTCGATAATGGGGAGAGGGTGTAAAAGGCTTAATTTCTTATCTGTTTACTGGTTTTTTGAATTTTCAAAACATACACTACAACAATCAATTCTTTGTCATATGTACAAAACTTAAATTCAAAGGGTTTAAATTTATGACTTTCAAATACGAGTGGATGGTTATCTTACATAAGAACTACACCAATATCTTTTTCACTAGCATCACAGGCTACAACAAACAATGGTCGATTAAAGTCAGTGAATTGAACACAAGTGCATTAGTCAAAGCATTCTTGAGTGGAATGAATGAGCTTCCTTGTAAATCGGTCAATGCATATAGAGTGTTTTTCTTTAAGTGGAGAGTCAAGTAATGAGATTTATAAGAAAATTATGAACAAACCTCTTGTAATAACTATATAGCTCATGGAGGCTTTTGGGTCTAAGCCATGATTGAATAGCTTCAATTTTCTTGGGGTCTACATGTATTCCCTTTTCGGATACAATGTGTCCCAAATACTCAATTTTAGATTGAAAAAATGAACTCTTTTTGGGGTTTAGGTATAGATGCTTTTGTGAAAGAAGGTCAAAGACACAGTTAAATGTTGCTTATGTTCTTGCTGAGATTTACTGAGTATGAGAATTTCATAAAAAAATACAATCACAAAATCTTGATGGTGAATAAAAATTATGTTCGTCATAGAGTGAAAGTGGCTGGTGCATTTGTCAGACCAAATGGCATGACAAGAATTTCATAGTGTCCTTTTCGTGTTTTGAATGTAGTTTTGTAAACTTCTTAAATATTTTAACTTGATGGTATCCCAATTTAAGGTCAATTTTTCTTGAAATGTTTGACCCTTTTAAGTTGTCTAATAGATCATCGACTCTGGGAATAGGAAACCTATTCTTAATGGTGATCTTGTTTAAAGCCCTGCAGTCAATCCACATACGAAAGGTTCCGTTTTTTTTCTTAACAAGAAGTATTGGAGCTCCGTATGGTGAACTACTGGGTCTAATAAATCCTCGATCAAGTAAATCTGTTATTTGGTTTTGTATCTTCCTATGTACGATTGGGCTTACATGATAGGATGCTCTGCAAAGAGATTCACTGCCTGGGATAGTATCAATTTTATGGTCTTCACGGTACAAAGTTGGAATTCCACGAGGCAAATCATGCATGAAATAATCTTTAAACTATGAGATAAAGTCATAGTGTGTAAGGTGATAAGGACTTTCAGTTTGAGTAGAGAGTTGATTTACAAGCACTAGGTTATGTTTTTCCTTTCTTTCGAATTTCTCATTTGTCTTGAGTGTGAGAAAGTAGTGGAAGTTTTTGATATTCCAAGTTTTCTTGGATAGAGTAGGTTTTGTTTTCAAGGGTGGGAGTCAAAGATCACGTTTTGTAATTGATTGGTGGGTTAATTCATGTCCAAAAGGCATCCCCAAAATCATATCAATATCATGCAGTGGTGCGACAAGATATGTACGCATATGTAAAAATTCACCAATGCAAACTTCAACAGCAACTTGAGTTTTACAATTAGAACATCGATTATTAAAGATAGTCTTTACTTTGTGAGGTGAAGAGAATCAAGAGAGAGAAATTTGTTGTGCCAATCGTGCATAGATAAAATCATAGCTACTATCATCATCTAAGAGAATTGTGATATCTTCACTCTTAACAGTGCCTTTCACTTTGAGTGGAGTTATAGGAATACCTAGAGAAGAATTTTCATTTGCATGATACTTGGATCATAGACTTCATTGTAATTGACTTCTTCATTATCATCGAGAATAGCATCTTCGATCAAGTTAACTTGTCCACCATTTGAGCGGTTGTTGTTGAATGGTCATTGGTTGGGTGTGAGGTCCCCACCCCGTCGTATCAACAACGGATCTGATGGTAAACCTGGTGGCCACTAGATCTATAGCGGAAGCAAACAAAATGGATTAGGATTCAACTAGCGGACGATCTCTCATCACAAAGTGAGTCGAGTTCGAGCCTACTAGCAACGAGATCTAGCTCCACCTCGTAGGGAAAGCGTACTTGAACTATTTAACGATCCTAAGACCCACCTTCCAAGAGGAGAGAAAACCCGAGTGCCTTTTTCCCCATGTTTCAGAGGCACGTACTCTCGAGGATTTGCCGCTCTAGGCGCAATGAGTAATACTAATATCGAGTAAGCACTATGGGGACAGAGAGTTCCCGACCAATCGGGACCACCCATCTCGTAGGCATTGGCAACCTGAGCCAAGCCTCCACTTTCCACCCCCACACTCACACTTCCTTGCGTGACCTAATCACTACCACAAAGGTTGTTCAACATAAACATTCCTTTTTTAATTCCGAAGCACATTGTTCGTTAAGACAGCCCTTCAACCAGAATTGCAAACAACACCAAGACAGTATTCTAGTAAAAATTCTACTCAAACTTATTCATTAAAATTCCAATGTTCTGGAGGTACAACATCCCCCCTCCAACGAGATTTTACTCCTCCCGTTGTCGCCTAGCTGCCCATACAACTAGGTATGTCCACCGCATAGAAAGCACGACATAGACATTCCCACCGCTTAACCAGCAGACGTGGGTTCCCACCGCATAGAAAGCAAGTCGTGGGTATCCACCGCTTAACCAGCAGACGTGGATTCAAGAGCCCTTAACCAGGAACTCTGCCCCCTGTGATCAGTAGGGGGGGTCAGGACTGATTCAACATTGGAAATAAAATGAACATGTCGAGCTAAATTTTCCCTAGCAGACATTCTTTCCTCTTGCAAACAGCATACCCATCAATCATTTCTTTCCTACTTTATATTTAAATGTACTATGCATTCAATGCCGAGGTTTCTGTCGGATTTCTCCAACATGTTCGGGGATATGTTCATTCCTAACTAATCGTATGCAATGTTAATTAAACAGCTTGAATAGAAATTGGGACCTACCTCTTCCATTTCTTCGTCAATAGCCCGTGAGAAGGCCGGTATTTGCTCGTCCATGGGAGCCTTTCCTTTTCCGTTGACATTGCTGGTTCCCGCCTCGCGGTCGTGGGCTCCACCGAAGCGAGTTCTCTTAACCGGGGCCATTTTTCTCACTACTTAAATGATAGACTTGAAAAAAAAAGCTAAGGTCCGAGAGTAACATGACAAACCAATCGACGGATTAGATTTATTAAAGACTCTTCCTTATGCACGAGGTTAGATTTTTCCCTTTTTGCCCTAGCAATTTTAAGGGTAATTCTGTATCCACCTTATGGGAACGACTCTAAGGTTAATTACTTGGCTTAGATGATTAAGAAATTCAGAGTTTTTCTAATTGATTCACGAAAGATATGAAGTAAGCAAGCTCATTCATTTTCCTAGAGCAATATGAAGGTGCAAAGTGACCGCAGCATGTGTGATGGAAAAACCTTCTTCTTATTGGACTAATGACGGATTAATTTTCAGCCTTAATCACATCTAAATGTGAGAGAAGATTAAGTATAATTTAATTACAACACTATTGAGTAGTGAAAGATTGAATTCTGACAAATCTACACTATTACTAGCTGACAATTTATTGACTATACCTCCTAGAGAGAGAATTTTTCCTAATCATGCATTAATCCTTGATTAAGGATGATGAATGGCTGAATAAATTAACTAAATGAATGATAATTATGTACTGAAGTATAGCTATGAAAATTTAAAGAGCAGCTATAGAGAATTATAGCTAAAAGTAGGCATAGTAGACAAGAATTATGAGTGGGTAATGATGAGATTAAGAAGAGCGGTAATTAAACCATAATTACCGTGATTAGGGGCTGAGAATCCTCTTAAATTTCTGATGCAATGAATCCTCAAGATGGGAATTTCGGCAGCACCTCCCTCCTTGCTTCTCCTTCAAAAGCTGTGGGTGTGCCGGCAGCACCTTCCCAGAGTGTAGGTGTGTGAGTATGCAATGTGTGTGTGTGAGCATATATGTGTGTGTGTGTGTGTGTGTGTGTGTGTGTGCAGGTCTTTAAATAGGCTCCTACAAGCTGAAAATCGATTTGTGCTGCTATAAGCATCTGAGTGAGCACTCAGTCTCTGCATTGGCAAGTTCAGTTCCCCTACCCACCAAGTGTCAGGTTGGCTTGGTAAACTGACTCTCACACTGAGTTGCAGGCTTGGCAGCTTCCCCAAGACTCCCACAAAGCAAGAGGGCGCCCCCTAGCTGCTAAAGCAGGTCTGGAGTGGGCTGGGACCTGTTCCCACACAGTTCCGGGCCCCCGGTACCTCCCCGGACAATTTTTAGGAAATTTGGTTCTAGGCTAAAACGGGTCATACGAAGCGGATTTTGATGCCGTAAATTTCCATACGAAGCTCTAACTAAGGCGTACTGGCCCGAGTACCTGCCATATTTAGTAGCCCTCGCGGTCCGAAAATGCATTTTTTTCAAATTCGGGGTACGGTTGCAGATTTTCGAGACGGTCGAGACTGGACGAGTCGGGTGACCAAAAACTTACTATATTTGGAAAATTTTCACAAAAATTATTTTAATTCACATTTTGAAGCTTTATAACATTTTAAACATCATGGCACTGACAGAATTCGGAAAACTGCTAAAAATAGTAACTTTTTCCATTATGATCATTTCATGGTACAAGGGTGCTCTTTTTGGTTGGGGTCAGAGACCTTACAACCTCCCCAACGTGAGAAATTTGAGATGTTCTCATCTCAAGAATACATCTGGATAAACTCTATGCTAACTACTTAGGTACATATATCCTTTGTCTAAAGTAAAGATATCCTTTGTCTTATTCTGCTGAACTTTGATGAGATTCTGGTGCTTGATTTATTGCTCACTAGGATTAGCAGTTGCATCATACATTGCTGCTCTCTCATCAGCTTCATCACCCACAGTTGGTTGTCTCACTACGGCATTAGCAAAAGCTCTACTTCCTTGTCTTATGTTTCCTCTTCCTCGGCCTCCTCTTCCGTTTGGTTGACCTCGCCCGTTGATGTTCAGAGGTACATTATTAGCATCGGATGTTTGGGAGATCCTTTTTGGACATCGACTTTTGTAATGTCCATACTCCTGGCACTCAAAGCATCTTATATTGGGAAACTCGGTAGCTGTCGTGGTAGCTACTACCGGACGATGGTTGTATGCAGGGTTGATTGGTCTATTACTCCAGTTTTCTGTCCTGGCCCTCTTTGAAAAATAGTATTCACTATCTTGGGTAGTCCTCTGAATCTCTTTAGCTAATGGTTTGGCCCTTAGCAAGGCATCTTGCAAAGTTACTGGCCTGAGAGCTTCTAGTCGGTTGTTCAGGGGGTCGATGAGTCCTTGGCAGAACCGTGCTACCTGTTGTTCCAATGTCATCTTAGGAGCATATCTCCGAAGAGTGACAAACTTTGAATAATATTCTTCGACAGATGAAGTCAGCTGCCGAAGGGAAAAGAACTCGTTCATCTTCAAGGTTTTATAGGCGGGTGGTAAGTAACGCTCCATCACAGCAGCCTTGATGTCTTCCCATGACTGGGAAGATCCCTTGATATCCAAGTCCCTGCAATGTTGTTTCCACCAGATCTTGACATCACCAGACAAGCGGAACATTGCAAGCATGGTTTGGTTATCGGGTTGAGTTCTCGCAGCTTCGAAATAGTCATCCATAGCCTCCATCCATACTTCTGCATCTCTTTCCACATTTGCCCCTTCGCCTTTAAAGGTTGGAGGCTGAGCTTGTTTAAGGAGGAGCTTCTTCTCTTGCGCTGCCGAGTAGAGAGCAGCAGGCGGTGCCTATCCAATGGTATAAAACTCATTACTATAGCACTCTACTCAAATGAACCTAAGCTTTTCCATACTCAAGAAGAAATTTAACTTTTGGGCTTAACCAGCCTACTTAATCTGTACATCTATCACAAAGGATTTTTTCCATTCCACCATTTAAATTCCATTGAATACATCCAAAATTGTCCGATAAATAATGGTAAAAACTTTACTCGAGAGCTTTGATCCATACTTATAACTTTATGTGCATCAACAGGCTACCTGCCCGCAGCACTAGTCGCACCAACGACTTCTCAAAAAAAACATCATGTGGAACCCACTGAATCCCGACAAGCTCAACGAGTAAAACTCTTTAACATCACTCAGGACACAATCCACTAGACAAATCCAATGTCATTATTCTGGGAAACACCATGCTCAAGCTTTGAGTACGAGCTATCCTACAATCCCGTAGTTTTTAAAATTTCAAACAACATCATTTTCCAGTTCGTAAACCTATAGCTCTGATACCAGGTGTGAGGTCCCCACCCCGTCGTATCAACAACGGATCTGATGGTAAACCTGGTGGCCACTAGATCTATAGCGGAAGCAAACAAAATGGATTAGGATTCAACTAGCGGACGATCTCTCATCACAAAGTGAGTCGAGTTCGAGCCTACTAGCAACGAGATCTAGCTCCACCTCGCAGGGAAAGCGTACTTGAACTATCTAACGATCCTAAGACCCACCTTCCAAGAGGAGAGAAAACCCGAGTGCCTTTTTTCCCATGTTTCAGAGGCACGTACTCTCGAGGATTCGCCGCTCTAGGGGCAATGAGTAATACTAATATCGAGTAAGCACTATGGGGACAGAGAGTTCCCGACCAATCGGGTCCACCCATCTCGTAGGCATTGGCAACCTGAGCCAAGCCCCCACTTTCCACCCCCACACTCACACTTCCTTGCGTGACCTAATCACTACCACAAAGGTTGTTCAACATAAACATTCCTTTTTTAATTCCGAAGCACATTGTTCGTTAAGACAGCCCTTCAACCAGAATTGCAAACAACACCAAGACAGTATTCTAGTAAAATTCTACTCAAACTTATTCATTAAAATTCCAATGTTCTGGAGGTACAACATCCCCCCTCCAGCGAGAGTTTACTCCTCCCGTTGTCGCCTAGCTGCCCATACAACTAGGTATGTCCATCGCATAGAAAGCACGACATGGACATTCCCACTGCTTAACCAGCAGACGTGGGTTCCCACCGTATAGAAAGCAAGTCGTGGGTATCCACCGCTTAACCAGCAGACGTGGATTCAAGAGCCCTTAACCAGGAACTCTGCCCCCTGTGATCAGTAGGGGGGGTCAGGACTGATTCAACTTTGGAAATAAAATGAACATGTCGAGCTAAATTTTCCCTAGCAGACATTCTTTCCTCTTGCAAACAGCATACCCATCAATCATTTCTTTCCTACTTTATATTTAAATGTACTATGCATTCAATGCCGAGGTTTCTGTCGGATTTCTCCAACATGTTCGGGGATATGTTCATTCCTAACTAATCGTATGCAATGTTAATTAAACAGCTTGAATAGAAATTGGGACCTACCTCTTCCATTTCTTCGTCAATAGCCCGTGAGAAGGCCGGTATTTGCTCGTCCATGGGAGCCTTTCCTTTTCCGTTGACATTGCTGGTTCCCGCCTCGCGGTCGTGGGCTCCACCGAAGCGAGTTCTCTTAACCGGGGCCATTTTTCTCACTACTTAAATGATAGACTTGAAAAAAAAAGCTAAGGTCCGAGAGTAACATGACAAACCAATCGACGGATTAGATTTATTAAAGACTCTTCCTTATGCACGAGGTTAGATTTTTCCCTTTTTGCCCTAGCAATTTTAAGGGTAATTCTGTATCCACCTTATGGGAACGACTCTAAGGTTAATTACTTGGCTTAGATGATTAAGAAATTCAGAGTTTTTCTAATTGATTCACGAAAGATATGAAGTAAGCAAGCTCATTCATTTTCCTAGAGCAATATGAAGGTGCAAAGTGACCGCAGCATGTGTGATGGAAAAACCTTCTTCTTATTGGACTAATGACGGATTAATTTTCAGCCTTAATCACATCTAAATGTGAGAGAAGATTAAATATAATTTAATTACAACACTATTGAGTAGTGAAAGATTGAATTCTGACAAATCTACACTATTACTAGCTGACAATTTATTGACTATACCTCCTAGAGAGAGAATTTTTCCTAATCATGCATTAATCCTTGATTAAGGATGATGAATGGCTGAATAAATTAACTAAATGAATGATAATTATGTACTGAAGTATAGCTATGAAAATTTAAAGAGCAGCTATAGAGAATTATAGCTAAAAGTAGGCATAGTAGACAAGAATTATGAGTGGGTAATGATGAGATTAAGAAGAGCGGTAATTAAACCATAATTACCGTGATTAGGGGCTGAGAATCCTCTTAAATTTCTGATGCAATGAATCCTCAAGATGGGAATTTCGGCAGCACCTCCCTCCTTGCTTCTCCTTCAAAAGCTGTGGGTGTGCCGGCAGCACCTTCCCAGAGTGTAGGTGTGTGAGTATGCAATGTGTGTGTGTGAGCATATATGTGTGTGTGTGTGTGTGTGTGTGTGTGTGTGAAGGTCTTTAAATAGGCTCCTACAAGCTGAAAATCGATTTGTGCTGCTATAAGCATCTGAGTGAGTACTCAGTCTCTGCATTGGCAAGTTCAGTTCCCCTACCCACCAAGTGTCAGGTTGGCTTGGTAAACTGACTCTCACACTGAGTTGCAGGCTTGGCAGCTTCCCCAAGACTCCCACAAAGCAAGAGGGCGCCCCCTAGCTGCTAAAGCAGGTCTGGAGTGGGCTGG
This sequence comes from Adiantum capillus-veneris, assembly GCF_014529385.1. Taxonomy (NCBI): domain Eukaryota; kingdom Viridiplantae; phylum Streptophyta; class Polypodiopsida; order Polypodiales; family Pteridaceae; genus Adiantum; species Adiantum capillus-veneris. Next base: position 145,714,788 of record NC_140932.1, on the reverse strand, counting down.
GACCTGTTCCCACACAGTTCCGGGCCCCGGGTACCTCCCCGGACAATTTTTAGGAAATTTGGTTCTAGGCTAAAACGGGTCATACGAAGCGGATTTTGATGCCGTAAATTTCCATACGAAGCTCTAACTAAGGCGTACTGGCCCGAGTACCTGCCATATTTAGTAGCCCTCGCGGTCCGAAAATGCATTTTTTTCAAATTCGGGGTACGGTTGCAGATTTTCGAGACGGTCGAGACTGGACGGGTCGGGTGACCAAAAACTTACTATATTTGGAAAATTTTCACAAAAATTATTTTAATTCACATTTTGAAGCTTTATAACATTTTAAACATCATGGCACTGACAGAATTCGGAAAACTGCTAAAAATAGTAACTTTTTCCATTATGATCATTTCATGGTACAAGGGTGCTCTTTTTGGTTGGGGTCAGAGACCTTACATTGGGATTGCATGCGACTTCATTGGTTTGGGCACTGGAATGACCATTGCTCTTAGCAACATTGTTTGGGCACTTATGTGCATAGTGGCCAAACAGAAAACATTTAAAATATTTCACCTTTGTATTATTGTTCGAAGGTTGATTAGGGCATCGATTATTGGGTTGCCCCTCTATTGCATGTGGTGGTTGTTGTTGCCATGGGGTTGAGAAGGTGTAGCGGAATTGTCAAATCTACGTCTCTTAAAGAAGGTACAACTTTGGTTCTTGTTCATGTCAAAGTTAGGAGAGAAAAGACTCTCTTGTTACGATTAGTGTTAGTTGGTTGATCACTGTGGAGTGGATGTCCATCTTTCTTCTTCTCCACATTAAGAGCCAAGTTAATAGCTTTTGACAACAAATCTATTTAAACATGTCTACCTCAATAGCAATTTTCACTGCTAACCCAGATATGTACTTTTTATTCGCCTCATTCTATTGACTAGTTCCAACTCCCAAAGCAAGTCCTTCGGAGGACATTTTGAACAAGTAATAGTTATCATTGGGTCCACCCTGACCAAGAAAAACCAAAAAAATGACTTCCATGGAAGAATAGAAAATCATAACTCTTTTGCAGCATTAGTATATTGTCATATCCATCACCAACAACTTGACCTTGTTTAGCTTGCTCATATTACACAATTCTTTTGAATCCCCTATTCTAAACAAGTGGCATCATTTTTTCAAGAAAATGGTTAAGCTCAACATCAATCGATTCCAAATCATCTTCTTTAGTCAAATATTGGAATAACATTTGTCGAAGCAACTAGCATATGTACTTTTCTAGGACCCTCTTTGTCAATCTTTAGAATTGCGCTGACAAGACTATACACCTATTCAAGGGTTGTCCTCCTAGTATCTAACTGAACATTATGGCCTCCTCCCCAAGATGGATCACCAAACATGTCATTGTGGTATCCTTTGGCATCACATAATAGATCATGCATGTGCAACATTTGAGCAAGTGATAGTTTTCTCACAATAGTGACAAGTTATTTTAGATTTACCTTCACTAGCAAGATAGCCCATGCTGACTTGTCCAAATGACCATGAAAGAATGCATCATTTTATCTTCTTTCACTCGTGTAAAAAGGGACCTCCAGGAAACCACTACAAATTATCTCCCTCCAGGATATCTGTGAGTAAATCTACATCATCAAAGGGCCATGCCAGCTCCGCCGTGATGGAGGGGATCGTACCCTAAAATGGTGAGAGAAGGTGGAGTGCCCAACTACCAACCCACTCTATCATAAGCATGGGGGAATGCCCACCATCTTTCTCTCCTGTTGGGAGACTTATTCATCCTTCTCTCTTGTCATCGATGTTCTCTCTCGTTGGGTGATCCCACTACTGTCTGCCCCTCTCACATTGCTAATCAGATCTGAGGAGATCTGTGTGTGTGTGTGTGTGTGTGTGTGTGTGTGTGTCTATAGGCATCATTATGTAGGTATCACCATGGACATCCATAGTCAACTCTTGAAGCACCAATCTCAACTCTATGAACGCAAGAATACAATATGAAATATCCTCTCATTGCCTTCATTGACAATCACTACAAAACCATCTCCCTCTAGGAAATATGTGATCGCATCTACATCATTTGTGAGTCATGCTAGGCCTGCCATGATCGAGGGGTGTGATGTGAACATACCCTAAAATGGCAAGAGAATTTGTAGTGCCTAGCTATCAGTTCACTCTATCATAAGCATGTGGGAATGCCCACCACCTTCCTTTCACTCTATCATAAGCATGTGGGAATGCCCACCACCTTCCTTTCCTGTTGGACGGTCCATTCATCCCTCTCTTGTTGTCAGTGTTCTCTCTCATTGGGCGATCCCACTACCGTCTGCCCCTCTCACACTGCTATCTAGTCCGGGTAGATCTCTCTCTCTCTCTCTCTCTCTCTCTCTCTCTCTCTCTCTGGTTAAAGGCACCATTTTTTTGTGAAAAACAAGGGGGACCAAGCGATTTGATTACCCTTTCCTTTTATTTCACAAAAATATGGCATGCATAGTGGATTGAGGGAGAGTGTTTACAAAAAGAAAAAAGAAAAAAATTACTTTCTTTGATAGCCATCACAGCTTTGTGGAGGAAGCATTAGAAATAAAAGGAGGGGGGGTTTAGAGCCTTTTGACCATCAGTGCTCGCGCGGACAATGGGGAGGCTCTAGCTCCTCCCCCTCTTTTTTCTGATGCAAAATCTCCATTGAGGCCCATTCGATGATAGAATACATTAAAAAAAAAAAAAAAACAACACAAGCTCCATCGAGGCCCCCGTAGGATGGTATAAATCCAAAATTTTGAAAAAGAATCGAGGGGGCTAGAGCACCTCATTCCTTTGCGCGTGCGCAAATGATGAGAGAGCGCTCACTGCTCTTCTCTCATATTTTGACTAATTACTAAAGTTAACAAAATATTCATGAAAATTGGATCTTTTTAAAATATATTGAGTACTTGAAGAGGCCAAAATATCCAAATTTTTGAAAAAAAAAAGGGGAACAAGAGCCCCCAATTATCCGTGTGCGTGTGGATGCTTGGGGGGCTCTTGCCCCCCTTTTTCCTCTAGTAACTTGGATATTTTGAGTACGTAAAGAGGTCAATATATCTGATTTTTTGGGGGGGAAAAAGGTGGGCAAGAGCCCCTCGCTCATCCGCGTTTTTTCTTAGGAATTTGGATATTTTGCCCTCTTCATGTACTCAAAAATTGTTTTAGATGAATTTTTCTTATAATGAACGAAGCGTGTTTGGTATTGCTTGGCTAGACAAGTGGCAAAGAAAAGAAGAGTTCCGTGCTATTTTCAATAGGTAACGAGTGAGGGCATCTCTCCAAATGCAATCATCGATGCTTGCATCTTGATGGCGCTTCAAATGATGTTTGTGTGTGCGTGACCTTTCACATTGGCAAACACACAACACTTGTTCACACCACACATGCAACAAATGTAGGATGTTGAATAAGCACCACTCCCATTCTCTTCTTATAGTAAACTGAATAGATAGTGCTAGTATTCATAGAATACTCTACAGGATATGACAAGAGTATGAGTAGAGATAAACATGGTTACAACAATAGAAGACACAATACACTTTGGACAAGTGTAAAACTTCAGAGAAAAAGGGAGGGTTGGAGCCCCCCATCATCTCTGCGAGCGCGCAGAAGATAGGCCCCCCATTTTTTTTCCAAAGGTGAAGATGAAGGCAATGGAAGCGTAGCCATTGGCAAAGCAAAAGCTGTCGGTGCCAAGTGGGCTCTCACTAAAGCCCTCTTCCCATATCTGCAAAAACATTGCTATCCTTGAGCTGGGGTGTATAGCTTGCCAATGGTGGGGATTGGTACCACGCAACTACGAAGGGGTCCTCATCTCATTCTTGGAAGGAGAAACAAATGTCGACCATTTATTTGTTATATCAAGAAACCACCGTGCCTCTTTAGTCCACATGGAGGTCCACGGCAAGCTTTGAAAATACCGGTTTGTCCCTTCAAGAGAAGACAGAAGGTGACAATGCATTTTTACCTGCTGCATCTCCCCGCATGCAAGGTGGTCAAGGCATCATCATAGTGGGCTCCCTTCACCGTGGCCCTTTCTTTTAATATACACCTTTTATGCCTCAAAATCATCGGCGCACCAAGCTCCTCTCTACTACTCCTACCCAGCTTCCCTCGGGGGCAATAGAGAAGATCATCTCTGCATCAGCTTCTAATGAGAAAATGGAGAGAGAGAGAGAGAGAGAGAGAGAGAGAGAGAGAGAGAGAGAGAGAGAGAGAGAGAGAGAGAGAGAGAGAGAGAGAGAGAGAGAGAGAGAAAGAGAGAGAGAGAGAGAGAGAGCTGTTGCTGCAAATTAAAGAATCAAGTGACAGAAAGTGATAACGCTCTTTTACCTATTGCATCTCCCTGCATGCAAGGTGGTCAAGGCATCTAACGGTGGATCTTTTCTATATCTACAGTTTCTATGCGCCTTGCAAGCATCATCAAGCACCTATTCCCTTATTCAAATGAGGAAGAAAAGTAGCCCTTTTAGGAGACAAAACTTTTTGTTTGATGTCCCCCAAAGCACAAGTATGTAGCTTGTGAGCGACTTATTTATCTCATATAGGGATGCTAATTGGTTTCTAACTACACTTACTCGTCTAGTTTCAACCTGTGTGATGTTTGAAGCTAGATTTCTAGAGCTACACTCGAGCCTAGGTTGGTCATGTTGAATTTGACAAGTACTTGGTTTGATTAATGTCCAATTAGAACACGTGCTCTTCATGCCCGATCAAAAATCATGCTCAAAGAAAGTTGGCTTGCTCTCCATTGAACATGTGCGCATGTTTTGTGACAGGTATCTTAAAGCAGGGTGAGGTAGTCATAGAGGGGTTGCCACTAATGATCAAGTTAGTTGAAGTTTTCCGCAAAGTATTGCATCATTTAGCTTCTTTTGCAAAAGTCATGCTTTCGATTTCTAAGAATTAGCTTCTTTTTCAAAGGTCATGCTTTCAATTGTTGAGGAGAGCTCTCATTTCACCTTTGGGGCCAATGAGATAGATAGCAATGCTCTGGAGAGGCCAGATAAACCAAAAGCGGTACCTAGCTATGGATCGTAGTGCAAACGAGAGAAAGACTTCAACAAGCAACAAGCAGTGTGTTGAAGATGCTTTCCCATGCTTGTGGTGAGAGTTGCAAATTATGATAAAGTACAATGGAATCATAGTTGCGTTAAAAATTCCAATGCCCATCCAATTCTTCAGTTGTTGGTTTTTTTGGTTTTGCATTTTGCAAGAGTCTGGTGAAAATGGCATGCAAGCCACTCCTTTAAAGTTTTTCACATGTGTTCAAAATCTTCTATGGGCATAAATAACTACTGATCGATAAGAAAGGGTTTAGCTACCTCATGATGCCCTAAGGAAAGGGAAAGAGTTACATGCTCTTCTACGGTAGATATAGCTACTACTGATTGGTAAGAAACAATTTAGCTACCACGTGATGGCCTAAGGAAAGGACAAGCATTACATGCTCATGAAAATTATGTGGCTTGTATAAGATTGTTGGTGTATTCCATTGTCTAACAAAGAACTCATATGTTTGTAGACTCTAGAGTTCAAAATGTTTGTCAAACAACTATCTAGAAGGTGCCGTAAGCATTTTAATACATAGCCAAAGGCTTGTTTTGAAGGTGGCGGTCACGAAAGACAAGCGAGAATTAAGCTTATCTCAAAATGTGACCCTTCATTTGGAAGGCTTGGAGAATCTTTGAAAGCAGCTAGTTGTATCTAGGCCATGTCGTCAAAGGTTTTATGGATAAAGTTTGAAAAACTGCCATCTGAATTGGGGGGTCATGTCAATAGATTTCTCAGGCAATTTTGGTAAAACAATTGAGGCAAAAAATAGTTTTTGGGATCAGGTAGGTCATATTTACGGCTATGTTATGTGTTTGCAGGGTGTGGTGGTATGGGCTAAGCTTGTGTGGAGGATATGAGGCATTGTATCTGTCTAGAGCTAGATGATGTGCCTATGAAAGATGTTTGTACAACCAGTGATATTTTGATGTAGGGGGGCCAACTTGCTTTAGGAGACTCTCTTTAGACATTGCACTTTGATGTTTTGATTTATGTGTTTTATGTACATGGTGGCCTTATGACATGGACATGGAATTTTGGTGATCGTGTGACAAGATAATGTGATAGGAGTCTTATTATGATAGTACGAGATGCATGTCACACTACCACTTGGAATGTCATTTGGTTTTGAGGCTTCTTGAGTTGATTTGGTAGGTTGCTCTCTAGACATTGCATTTTGATGTTTTGATTCGTGTGTTTTATGTACATGGTGGCCACATGATGTGGACATGGCACTTTGGTAATCATGTGACTAGATTATGTGATTGGAGCTTTACTATGTAGTATGATATACATGTCACACTACCACTTGGAATCTAGCTTGGTTTTGGGACTACTTGAGTTGACTTGGTAGGCTACTTTGACACTGCGTATGTTGTTTGGTATTCTTCATAGTCGCATATTCACTCAAAACTAATTACAAATGGTGCTTTTTTTTAAAGTTACATTTCAGTCGAATAAGAGCGTGCTTAAGCTTACATTCCCTCAAGCATAGATATGCATTTCACATTTAATTGTTTGGTAATTGAAGGAGTGCACAATCCTGTGTAGACTTTTCGCATGCCACAATGATATTTTAAAAGCTCAAAAAATAAAGTTTCATTCGCAAAAGCTAAAAAGATAGAAGCTCGCAAATATAAAATCTCCTATGTATATATATAATGGAAAAGCAAAAAAAAATTACTTAGCCATACGTTTGAGAATGACGTCCGGTCTAGAAGTGCAGCACAAGAGTAGGTTGAAATTTGGTGATCAGTCAAACAGATTAGTATGCGAGAAATTGAAACTTTTCCTTTTTCAAACTTTCTTTCCAGATTTATATGGAAATCAACAATGGAATCCGCATAAGAATTAATCGCAAATTTCTCCTTGATTATATGAGGAATTTGGTGATCTTTAATTAAGATGTTTGGTTGTCGGTCGTTGGCTTGTCTTTGCATGAAATAGAAAACATGTAAATCCGTATCTTTTGATGGTTGTCAATTGTTGAAGTTTTCAAGGTTTCGGCAATTGCGAGGTGTTGGCTCGATTTCAGACGACCATCGTACTCTCTAGTAGCGTGAAGGAGAAAGTTTGTGTTGGCTTCCAAGGGTGAATGAAGCTTGAACCTTGGCATCTATGGGCGGCCAACCATGGGAGTAAGTTACTAAAGACGCACTGTCTGAAGCTAAAAATAGTGTGAAAATGGTGGTGACCAGCCAGCAATAAGCAAATAACAACGTCACCTTGTGTTTTGGGATGATGGCCACCAATAGGGCAGTATTCAGCCAGCAAGCATAAAGGAAAAATGCTCCAAAACCCAAGGCACCCCTGTTGTTTCTGAAAGTATGCAATTTGGTGAAGGTTGACGTCAAGCCTTGTGTGTGTGTGTGTGTGTGTGTAAGAAGAGGTTGATCACACGGGGTTTTGCAGACAAGAAAATAATACTCAAATTTTAAAATATTTGGTTATTTTGAATTCTCTCTTGAATTTAAAGATAATCAAGTACTAACTTCAAGCCTTTGAAAACTAGATTCAAGGTCGTCGACCAGGGAGATCGCTGTCATGGAGTGGTTTACTTCAAAAACTTCATTTAGAGAGGGATATTGTGGGTTCGATTTGAACTCTTTCACCTTAGTATTTTAATCTTTGTAACTTTCAATCTCTTGATTGGAGCCTTTATCTCCCGCTTTTCTTCACTCAAGCCAATACCCCTTCTTCCAAGCTCTTTCTAAATGTTCTGATCTCGAACCGAAATCACCGATTTACTCAAATTCTTTAAAATTTCTTCTTCTCAAGTCCTAGTACTTTTGCCTTCACAATCCATAAAATTTTAGCCGTTTCTACGAATTAGTTGCTTGTCATATGTGCTTATTCTTCGCATGAAACAATAAAGTCTATGTTAGCTCGATACCATTCTAACTATCTCAAGGCAAAACTAAAATTTTCACATTGATGCCCAAATCTCCCACTTGACGACTAAGCCATGTATCTTTATTTGTTGGAATGTGCCACAAAAACATACTCTGCTACTATGGTAGATTGAAACATTTGCCTTGTAAACAAGATCACCATTGATTGCACCACTAGTGAATGATAATACATAACCTAATATATATCTTCTATCGTCCACATCCCCTGCATAATTTGCATATGTTAAGCCAACAACACGTGTTTTTTCCTCTTAAGAAAATGCAACCCTTTCATACCATTCAAACATCTCATGATGCCTTTAACTTCATCTCATTATTTGCATAGATTTACTAACAACTCCCACTCCAAATGCAATTTCTCCAAATCATGGGATACATCAAAGAACCAACAATAGATACATAGTGAATCTTAGCCACACCAAGCATGTTCTCAATAGATTTGGGACAATTCTCTTGGCTCAGTTTCACATATGGAGTCCATGGATTAAATAATAGCTTCCTGCCCTCCATATTGAAATACTTCGGTACACAAAAAAGTATTTCTTTTAAGATGAATAAAATTGACTTGTCCCACATAATGCACGTGCTAAGAATATGGCTTGCCTTACCCAAATCCTTCATGCTAGAATTCTCATGTAACTTTGCCTCCAATGCCTACACCTCAAGGCTGTCTTTCCCAGCTATGAGCATATCAACTACATAAGGGATCAAGATCAAAAGACTACCATTTGTAGATTTCTTCATGTAGAGGCAATGATCAATTTTTCTTTGTCTATACCCTTGAGACTTCATAAAAGAATCACACCTATGATACCACTCCCTTGGTGCTTGCTTCAAACCGTAAAAGCTTCTCTTGAGCTTACACACAACTTCTATTTGCCCTTAGCAAAAAAACTATGTAGCTATTGCATATACACATTCGTATGAAGATCACAATGTAAGAACGTTGCCTTGACATCCATTTGGACCAACTCCATGTCCTTCAAAAGAACTGTTTGCAAGAAAATCATTATAAAATTGAAAAGGTGCTCATCAAAATCTATGTCAGCTTGTTTTTGCTTGAAACTTAGGCAATAAATCTAGCCTTGTACTTTGGCTTCCCATCATTCATCAGCTCGTGGACCTATTTACACGGCAAAGGATTCTTCCCTTGTGGTGAAGGCACCAAGTCCAGGGTCTGATTTCTATACAAAGCCAATGTAAATGCACTTTGTAGAGTTAGGCTCTAACTTCTTTCTAAGCTCCTTGGATACATGAACAAATTCCTCATAGTCAAAGACTTTCAAATGATGATATGATAGATTTTGTAAACTCCAAGCTTTATCTATAATGCCACCATCAAGTGTCTCATGCCATGTTTGATTGATCAAATGAAATGAAACCTTAAGAGATTTAGTCCAAAGATCATTTGACAACTTAGTGTGAGATAATATCATGTAATTTTTCTATTGAATTGTGCAATTCATTCTCTCAACAACTTCATTTTGGGCAAGTATACGAAGAACAATAACCTCTCTCCTCATGCCATTTGTATCACAAAAGCATTAAAATTCATAGGATATATACACTCCCCAATCATCAATCTGTAAGCACTTTGGCTTCTCGTCTGACTGATTTTGTAAAAATGAAATCCATTTTTGAGTGATACAAAGTGCATCATTGTCCACCTATTGATTTGATATGCAGAGGCTCACACACATCTAAATGCACTAGATCTAATTTCTCAAGGCTTTTCTTGTTTGATATAATAGATAGAAATTGGATGATTTAGCATGCTTTGCATACACACAATGTTCGCCTAACCAACTATGCCACAAAGAGGTATTTGGTCACTTGGTTATATTTACAACATGATCTTAGACTATTGTCACATGTAAGGGATAAGGAGTACCACACATGTCTCTTCTATGCAAGTGATGCTAAAAATCTAACATCAATCATCATAAGCTGACAAATATTGCATCAAACACCACTACCATACATGGCATGGATGTGGATTTAAGCAACTCGTGTCAACCCCGATGCTCAAGAGTGCAAACAAAATTGGCATAAATGCTAGGACTTGAAATATACGCATCAAAAGTGGCATACACATAACCATATGCTTCAAGTCCCCCCATCAAGAAAGTAATCAACACATCAGTTGTTTCTAATAAACTAACACCCCATCAAAGCTTCCCGCCCCTCTCAATGTTACAAGTACATAAACCAACAATGAAGCAATTAGCCCTACTTACACATCTCAATCCCCACAAATTGCATAAAAAATTTTCACCATACATCACCAAGGAGGGAAAGAGCTCTCCACTCTCAGAAACATTAGCATTATCCCATCCATAAGGGAGACATATGCTCCCCAACTCCAACGAGAATCCTTTGTTAGTTGCTCTTTTTGGCACACACAAATCCTTGATGGATTTCTCGACTTCTAATGCTGGCTTGCTACATGCATACAATCAACTTGAGGATGCACACACTTGACTTGGAGATCCTGTCAAAAGCTTCTTTCACCCATGCCGATCCTTGCAACACTACTTTAAATTTTACAAGTGCTACTGATGCACCAGCTCTCCTTACAAAAATACAACCAGTGCTATGTTCAAAAAGTCACCAACTCCATCTCAATAGCCCTTTGAGATGCCTATAACTTGAGTTGGATTTATTTAGCGCCGCTCTATTTTTAGACACCATGGTTGCTAATTTTTTAACACTCCTGTTCTTAACTTGTTGCTAGCATTTTTAGACTATCCAGTGTGACCTTTGATTTAAGTTCCAATTCTATTCAACTCAATTAAGATCTCCTTACACACTCTCAAAAACTTTTATGTTCGTATAGAATCAAACCACTCAAAGCTACCCTACAGTTCAAATCAACTTGCAAGTGTACACTAACAATACTCTGTGTTGGCTTCAAGGCTCTACCAAACTCATAACAAAATTGAGGTAAAATAGTTCTATGCCGAGTTCATGCAAACTTCAAGCTACCATCTGTGGGCCCAAGCCAACCACGACTTTGATACCACTTGATGCGGCTATTACACGAGAGAGAGAGAGAGAGAGAGAGAGAGAGAGAGAGAGAGAGAGAGAGAGAGAGAGAGAGAGAGAGAGAGAGTGCCATGGATGTGGGGGGATCTCTATAGTAGCAAGCATGCAACTCTTTGATTTTATGTATAGAGATTACAAAATCTCTATACCAATAGTAATATCAAGTGAGGTTAGTGTACATGGATGATCGGTCATGTCTGTTGGCCAAGGCACAATGGCCCTTTACCAACAAAAGGACTTTCTTTGTCTCTCTATTGCTTTAACCATTACCATTGAGGGGTTTGTAGACAATAGAATTATCTCTCTCTCTCTCTCTCTCTCTCTCTCTCTCTCTCTCTCTCTCTCTCTCTCTCTCTCTCTCTCTCTCTCTAAGCTCCCTCCAAAGCTCGCTCCATACCCTTACTCAACTGACTACATTGCCAAAGTCGCAATCTGCCATCCCAAGGTGAGTAGCTTGCGATAGGGAGGGAATCTTATGGGAACAAAGACAAAGTTACAGCTTGCAAGCAAGCACTACCCACAATAAGCAAGGAAGAAAACTGTGAGGTGCTCACGTGGTGTGCATGCAATCTCAACTTCAATGCGCACTCTCTCTTTCTCTCCAATGGAGGACAATAGCAACTCGCACACAATCTCTTCTCTTCTCTCTCTTTATATGACGGGGTGCTGCTGTGAACACCTCCATGAAATTAGTGCCACTAACTTAACTGTTGTTTTACATAGCTCATGTCTAGTGACACGATCTAAAAGCATAAGATAGTTGGAGGGGTGGTTTGCCTCAATATTACATACCACATGGTCTTAAATGAACCCCAAGCAGTGAGATCTAGGGTGTTGAAGTGGGCACAAGTAAGGTGATGCATGAGATACGTTCGATGGGTCTGAGTTTACTTTTGCTTTAGGCAATTTACAGCAAAGTGGCAATGGGAGCAACAAAATGCACACTCTCCCATGGGTAGAGTGTTGGGCTAGCTTTGGGGATGTCGTGGATTCGTAACCCGTATGGGAGTGGGTTGATCAATGTTGTCAATTTTTTTTGGAATGTTTGGAATGTAGGCTCGTCTCAAATTTTTGTCTACTGTTTTGGGGTTCATGTCGTGGGTCCAAGGCTCGGGTGGGAGGGGGTTGGTCAACGTCGTCAATCTATACTATATATTAAGGAGACTGGTTTTCCAGTGCCACGTGTCAAAGTTTGCTGCATCCGGTGAGTTCCGGTTTATATGAGTGAGGGGGAAAGGGGGAGAGAGAGAGGCCGCCGAAGGCGGCCGACCGTACTAGTGTTTTTTAGGATCATAGGTTCACCTATCTCCTCACCTGCTGTCTTGGACTCCATGGTAGATAGTGTCGCGTGCGCACACACACACACACCATGTTTGAAACATCATGGACCAAATAAATTTCTTTATTGTTACCGCAATGTTGAAACGAAGTGGCGACTGGCATGCTAGAAAAAACGGTCAATGAAGAAATGGGACATTCAAAGTAAACCTGTCGTGGGATAGATTCTCCGCTGTAGGTCTATATTGCTGTGAACTATACTATATATTAAGAAGACTGGTTTTCCAGTGCCACGTGTCAAAGTTTGCTGCATTCGGTGAGTTCCGGTTTATATGAGTGAGAGGGAGAGAGGGAGAAAGAGAGGCGGCCGACCGTACCAGTGTTTTTTAGGATCATAGGTTCACCTATCTCCTCACCTAGTGTCTTGGACTCCATGGTAGGTAGTGTTGCGCGCGCACACACACACACACCATGTTTGAAACATCATGGACCAAATAAATTTCTTTATTGTTACCCCAATGTTGAAACGAAGTGGCGACTGGCATGCTATAAAAAACGGTCAATGAAGAAATGGGACATTCAAAGTAAACCTGTCGTGGGATAGATTCTCCTCTGTAGGTCTATATTGCTGTGAAGCGAAGTTAACCATTATTCATGCCCATGGTCTTGTGTGTGTGTGTGTGTGTGTGTGTGTGTGTGTGTGTGTGTGAGTGAGAGAGAGAGAGAGAGAGTGAGAGTGAGTGAATGAGAGTGAGAGTGAGAGAGAGAGAGCGAGTTGGCCCGCAGTACATAGCAGGGAAGCATGTCGCAATGCCCGAATGAAGAGAATGCAGCCAGGAAACTCGAGGTCGCCATTACTCGGCGGACTCATGTGCTCCATCAAAGCAAAAGACACGTAAGTTTCTACCTTGCCTACGCAGCTCTTTCGAGAAACTATCATCGTCCAATCTCTCTCTCTCTCTCTCACACACACACACACACACACACACACACACACACACACACACACACCATTCGGATTGCGCAGCTCTTTCGAGAAACTATCATCGTCCAATCTCTCTCTATCTCTCTCTCTCTCTCTCTCTCTCACACACACACACACACACACACACACACACACACACACACACACACACTCGGATTGTGCAGGTGTTTTCACTTGGTTTAGAATAAGAATGTATTAGCAGACGTTTCTGCATGTATAACTTTGCTTTTGAAAGATTCTTTCGCATGCCGCTTACGCAGAACGTTAAAACTAGCATCAGCAGCAATGGGGGGTATTTTGCGAAAGCACAGAGCATGGCAAAGAAAACTGATAGAGTCTGCTCATTAAAGCAAGTGGGTGACATCCATGCGAAGCATCCAGCTGCTTCTTTCGGCAGCCATAAGGAAGAGCATGCGCAGCTAGGTTCTGCCAGTAAAACAACTGTCAAAGTTCAGGATTCAACAAACGCTTCAGAAATACATGAGCTGAAGCGGAGGTTACAAACTGCAAATTTGCAGATTGCAGAGGTTGTTGCTCAGGTGCGATGTACAATGTCGTGCATGTAGAATGTAATTTCAACTTAGACATTTTCTCAATTGCCTCATTCCATGTGCAATAACCTTGTGATTCTAAATTGCACGTATGATTTCCGTGGATGAGTTGTATAACAGAGTGCCATCTTAGTCAGAGATGTTGAATGTGCGGCTAGCAAGAAGATTTCTGATGCCTTACGGAATGTACAAGTTGCGGAGGTGAAGCAGGGCTCAAGTTTGTTGGCAAACATGCAAATCAAGAGGGGCTTCGACCATGTTGGTGCGAGTACAGCGGAGCAGGAGCTAGCTGCAACTCGGCAGGAGCTTGCAGAGTGTAAATGCATGGTTGGCCTGTCTTTGCCTTTCAAAACTACCCTAGCCTGTAAATTGTTTAGACCCTTACATACTATAACTAATTGTTGAGGTGCTAGCAATGTTTTTCATGACGATTGTGTGGTTTCATCTGAAAAGAGAAATTTTGAAAATGTTATTTATCCCTTGACTAGCTTGTAAATTTGTTCTTATGGTTACATACAGTAACTGATTGTGTGGGTGCTGGGTGTCTTGTATGCAGCAATGCTTTTATGAGTATTTTGTGGTTCCCAAACTTAGAAGTAATAGTAGTTATCATCTCACTTAGTTAATCTCACATCACTTCTCTTCTGCCTAGTCTTCCCTGTGACCAACATTATGAGTTTGTAGCTCAATTACGTCAATTGGATGTAAAGTACACGTTTTATGGTGAGACGAGCATGAGTTGTACTGTAACTCTCTCAATATTTCGGCTCAGTAAGAATTAATCCGGCAACCGCTCTCACAAAATTGTACTTCTCCACCTGCTGGGTCAATATTGGTGCATGAATTGGTTTCATGCATGGGTTGAAATGGGCAGTCAGCCCATATTTTGGAGTCTGATCTATATAAGCTGGCACCAATCAGCTACTTGCTAGTTGGGTCATTGACTGTTAGGAACCATCACTGGCTGTATTTGAGGCTTAGGCTTAAACATTATCTATTCAAAGCACAGTTTTGCATAGGCAACCTATGTGTTCATGGATGAGCATTGTCACATCAAGAGGGGGCTACAGCAATCATAAGGGGAGACTCTCCCAATGAAAAAACAGCATATGTACAATGAGGCTAAATCAGGAGATGGGAGGAGGGAAAAGCCACACAGCTGGACGGTAGTGCCACTTGAGCCCACCCTGGACCATGGTGAAGAAAGGCCCAGGGCGCCAGAGTCGAAGGAAAGCCTCTCTACGCTCTCGCATGCGGTTGGAGCTGCCTTGGAGTCTCTCGAACTGTCCCCTGAGAGTATGGATCAGTTCTAGCCAAAGATCTCGAATTGTCTCTGCTGGTGGTATTGGGCTAGCCTCGAAGATGAGGGAGGAACGGGCCCGCCAGATGAACCAGAGTGTCAGGCCGCAGATGAGCTCCCAACACTCCTCTCTCACTGCACCACCCCTGTGGAGTAAGCTTTGTAGCAGGTTGGAGTGTAGGTCGACCCCCCTGTATCGCTATCATCTTGCTAGTGGAGGATAGCTCAAACTGTAGTGCCGGGCTCGTGAGAGTGGACCAAGTAGCTGCCCCCCATGTGTACTGTCGTGCTGTGGAAAGGGCTGGCATCAGGCGAAGGACACGAAGCCAAACTTGTTGTGCCATAGGACAGTCCCAAAGAGAATGACGCTGGCCATCCACAGGATGGCCACAAGGTGCGCATGCTGCCGAGAGACCACTATGTACAAGCCAGCTCCCCGCTGCTGTAGCTCTATGTGCAATTAGCCACTGGAACAAAGTGACTCACCACAGCTGTCTGGCGTCCCACAACCTCGCCCAAAAAGCTGACAAGAACTCAGTTGAGACCCTTCTCTTGCCAATGAGGTGTTGCAGCAGGACGAGCCTCTCTCCGTGCTGCCAGTATGTGACGTCCCAGATGAACAGTGTACTGAAAGAAAGGAACGCTTAGATGGTTGGTTGAGGTGAAAGGGTCCCGCCAAAACCACTCTCCAGGATCCCATTGAACTCGTGCCAGTGGACAGCTCTCCCAAGCCCACTGAAGCGTTGCCAAGAGATCTCCTATCAGTCGAGGAAATCGGAGGGAGGAGGGGTTGTCGGAGGTGAGGCTGAGGTGGAGGGTGAAGCAGGGACCTCGTCCTGCTGAAGAGGGTCGAAACGACGAAATAGTTACGTGTGGGAACCCCATTGCTGCTGGACTAGAGCCTGGGGACCACTCTAGGTGCTAGGCTGGCGTGGTGGCTCCTGTCGATGTCGACCACGAACCTGCTACCAGCCTACCTCCGCTTGAGCCCTAGGCTCGGAGGGTGGCTCTGCCTGTGTACCTTGTGACTCTGTCTACTGCTGTTGGCCAGCCCTTGGCGGCTAGGGCTGAGCTTGCGGTGTAGGTCGGGGTCTCCTCCGTGGACAGGCCTTCGCAAGATGGCCCTTCTCACGACAAATAAAACACTGATTCGGGAGGCCCGAATACTCCACGCTCTGACGAAACCAACTTCCACTCACCCGAGGCAATAGGATGACCTTCGGGAGAGTGTGGGTGTCCCGAACCAGAACACATACTGTGGGATGCCGGCTACCTTGGCAGCTACAGAGGTTGCTGTGCGAGGTGTCTCCAAGACAATCCCAATCACTGAGCCTATCGTGGAAAGGAGCGGAAGGTACTCCCTCCGCAGGCCGAGGAAGCAGACTGAATGGGCAGATCTGCCTCCTCGACAAGAACGTCGGTAGCTGGGTCGAACCCGTTGCGCCATTGTCGAAAGTGTGCTCGAACTGCTTGGATGGCCAAGGGGCTATCGAAATGACCTTGGACACCATCTCAGGAGTCTCAAACTCTATCTGGTAGTAGCCACGCCCCAGAAATTGAACATCAAGAATCTCGCCCATCTCGGCTAGAAGGCGGGCTTGAAGGAAATCACGCATCTCTCCTCTGCTAGGTTGGGTGCCGATGATCTTGCAGATGACGGAGGTCGCTTGGAGGCGCTCTACCTCTGCGGCTAGGCTCGTTTGCTCTGTCGGTGAGAGAGCAAGTCGGATGGTGGGCTCTGCAGGGTTGGGCGAGGGGGCTTGTGGAGAGTCCCTCTGGGGCGGAGCATGAGCCTCCATTTGTGTTTGTTGCTAACAGAAGAGCGGTAGGGATGAAGATAGCACACCGAACTACGATTGAGCAGCATGGCGAGTCCTTCGAGCAAAACCGGGGGAGGGGGGGGGGGAAGGGTTATGGACTGCGGGCTGTGAGGCAGGTAGCGAGGGGGAGGGGGGGACAAAGTGTGTGGGGGCTGGGGGCAGCGAATGAATGGGGAGGAGGCGGCAATGGCGAGAACGGGTGGCGAGGGGAAGCGGCTGAGAAAGCGCGCTGGCTGGTTGCTGCAGCGCGCAGCAGGGGCAGCGCGAGGGTGGGAAGGGGTTCCACTGTCTCAAAGAAAGCCCCTGTAACTCTGTCACCCACCTGGGTCCACGGGACCCCTGCCGATGGAAAGCAAACTCATGGCGCCTCTCCTTTGTGCTGGCAAGCTCCTGGCAGCCTGCTGCAACTGCTCCTCCATCCAAGGACTGTCTGGATGCTGCTCGTGCATCCTCTGCAAGGAAGCAACGCCCCGTCAGAGATGTTGCTCCTCTCTTGCTGCAGCCAGGCGGGCCGTGGACTCTTGAAGAAATAGCAGACTAAGCTGAGCAAGTCCAGAGCCCACTCTCTCAGCAAAAGAGTCCTGCATGTCTAGGCCCTCTGTCCAAAGAGCCACCACTCGCTCTCTGACCTACATCACATCTGTAAGTTTGTTGCTGCCAAATATATTTGTGGTTTGCTCGAGCTCAATGAAGTCGAGCGAGTCAAGCATCAGAAAATCTATCCAATAGAGCCTCCACTAACATTAGAGGCAATTGTGGGGAACATGTGCCAGAATTTTCAATGTGGAAATGTCCTGAGCCATGGCAGAACTCAGAACACATGTTTGTATTGATGTCACTTTTGAGTGCCTGCCAGAATTAAAATTTTCTTTATTTACAGTTAAATTTGGGCCTTGAAATTAGACATATGTAATAGATTTTTGGTGTATTGAACATGTGCCAAAATTTCCCAGCTGGGAATTTCCTGAGCCATGACAGACTCAAAACACAGATCTTTTGTATTGATGTTGTTGTAGAGTGTGTGTGGTGACTGCATTACTTGCATTTTTCTTAGAAGTTAAATTTGGGCATTTACTGGATTTTCCTAGCAGATATATGTTACAGAAAAAAAGTTTTTGTGCCTGATTTCTGAAGAGAAGAAACTCTCATCTGAGCTTCTACATGCTCTGTGGATTGAAGAAGCTCTTTTCTGAGCTTTCACATGTTCCTGTGTGCCTTTCAAAGTATTATGGGTTAGTCTTACAGCATCCCTCTTCCAATCTGGGCCGCAGCTATTGGCAAATCATGACAGAATCACAACAACTGAAAATACCTTCTATATGATCCTGCGTGTGCCTTCCAGAATATTTTGTGGCTAGTCTCATGGTATGCCTTTCCCTTAAGGAGCGTTCACGGATGGCTAAGGAAAAGGTGTGGATATGTAGGCCTTTCAGACGTTACCACTGAAAAAAAAACAGCCATTTGCTTAACGCGTCACATGGTGAAAGACTACTTAATACTTGGCTTGTAGGACATGTTTGTATGAAGCTGGGCAGTAGACCTTCTGTCAGCGGACAGTCTGCATATATTCTATAGAAACCTTGCTACGAGATTTCAATTTTGTTGCTGTTATAATATCAGCCTGTTAACTTGTGTCCCAGCTTGCTGTTATGAGAAGGCAACTTGATAGAACATCTCGTGAGAAGGAGAAACTGGAGACGTACTTAAGGTCGTCAGTGGAGACATCTCTTAAGGTTTATTTTTATTCACACCATTAATTGATTTTCTAATATGTTTTGGTTTGTTGCTTACTTATGTGCTGCTTACTCTTGCAGCTAGAGAGCTCTCTTGGAAATCAGAAGGCTGTTACACAGTTGGAGCTGCTGGTATGCTCTTATCAGTGTTCTTTAATGTTGTCAGCAGGTTCATTTTTGTTCTAGTGTGCTGTCTTGGTATGACTGTAGCGTCTTAGAAAGAAAGAACTATAGGTTATAGATGTCTTGTTTTTATGTTCATAACATGGTCAATACCTTGCCTGAAGTCCTATGTTGAAAATGGTAGCTTTGGTGTTTCTTAGCAACTGTTAAGAAAAGTCCAATTTTATGCCTAGAAACTGCCTTGTTGAGTGCAAATTCACTGCATTGTCACCCTGAAAAGGGGCTAGTTGCAGGGTTAGACTTTCTCTGAACTTCAAGCCTTGCACTCAAATTCGAAAATTTTTGTAGGACATATTTTTCTATTACAAAGTGCAGTAAAATATGGTTGCCAGCGCTGTATCACAAGCAGGCTTGACAAGGACTCTCTGACTATTCTTGTAGACTTGCTTTGATGCTTTATATCTCCAATGGGTGGTATTTATACAAATGTATGATATAGGGCCTTCCTGTGAACTATCTTCTTTCTAACTCCATTAAACAGAATCAACTTCTACTTTCCAGTATAGTGAAGGGTATTCTAGGAGTACTATGCTCCCTGGATATGTGAGTTTTTACTCCCCTTCGTTTGCTGGAGTAGAGAGAGGTCTAAATAGATGGAGTCTAGAGTAGAAGTGTCCCAATGTGCTTGGAGAGGCAAGCTTGAATAGCACTCAATGAGTGAGTACTCAAGTGTGAGGACAATGGCAGTGATGAGGTTAATCATTACTATGTAAGCATGATGGAGTTGATGTTTATATTGTTGCTGGAGTAGAAAGAAATTTTCGTTTCAACTAACGTTTCATAGAGAACTGGCCTATGAGACAACCATATACAAGGTGTTAGTGTCATCCAGATGTCACACTATACCACTACTTAAAAGAGTTTTCACTGTGATTATAGCTGCCAAAGACTGCATGGATATGTGCGGTATACAATGGCAATGGTGTAGGGGGGTACATGAGGGTTGGAGTAGCTCTGTTCACTGTGGTGCTGAAAGCATATCTATATGCTTGGGAGAGTAGATCAGCTTGAAAATGCAATCCTAATAACCTCCGTCCTCTGGTAATGTGGGTGTGGTAAGGATTCGCATGATCTCCGAAGGGTCAGCAATCCTCTGCTGTCATCTCTTGTGGAGGTGTCTTGGGTGTTCGGCTCTAATGTTAGTATTGCCCTCCTATGCCTGTTAACTGGCCTACAACCAGGTGCTCTTGGATGTCGATTCTCTCTAATCTCCTCTGCTTTTCTTTACTGAGGGTCACTCCCTATTGTCTTGTGCACCTATTGAAATGTCATCTACGCAGGTCGAAAGAACTCTTTGAGCCTAGTCTGTCCAATATGGTCTCTCCCACTCCCTAATGTAATTGCTCTTGATGTGCATTTGTGGGTACGTCTCAAGCAAGAAGCGCCTCAATTATCTGTGATCAGGTGATAGAACTCATCACCATTGGCACGAGAGAGACTCCCTCCCACTAACTAGAGGAGTGGCATATGGCCAATCATTATAGTCTTGTAGTTGGCAGAGTCCATGCAGTCCTTGCCTTGCGTAAAGGCACTATAGTATGCATGGAAAAGTAGCTAGATTCTTGTTTTTGAGGATGTGAGCAATGAAGGATGACAAGGTCTTGGTTGCATCCTAGTTAACTAAGACGATCCCACTTTAGTCAAATTATGGTAAAGATTAATCACCCTCAAAATCTAATATATGGTATGACTATCTCATGTACAATGAGAATGCTACAGGTATTAGGCGTCTATGTAATTATTTGTGCCACTAACCCATCTCCCATAACTCCCTCTCTCTCTACCCTTATTGTCCCTACCATCACCCAAGAACCAATGGTAGTGGGAATGGTGTAATAGACGTGGACACTCCCAAGTTGAGGATCTAATGCAACACGTGAGAAAACTGAAAGAAATGAACAAAACTGCAAGAGAAGAACCTTGGATATTGTACTTTGTGAAGCATAATAATAAAGAAATACTGAAAAGGGGTGCCAGCAAACCCCCTAGTTAACTAAGACGAGCCCATTTTAGTCAAATTATGGTAATGATTAATCACCCTCAAAATCTAATATGTGGTGTGTCTTATCTCATGTACAATGAGAATGCTACAGGTATTAGGCATCCATGTAATTATTTGTGCCACTAACCCATCTCAAAGACTGGCACCCCTTTTCGGTATTTCTTTATTATTATGCTTCACAAAGTACAATATCCAAGGGTCCTCTTCTCTCAGTAGTGCTTCCAAGCTAATCTACGGAAGAAAGGCCCTTGAAATTATAAAGGCCTCTGGCCTAAAAGAAATACATGAAAAGCATCAAATCCAAATGCATCTTGCTCCAAGAGCTAGCTTTGGAAGCTGCTAGGGGAGATGGTGTCAGACCATTTTTTCAAGGGTGGGTTTTTGATGTGAAGGACCATGTTGGTGTGACATGTGGTTTGCAACAAAAGGTGTTGATGGAGTGTCACAATCCTCCTTTTGTTGGCTTTAGAGGCATGAGAGATACTTCTATTGCCTCAGCTCAAGAAAGTTGTGGATGAGTTTGTGCGCAATTGTTTATTTAGTATGTCAGAAGTGAAGTATGACAGACACATAGTGACAGGACTCCGACAGGCTTTATCTATTCCATATCAACCATGGGAGAGAAAAGAAATGGACTACCATCTTCGATCTTCCCAAGACTCAAGGTGGGCATCATGACATCTGGACTATAGTCGATCGATTAAGTAAAGAAGCTCTTTTTGCACCACTAAACAAGACGGTGAAGGCTGTTCACTTGATAGGACTTTCACACCCTCATCGATTTCCAATCGACCATGGGAGAGTGCAGGGATGGACTTTATCTATGATCTTTCCAAGACTCAGAGTGGGCATGAGGTATTTGGACTATTGTGGATAGATTCAACAAACAAGCTCTTTTTTGTACCAGTGAAGAAGATAATGAACGCCAATCATTCGACAAAGCCGATTGTCTCGCACATCTCTGGGTTGCATGGGGTGCCTAAGTTCATTTGTCATATAGAGTCCTGATTTACGAGTTTGTTTTGGAGAGTAGTGTGTAAAAATGTGGGCATTATGTTGAAGTTCTCTTCTTCATTTCATCCACAGAATGATGGAGAGTCAGAGATTACCAACTCAATAGTTTGACTTTTTGAACTGCTATATCCCTGAAAATAAGGCTCAGTGGAAAAGGTATTCACCATTGGGGAGTTTGCTTATAACAACACCGTTCACACTTCGACGGGAAAGGCACCATTTGAGATTGTCGAGGGTAGCAAAAAGTTTTCTTCTATTATGTACACCAAGGACATTTTGTACAGGATTTGGTAAGTAAAGGAGAGTTTCTCTATGCCTCTGAATCTATAGTAGGGAACGGCCCAACTGTCTCTTGTTTCTCAACTCCAATAACTCTTGGAGTGTGGGTTGTTGTGAGAAAAGGGTGCATATCAGGCCCATATGCTCTCATATGCTGGACAGGTACATACAAAGGGCTCCTCACCCCCTAGATTCTGTTTCGTTTGTGTCCATCTGTGTTGTCCACCCAACTGCTGTCGATGGAAAAAGATGTCTAGGTGTAGCCCATGTCTCTCTTATAAATGCAAGAGATCCTGACCGAGACTAGGATCCGCTGAGCGCACACTATGTGAGATGTATGAATGGTGATTGGGTCATATAGAAAACGTGGGAGCTCCTCTATATATCTATGCTTGTGCTAAGGTTAAGGAGGCTTTGTAGGCAGGAGCAGTCTCAAGAACGCACAAGAAAGCAAGAATGGCATAAGAAAGCAACAGAACAGCATTGCCGCAACTTGCAGTTGAAGAACAGTGCTTAGGTGCTTCTTAAATTTGAGAAGGCACGCCTTAGAAAGAAGAAGGGTAAGGATAGGCTTTTGCTAAAGCCAAGTCTAAGATACTCTGGGCCCTTCCATATTTCTGATAAGATCAACGATGTGTCCTCTCGGCTGAAGTTGCAAGATACTTGAAAGATTCACAATGCTTTTCATGTAATACCTTTCAAAGGTGAAGTACCAGAGGCGCAACCAGAGGTAGAAGAAACCGAGAAAATTCTTATACTCTAGAAGGTTCGATCGGAGCACACAAGGACTGATTGCTGGGCGTTCCTGATGTCGTCCCACACAGTCGCCCCCTTTTGGAATCCATCCCTGGAAGTATGGGCCGTGTTCCCATTAGGAACTGGGACAACCGTTGGTCCTCTAGCCGACCCTGCCCGTTTTGGTTCGCGGATCCCCATTCCTTGTCCTTGTCCCCATATGACTATGATAGGTATACTATGTGTGTATATTGTGTTACGTGTATATGTATCATTTCTGTGTATTTATGTATGCATGTCTGTGTGCGCGCGTGCGCTTAGAGTACCTCTGCACGTTTGTTGGGCGGTTCTCTCACAAGCCCTTGGGCTTGGGACGTTCATTCAGACAAGGGTGTTCCCTTAGTGCTTTGTTTTATGCAATTGCTTTTCACCGCTTGCTGTTGCATCCTTAGGCCCTCACTTCCACTGGCTGTTTTGCTCTAGAGCCCTTCTGGGAAACAATTTATTGGACAAACCTATGTTGATGACTCTCTATTCATGCCCAGGAACCAGAAGGAGGATGTATAGTAAGTTACTGCCTCTAAATGAATTTGATTGGCACAAGCTTCTCTGGCTATGGGAGAAATCGTTCCTCAGATGATAGTGCGTTATATAGGATATCCAATCGAATGGAATGTGTTTGCGACATAGTGACACGAAAGGGTTTTTATTGCCCAAGAAACGGAACTGAGTTTCTTGGGTATTTCGGACCGGAAGAGGAACTTTTTTTTTCCCCAAAAGAAGTTGTGGACCTTCTTCAAAGTTCAAAGTGGTCATTGGTAGACCATAGGTTGAAGGTTTTGTGTTTTTGTCCTAGAATATGATCATTGACTTATCTTTCTAGGCTTCTTGTTTTCAAGTATTAAATTAAAAAACCTCGTTTCTTAACCGTTTTTACCTCGGTCGAAACTTCGGTTTTCCCTTTTCCGTTCTTGCTGTTTCTGTTTCGGGTTGTCACTATGGTTTGCAACACAAAAACTAGACTGGGTAGTCGGAACATAAGCCATCGTAATGCATTGGACAATTCTGAGCCTCTATCCCCCAGTCTCACGGTGCCTGGGGTCTCTTATGTGTTGCATATTAGAGCATTTTTGGCGCACATCCTCTCACAAGAAAGGGTCGCGGTTTTTATCCATGGATAAGTTATGCACACCCAAGTGATTGGGAGGCATGAATAACTTGGATCTACGTCGCCATATTCAGGCAGGAAAGCCACGCTCTTGCCTGTGTTGGTGGAACAACAACAAACCTGGACATTCATGGTTTCATATTTAGGCGGTGGTATTGTCACGCCTTCTTTTGGTATTTGGTGCCTCTCCTATTTTGATGTTATCTTTGGTCAGCTTGACGGCCATATTCCGGGATGTCCCTTCGCTTCGTCCCTGGTTGCTGATTGGAAGGCTGTCACCTCCCATTTGTCCTGGCATGGTCGACAGTCCCCGCAAGGTAATTCTCTCCGATTGGAGAGCATCCACTGGAGCAAAGTGTTCTCTCTCACTTCGGTTCAACGCTCTTGTTGACAAGCATACATTCTTTCGCAACAAGAAGGGGTATCCCAGGTTGATCAATTGGTGGATGACACAGGTCAGACTGTGACCCATTTGCTTTGGGATTGGTGTTACTCTGATCTTTCATTAGGCACGTGTCCTTTTCTCTACGCCTTCGTTTCCCCTCCGGAATCTTTCACAGACGGTTTTGGATTTTTGGAGTCCTCTAGCCGCCACAATCTCCGTTTGAGGTCTTCTTTAGTTTGGTCAGATTTTGGGTTATGTGGACCACATGGCACCAACGTAACTCTCAAATGTTTCATGCCATGGAAATTGACCCTTTACCTTCAAATTTTTGCTTGGACAAGCACTTCACTGTGCTCATGATGTGGGAGACATCTCTCTTGAAGCTTATAGGATTTACTTTGATTGTTTCTAGTCTTTGAAGCCTTATGATGCTTCGTCTTTTGTACCTCTTCTTTATTGTGGGTTTTCCCCCATTTGAGGTTTCCCACTTGTAAATACAATCAAGATTTACAAAAAAAAGTGTGTGCATATATGTAGGGATTTACATGTTTATAGTTGAATATCTGATAAGGTACTGCCATAAGGGTCAAGAACTAAAGTTTTTGCTTTGACACAGGCAGCTGAAGATCGGTGCCGAAATGAATCTGCAGGTTCAGTTCAATCTGCAAGGAATGAAACCAAGCATCTTCAAGAACAGCTTGAAGCTGCAATGTTATCTAAAGCAGAAAGTGACTTCTTGTTGAGAGACTGCATTCAAATTTTATGCCATGCACAGAGAGAGCTTTTGCAATACAAGGCGCCAAGTAAATGGCAATGCTCTTTTCAAACTGTTGTGCAAGAGAAATCCCAACAGCTGCAGGAGCTTGCTCAGGAACAGGTATTACTTCTTTTTCTTGGAGTCAGCTTTTGTTAGTTACTTGGAGCATTGATTCTGAGCCGAAGTTCCTAGAAGCATTGTCTTGTAACAGTATGAAATTCAAAAATAGTGAATGGTTTGCTGTCAGATTCTGGTTGTGACTAGTTTGTTATTTCATTTTAAGTTTTATAAAGCCAGTTTGCAAGTTGATCTTTTCTGCCTAAATAGTGTATTCCTATAGAAAGAGTCTAAAGGTTTCACCATTTGATTACAATCATGTTTTGCTTTTAAACAGGCGCAGATACACAGAGAGAATCTTCATGAAGCTGCTGCTGAGAATGCGATTATTTGGACTGTGCTGGAGTGTATGTGGGAAGGAGCTGTTCAATCGTCACTCGAGAGGTCTGAAACTAGATTTTGTTTTCTTGTAATGTGCACAACAACTGCCCTGTAAGGGAGAGAGCTTCATCCCTTGTCTGTTGACTTGTCTTGGCTATTGACTTGTCCCTGACAAGATAATTGCACAACTTCAAGAGGAAGCAGCAATGCCTTTAGTTATGCTACTTTGAAACGAGGGATTTTTGCACGCCCATTATCCCTCTTTGGCTAATTCTCAAAGATGTCTTTTTGTTATGATTGTCCGCCTGCTTGTACATTAAGTCTCCATGATCATAGTTTAACTCAACAGGCAAAGCTTGTTATTATCATTGAAGGCTGCAGCGATGATTTACTTGGGACAAATTTCTAACATTTTGCCAATCATGCAGTCAAAGCCTGTTCGATGTGCATGATGGAACTCCAAAACTTTCAGGAAAATATGCAAGGCAGCTAAGGTCCCGTGTACAAGAGGTGATCTTTTTATCGAAGATTAAATGATTGTGTCACTTTGTAAGGATACAGAAAATCTTGTTGTCTGGTTCTGGTTCATGGGCTTGCTCTAAAATCGAAGTGCAAACAGTTTGAGATAAGGACAAAACTTCGACATTAGCTCATTCATTTAAGTTTCTGCAAGGATATTTCTAGAGACTTAAACAGTTGTTTGTGTTTATTGTGGTAGGAAAAGAGATCTTTAGCTTCTCAGATAAGTCATAGTATTACTCGGTAATCTATACTGATCTTCAAACCTAGCGGGCAATCATCTCGAAACCTCTTGAGGGTGCGCAATTTATAGGGGTTCTTTTTGTTCTAAATTGACTAGGTTGCACCAAAGAGTATCGTTTGTACTACATTAAAACTGCAAATCTGTTCTTGTCTCCTCTTTCCTTTCTTTTTAGGAGAGGAGCGGACTGCAACAAAAATTGTAGATTCTGCTACATTTGGACTGCAAATATCTTCTCGTCCTACTTTTTCTTTTTCTTAGGAGGAGGAAAGATGATACAAGATTTGCTGATCTCCCGAATTTTGTCCTAAATCACAGTGCTTTTGCTCATCAGAAGAGGACCCTACTCCATTGAAAAGCAGGACTCTTTTGGAAACACCAAGGTGAAGGGCCATTCCTCGCTTTCTGATTTTATTGATATTGGGTTGCATTAAAAAAGAAAGAAGTCTATTTTAGGAGGTTATGGAAGTGCCATCTTAGCTACTCTATGCTTTGAGGAACCAAGGCTTTGGCTCCACAAAAACTCACCAGTCAATGATTGTTGTAATCCCTGGGGATAATTGTGTTTAAATCTCGAAGCCATCCAAGAACAAATATCGAAACCATCTTATAATAATCGTAGGGTTGAAAAACCTACTGCAATGGAAAAAACGTGCTTGAAACATACTTAGAACTTTTCAAACATGTGGAAGCAGAGCTTGAATATGCAACTAGCCATAAAAAATTCATTAGTCTGGCCAAGTGTTAAATAAAATTGCCTACAATCTTTATACATGGTTAGCTAAACATGTTATCCGAATCATAAAGTTGTTGCTGAGCTTATCAATGTTCAGCATGCCTTTGAAGGTTTGTCCATTTAGGAAGGATAATGATTTTCCAGGCCTGGCAAAGGTGTTGGCTGGATAGAACCCTGTTTGAAATTGTGTTATGGTGCTTAGCTTGTGCAGAAGGCAAACCTAGCTATCTAGCTAGTTTCACACAATTATGTTTGAGGTTGTGCAATACAATTTGCACACGAGAATTTCCTTTTAATCCTGTAGAATTGTTACTCTAGTAAATGATTTTTTTTTGCTTCTGGATTACGAGAGATTTCTAAAAGAGGGCCTGCACCAGATTTTTCTTGCCATGTTATATTTATTTGCTCAAGTAATTTGTGCAAATATGTATGAGCTGCTTGTTTTTTCTGGGACTCAAAAGCTCATGGTATGTTTTGCACTCAGGTTAACAAACGTAGTAGGTTATAGAGTACCAACGTTTGGGGTGTCACACCCGGAGGACATTTTAAGGCAAAGTTTGATGAAGTCCGAGCAAGAGGTAGTTCTGTTGTCTTATTAAGGTGTTTCGGAAGGTCACGAGTCCTTCGGTCTTACTTATATCATACTTAGGTGGAAATTCTTGGTGACAAAGTGGATGAGCTGAGAATAATACTAGAAAAGATCACCTTGTTACTCGATTGCATCTCCAAATCTAGTGTTACTGGACATGAGGTGAGCTCTCTGGAAGCTTTTACATGTGGTGCCTATGCGTATAAGCTCTTGTCTTGTGTAGTATCTGGTCAAGTCGAGTATGGCTCTGCCATTACACATTATTGCCATCTGTCAAAGTTATTTTCTACATGCAAAAAGATGATGTGTATTTTCTTGGAAGGGTCCTAGCATTTTTTCTTTTGTTTGCTTTCTAATTCATTCAATACTATTATTCCAACACACAAGAGAGTGCACAATTTTCAATTCCAAATGTTAGTTGCATGACTTTGTCTCTGCTTTTTAAGTTTTTTTTTTTTTTGCAAGCAAAAAGATCCTTCCATTAGTTAATAATAACTGCCGGAAGGCTACAAACCA
Source organism: Adiantum capillus-veneris (assembly GCF_014529385.1). NCBI lineage: Eukaryota > Viridiplantae > Streptophyta > Polypodiopsida > Polypodiales > Pteridaceae > Adiantum > Adiantum capillus-veneris. The sequence goes on along the minus strand of NC_140932.1, from coordinate 145,686,529 downwards.
CCTCTATGAGAGAGGGCTACATCAGAAACATGGGGAGACTCTCCCAGTGAGAAAAAGTATGTACAACGCGGGCTAGATCACGAGATGGAAGGAGGAAAACACTATCATCTTGCTGGTGGAAGCCAACTCAAAGTGGAGTGCTGGGCGTGTGAGAGTGGACCATGTTGCAGCACCCCGAGTGTACTGTCGAGCTGTTGAGAGGGCTGGCATCAGCCGGAGAACCCGAAGCGAAAAATGTTGTGCCATGGGGGTAGTCCCACAAACAATGTCGCTCACACTCTAAAGGATGGCCACAGGCTGCACATGCTGCTGTGTACCAACCAACTCCCAATTGCTGTAGCTCTGTGTCAGTATGTGTCGCCCCAAACGAGCTGTGTACTGGAAGAAACAAGTCCCTGGTTGAAGAGAAAGGATCCCGCCAGAACCACCCTCTTGGATCCCACTGCACTCGTGCCAGACGGCGGCTCTCCCAAGCCCAAAGCCGCCAATGTCCTGACTCAAGATCGACTCAAGATCTGTTGGCTCAGGATCGATGACACAAGTTCTCCACAGATGCCCACAACTCTAATCCTCTGAAAGCAGCACTCTGCAACTTGTGGTGCCTCTACTGAGACTCTGTGAGTGCCGACCCATCTGGGAGCTGCTGTGACTGAATTAAGCTAGTCTCATTAACCATAGCGGAAATATAGTAACAAGAGAGAGAGTTTTGTTAAGGTGATTCCTTATGAGCAAAAAGAAAGTGCTTGGTTGGAGTCTATAACAAGAAACGACATAACTTGTTAGCTTGGCATGCAAAATAACTTGAAAAAGAGAGAGAGAGAGATCAAGACCGACAACATTTGAGGACCGGATTTACTTGGAGCTGGTCCCCCCTCCAAAAGCACTTTGTATTATAACTTCTCCCATTGAGAGAGACTTGTTTACAATACAATCTTTGTGTTCTTCAAAGCCCAATTGATGCCATGAAGATGAAAAGCTTCATGCACCAAAATTACACTTGCTAGGGCCTCAATCCCAAGACCTCAAACACCTTCAAAGGTGGAGAGAGCTAGCGGGGAGTGACGAAAGAGGATGAAGTATTCTTACAAGGAAGAAGTATTCAAAGTGACCTTAGTTCACTCATAAAGCATAGCATAGCATAGAAATGGAGATGGAGAAGAAGATGAGCATGCTTGTAAGATTGGCACTTGCTTGGATTTGCATTCCATGGTCAAGTGTTGTTGGTGTGGGCTTCTCCACTTTCCTTTGCCTTCAGAGGGAGTCTTCACCTTGTGAGAACGAATTTTCTTGAGGTGCAAGAGAGAGAGAGAGAGACCCATCGACCCTACTCTTTTTGAGTATGCTTCAAGACTAATGGTCCTTGCTGTGGGCTAGCCAATGGATTGCTCACTTCATTTCAAGCAAGAGGGTTAGCATTATAACAAGTGTTCTTAATTCTCTCTTTGACAAGAGAGCTTAATTCTTTGATTAAATAAAGGTAAACTCTATTGGTTCTCAAGGTGGCTATCCAAAGAGATTCAAGGTAGCTCATTGAATGTTCAACCCTCATTGGTCCCGTTGGTAGGCTATGTCACGAGGACGTGGCAACTATTAACCTTAGTTGTTGGTTTCTTTCCAATGATTTTTGTTTAATTTTTGAGACCCTCTTTTTGAAGTTGCAAATGGTCGGACAATGTATGGCCAACGGTAGTTTCACCCGCAGACGGGAAGTTGGGCGGCACTCGAACTCGTATAGTAAAAGGATGTCTAGGCTCAGTTCAAGATCATGTAGGTTCCCCCGTCGCACTTAGCAAGTTGGTGGATACTAAGAAGTGAACTCAATAAAGGCCCAATGCCAAGGTAGGGTCACCAAAGGAAAGTACCCGACAACTGGTCTACATTGCATTTTTGGATGCGGTCCCAATGCGGATAGATGGTCAAATGGCCAGTGGGAGTCCAACGGAAGCATCCCCTAAAATTTAGGAAATTGCTATTTTGGACCATAAAATCTCTTCGCGTCATTACTCTCGGAATGACAAGGGGAACATTTTAGAACTCTGCTGTAAAAAGTCCATTGGGCAACCGGTTGGGAGATTTTTAAGCGGGACGCCCAAATCGGGAAATTGCCTGTAAATGTGCCAAGTGGCACTTTCTGGTGCACTTTCCTCATGCAGAAGAAGAGGGCGCTCGATTTCTAGCTGGGAAGGCCTCATTTGCAAGTTGTCACAAGTTAATAGCTATTGATTGCAAGCTCTCCCTCTCATGTACAGTGTGGTGCAAGAAGTCATGTCATGCACACCTCATACTGCTCTCTCTCTCTCCCCCCTACGTGTAGTAATGTGATGCCCCACAAGAGGGCTCTTCATTTGACTCATGTATAGTTGTGAGGTCTTATGCGTTTTCGTCGAGGCAAGAGCCTCTCTGAGTAGGAACAGGAGTAGCTAACTGCTCCTCCACAAGCAGGCACCGGTGAGGGTGATAACCTCACCGTACAGGTGCGTTTTCAGTACTGGTTATGCGCGATTGTTTTTCAGCCATACAGATTTCAGAACCATTGGGAACAATGCCACAGTGTTAAGGGATAGTTCAGGGATTGTATAGGGCTAACAACAAGGCGAAAACGAGTAAATACAGCGTGCTGAATTTACTGTTTTTGGGTAGAAAACAGAGGGTTTATGTCAGTGGAAGTGAGTTCTAGCAGGGGAATCGGTTTCGGGCAAGTTTTGGGGTTGATATGTTGCCGAAATTTTGCTATTTGCTAGAACAGGTGGTATCTAGCTGAATACAGGTAAAGAATTCCCAGGACTCTTCTTTGCACGTGTACATGATTTTTGCACATGATGTCTCAGATAATTGTCAGTCAAATTTCTTTGTGTTAGATAAAGAAAGGTCAACATTTATGCGAGAGTTTAGTGATTGTTTTTCTGATTCATTACCGTCGCAATTGCCACCAGAGAGACCCGAGGACCATCGGGGATAGATTTGGTGCCAGGGTGTAGTCCACCAAATAGACCACCCTACAAGGTTAGCGCGGTGCAGCAGAAAGAGATTATGGGCTAGGTTGAGGGGTTATTAGAGAAGGGGCTGATCCAGCCTAGCTCCCTAGTGCTCCTAGTACAGAAAAAGGATGGCTCATGACGCATGCGTATTGATTACCGTACGTTGAATGAGAATATTACCAAGAATAGGTTTCCTATTCCAAGGATTGATGATATTCTCGATCGTTTAGAGGGTGCTGCAATTTTCAGCAGGATAGACCTTAAGAGTGGGTACCATCAGATTCGTATAAGGTCAGAGGATGTGTACAAGACTCCGTTTAGAACGACATTTGGTCTCTATGAATTTTTAGTGATGCCGTTTGGTCTAACGAATGCTCTTGCACGTTCTACAGAATGATGGACCGGCTTTGCCGCTCGCATCAACAGTTTGTTGGGACATTCTATTATGACATGATAGTCTATTTGAAGAATGAAGAGGAGCATAGACGTCACTTGACCATTGTGTTCGAAGAGCTGCGCAGTCAGAGGCTACTTGCCAATCCTAAGAAAAGTGAATTCTTCTTGGAAGAGATCCACTTTCTTGGTCACATAGTTTCAAAGGATGGTGTCAGAATGGATCCCGCAAAGGTTGAAGCTATTAAGACATGGCCAGACTTGAAGATTGTGTACGATGTTTAGAAGCTTCTTGGGATTGTGTTCCTACTATACAAGGTTTATTAGGAATTTTGCAGAGATAGCATCACCTCTTCACGCTTTTCAATAGAAAGAGGTCACTTTCAGATGGACCCAAAAAGAGATTTCAGCTTTTAATCTCTTAAAGGAAAAGTTGACTTCAGATCCAGTAATTGTTTTGCCAGATCTCAAGAAGTCATTTGTGGTCCAGTTTTGTAAGGATTTTTGACAGTTACAAGAGGGGCAACATCATGAGCACTACCTCCTCAGAGATGATTTTATGATGATGCATGTCAGACTTTGTGTCACTAGGCCATTGCGGCATAAGGTCATGGAAGAAAGTCATGTCCCCACCGTATGCAAGGCATCGTGGTATTGATGCGACAGTTAAAGCGGTAGAGACTTTCTTCTATTGGCCTACCTTGAGGAGAGATGTGGATGCCTTTGTCCGAGCATGTCTGATTTACCAAAAGGTCAAGTTTGACAGGCAAAAGGCACCAGGGTTGTTACAACCATTGCCGATAACGGATAAGCCATGGGAAAGTATTGCTATGGAATTTATGTTTGATCTTCCAAGAACGCCAACAGGGAATGATGGTATATGGACCATTATTTGCAGGTTCAGCAAGCAGGCCCATTTTATCCCTGTTAGGAAGAAGATAAAATTTTTCAGATGGCACGCTTGTTCATGTACAATGTGTTTAAGTACCATGGAATGCTACAATCGATTGTCAGTGATCGTGATCCTCGCATGACAAGTTTGTTTTGGAGAGATTTGTTTGAGAACATGGGCACTACGCTCAAGTTCTCGTCTTCGTTTCATCCACAAATTGATGGACAGTCAGAAGAGGCTAATTCTACTGTCTTGGATCTATTGAAATGCTATGTGCCTGATAATAAGGGCAAGTGGGAACAGTATTTGCCTATGCTTGAGTATGCATACAACAATACGGTGCATTCGTCCACGAACAAGACACCTTTTGAGATTGTTGAAGGTGGCAAAAAGGTTCCTCCCATTTTGCATACAAATGACAAGATCTTTGAGGTAGATCAATATGTTGAGAACATGGATGAAATGTAGAAGAAAATTAAGGTTGCCTTGGAGAAGACTCGGGCAAAGCAGAAAAAGGTACCCGATCGTCACCGTTGTGAATCGTTGTTATCACCCGGTGATTGAGTTTTACTAAGGTTCGAGAAGGCAAGGTTAAAGAAGACGAAGGGCAAGGAACGGATGTTTCCTAAGCTCAGCATGCGTTACTATGGGCCTTTTCAAGTGCTTGACAAGATCAGCGATGTGGCTTACAGGGTGAAATTACCTGATGCGTGGAAGATTCACAATGTGTTTCACATGAGTCTTCTTAGAGCCTTCGTGGGTGATGTGCCATAAGATATGCGAGATGAGGATCAGCCAGAAGTTGAGGAACTTGATGAGATCCTAGTACCTAAACAAATTTTGGCACATAACGATAGAAAAGTTGAAGGACAGATTGCAAGATGCTACTTGGTGAAGTTCAAGAACTATCCACCTATGGATGCGAAGTGGATGGAAGAGCATGAATTATCAGAGTCACCAAATGTATTGCAGCTTTACCTTGGAGCCTTTGGGTTATAGCCTACTTATGCCCCAACCCAATGTATGATAGAGCTAGCACATCAAATGTACATATGAATTCAGTGTAATAGATGGAAATGACAAAAGTATGAAGGTCTCATTAAGTCGTTTGTATCTATGTGTTACGACCTTTCTTGCGGATACATGCGATGATAAAAGAGTCCTAACAACACAAGATCATCAACGGCGTGTATTTATGGTATGCAATCGAGGACGTTTGCGATTTCAAGAGGGGGGTATGTCACAAGGACGTGGCAACTGTTAACTTGTCACGAGGACGTGGCAATTGCTAACTTTAGTTGTTGGTTTCTTTCCAATGATTTTTGTTTAATTTTTGAGACCCTCTTTTTGAAGTTGCAAATGGTCGAACATTGTATGGCCAATGTGAACGGTAGTTTCACCCGCAGATGGGAAGTTGCTCGGCACTGGAACACGTATACTAAAAGGATGTCTAGGCTCAGTTCAAGATCATGTAGGTTCCCTTGTCGCGCTTAGCAAGTTGGTGGATACTAGGAAGTGAACTCAATAAAGGCACAATGCCAAGGTAGGGTCACCAAAGGAAAGTACCCGACAACTGGGCTACATTGTATTTTTGGATGCGGTCTCAGTGGGGATAGATGGTCAGATGGCCAGTGGGAGTTCAACGGAAGCATCCCCTAAAATTTAGGGAACTGCTATTTTGGACCATAAAATCTGTTTGTGTCATTACCTCCAGAATGACAAGGGGAACATTTTAGAACTCTGCTGCAAAGTCAACTGGGCAATCAGTTGGGAGATTTTTAAGCGGGAAGCCCAGAGCAGAAAATTGCCTGTTGTAAATGTGCCAAGTGGCACTTTTTGGTGCACTTTCCTCAAGCAGAAGAAGAGGGTGCTCGATTTCTAGCTGGGAAGGCCTCATTTGCAAGTTGTCACAGGTTAAGAGCTATTGATTGCAAGCTTTCCTTCTCATGTAGTGTGGTGCAAGAAATCATGTTCTGCATACCTCACACTGCTCTCTCTCTCTCTCTCCCCTACGTGCAATAATGTGATGCCCCACAAGAGGGCTCTTTATTTGACTCATGCACAGCTGTGAGGTCTTATGCGTTTTTGCCGAGGCAAGAGGCTCCAAAAGCATGCACCGGTGAGGGTGATAACCTCACCGTACAAGTGCGTTTTCAGTGCTGGTTATGTGCTGAAATTGGACTGTTTTTCAGCCATACGGATGCCAAAACCATTGGGATAAGTGCCCCACTGTTAGAGGACAGTTCAGGGACTGTTTAGGGTTGAAAACAGGGCAAAAACCAGTACTTACAGTCTGCTGAATTTACTGTTTTTGGGCAGAAAATAGAGGGTTTATGTCAGTGGAAGTGAGTTCCAGCAAGGGAATTGGTTTTGGGCAAGTTTTGGGGTTGTTATGTTGCTGAAATTTTGCCAGAACAGTTAAAGAGTAAAGAAATACTGAAAGGGGCGCCAATTTTGGGGCCTACAGGTTGTCGGCGTCTGCTCGGAGCATTCTAGCTTCCGAGCTGTGTGTGTGCTTTAAGTGGTGTTGACTCCCGTCTCGCAGGTTACCTTTGCTAAGTTCTCTCTGTGTGTTTTTAAAGCAAAGAATTTTGGGTGAAAGCCAAAGCCTACCTCCCTACGGGCCGGTTTCAGGCTACCCAATAAGATCAAAGCTTGCTCATGGGGAACTCTATTCTTATTGATTCTCTTTGTGGGCTATCCAATGAAATTTAATTAAGCTTGTTGAAGGAATGCTTAATTTTCATTGGTTTTTCAAGATGGCTATCCAATAGAATTGGGCTTGCTTGGGAGCAACATAGCTAGGTGCTTAACATGTGTTCTTTACACCTTAAGTGAAAGGGGGAAAGTTCTAATGTGTGTGTCTTCTCTCTCATCTCCCTACAAGGGGCTCACCTCATGCAAGTGGGGGGTGCAACTTGGCCATATGGGGTCCATAGCAACCTTATTGAATGGTCTAAAATACCCAGAGTTGGTAATAGACTTTCCCATTAATCCTAGGTCCAATGGACTCTAGAACTATTCTTTGAGGCTTAATGAAGCTTCATCGAGTTCACATTGCTCTTGATGGACTCTCTCTCCTCTTTTTCCCTTATTGAGATAAGTTCAGTAGCACATATTAATATTCTGACTCTTGCTCCCTTTACCTTCCCAGTAAAGCAACCACAATCGGTGGTGGATAGCACGTGGAAACAGCGACACACAAAAGAAAAAGCAGGGAGGCAGAATTGCGCGGGCAGCGAGAGGGAGGGCAAACGTTGGTGTAGGGGCAGGGAGAGGGAGGGAAAACGTCGGTGTAGTAGACACGCACAGATGAGAATGAGAATGAGAATGAGAGAGAGAGAGAGAGAGAGAGGAGGGGGGAGGGAGGTGAAATGAGATGAGATGTTATATTAACGTCTTGAAAAGGCCAAAATGACCTATGAGACCAAATGGTTACATCCATGCGTGACTCTAGTACAGTGTGCGTGTGTGTGTGTGTGTGAGAGAGAGAGAGAGAGAGAGAGAGAGAGAGAGAGGGAGGCCAATGCTTCGGGAACAGGTTGCTTCTCCTATGCCCAGTGTAAATGTGAAGGATATGATTCTACTTATCACAGTTAGGTGTACCTGCCCCATAAGGATTGAATTGCTCGAGCATTTGTTGTTGCCCATGTTCCTCAGGACACTCTTCGGTGGTTTATTTTTCAAGAGCTGATCTATGTATTTTTGTTTTGTTATCTTCCGTGTGTGTAGCAGACTAGGGTGCTCATGAGGAGGATTATTGAACAGCTGCAAACGTTTGAAAGCTGACTTCATCTATATGGGGAGTTCATAATGACCACCAGTTGTTGCAAAGTTGATGCTACTTTCTCTGCCATCTACGAAGATGCTGCGTAGGACACGAGAGAGTGCAAATTTGCATTGTAGCTTGCGCATCATCCCATTCTTTGTACAATGGATCACCAATAATAATAAGCTGTTGTCCAATTTGATTGCTTGCCGACCAATTTGTACGTTTTCCTTTATTGGCAATTTTCACTCACCTGCTTTGTAGCCTCACATTTCTCCATGCATCTCGAAATAATATTTAATTCTCGAAAATTTGTGAATGTTCAAATATAAAAAGTATTTAGTGCTCAAATAAAAGTTGACGAAAATTACCAAAATGCCCTTGAAATTGTGCCGATGACCTAATCTGTCTGGCCAATTCCTCAGCTTCACAGCCTCTTTTGGTACATGGGCTATTGAAAACGCTTTACTCCAACTCACTAATGCTATCGCCTTCACTGGAACCCTCCCCATCCCCCTGCCTCGGAACTCTTCACACCCCGACCATAAATGCTGGTGCCTTGCACTTCAACCATAATGTCTTCTTCACCGACATCTCAAGGCAGGCCTTGCAACGTATCGCATCTGGCCTTGCAATGTTGCTTGCCGTTATCTTTCATTCGACTTTCGGCGTTAAACCCGTTCCAGATTATCCATTCATTATTGGAATCTCCTATCTACAAGATCATTTAGAGACCTGTGAGACACATCATAATGAAGCGATATGTGTGTGTGTGTGTGTGTGAGAGAGAGAGAGAGAGAGAGAGAATTTCCTTTTTATCAAAGTGCGTTAGATTTCTTTACTTTGTTAGCGTAGTGTTCATTTCAAAAAACTTCGCCTGTGATTAACCACGTGGCTAGCGCTTAACAGCTGTAAAAAAACTACGCCCAAAAGTGTAGCGTTGAAACGGTCTACAAATAAAAGCTACGCCGTCAAAAGCTACCAAGTGAATTAAAATCAGCAGAAGCAATACGATCTTCTCCACAAGCAGTTTGCAGGTTCCCTCGATTGGAGCAGCAAGCGCTTGTTACAGGCTTGTCAAGATACGTGTAGCAAGGTTGGCAACCTCTCTCTCTCTCTCTCTCTCTCTCTCTCTCTCTCTCTCATCATGGCCGACTGCATCTTGAAGAGTGACCTTACCTTGAACTTGTTCAAAACAATCTAAAAAAATTTGGCCCTAATCCTCTCAATGAAGATAATAAGGCTGTGATAGCGTGTTTTTTTACGTTTGTGCATATCAAGTCTTTTGCCTTCCCATGCTCACCAAATTTTGCATAGATAATGCCTATAGCGTGCTTTGCGTAACATCATTATGACAAGGCTTGAGAGCTACATGCTCAAGTCATCAAACATGGTTGTGAAAGTCGTGTGCTCTTTGCTAGATATCTATGCTTGATCGAAATAAGATCTCTTGGACTGTGCTTATTTTAGGTTATGTAGAGCGTTGTCTTTACAAAGAAGCTGTGACATGTCTGCTACAATTGAGGCTTCAGGGGGTGTGTCCGGATGCGATGACATTAGTTTGTGGAATCCGAGATTTTAATCTATTGAGAATGCTCCAAACTGGGCGAGAATTCCATTTTGAAATTGTTAGAGAAGGTTTTGAAGGAGACCCCTTTGTAATGTACTGTTTAGTGAGGTTTTTATGCATGAAGAAAAGAGCCATGAAAAAAGCTTGCCTTGTCGATAGCTTGCATTCAATCTCGAGAACAACTTCGTACTACAGAAGTACATGTCGATGGCTAAACGGCCGAATAAGAAGCTTGGGCTCTGCAGACTAAGTCGATAGTGTGAGCAAGATCATTCAACAACAACAAGACAACGCACCGTTTGCACTGATGGCGCAGCTTGACACAAGTTTGATGTTTGGTATCATTGAAAACATTGTTGAACCAGCCAGAGAAGAGCATTCACCGCTAGCGATACTTATGAATTTGCTTCTCTACAGCTCCGTGGCCATCAACAATTGCGTGAGAGAACAGTTACTTTCAAGCCCAACGGCATGCCTCTTGCATCAAGCTCTGTAAACGACATCACAATAGAGACAACATCGTTTCCATTCCTGTTCCCTTTTGGGAAAGGTCAGTATGATGGTAAAATCAACTTCAGTATATATGTAAAGATACGTGCATCAACTCTGTTCTCTGTTTACACCCTATACAAGCCATACCTGCTCATAATGTACCAACTAAAGCAGGCACTTATGTTGGCTAACAATACACACACGAGCTTGTTGCAAAAGGACATTGACAACTACAAGAGGGCCAATCGTACAACAACTGACGAAGATACTGTGAGGCATGTGCTTTCGATACAACACCCCATCCACCATGCCCGACTCCTGCTCGTGGCACCGCAAGAACCTAAAGGACTTGATAGCAATAATGGACGAATGGGGAATGCCTGATTTCTTCTTGACTTTCACTGCTGATGAGGTCACAGACAAAAGATGGCCTTAGATTGACACGATCGAGCTAATTGCGCGTTAGTTAAATGCCTCCTTCACTTGGACAGACTGCCCAGTCGAATGCGCCCTCACCTTCCACTTTAAGTTCCAAATGCTTATGTCCAAATATATACTTGCGAAAGGTGTGTTGAGCCGTGTGCAACACCACTTGGTTAGATATGAGGTCCAAAATATAGGATCATTGCATGCTCATGTCATACTCTGGATGCATGAAGAAGACAAAGAGCAACTATCTGTTGAAATAGTTGCATACATCCCGACAGAAACTGGCTCTGTGGTTTTGCCAAAAGTAAGTTGGCTCCGAGACACCGACTGGTTCGTTTCACAGACTTTCACCCAGGGAATTATCCAGCGGCTTTCTTTTACAACGTGCTGCTAAAGAGCATCACCTTCAAAAATGAATCCTAGCTGCTCTCACCAGAGAACACGTCTAGGTCATACTATCTTGAGTGCAAACTTAGAAATTTGATACTGACAGATGAGGACCTTGAGATGTACATCACAGAGTACACACAACAAAATATGCTCACGACAGATCAAACGCACCAATTTCACAACATGATACTACAGAAGACATCCTCAACAAAGGCTGCCTCATTTCAATCTCCAGATGTGCAAAGAGACTACGAGCAACAGGACACGTCATCTCGTATCTTTGCCCTTCTAAACGAGCTTCAAAATGTCCAAAACGCGTCACTGACATCTGAACAAGCAGATATCTACAAGAAGCTCACAGCAGCAAAGGGTGGACTGCATGTGTTCACAGGCACTCCTGGGAGTGGCAAAAGTTTCCTCATAAGATATATCACAAGCCAACTCATAATGCAAGGGAAAACTGCCACACTCGTTGCTTCGACTGGTGCAGCAGCCACGAGGTTAAGCAGCATCGCAACCACTGTCCATTATCAATTCAAGATACCAGTGCGCACACAACAGTATCCCCTGTCAATCTCCGAAACTGATGACACATACGTCAGTATTAAAGAAGCAGATACGATTATCATAGATGAGATTTCTATGTTAACAAAGCAAACTTTTGATCTTATAGTACGACAAATTGTGAATGTTACCAATGGCACATTGCTAGACCCATTCAAAAATAAAAAGGTCTTCTTGTTTGGTGATTTAGCGCAGTTGCCGTCGGTATGCAGGCATCAAAGTGATCAATGCTACTCGTGCCACATCACAAGCTCCACTTAATGGTCCACTGCTACTACGTACATTATGTCTTGCTCAGTGCGCCATGCAAAAGATATCTCTTTCATAGAGTTCCTCAATACAATAAGAGTCAGGCTCCCCACAAAGAAAGAGATTCACGATGCGCTCGGTGACCGCATCATAAAGCAGGATCAAATAGAGCAATACATGGATAGGAACATGACAATCATTTGCACACATAAGAGTGACGTTCGATATTATAATAACCTTCTCTTGGAACGCTTCCATTGGCATAGTCACATCATCAAAATCGGCCTCAAGACGAATGCACACAACGTCCCTGAGCTCCAAGCATGGCTTGAAGATCCCGACTTCCACGCAATTGACAGAATAGCAGAAGGAGCAAAGGCACTGATAACAGAGAACATAGACTTAACAATTGGAGCAGCCAATGGATCATTATGTCGTGTACATGAAATCCTCCAAGATGAAGATGGCGGTGTCAAAGCAATCAAAGTCACACTGGACACATCTAAACAGGAACTTACACTTAGACGGTCAAAGCATAGCAGGCGGACATACAATGGGCATTGGTACCATAAATCCACATTCCCAATAGCTCTCGCCTATGCTATGACTGGACACAAGTCCCAAGGCGCAACAATCAACACAAATGTCTTGCTCATTGTAAAAGAAGTTTTCGCCACTGGCCTTCTATACATGATGCTGTCGCGCGGCACTGAGCGAGCTCGGCTACATTTACTGCAACTCCCTACGCCAGAGATGTACACACCATCTAGATTTTTGAGCATCTAAACGTGAAAGTTTCCTTCCGCCTCTTCAGTATCAGTTCCTCTTTCTATTAAACTGATTGAATCGCCTTGTAATTGCCTTGTATATAAAGCAAATTTTTTTGTTCAACTGCTTATCTTCTCTTCTGTCGACTTGTCATGTTCAATATGTTACATTGTTGTGTCATCTTCCCTATCACCTCTGCTCACTCTGATCCACCTTTTGCAAATTTACTGCTCTTCCCCTCCTCACTTCATTCATTTGTGTTTAAACGTTCGTCGGATCTTATGCTTTAGAAATACTGTACAAAATCATCAAAATAATCATTTCTATGTGCAGGAAATTGAATCAAACAATGGATCACAACACGGTACATTTTGCACGCTTGTTTGATCTTGCATCCGCCTATGGATACACATGCGAATCAATCACTCATCTTACTGTGCAGCTCTTCAAGCAATACACGAACAATGGAAAGGAAACGCAACCCATGATACAACCTAAGAGATTTTACCTAACGACTAAGCAGATGAGATTGGCTAACTCAGCATGCGAGAAACCCCAAGCGTATATTGAGGGGTTCCATACTTTTCAAGAGCATCGCAACTTCATGAATAAGTGTTACGCAAGATATAAAGCTCCAAACCAAACGATGGCCACACCAAACACAGATAGAATGACAACAGGTACTATTAGAAAAGAAAAATACAATGCCTTCTGTCTGTCATGCTAACCAGCTTGCTCCTACATCCTGCAGGTCTCATGAAGCAAATACTTGAAGAGCTTGATATCCAGTATGAGGATGATGAGAGTATGTTGCATAATGTTGAAGCACAACAACTCCTCGACACAAAACTAAAGGAATTACATTGTATACGATGGAGCAGCTGCGGTTTGGTTACAATTTTGATTTGGCTGAACTTTCAAAAGCTACTCAAGAAAACTGTGCAGCTATCTTGGCAAATTTCATGACTTCGGCAAACCACACGCATGACGCAACTAATCCATCTATCACAATCCAGAAGGTAGCATGGCACTACAGCGAACACAAGGCAGTAAGTTACGGCTAACCAGCCTCCCCATACGAGCCAGTTGCATAGACAAGCATCGGTCTTCCACCTCAGGAAAAGCAACGTCGCGAGAAGAATACATAATCTACAGTATACGATGCACGAAAAACGATAGGAGATATATCGAAATTACGAATAACATCCATAAACGTGTTGGCCAGCACAAGCGCAATCCTTCGAAGAGAATACGAGCAGACATGCATGCACATAGTCCTTTTGAGGACAATTTTGAAATTACCACTTTAGCAACTAGTACCAATATACATAAAGCTAGAAACTTAGAACATTTCTATATTAAACAACACAAAACAACAACTGCATTACATTCTAACGTTTGTTCTGGACATCCACCAAGATTGAGAAAATATTATTTTTTGAAAAAACACAAGAAAATATAGCTGCGAACTTCTGCCGTCTTTATTTCATTGTTTTGTTCACTGTCTTTGTCACATAACTTTGATCATTGGCTACAACAACGTCTTTTTGTTTCCATTCAAACTATGACAGACATGACAACTTGTCAACTGCTTTGATTTAAATGCTTTTTCTTTTCTGTTTAGAATGGGTAGGCCAATTCCAGCTGATCTGATTGAGCAGCAGCTAGAATTTGAGACAACAATGTATAAGTTGCAATACTGTCTTTATCCAAATTTGCAAGAGTGGGTGCTCAAACACTACATGCATAAATGGAGCGAGTTCATTCCATGGCCAGGTCAACTACCTACCCCATGGCATCCACATTACATCACTTGGAATACACTCGGTCGACAAATCACCATGGATATCACCGTACTGGCTAGTTGCTCCACAAAACACCATTGTATGCTGTTTGTGCAGATTGCGGACGTGCTCGGCCTACTCGAGACGAGACTATATAATTAAATTACTCTAATGTGGTCCCCAACCACCTTCAGTGAGGTAAACAATTCGTTTCACGCTACTTTTCTGTCAACCAGTTAGCCACACGCGCAACTTTGAAGAGAATCTTACCGATATAGCCCTTTCTTCCTGCATCAAAAACTCCCATTGATATGTGTTGTTACCTAGTCCTCCTCCTCTTCTCCACAAAAGTTTTGTCCATTTTATTGTAAAGCAGTCATTGCATGCTACATTCAAAGTCTTCCCAACTCTTGCTTGCTTAGTTCCGTTCTTAATTCATCAACTTTTTGGCATACTCTTTACATCAAATCGTTTCAGTGACTTATACTCACTTAGTGTAACAAGATTTGTGTAAAACAAATAATAAGCGCGCTCTCTCTCTCTCTCTCTCATCTTTCATTTCTACATTCTTCTTTACGGATGTATACTCTTGTTCAGTGCTTCCATGAGAACAAAACAGTATATGCATTCCTGTATGTATGAGTGACTTCTACTCACTTAGGGTAACAAGATTTTTTGAAAACTAATAATAAGCGCACTCACTCTCCCTCTCTCTCTCTCTCTCTCACACACACACACAACTTTCACTTCTATGTTCTTTTTACTGATGTATACTCTTCTTCAATGCTGCTTAGAACAAAATAGTAATTACAATAGTGCCCTTGCTCTCCATTCATTTCCATACACATGCAGCTACCAAAGGGAAGCTCTCTCTAATTGCAATCGCCTTGAAGGCTTGTACCGTTACACCAGTTTGTTATCCACTTTCGGTTATGCAGGCTAACGAAGCACTCTAGTTTATTTGATAGTGTGCTGGGAGTAGCCAACATGGTGTTTCAACGGAAACCACATGAAGGGTTAAGAGTCCTATCTAACTCAATATTTGTGATCATATTAAATGTTAGTATTACTAATCCTTTGTTCCATTTTTTTGTTTCTAATAAAGAAAACAATCCTTCCCAAATTATCATCGTACATGAGAACATATCATCCTTATGACAACATGCAGTTTTCAACGTGTTTGTTCATTGCGTTCTCAGCGATCGAGGGTAAAATGCGGTAGTAATTACTCGTCGCACAAAAAATATGTCTGCTCTGCAAATGTATGACAATTGCATTCAAGCTTTCGTGTATATAGACAGCAATGAAAAACAATAATGTGATGAAGACTTGGAATTCGAAAAGGACAGGTGAAGAAATATTTTCTTAGCTTTGAACTGTTTTTTGTTTAAAACTAAAATTATAACAATTTGTGAGTATTTGTACTAACCCAAGTACAATGTTATTTCACAACAAACATTTGTCAATTTTCATAAGCAACGAAATGTTGCTAACAAAACTCGCTTCACATCAGATCATGATTGCCACAATTGAGTTGGGAATACTTTGGAATCAACATGCACGATTAGCAATGAATCAACCTTCACAGGGTTCTTTGGCATTATGATCATAGAGGAGGATAAAAAAGCCCCTTCTAGGTGACCACTAAAGAGAATGAATTGGACGCAAAGATTGGAAGCTAAATAGCTAATAGCACTAGGGGTCTAGGATTTGAGCAATTCTCTCAATTATGATATCAGATGTTGATGGATTTGGACTCTTCTATCAAGACAAAGGTATCGGAGATGAGATTGAAATTGAACTTAATATTAAGGATTCCAACAAGGCACTCCATTGATTTGTCACATGTGAAAATTGTAAGAAAAGTAGATAGTTTACTTCAAAGAGTTACAATGACACAATCTACTTTACTCGAAGAGAGGAGAGTATTGTGAGAGCAACAACAAAGGACCATGCATTATTCCAACCCAAAGGATCTGAATCGTCCTTGAAACACCAAAGCAGAATCTTCCTTAAGACCTTTGTGGTGTTGGATTGTCTGTGTATGACATGGCGAAGTGGAAGAAGGATGCATTTGGTAAGGCACCCACATGTGGCCAAAGGCAAAGCTACCAAATCACAAGGAAGGACAAAGTCTTCCCATTTACAAGCTGAAAATTTAGTTGGTTATAGCAGTCCATGAGAGCCAGCTTGTAGTTGTGATTAAAGACACTGTTTTTGAGAAAACAACATGGGTTACACAATATCTAGTAGAAGCAAGGGTACACAACGAAAGGAAAGATTGTGTGCACAATCTTGAAGAGTAGCTGGAATGTCTATATGCAAGGCGTTTGTTCAAGATGTTGGTTATGCAATTGGATTTGGGGATTGTGTGGTGCTTGAGACAAAAATTATTTCCACGCACAACATATTTCTCTAATAGTACCGATTTCATTATGCATTCTCTCACCCATGTGAAGGTTTTGCATGAGGCCACGTGCCCTCAAGGTGCAATCATATGTTGGAGAAAGGCCTTCCCTTTGCAAATGGATAAAATAGCTAAGAGCTTCCTTTACATAGCCATGCCGTCTAAAGTCCCGACTAACATTCTCATCGTTTGTCATGTAAGCACAAGCCTTCAAGGTGAAAGCATATGGAGAGAGGCCTACCATTTGCATTTGTCAAAAAAAAAGAAAGAGTTTCCTTGCCACAGTCATGCTAGGCTTGTCCAAGAATCAACACGTTTCACGAGATGAGGCTTCGGACATAAGGCAACCACGTATCTTTTTTGGGTTGGGGTAACAAAGAGAGAAAGTAGCGGTGATTCTACCCATGGGTGAAAATTGACTTGAAAAAGAAATCATGAAACTAACTTGGACACACACACACACACACACATAGAGGAGAGAGATACCAACCTGCAAAGAGTTCATTTTGTTGCTATGCTAGTATAATGCCACTACGGGCAACAAAGGGTTTGGTCCATAGCTCACCACCCAACCATGAGAAGAATGAGGCTTGCCCCTCATTTTTGGACCATTTATAATGTGTGGCTTGCTATCCACATTGGTTTGGCCGCTTGCGTGCTCCAATCGGGCGGAACCCCGCTTCTCAACTCAACAGTTGGAATGCGGTTGGCCTGCCCATAGCCATTAGAGGATACATGACATTACCCCCCCTCCTGTAAAGAGTTTTTGTCCTCAAAGAAAACATGGGAAAATCTTTTGGCAAGGGCACAACGACGTTCCCAACTTGCCGCTTCCTCGTCTAAGTTTGTCCACTTAACTAGTATCTCTTGATACACTTTGTGACATGTTTGTCTATCTCGATACCCAAGAATCGTTTTCAATTCATGCGGTATCTTTGGTGGCTCTATCAAGTCAACCAAAATTTCTAGAGACACTACGGTCTCTAAATTGTGAATTAATTCTTTCAGTTTACTAATGTGGAAAATAGGGTGAAATCGAGAATTCTGTAGTAACTCAAGTTTATATTACTATATCCCCAATCTTTTTAAGGATTTTAAATAGACCACAATATCTAAGAGAAAGTTTGTCACACTTTCTCGTTTTCATGGTTTCTAACTTTGCAAAGCAAGTTAGGATAAGAAAATCACCTTTTGCAAAGGTAATCTTTCTTCATCCTTTATCAACATACATCTTAGCACGATCTTGTGCACTATGAATGATTTCCTTTGCTGCTTTCAGCATATCATTGATATCTTCAAGGAAATCCTCGACAGAATGAATCTTCTCCTTCTGTATGCCTACAACCATTGGAGATCTTGGTTAGAAACCATACATCAGCATGAATGGTGTAAATCCAGCTGTCACATGTTTGGAACTGTTATAAGCAAATTCTACATGTTTGGTAAGTACTCTTCTGAGTTAGATTGCTTCTTACTTACATAATAACGCAATATGTCCTCTAGGATTTGGTTAACCCTTTCCGTTTTACCATAGTCTGCGCATGATCTATTGTACTCATGCCCAGAGTAGTAACCAGAATTTTGAATACTTCCCTCCAAAAATGATATTTGAGATTCTTATCTTTATCAGATAGTATATCTACGGGCATGCCATATAGCTTGTAGATATATTCAATAAAGAGTTTTGCCAACTGAGGCGTTTTAAATGTTTTCTTTGTGGCAATTAACTTAGCCATTTTGGTTAACCTATCCACCACCACCCACCTTGAGTCATTTCCTTAACTAGCCTTGGGTAAACTGGTAATGAATTCCATGAAAATTCTTTCCCATCCCTCTTGAGGAATCTCCAAAGAATGGAGTAGCCCCCCAACCTTGAGACGCTCATGTTTATTGACCTGATACTTATTGCATTTCAACACATAAGTTTGGACGTTCTTAAACAAACTAGGCCACTAAAATTGACCTGACACTTATTGCATTTCAACACATAAGTTTGGACGTTCTTAAACAAACTAGGCCAATAAAATTGTCTTTTAACTAGTGCATAGGTCCTCAGAATCCCTGGGTGACCCACACTTGGACTATCATGACCGTCTTCAAGGATATGGGCCCGAAAGTCACCAATAGTTGGTACGCACACTCTACACTTGTAGAGTAAGTACCCATCATGAATAAAATAGTTAGCATATTTCTCACCCCGAAGAAGTTTATCAGCCCCTTTTGAAGTCAACGAAGGGTCTACGTTAGAGCTCTCTGGATCCACACTACTTGAACGTCTCCATTAGTCTCTCTGTAATAACTTTCACTTCCCTACTCATCGCACCTATGGCTTATCGCTTCGGACTAGCAATACGTGTCAATGAGGAAGGTGGTTGCATCTATGAAGTAGTGCAATCCCGTACATCACATCAGACCTTTGTAAAGGATGGATCATGCTTGCACAAGCCACATACTGACTTTAAGAACTCATTCTTGAAGACTGTGAAGCTTAATTGATTAATTTGTGGCATGCGATTAAGTGCATCCATCACTACATTACATTTACCTCTTTGGTAACGTATTTGAAGGTCAAACTCTTGTCGGATCTCCGCCCACCGAGGCTTCTACGCTTCAACTCATTTTGACTTGAAAGCCATTTCAGACTTTCACGGTTTGCTTGGACTTTAGAAGTGGTGTCTCCACTTTTTAAGTGCATGTGCTATAGCCAATACCTCTCGGTCATAGGCCGAGTAGTTACGTTGGACACGATCTAACTTTTTTCTTTCATATGCAATCGAGCATCCCCTTTGCATAAGCACGGATCCTACAACCTCATAACTTGCATCTATCTCCAAGACAAAAGGCTCATTAGGAGATCCACTATAGTCAATATAAGTCCAACTGTTGTAGCCACCTTAAGATTTTCAGTCGGGCTTTTCCCCAACTCATATTCTTGCTTTTTGGGACCTCAATTGATCTGTCAATGGGATTCTTCACGTAGTCCTTTACGTATTGTTGGTAAAATCCAAACATACCAAGAAAAATCTATAGTTCTTGGAGATTTTTTGTTGTTGGCCACCTAAGAATAGCTTCCACTATCTCAGGTTCCATCGCGTTCCCTTTGGTGATATAATGTGACCCAGATAATGAATCTCGATCTCAAATAAATTACATTTTCTTTCCTTTGCAAATAATCTATGTTTTCTCAATAACTCAAACACTACTAGACACAAATGTTCTAAGTGTTCTTTTGAGATTTACTCTAGACTAGTATATCATCTAGGAAAACTACTATAAATTTTCCTGAATATGGATGTAAAATGATGTCCATCGGCATCATAAATGTTGCTAGTGCATTGGTTAGCCCAAATGGCATAACCAAGAACTCAAAATGCTCACATTGGGTCCTAAATGTTGTCTTCGCAACATCTTCTAGTCTAATACTGACTTGATGATAACCAGATCTCATGTCAATTTTGGAAAAATACTTTGGCCCAAAGAGTTCATCAAATAACTTATCCATATGCAGCATTAGGTATTTATTCTTGATCGTTATCTAATTAAGAGCCCTATAATCTACACACATTTGCATAGATCCATCTTTCCAAGGACTAGAACTAGGCCTAATAAAGTCTTTGTTCAGGTATCCTGTTATTTTTTTTTCCACCTCCTGTGCTTCGGCGTGGCTTAGTCTATAAGCAGGTTTGCTTATAGGTTTTGACCCTGACAACATCGATGCCATGGGCTACTTCTCAATGTGGCGGGAAGTCATCTAGTAAATCACTAGGAAATACATCTTGGAACTCCTCTAATAAATTTATTAAAGCATCTACATACTTTTCCTTAAGGGTCTTGCCTTGGATTTTTTCATTTTAAAATTGCTTGCATGATGCCAAACATGGTTCTCAAACAGTGTGTCTCGTCCAAGGCCATGTTTTCTACTATGTTTGTCTACACACACATTATTTTATAGTTTCAACTACGGAAACACTTTTATTACATTCAAAATTTAAAAAGAGGATAACAAGAAAATACCTCTATCTGGTCTCTACGGCATGTGTGTCCATTGTTGAGTGTCCTTGTTTCATGGGAGTAGTTAATGTTTATCACCATTACTGCTCAATAAAATCTGCCTTTAGGACCTTGCACAAGCTCTTTTCATAAGTTAAGCTTTTATATTGTTACACTAATTTCCTAAAAATCGGGATGGGGTTCTACCTTTTCCTCTTGCTCGCAATCGGCATTAGAGAAAAATGGTGTGAATGTAAGCCCGGAGACACACTTGCCTTGAACACTAACCACCATCCACCTTTAATTAAACGTACATTTTATGCGAGGGGTAAGACACCAAGGAAGTTCAGGGCTCTTCGAGTCTGTAGCTCAAATTTTGAAGCACTCTTTGGTTCCTACACCACATTTGCAATATTATGTTGGTTTCCTTCGAGCCGGTTTCATTATAGCTCATACTTTGCACCGTTGGTCGGTTAAAATACACCAATACAATTCAAGGGCGATCAAAACCTTTGAAATTTAGACAAGTTTATTGTAGGGACTGTTGGACAAAGCCAACATATATTTAACATTTCCCGTCTTGGAAGTTCCCCAACCTTTGGTGAAAGAAGAATTCTGACTGTTGGTATCTATGTATTGAGCAACAACTCATATGGTTTCTCTTCGATGCACCATTAAATGTATGTCGTGGCCCACAATTGGCAAACAAATTTGACTTGGAAAGTCCCATTGTTATGCGGCTTCAATCAGACTTGATTATAAGAGTTTTTTATTATATCCTCAAAGAATGTGGAAGTCTACAATTGATGGCAAGGTTAAAAACTTGTACCATGGAAGCACATGTAGAGTCTCAATGCTTGCAAAACACTTTTTCCCAAAACCTTGGGATGTTATGAGAAGTTTTCGATGTAATCTGACTGAATTTGAAGTTTTTTACACAAAGTTGTACCAAATTCCTCTAATTTTTTAGGTTTCTTCATCTTCAAATTTAAAATTTTGAGGTAAACCTGAAAATTTGTAGGTGGAATTACACTAAAAGTAGGGGTTTTTTAAGCACAAGCAATATAGACATGGGTTTGAGGTACCAATGGTAAAAGCCTAAGTTGAGAATTGTTGATGTGCTCGATATAGCTTTAAAAAGCTCAAATGGGATTGATATAAGTATTACAAACTTTATGTAATATTTGAGAGTTTGCGCTTGCATCAGGGATCTTAAAATTCTATGTTCAATTCAATGTCCCCAAGAAAGTAGGGTATAGCATACTTTCGACCAGTTGAGGTTGGAGAACCCTAGCTTGCCTTGAGAGTAGAAGGAAAGTGGGAAGACTTTCCAAGCTCCAATGAGGCTTTCAAATGCTCTAGATTTTGACCTAGGAACAACAAAAATTCATATAGTTTTTCCAAGAATTTATATCTTATTTTCAAAATACAAGTAAGCTATGGAAAAAAGTGCAGCTTCTTCTCTATCCAAACTTCGAAAAAGTGACACCTTGCAAAAGAATTATGCACACATTAACTTGTCATAGTCATGCCTCTCACAAGAAAATTAGAAATTCAAGAAGAACAAAAATTGTAGATCTTCCAATTGTATAATTGACACATTGTTCACCTTGTTGTCCTACATGTGAAGGGGAGATGAGGGTTCTAGTAGTAACCAACTTTTTGAAAGTTTACCCTTATGTAAACTACTGTGAGGGTTCACATGGTATATAAAGAGATCCATACAATGAGAAAGGTTCATTTTGCATGCAAAATTCAACCAAATAGTAAAGACTCATAGAAATAAGAGCTAGAGAAGAGAAGCTTCATTTCTCTATAGTATCATTAAACATAGATTTAATTCTCGCTCTCTCTTTCTCTCTCTCTCTCTCTCTCTCTCTCTCACACACACACACACACACACACACACACACACACACACACACACACACACACACACATAATATGGTTTCTTCTGCATCTTCACCG
This sequence comes from Adiantum capillus-veneris, assembly GCF_014529385.1. Taxonomy (NCBI): domain Eukaryota; kingdom Viridiplantae; phylum Streptophyta; class Polypodiopsida; order Polypodiales; family Pteridaceae; genus Adiantum; species Adiantum capillus-veneris. The sequence goes on along the minus strand of NC_140932.1, from coordinate 145,663,886 downwards.
CTCCCTCTTGATGGAATACTATTGAAGCAAAGTGTTGTGTTGACAAGTTGTCGTGCAATGAAGCATCTAGTGGAATTCAATCTATGGATTTTGAAGAAGGTTAATCTTCTCAAACTCGAGTATACTTGGATATTATATTTGTTGCTCTTTTGAACTTGTTTAGCATACCAAGCTCAAATCTAAGATGCCAAATATGGCCAAGAGTTAAACTATTTCTGTGTATGCTTCCATTTCCATGCCTCAAACTAATAACTTGATTCTTCTTTGTTGTGTCTATGTAGGTTAGTGGAACTTTACACTTTGTGAAGGTGAATTTGATTTTGGTTGAGTGGTTCTACACCAAATGTAAGTCTTCTAAGGTCCACCGTCAAAACGGCAAAGAGTCTTGCTCCATTTGCTCCTCTGAAGAAAGTGTCTCTCTTGTGTCAAAACTTGAGCGAAGAAATATAGTAGAGGAATCTTCCCCAATTGAAAATTCATTGTTGGTGAGGTGGCAAACAACGTTTTAAACCTCAACACACCTTTTCTTAACTTGTACACTGCTGATGTGTTTGTTGCACGTGACAAACAATTTTATATTGAAACATAACAAACATGCCATGTGATTGTAAGTACTCATTTAGATTATCCTTAAATAAAAGAGCTCTATTGAAAATTAAAATTAGCAAGGCCAATAGCTCCATGATAAGACAAAATATTAACTCTCATCCCCCCTTAACTTCGCAAATGGCATGCATGTGTGACACCTCACTTTTTTTAAATATACCATTTTCCACATTATGTGGGATATTTGCATTAAGGAAAATGAGAAAGATACAATATTCCCCATGAAAAAAATACCTTGCCATGGGTACATAGGGACTACACTTACCCGGCCGGCTTTTATAGGGAGCTAACAACCCTTACAATCATAAATTGTGGCGGCACATCTACAATGTAGGTAGGTTGCCAATATAAGATTCTTCTTCATTCCTTCTTTTCCAAAATAGGACCTCCCTACTACATTGTAAGGTGGGTTCTACAATAATGCTAGTACCTTTCAAGATTCCTTGAGACCTTAGCATGGCCAGAACTTGCATTGAATGTGACACATATTTTATATTCAACCAAAGAATCTAGAGAGATTGGTATGAGGATGCATGCTTGATAGTAGTGGCATTGGGCAAGCAATAGAGGTATAGGTGGCACCACAATTGCATAGTGGTGAATAGCATGGGCTTGCATTTGATTTGTCTTTATGAGCACACGAGGCCATTATTTCTCCCATCTACTTATCCCGGGTTTGTTCTCTAAGGGTTAAAGCATGCATTTTTTTGTTTCTTTCATTGATTAGATTGATTTTTCATCTACCATAATTGTACAAACAAGGAGTCCAACTAGCTACCACTAAAATAAAATGAGAGAGAGAGAGAGAGAGAGAGAGAGAGAGAGAGAGAGATTGCCACTCCGCATCAACAATCATGAACACATAGCTATAGTTAGAGAAAAGAGAGTACATATGCATGTAGAAGTAGGACATTGCTTCTTTTCAACTGCCACCATTATTTTGTATATGAATTATCAAATCAAATTTTTATTGAAAATGAATTGGGTGTTCTACTACTAATGGTCAAAAAGAAAACAAGACATCCAAAGGATGAGGGCACTATTAGAGAGAGAGAGAGAGAGAGAGAGAGAGAGAGAGAGAGAGAGAGAGAGGGAGAGGGAAGGATATTTAAAAATAAAGTGGATTAAGTATTTTCATCTTGACCAAATCAACACTTAAAAATAAAGTGGATTAAGTATTTTCACCTTACTCCCTTGTGAGGACCACTTATCAAGACCATTGACACTCTAATGGAAATTGATAAAATAGTGATCTGTTGCAGCTGACAAGTGGAAAAAACTATGGACTATTGGAAAGGATAGCACATTCATGGACATTTTATTATTTAAGAGCTCTTTACGAGCTATGGTCATTAAATTATTTTTGTGCGGATAGTTTCTATTCATTTTGAGCATTCAAGAAATCTATAATAAATACGTGCAAAAAAAAAATGCTCACTCTTGCACGAGGGGGAGATTGCACCCAATGTCTGTGTCCTTCTTCTCTCTTCCCACCTCTCTCTCTCTCTCTCTCTCTCTCTCTCTCTCTCTCTCTCTTTGCTTGTGTAGCACTCTGCTTTAGGAGGTGCATGTGTGCACATGCACACACGCTTCCATGATTTCTCTCCCTCTCTACCTCTCTCAAATTAGTCTCATTGTGGATCATGTGTGTATATGAATTGCTAGGCATAGATATATGTTGTTTTTTGGCGTCTAGCATGTTATTTTCACTATTTTGCAAGGCCCTCTGCGGTCCCGATAGTTGCAGTGGTATCAAAGCTATAGGCTACACTCTAATGGCTACAAAAAACAATGTATACAACAGTCAAAGCTAAGTTTGTTTTCTTTGACATGTTTATTTTCCTCTTTTGTTTCTTTGTGGCATGACTAGTTGGATGCCGTTGAAAGATTTTTCCTATTCATATTTGTGTGTTTTTTATAGAGAAGAATACTAAGGAGCAAGCCTTAGATTAAGAAAATTAATTATTGTATAGATTAGAGAGTTTGTAACCATCCTTATAGAGAAGAAGAAGTAGGAGGAGGAGAATAAGAAGAAGATTCATACAAATTTTAATATCATAGGAAATATCCCAAAGGACCTCCAAGATATATCCAACGAGACCTCCACCGACAAGGCTCAAACTAAAGAGCTATTATTCAAGAGGGAACTCAAATCACAAATTGGTGCACAATTGTGCAGGAGATAGTGAAAAAAAATTATTTTAGCATAGGAACCCACCACAAGCACCCGATAACTTTCCTTCCTTAGCACACCGTATGAAGGCCAACTCTACTTGCTAACAAATTAGGGGCATAACCATAATCTGAAGGTGTTGCTATGAAACTTTCAAAATGTTTACCGCGGCCCTTTACCACATTTTCTAGAGAGAGAGAGAGCAAAGTGGGATTAAGGGGAGAGAGGGGAACGGGAATGATTTTTTTTGTAAATTATATATTATCGCACATATTATCACGCAAATTTCAAAAAGGAAGAGAGCGCGATATGCTGCATTTTTTGCAGCATACCTTGCTCTTCTACTCTTGCCGCCATCGCACCTGCACCCGTATTCTCTCTTTCTCTCCCTCTCAAAGCTCACCTCTCTCTCTCTCTCTCACACACACACACACACACACACACACACACAATTAATCTTTGGTGGAGCACTCCACCACTCGACTATTGTTGGAGATGAGAGGGTGGACCGTAAGAGGGCTCTACACAAGAGGACTGCAGGAAGATTTGAATGATAGAGGAACACAAGAGATAAGCTTCTACACAATCCCCCCCCCCTAATTGTCTTAAACACACACATACAATAGAAAAGTTAGATTTAAAGATTTTGTACCTCTTTCATGTTTGGTGTAGATTTTTCTTTCTTACTTGGTTGACCTCACTTCGCTTGTTTGATTGTTTGTTTGTTGTAGGCGTGTGATTAGTTTGTAAATACTTGCTTGCTTGCTTGGTTTGTAATTAGGGAGTGAGAAAAAGGAGAGAGGAAAAGAAAGGGAGAAAGAGAGATTAGTACAGATTTAATGGTTAATGTTAAATTAATATTAACATAGAGATTAGCATAGATTTGATAGTGTTTGTTAAACGTCTTGTATGTTTATTGTTAAATTAGTGTTAACTTAGAGCGAATCGATGTGTCAAAGATGTGTATGTTAAATTAGAGAAAGAAAAATAGAGAGACAAAAAGAGAAAAAAGAAAAAAGGAAAAAGTGATAGAGTATAAGAAATTGTATATTAAAAACAGGGTTTAGAGAGAGATTAGAGAGAAAAAGATTCAATTTAGTGTATGTGAAATTAGAGAGTGGAAGAGAGGAAAAGAGAGAAAGGGAAGAAAGAGATGGGAGAAGAGAGATTAGAGGGGGGAGAAGTGTTAAAATATTGTAGATTGGATGAGAGAGAGAAGAAGAAATATTAGAGAGAGGAAAAGAGAGATAGAGGGTGTAGAAAGAGTGGAGAGAGAGAGGGAATAGAGAGAGATTCTTAAATTAGAGAGAGAAACAAGGATAGAGGGTAGAGTGTGTAGAGAGGGAGAGAGAGTAGATAGAGGGTATAGAGACATCGATTACGTGGAGAGAAAGTCAAGATTAGGGGATAGAGAGAGTATAGAGAGGGTAGAGATAGAGCTTAGGTAGAGAGTAGATAGATAAGGTTAGGATTTAGAAAGAGATTAGATTGTAAAGAGGTGTACATAGAGTAGACAGAGTGGGGGTAGAGATTAGGTAGATTAGGTAGAGAGGGAGAATACGTAGAGAGAGAGAGAGAGAGAGAGAGAGAGAGAGAGAGAGAGAGAGAGAGACAAGATTAGGAGATAGAGAGACTTAGAGAGAGAGTAGATACAAAGATTAGATAAATAATATTAGAATTTAGGAAAAGATTAGGGTGTAGAGAGGAGTGTGGAATAGAATAGATAGAGAGGGTGTAGAGATTTAGTAGATTAGGTAGAGAGTATGTAGAGAAGGTGTATAGGTAAGAGAGAGAGAGAGAGAGAGAGAGAGAGAGAGAGAGGTGGATAGAGATTATGATGTAGATAGAGGGAAAGAGAGGGTGTAGATAGAGAGATGCAGGATACATAGAGTGTAGAGATAGATAGAGGGACTAGAAAGACTGTAGAGATAGATAGAGGGATTCTACCTCTATTTAGTGCTCTCTCTATGTTTAGAGGGAGAGAGAGTATGGATATAAAGATAGAGTGGATATAGAGACATATAAGGCTAGAATTTAGGAAGTGATCAGGTGGTAGAGAGAGGTGTGGACAGAGTAGATAGAGACGGTGTAGACATTAGGTAGAGACGGAGGAGACGTAGAGAGTAGAAATAAAGAGTGCAGATAGAGAGATTAAGTGTAGATACGCCTCTCTGTCTACCTCTCTCTATGTCCTCCCTATATATCTCCTCTCTCTACACCCTCTCTATCTAGGTGTGTAGATTAGGTAGAGATTAGTAGAAAGAGAGGTAGATAGATGGCTAATAATATTCTATCTATCTATCTCTCTACACCCTCTTTCTCTCTCTGTACAACATTGCAACCCTAGACTTTTATTTCTTACGTTGTCCTCAGCCTGCCCTTGGGCTATCTTGTGGGAGAGCGTTAACACAGCCTTGCCCTCCCAGCCAACACCACCTTGCCCACACATCTAATCATTCCCATGATTTAATCTTTGTTTGAGCTACCTACAACCCCGACTTTGTTCAACTAGCGCGACCTTGACTCTGCCTGAGCTACCGTCAACTCTTGTCTTGAGCACCAACTTTGACTCTATTCAAGCTGCCTGTGACTCTCTAGCAGTGATGCTTTGAGTCTCTTCATAGGAAGCATGTGCCTATCATGGCCACTCAAGCCTCATCTCAAGGGATAGACCTGAGGTATAGACTCGTCGCCATCAAGGCTCGACTCACCACAGTGAAGAACTACAAAAAGGAAGAGATGTAACATATGGAAACCAAGCTCAATAACACAAAGGTGGAAGTAGAGACCACCTTCATAAAGGAGATCAAAACCCAAATGTAGGATATCATCTTAAGTTGTAACGTTGAAGACTCTGTAGTGTCCACGCTACATGAACAACAATTCCAAGAGGATATGGCCCTCAGTGTTCACACCCGGGGAGTCCACTAGGAAATATGTAAGATAGCAAGTGCGAACAAAATTAGGTACATTTTCAAAAGAATATCCTTATTTAAAGGGTTTTCTAATTCAAAAAGTGAAAATTTTCATACATAGGGGCTAGTTATTTTACAAAAATGCATACATAAGGAGTACATATAATACCTGAAATTATACTGGTAAGGGATTATTTAAATACCTCTTGTTCGCATGTGCTATATGCAATTTTTACATAGTAGACTCCTCGGGTGTTTGCATTGGCAGGCTTCCAAGCAACTCAAAAGGGAAGGGGGACCTCAAACTCAATAACACAAAGGTGGAAGAAGATACTACCCTCACAAACGAGGTCAAATCCCAAGTGCAAGATATCATCTTTGGTAAGGTTGAAGATTGTGTAGTGTCCATGCTATGTGAACGACAATGCCAAGAGGATATTTCCTTCAATGTTCCACGATTCCTTTGCTCACATCCAAACAATAGCCCACATGGTACAATGGGGTCAGCCACAATCACCTCTCTTACACACAAACATCGCACCAACCATGCAATCCTTACTCTCAAGACCAAGGCGGGATCAAATCAAACTCCTTAGAAATTGAGGCTTCTCAAGGACACCAAATTTTTGTTTGTAGAAGATCTAACACGCGCCTAACTCAAACAGAAGAAGGAAGAACTCCAAAAGATGTGAAAGTGCACACAATAGAGAAATGGTCAGTTTATCGAGTAGGTAAAGCCATTATCCAGGAGTTTCTCCCAAACCGGCTCCCACCTCACTTACCCCTTCTTAGGTTTTTGTTCATTTTATCTTATCTTCCCTTTATCACACCTCGCTAGACCCTTACTCCTTAATTCAAAGGTATCCAACAACCACTTTATTCAAAAGGAACTTTGTAATGTTTTGTTTTTGTTCCCATAAGTCATATTTGACCTTTGTGGATGATAATTCAATCTATTTGTTTATCTATATCTACCTATCATAGATGTCATAATAAGCAGAATGCATAATCATTGAGAATGCCAATGGAAACCAGCAGGTACAGAGAAAATATCCCGACAAGGTAGAGAAGTAGGTCCCATATGCAATCTACCAAAGGGAGATCCAAAAATATTTACTATGCAACAACAAGTAGAGAGAACCTTCAATTCTACCAAGAGGTCTAAGCATATAAGTGAAAAAGGCTTGGAGGCTTTTTTGGAGCTCAAGAGCAGGTGCAAGTATCCTTTCAGTCAAAGTGTTCTTTTCCCTAGGCAGCTTGGAGGCAAGGAGCAGCCTCGGGACTAAGTGGCATGGGCATGGGGGGGGTGGGATCTACGATGGGGGATTGTGTACCGTAGATATAGGCGGTAGCACCGAAAGTAATCTTGGGTACCCTAGATTACTTCGAGGGTTTTCGTCTTGCACACGTGTTTTAAGTAAATTAGGGCCCCCATGCTTCAGAAATGCACGCAAGGCAAAGTGGTTAGATCGGTGAGGTCACGGGTTCAAACTCCATGCTCGCAAAATGGGGTACCCTAGATTACTTCGAAATGAGGTTACCCGAGATTACAAAAAAACCATCTATGGTATCTGTGCCTAGATCTACAGCCAACAATCCCCCTGCCGTAGAGCCCAACTCCCCATGCCCGTGCCACTTAGTCCTGAGGAAGGAAGAGCCACATGTGTTCAAACTTGTTTGAGACCAAACATGCTAAAATTCATACATGTATTGAGGAGAATGTGAGCTTGTATGAGGCAATTGGCACAAACATGGCAATGGAAATGACAATGCTACAAAGTGTGAAACCCCTTAACATAAATAGAGCTCCCTTGTGAGAGAAGAGTATTAAGAAGAAGCGACCAATATTTTGATGATGTGAACTATGTACTTGAAGAAGACAGTCATAGACTACAGGACTTTATGAAGGTCAACAATAAAGATGCTCATCTGGGCCATCCAAATTGGATCTTTAAAAGCAAACCGACTTAGCGAGCAAAAATTTTGCTTAGGTAAACACGCCGGAAAAGTAAACAAAGCTATACGAATTTTTGGTGGTGGGGGGGGGAAAAAGAAACACGAGAGACGGGGAGAGGGGAAAGGAAAAGGGAGAAAGATACAGATTTACACCGAACGCGTTTCGTTTTCATTAGCTCATCAGTGGTGTAAACAAAAAGAGGGAATGGAGGGGGTATAAATAGTGAGGTGTGATGTGGCTCAAAAATTTGTAATGGTACCACATTTGAAGCAGTACATGCTAACTTAAAAACAAGTTAATGCTCATCTGAGGTGGGTACTTACAAAAAAGGGAGGGAAAGGTGGAGAGTTATTAGGGCATTTAAAGGAATTGCAAAATTGTACAGGAAGGGGACTAGTCACAAAAAAGGGGGGATTTGACTAAGCCTAGGGAATGGGTGGAGTTTGGAAGAGTTGCATATATACATGAGGCCGAAGTTCGCTGAGGTATGGTTTTGTCAATTATGGGTGGAATTCCTTTGGGGGGGGGGGGGGGGGGGGGGGGGGGGGGGGGGGGGGGGGGGGGCGGGGGTGCTTGGGGGTTTGAGCGGAAAAAGGTGAAGGGGGTTTAGAGAGGAGGGTTCCCAGATTGGGTGCATTCATCCAACATATCAAAGGTCGAGGCAAGTGTGCGAGGTCCGTGTTGGATTTCAGTAAATTAGTGAGGGGTTAGTTAATGGAATGAGATAAGTTAAGATGGCGGATAAGAGGTGAGAAAGGAATTTTGATGATGGTAAGAGAAGGTTTGGTTTTGGATAATTTTTGAAGGAGAGAGGCTCTCTAATCGTAGGAAAGGTAGAGAAAGCAAGCATTCAACAGGGGGAAAGGATACCCTTTTGCTCTTAGCTTAGTATAGAAGAGGTTACGAATAGAGATAAAGCCCGAAAGAGAGCTTTCCCTAACAATGTACCTCCTAAGCTCCGAGAGAATAAAAGCAATCTTTTGGTGAGTAGGGTGCCAAGATTGCCAAGGGATATAATTGTAGGCGTTTAGGCTTTTTTGGTGACAGTGAGTATCAAGGATCCCATAGGCTGCAAAAGAGGGTCCCTTGAAAAAGTGGATGTCTAGAATAAAAGATTCTTGAGAGGAGATTGAAAGGGAAATTTTGATATGCTCTTGGAGGGGGTGTCCATACTTTTGGAGGAGTTTGCTTCAGCTAGAGTGAGAACCATTCCAAATACCAAAGGCATCATCCACAAATCTCTTGAAGTAGAGCAGGGAAGGAGAAGAGAGGAGATTCATACCTTCTTCTAAAAAGCAAAGAAAAAGACAGGCATATACAACCGCAAAATTTGACCCCATAGCGGTGCCTTTAATTTGGTGCCAAAATTCTCCATTGAAAGAGAGCTAATGGTGATTGAGGATAAGAGAGGCTAAGGACAAGATGAAGTTGACCTTAGGGGAAGGGAAGAAACCTTGGATGGAACTTTTAAGGGCAGAGAGGCCTTTGCAGATGGGGATACCAGGGTAGAGAGATTCAACATCAAAGGTGAAGAGGATAATGTTGGGAGAAAAAGCAGTGGAAGCTAAGTCTAAAACAAGAGAGCGAGAGTCTTTAAGATGTGTTTTGGACAAGGGGTATAGTTGTGCATGTAGCCACTTAGAGGCGTTCTCCAAGACGTATCCTTTGTAGGAACAGATGGGACGGCCTACGAGGATGGGTTTGTGGATCTTAGGTAAAAGGAAGAAAGGACAAGGCTTGGGGTTCTCTATTGAGGAGGAGAGGATAAAAACCCTTTCGTTGTAGGGAAGAAGAGGATAATTGGTGACAATGGAGGAAAGGAGGGATTGCACGAAGGATAAAGGAGGTGTGGAGATTTTGGAGTAGGTGAGGGGGTCCATAAGGTGACGAAAAGCTTCATTATAGTACCAAGACTTAGAAAGGATAACTGGTCCTAGATTTTTATCTGCCTGTTTGATAATGATGTTCCGATCATTTCTTAAGGATGAGATGGAATTCATTAAAAGAGGTTTAGAGTGAAAAGGAGGAAGAGAGGATAGAAGAGAATTAAGGAGAGAAGAGATAAGACTAAAGGTTTGGTTAAGAGTTGTGGAGGGAAAGGGAGGATTCCAAAGAGGATTTGGGATAGAAAAAGAAGAGGGAGAAAAAGAGGGTTCTTTTTTATTAAAAAACATTTTAATTTGCAAACTCCTTTCTAAGGTAGAATAAGCTTGAAGAATAGAGGAGAGGGGGGGTGGGGGAGAGGGGGGAATATAATTGAGTCCCATGCCTACAAGCCTTTGTTCGGAGGGAGAGAGAGAACGATTAGAAAATTTATGGAAGGAGAGGTTAGTAACCTTGTGCTCAAGGGAAAACGTGGTAATTTTGCTAAGAGTCAAAATCTTAAAGAGGTGGGGGTTAGTGAGGGGTAGCCAAAATTTACAACGTTTTCTGCCTATGAAGGGGGGGTGGGGAAGAAAAGGTAACACACAAGAAGGAGGGGTCCAAATAAGGGGAAAGAGAGGGGCTTGAAAGAAGAGCAAATGGACCCAAGTGGTAGGGTGCTCTTTCCCTACTTTCCCCTCCTCCATTGTAAGTTTTTTGAAGGTTTAGGTAGGCTACACTTAGGATGCAGAGGCTTGGGTTGCAGTGTGAAAGGGTTGAGGGGGTGGAGGGGAGTTTTGAGTAGAGAGGGTAAGGGGGCGATGCTTGACGAGGAAGGAAAGGGGCAGGATTTCTTTGGAGTGGTTAAAACGGGAGGTGTGTAGGAGGGGGAAGTCATGCAAGGGTGGCCTAAAGGGGGAGAGGGCTTGGGTTTTTTAAAGGGTTGATAGGTGAAATTGACATGGGAAGTTTTATTCAAAGGGAGAGGTTTCTTGAAAGGTTGTCGAGTGTTTTGTGAAGCAAATTTTGAAGGAGAGGGCTTGTAGGAAGTTGAGTGGGATTTGTTAGAGGGCTTCTTTCGGGGGGGTGAGAGTAGTTTTTTCATTTGGGTGGTGACCTCATGAAGCACCAATTCACCCACCGTTTGTTCCTTAGGTAGAGACTCTACTTCTTCCAAGATGGCCGATTGGGACCTCTTCCTAGCATCGTGTGCCGCTACACTTAAAGAAGAGGCTAAATGAGTTTGGAGTATCTCATTTTGAAGTTGTGCATCAAATTCATTGGGGAGGTTAGCTTCCAAAGAGAGAGTTGATTCTCCCAAGTTGTGGATAGGACCCTTGGGAAAGAGATGGGTGCGAGCTTTGTGGTAAGGTCCGAAAGCCTCTCCTCCACAACATCGCGGTACCCATCAAAGGTTTTTTGAAGGTTATTGACAATTAGATCTTGGGCTTGGATGTAAGATTTAGTGCAATCTAATTGAAATTGGATATTGAGAGCGTTAAGCTTGGCGCTTAAGAGTGCTTGAGCTTGAGAATCATCCAAGGTGAGGCGAGGAGGCTTCATACAAAGGCTATGTGGGGCTTTTTGAAAGGAGTGAAGGTTTTGCAGATGAGAAAGGTGTGATTTGGCTTTGCTAAGCTTATGATTGAGGGCCTTAAACTCCACTAAGGAGAGGGAAACAATTTTATTGAATTCCAAGGGCTTTTCAATTTGGGGTAGAATGGGAGAGGGAGCAACCGCAAAGGAGGAAGAGCTTGCGGAGAAAGAACCAAAGGAGGAGGGGAAGGCAAGGGGAGGACTAGTGAGGAGGCCGCCTTGAGAGGTGTTGGGGAAAATGCCACCCTGCATGGTTTGTGGAGAGTTGGATAAAAAGCCACCTTGTATATTTTGTGGAGAGTAAGTAGGGCCGGGATGATGAGAGAGAGAGAGGGGTTAGGGATGCCGAGGTTTTTTGTCACGGGAAGGGAAAATTGATCAAGGTCCTCAAGCGGTAGGTTGGTGGTGAGGCCGAGGATTTCTTCCGAGCTAAAAAGAGTCTTCTTCGAAGAGGTGGGAAGAGGCGATGTTGAAGAGGGTAGGTTAATGAGGTTAGCCACCGAGGTGAAGCCGGGAAAAGTAGATTTGCCCTTAGAAAGGGTGTTTGGTTTTAAGGGAATTACAAGGGCCGGGAAAGCGGAAGTTGGTGGTAGACGATTTGCGGTGTGGGCCGCCATATTGGAGATAGGGGAGGCCGGAATGGATGGAGCCGGAAGTGAAGGAGCCGGGTTACCCTCTATTGTCATTGGTGTAGGGTTTGATCCCGACGCCGATGCCGAAGCGGGGGAAGGAGTTTCCATAAGGATTGATACAAATGGAGGAGAGGTTCGGGAAGGGTTGGATAGGGAGACTACCTCGCCCCGAGAGGGTAAAGGTTATCACTTTGCTGAAATAAGCGGTAGGTTTTCGCTTAAGCCATGATGTCATTGAAGAGGAAGCAAAAAGGGCACACTTCTAAAGCTTCTGGTTGAGGGTGTAGTTGGTGTCGAAAACGACGAGGTGAAATAAATGACACGTTTTCGCTTGATGTATGATGTCGTTGAAGAGGAAGCAAAACAAACACACTTCGAAAGCTGTTGAGGGTGTAGTTACAAAAATGCATACATAAGGAATACATATAATACCTGAAATTATATTGGTAAGGGATTATTTAAATACCTCTTGTTCGCATGTGCTATATGCAATTTTTACATAGTAGACTCCTCGGGTGTTTGCATTGGCAGGCTTCCAAGCAACTCGAAAGGGAAGGGGGACCTCAAACTCAATAACACAAAGGTGGAAGAAGATACTACCCTCACAAACGAGGTCAAATCCCAAGTGCAAGATATCATCTTTGGTAAGGTTGAAGATTGTGTAGTGTCCATGCTATGTGAACGACAATGCCAAGAGGATATTGCCTTCAATGTTCCACGATTCCTTTGCTCACATCCAAACAATAGCCCACATGGTACAATGGGGTCAGCCACAATCACCTCTCTTACACACAAACATCGCACTAACCATGCAATCCTTACTCTCAAGACCAAGGCGGGATCAAATCAAACTCAGAAATTGAGGCTTCTCAAGGACACCAATTTTTTTTTTGTAGAAGATCTAACACCCGCCTAACTCAAATAGAAGAAGGAAGAACTCCAAAAGATGTGAAAGTGCACACAATAGAGAAATGGTCAGTTTATCGAGTAGGTAAAGCCATTATCCAGGAGTTTCTCCCAAACCGGCTCCCACCTCACTTACCCCTTCTTAGGTTTTTGTTCATTTTATCTTATCTTCCCTTTATCACACCTCGCTAGACCTTACTCCTTAATTGAGAGGTATCCAACAACCACTTTATTCAAAAGGAACTTTGTAATGTTTTGTTTTTGTTCCCATAAGTCATATTTGACCTTTGTGGATGATAATTCAATCTATTTGTTTATCTATATCTACCTATCATAGATGTCATAATGAGCAGAATGCATAATCATTGAGAATGCCAATGGAAACTAGCACATACAGAGAAAATATCCCGACAAGGTAGAGAAGTAGGTCCCATATGCAATCTACCAAAGGGAGATCCAAAAAGATTTACTATGAGCAACAAGTAGAGAGGACCTTCAATTCTACCAAGAGGTCTAAGCATATAAGTGAAAAAGGCTTGGAGGCTTTTTTGGAGCTCAAGAGCAAGTGCAAGTATCCTTTCATTCAAAGTGTTCTTTTCCCTAGGCAGCTTGGAGGCAAGGAGCAGCCTCGGGACTAAGTGGCATGGGCATGGGGGGGTGGGATCTACGATGGGGGATTGTGTGCCGTAGATCTAGGCGGCAGCACCGAAAGTAATCTTGGGTACCCTAGATTACTTCGAGGGTTTTCGTCTTGCACACGTGTTTTAAGTAAATTAGGGCCCCCATGCTTCAGAAATGCACGCAAGGCAAAGTGGTTAGATCGGTGAGGTCACGGGTTCAAACTCCATGCTCGCAAAATGGGGTACCCTAGATTACTTCGAAATGAGGATACCCGAGATTACAAAAAAACCATCTATGGTATCTGTGCCTAGATCTACAGCCAACAATCCCCCTGCCGTAGAGCCCAACTCCCCATGCCCGTGCCACTTAGTCCTGAGGAAGGAAGAGCCACATGTGTTCAAACTTGTTTGAGACCAAACATGCTAAAATGCATGCATGTATTGAGGAGAATGTGAGCTTGTATGAGGCAATTGGCACAAACATGGCAATGGAAATGACAATGCTACAAAGTGTGAAACCCCTTAACATAAATAGAGCTCCCTTGTGAGAGAAGAGTATTAAGAAGAAGCGACCAATATTTTGATGATGTGAACTATGTACTTGAAGAAGACAGTCATAGACCACATGACTTTATGAAGGTCAACAATAAAGATGCTCATCTGGGCCATCCAAATTGGATGGACCAGATGAGCATCTTTATTTTTAATAATCCGTATGGCGGTAATTTACGCAGTAATATATGAGGTAATATGTGCAGGAATATACGAAGCATTATGCGTGGCATTATGCGTAGTAATAGTCGCGGTAATAATCGCAACTATATTATTGCACCTATTACCGCGTATATTGCTATTAAACCACTACCGTGTCCTTTGCCATTGCTATTGCCGCACACACAATATTTTCTCTTTCTATTCTCCTTTGTTAATCTGCGGCAATGCTAGCGGTTCTGGAATTTTCCTCTTATAGTGTGTTCAACCTCGTTATCACAATAAGTAGAAACAGATATGGATGGCCGAATGATAGCAACGGTTTGCTTGGGGTAGCAAAAGCAGTGCTCGCAATAACAATGGTAGTGGCCACCACTACATTGGTTCAATCATTGATGGGGACCATTGCCAACCATCTACAACAGCACACTCAGTCTCAGCAGAGGGCGTTTGACTCATGCATGGTGTGTTGCGTCCTACTTTTGCATGCAGCCAAAAAGGTGGTTGCTTTACAACTCGCCTGTTATCTTTCGGAAAAAAAATGGCATTCAACCACTTCTCACTTCTTACACACATGACTATCTTTCTGATTGTTTTTATTTTTTTTCTCTGCCACACAACAGTCAAAGTTTACAGCCCCTGGTTGTTACACTTGTATCCCTCCTTGATGCTTGCATGTGCTTCCTTTAGCAACAAGTTTACTTCAACTCTGGTTATTATAGGTAGATTTCTATCAACTTCCTATTTTTTTGGCTCTACATCTCTCTCTCTCTCTCTCTCTCTCTCTCTCTCTCTCTCTCTCTCTCTCTCTCTCTCTCAATTGGTGGCCACATGTGCGCGCGCGCACACACACACACACACACGGACCTTATCCTCTCCCTCTCAAAGCTAACACCTCTATCTCTCTCTCTCTCTCTCTCTCTCTCTCTCTCTCTCTCTCTCTCTCTCTCTCTCTCTCTCTCTCTCTCTCTCTCTCTCTCTCTCGGTATGGCCCTCCACAGTCTTTCTCTCTCTGGCCACCCTTCAACGAATTTTCCCACTCTTCAGGTGGTGCAGTTGCTTGGTGATACAATGCAAAATACTTTCCACACACGGCAATCGCCCAGTGCATGCAGTCTTAGAGGCATCACTATGTGCCCAGTTCTCTCACCACCCCAACACTAGTTAAGCACTCTAATGGTGCCCACACTTTCTTTTTTGTGTGTTCCATCATCACCATGCAGCTATTGGCGGCCATCTGAGCATGACAACATATTTATTTATTTATTTTTCTCTCTCTCTCTCTCTTAATCAATTAGTCATTTGACTCACTATCTCCCTCTCTTGACTCACTCTCACAACTGCCCACCCCCACATTTTCTTTTGCATGCAGCAGCTTGTATTACTCTCCCTACCACCAAACGATGACCACACATGACCTGCAGTTGAACTGTGTGCCAACCAAATCTCTCTCTCTCTCTCTCTCTCTCTCTCTCTCTCTCTCTCTCTCTCTCTCTCTCTCTCTCTCTCTCTAATGTTGCTGCACTACCACCTACAAAGACGTGCCGGGTCAGCTTTGCCTCCAGCTTCACCAACCTCAGGTACATTTTGAGTCGATAAGATGCCTTCAAAAAATTTTCAAGCTTGATGTGAGCTTTAATAACCTCACTTGCCTCCTTGACTCCATAGCCATGCTTGATAACCTGCAGAGCCTTAATCTTAAAGGCAACTAATGAGGTTCCATAGCAAAAACAAAACGTCTTGATGTGCATATGTGATGGTTCTTGAGTGATCAAGAAGAAAATTTTTGTGAAAGTGCATGAGCTCCAAGGATCTGATTTCAATTGCTTAATTTGTTTGAAGATTTGCAACCAAAGTTTACTATGTCAGAGAATCTAATCCATACTTTAGATTCAATAGAATTTTAGCATATGAAAGGAGAGATTTTTCCTTAAGAGAAACTAAAAGAGGAGACTATAGATTGTGCCAAACTCATTTCTTTACACATTAAAATACTAAAATCATGCACATATTTCAAAGAAAATATCACAATTTAGATTGACAAATCGATGAGGACCAAATTTGCTTAGAGTCTGTCCCCCCTTCAAAAGGTCTTTGTATTATAATTCTCTCTCAAAGAGAGATTTGATTACAACATAACTTGTGCTCATGCAAAACTTTCTTTGAGCCAAGAAGATGATATTCTTCAAGATTCCATGGTATAACCCTACTTTCCAAGCCCTCAACACCCCAACCAAGAGAAAGAACTGTGGAATAAGAGGTAGATGAGGGTGAAAGAAGTAATTTTCAAGGAGTTTTCAAGCAAGAAAATTTGTATTCCATACATGCTTACTCAAGGGCAAGTTCTTAGCATAGCTTAGCATAATAGAATAGTAGAGATGGATACAAAGAATCTTTTGCTTGCTTGGATTTGCATACATAGCCAAGTGCTTGAGTGTGATGGGCTCCTCTTGAGCTCCCACGAGAGAGAGAGAGAGAGAGAGAGAGAGAGAGAGAGAGAGAGAGAGAGAGAGAGCTTGCTTTGCCAACATGGGAACTTGGGAGTGTGTGAGAGGAGCAAGAGAGCCAAAATTCCAACAAGCCCTTGCTCATATGCTCATGCAAATTTTCAACTATTCAATTGGAATGCATGAAACTTCACCAATGAGAAGTGAACACTTCAATGTGCAACTAATGCATGCTCATACACTTGTACAAGCTTGCTATGTATAAAACCCCCTTCCCCCCCCCCCCCCCCCCCCCCCCCCCCCCTCTCTAGGACTTGTCTTGGCAAGAGTACACACCACACAGAGTCACACGCACTTGCTGACTTCACACAAAGCAAGTAGGTGCTACTTTGGACATGTGGTCTAGCCAAGCTTAGTAAATAAGGACTAGAGTCAACTTTCTAATGGGGAAGGGATGATCTAATCTTAGACTTTATCTTTTCCCTTTTATTTTTGAAAACCATAAACTTACCCTTAATTAATTAGCTCGAATGCAAGACCTTTGCACAAATCATGGATGCTTTATGAACCGGGCTTAGGCTACACCCTTACATGTTAATTTAGCACCTGCAAAATTAGGATGGACTTTGGTAAAAATAAAAGTCACCCTTGGGCTTTAAAGCTTCACTTCCTGTGCGAACCCTTAGCACAATGCTTTGGAGGTGCCACCAAGCTACTCCCAAAACTTCATAAATTTAAACCTACTAAATTTAGACAATTTGTGGCAAGTTACAAATTTACCCTAAGGCTTCCCAAACTTCATACTTGGAGTCTAAAGAGTTATTCTAATGACTTGAATTTAGCATCACTACTTTCTATTTTTAAACTCTTATAATTGCTCTAGGTCTTGTACCTTTAATTAAAGCTTCTCAAGATATATTAATATCATCTTTCCTTGACTTGTACCTATAATTGAGATAACTAAATTGCAATTACCCTAGCTCTTTTATAGAAATCTCCCCTTTTGGTCCCAAACCTTTGATTGGGCTGGTCCATAAGCACTTAATCAATTTCACCTGTTCTTTTTTTAGTTTTCCTGGATGGAAAATACTTTTAAAAGGTTAGAAATTAATTTTCATGACATTGTCTCTCCCTTGAAATCATAGTCGTCGTCGACTATGGAGTAGGGAAAATAAATTCATAGCCAGTCTTGTTACTTAGTTCAGAGGATCCCGTTTTACTCGTCGACATTTTTCCAGAGTGGTGACTAACTTCACTTGGTGCTTGAAGGCTTAACTATCGCATGAATATCTTTACTTAGTCCTTTTCATCTTTCATAGTAGATTGGCAAGGTCTACCAGATGCTTGAGAGACTAAGCTGCCACAAGCTTGATTCACAGTATGTACACTTAAAACTTATGAGCATTTTAAAAAAATCTTGGAATCAAAACAAGAAAAACACGGTATGTACACTTAAAACTTATGAGCATTTTAAAAAAATCTTAGAATCAAAACAAGAAAAAATTCTTCAAAAAGCATACTTGTTCATATCTGATTGATACCAATAACAAGAGTCATTGTAAATATTTACAAGGTTTACATTATCCTTTAGTTGGATGTCTTGCATCCAACTTGCATCTTCAAAAGGATAATTCTTAAATTTAACAAGATATCATTGGATAGTCTTGCCACTTCTTAAAATCTTGTCTTCATATTGTAGGATGCTCTCTGGCTACAAGATCTCTTCTTGAACCTCAAACTCGGGTGGTTCTTCAATTACTGGTTCTTTGGGTGGCTTGACCTTCTAAGGCTTCAATTGGCTCACATGAAAGACATTATGAATGGGCCAAGTGCTTGGTAACCTTAACTTATAAGTTATCTTATTAATAGGCTTAATAAGAATTTGAAATGGGCCATAGCATCTTTTATCTAACTTAGCATAATATTTCTGGTGACCCGTTGGGCATCCTTGTGCTCCGTTTCCCATGGTGTGACTTAGGCATGCTTTTGGAAACTTAAGCAATACCCAATCATGTTGTTTGAAAGCCAAGCCTTGTCTATGCTTATCAATAGGAGCCTTTTTCTTTTGTTGTGTGATGGATATAGCTACCTTAATCTTCTAAAAAGATTATTTAGGTCTCTACTATACTCATCAACAACAAATATCTTCCCAAGTTTCTTGACTATCAATGGGAGATTGCATCTTCCTTCAATTACCTTGAAGGGTGCCTTTCTTATAGAAGTATGGACAGTGTTATTGTACACATAGTAATTTTTCCATTTATCTCTTTGATCTACTTATGTAACATAGGCTTTAAGTAGATCAATGATGGTTGAATTTTCAATCTCACTTTGGCCATCTGGTGAGGCCAAAGAGAAGTTCAACTTAGTACCTAGATTCTCAAAGAGATCCTTCCAAAAATTGCTAGCCATAGTGGATCTTTGTTGATACTATAGACGGATACTAAGATGTTGGTAAGCCATGGTAGACCTGTGAGATAAAGAGGCTTGCCATATGGTGTGCTTTAATAGTCTTTTTAATCGGTATAAAATGCAAGTGCTTACTAAATTGGTTTACTATTGTTCATATTTTGTATTCCCATGAATGGATCTTGGCAATTCAAAGATGAAATTCATGGAAATACTTTTGCATGGGGAATAAGGTATATAAAATGGATAAAGCAAGCCAAGCTACTTCCCTCTATCACACTTTTTTTGACATACAATGAATTTGGCAACATAGTCTGATATGTTTGCCCTCATTGTTGGTTAAAAAAAGTACATCTATAGTCCCTGAGGGTAGCTTGAATCCCTCTATGTCCTACATAAGGTGGAACATGAGGTTCCTACATAATGTTTTTATGTAAACTATGTGTAACGCATAACCTATTTCCATAAAGAAGATAACCTTCTTGCACATTGTATGGTTCTTTGAAGATTTCAAGGAATCTTCATCTCCAAAAGCTGCATTAAATTGTTGGATAAAAGCCAACATTTTGTCACTTGCTCTGAAGGTTCCATCATAAGTAATAAAAGTGATGTTCTTTCCTCTCCCTTTGAAATTCTTCAACTTTTGTGTCATGTTCCATGCCACATAAGTCCTTTGTTTACCCATTCTCTTCTCTCTCTTGGGTGGCAAGTTGTTGTCCTTCGTGTCAGAAGATGGTGATGAGGAGGAGGAAGAGGAAGAAAAATGTGAGTATGGTGACCGCTTTCTTTGCTTCCTCTTGCTTGGATTTATTTCTCCCTTCTTTGGATTGGCACAGGAGGGAGTACTTGATGACTTCCTCTTCTTTTTGAAAGAACTAGGTGACCAACATACATGCAGTCTTCTTGCGACAACATTACTTTCACAGGTAGGAGGGGTGTTGCTTTTATAACTCTCCCTTAAAATTTCAGGACGCTCTTCTTCTTCTCAAACAAATGTACTTGGAGGTCTTTCCCGTATATCCTTTTCATTACCCAAAGAGATTCCTCTTTTGGAGGTCTCACTAGGAGGCCTTGTAGGAACTCTCTCTTGTTGGGCAGTTGGGGTAACTTGAAGGGATTGAATTTGGATTTGAACCTTTGCTTATAAAATAGGGTTTCCCATTGCTTCTTGTAACTTGTCAAGAAGGTAGTTGACAACTCTGGAACCATATTTCAAGAGCTTGGAAGAGCTCTACCTTTGATGATATGTGTTTGATATTATTGGGGTGGTTCTACTTCCTACACCAGAAGCAATAGGCAATTGTCATATTAACAAACCTTGTGGAATTGATAGTTATCTTGGTTTAGGATGAATCCATCCACACCCTTATTGATTTGAAGAACACCTAGGTTCTCATATTCTCCCCTTGAATTCAATTGTTGTACAATATATTGTTACCATATACATGTGGTAGTGATGTGTCGTGCATTGTATATATGCCCATCACTTTAGGGCTATCTTAATCTTTTGTAATACACTCTCTGTTGTGTGCATTGAGCTTCCTTCATCTTCTCCAAGCAGTGTGTGTTTTCTTGCAATCCTGATTCCAACAATTGTATCAGAGCAGGTTGTGTCCTCTTGGGCTGCCAGCAACTCATGTGGTAGTGACGTGTCGTGCATTGTATATATGCCCATCACTTTAAGGCTATCTTAATCTTTTGTAATACGCTCTCTGTTGTGTGCATTGAGCTTCCTTCGTCTTCTCCAAGCAGTGTGTGTTTCTTGCAATCCTGATTCCAACAATTGTATCAGAGCAGGTTGTGTCCTCTTGGGCTACTAGCAACTCCAGTATACGCCAATTCACTTTCTTTGATTTTTGTGAGCTCAATTTTTTTATTCGGGCTTATTTCGGCCTCCATTTCCACTACAAGCAGTGTTGCATAGTCAATTGCGTCATTTTGGGCAGAATTTCTTTCAGCGTCATTTTTTGCATAAAAAGTCCTTTACAATATTTTACGATTTGTGCTTTATAGCAGGTGTTATTCTCGCTTTGTTTATCCTCTTTTTGAGCAATTTTCACATTAGGTGCAACATTAATTACCATGGCTCACAACAACACTGATCTGTTCAAGATGTTTGCTGTTGAGGATAGATTGGATGGGGACAATTACCCTATGTGGGCTTGTATGATGCAACATGTTCTTGTTTCAAAGGGCGTTTGGAATATTGTGCAGGGCATTGATGTACACCCTGATTTTGAGGATGTAGGCGATGTTGAGGATGTTGTAAGTTTAGGTGGCAGGATTGTTGTTGCCAGAGTTGTTTTGCCTATGGCTAAGCAAGCTCGTTGGGATATAAAATATGTGCAAGCTCATGCTTTGATTGGGTTGTTTGTGAAGTGCACTATTACTCCTCATATTCGTTCAACAAAATCTGTAAAACAGGCTTGGGATAATTAGTCTGCTCTTTATGCAAGTTGCAATGAGGCTAAAATTGCATTGTTGCGTAAAGAGTTGGAGTCAAAGATTATGCATGAGAAAGATGAGATGAACACTTTCCTTGCTGGTGTCAAGGATATCAATGAGCAACTTATTTCTATAGGCGAAGTCATTTATGACAATTCCCTTGTTGTGTAAAGAGTTGGATTCAAAGATTATGCATGAGGAAGATGAGATGGACACTTTCATTGTTGGTGTCCAGGATATCAATGAGCAACTTATTTATGTAGGCGAAGTCATTTCTAACAGTTCCCTTGTGCAGATTTTTCTTGCTGCTTTGCAAAGTTCTTACCAGACTTTTGCTAGTACTTGGAGACTTATGACCCAAGGAAATCCAGAAGTTGTCAAGTTTGATGTATTATGCACATTGCTACTGCAAGAGTCACTTTCTAGGAAAAACAGGACTAGACAGTGCGTGCAATTGAGCATGCCTTTATTTTCTACTCAAAGAAAAGGTGGTAACAGCAATGTAGCCACTTCTCATGGTTCTTCTACGAGTGGTAAATCACCTGTTCCTAATGCTTTTGCTGGAAACAATTTGTCTGGGAATTTTGGTGAAAAGGAAAAAAGAAAATGCATTGCCATTATTGTAAATCTAATGATCACTTGATCAAGCAGTGTTCAAAATTGAAGGCAAAAGAGGCTAAGAAGAAAGAGGCTGGATGAACTACAAGGTCCAATACAAGTGCAGATATTGTAAAGTCTGTTGTGAAAGGAGATTGTGATGCTGGTGTAGATGCAGAGTGGGCTTTTAGTGTAGTGTACTTATGATCCTGTTTTCCATGATGCATGCATGTTAGTTGCTACAAATTCACATGTGTGGTATTTTGATAGTGGTGCTACAAAGCACATTACGTCACATCGTGATTTGTTTACCTCCCTTGAGTCTATCCTTCATGGAAATTCAATCACTTGTGCAGACAACGCCTCTTATCCGTTCAGGGAGTTGAAAATATTGTGCTTACTGCTGTAAATGGCAGTTTTTTCACACTTGTTGATGCATTGTTGTTGGCCACCTGCCAAGCGTCACCATATCAATGCTAGCAAAGCGAGAACCACATATATAAAATGTCAATCCATGGGACGTAGCTGACCGACTCGTGCATGGAGGCTACAAGAGATAGCTAATCTCTTGAAAAACCAAAGTCTAGTGTGCTCTCACCTAGATCGGTCTCAAGTGTGTGCCAGACATCCAAAGACACTTTCTTTACCGCAAGCTTGATTCGATGAATTTGTACAGCTATGGTGCTCCGCAAAACTTAATGTGTAGCATGTTCAGAGTATCCTCAACATCCGTATGTGCTCAAAAGTCATTTTTGACACTTTGGCAAAATCGTGTCTAAGATAAACATGTTTTTTGAAGCCTAATACGTTGATTTCATATAGTTATAGTTCTCCAAATGCGACAAAACTTACTACCTAGAATGTGCAAAGTATCATCAACACTCTAATGTGCTCAAATGTCATTTTTGACACTCGAACAAAATTGTGCATAAGATAAACAACCTATTTTAGGTAGGTCGGTTTCTGACTCTGAAGCCCTCTGTAACTTCCTTAGGACATGCTCTATCTATTCCCATGGTCAAAAACCAGTTTAGATGCATGTATTGGGTGTCGGGAATGAAAATAGCTCGTAGACGAGCACGCCTAAAAACACAACTTCATTGTAAGAAACTTACGTAGAAAGAGAGAGCTTTAACCTACGAGCACGTTGGTTTCCCCAGATTTGCAATGCAACACCACACAAGGAAGACTCAAAATATTGAAATAGCAGAGAGCTCACAGGATTGTATTGCAGCGTACGCTCACTTTCATTATCCAAAACTTACAAAGCCCTTACAAAAGTTGGCTTTTATACTTTAGCCATAAGATTTAAAATGTGAAATGTCCGGGTGACCAAGATCTTTGAGGCTCCACAACCTATTGAATTTGCAACCTAGGCACACTAACTGATCTATTCTTTACATCTTGAAACTCCCATTGAGCCCGTAACACGTTACCATTATCACAATGGCAAAATAAATTGGGAAATTACAATACATGGTCATTATGAGAAAATGTGAAAAGTGTGTAACTCCAAGCTTCCATGCTTTCTCATATTCATCTTTGATGTGCATTCATAAGGCTTCTGTCTTTAGCAGCTCCTGTTAACTGACGTCGCCTCAGTTAACATTCCCCCTTCCGATTTTAGTGCCCTTCATGGGCACTTTTGAGAAGTGTCCGTGGAGGTTGTGGAAGGTTTTTGATTGGTTGTTGATGGGTTGATTGTCTTCATTTGTCGTTGAATTTATTGATAAGGTTCATTATGCCGTAGCATCTTCATTGGATTGAATTTGTCTCTAATGTAAGAGATAATGTCGCATTTGTCCGTTGTAACAACATTATGGTGAGGTTGTTTTTTATTTATTAAGAGTATGTACAAGAGACGTAGAATGATGAGGATCTAAATTAAGGTCTAATACATGGATAACCAAAGGGAAAAAACCCAGTGGGAAAAAGTGCCTTTGGGATACACGCATTAATCAAGTACTTATTAGCATGAAAAATATTAATAAAGTACTGAAGGGATTATTTATTGTTGGATATAGAAATAAAAGGGCAAAAAATATGAGAGTAACATGATGGAGCATTGGTTTGCCTGCTGTAGTCCTCTGAAGATGTATAGGTGGAAGCAAAAAAGAGTGTCTAATGCGTATCTCCAATGGTGGGACATCCTATATATGCATACACAAAAATGCATAGAAAACAATATGATATGCAAGAAAGATTTTTGAGGGGTTCTTCAGAAAGAAGATGTAGCTATAAAAGCATATGTCGTGACTTTACAAGCTGGCGCCCCTTTAGGAGGGGTTTTTGTTGCCGATGATATGTGCTCTCATCTTACTGTGCACTGTGTGTGAGTGTTGGACTCTATGACACTCCACCGTGATTAAGTTAATAGACTTTGACTCTTATGCTCATCTCATCTAGCATGAGCGACACGACTTAGATATGCTCATTTCTTCCAGCTTGAGCGTAAGCCTAATGACTATGACTCTTAACACAAAGTTTCATATGACTTTGAAGCTTTGGGACTAACACTTTGTTCATTTTTTGGCTCAACAGCCCGACTCAGACTTTGCCAAAGAGTGTTTTTTGCACCTTAAGCGACTTAACTTTTTACATTCTTGAGCTTACTACAAACATTTCTTCAGGTAAAAGTAAGCTTGAATCCTCAAAAAAAGGAATATTGAAGGACCAAGTTGGCATTGAATGTTTCTTGTGCCATACCTATTTTATCTTGCAATCTGCAGCTTTGCTGGTTGAGTTGTCCTTTTTGACTGTGAAGACTCCATTCTTCATTTGATTCTCCAAATAGGCATGTTGTAAGAAGTCTTTGATGCTAATGTAGCCCTTTTTTTAATGTCTTCATCTGCCTTTTGGCTCAGAGGATTGGAAGATTTAGGAATTCAAATCTCTCAATTACCTTTGTAACTCGTTTGTTGACTTTCCTTAGCTCTAGTTCTTGTTGAGCTCTTGAGATCTTCATGTAGTTCTGGTGTAATTGTAGTTGGTCTTTGGTTGACTGGTTGCCGAATCTTTGTGTAGCCTTTGTAGAACTTTTGTGCAAGAGGAAGATTCTTTGAAATCCGTCTCTGTTATGTATCCTCTTGAGAGTTGTGGTAGAATTGAGTAGCATTTCATGCCATTCTATTGTAGACCTACTTCTTAGGTATCTTAGGATGATGTTGAGGTTGGTACCTAGTGGGCCTTCTTTCTTGGGAGGATCTTGAATGTACTTCATATTCTCTTCGATTTTGGTACCCATATCTGTCTGTTACCTCTATAGTACTCCTATTCTTTTAAGCTCCATTGTGATACTATCCATCCCATGTGTTTGTCTTTTTTATCACTGACTTTTACTAAACTGGTCGGAACAAACACTTGCTTCAATTTATTTTTCTTTCTTGAGTACTTGGGCTGAAATATGCTTCACTTGTTCTGGCAGCTTGAGGTTTTGCACCATCTTGAGATAATCTTTGACTTCAGTCTTGCCATCTGTAAGGGTTTGTACAAGGTCATGAACCTGCTAGTATTCATTGCCATCTGCATCTCAATATGCATATGTGAGCTTGGTCTTATACAATTGCTTGAACACTATGGATTTGTTGGATTTTGGCTTTGTATTGAGGAAGTCAACTCAAACTTTTGTCCTTGATGATCTTCATACTGGCACTTGTCATCAGATTCTGAGGGAATTTAGGTCAACTGGGAACTTCCAACAACCATATGGTCTTTTAATGGCTTCTAATTTGAAGAGGGCTGGTTAGAAGCTCTAGGGCTTCTAATTGACATTGTGTTTTTTGGTACAACATCTGAGTTTGAGGAATTTACAGCTCCCCCCTTCCCATGGTGATCACTAAAACTTTCTCTACGATGAGAGTTCAAACCTTTTGGGATTGTGAAGCATATTGTGTGTAGCATTGTTGATGTTTGGCATTTAAAAACCTTTTGCATAGTTTTTTGTGTACCTCGATGACAAATAATCCCCCAAGTTAAGTTGTAGATAGCATTATCTTCATCCTAATCTTGTTTATCCCATGGGTCGCCTTTGATATAAGCTTTTGTGGTTTTAGGACCCAAAGCATCATAGATTTTAGACTCTTGTCTATATCTACGACTGTTTTGGTCAAAGTATATGCTTGTTTGGTCACAACGTTGAAGCTTGATCTTCGATGGAGGAAAGTTTGGCTCTGAACAGATTTCTGGGTTCAATGGGGTAATGTCATTTAGCTCTAAAGAGGATTGGCTATAATAGATTCTTTCCTCTGAAATGAGCCATCCTTCTTGATCTACCACTTGGCATAATTCTATAAGCTAGTATGTGGACCTCTCAAACACTGGTCGATCCTTTTTGTACAATTTCCCTTCTCGGTCTACATAGTGTGCATATGAATTATGTGTACCATATAATGCTAGCAACATTTGTTTTGATGTGTCCGTGAGACTCGTGAATGATTGGACACTATTGACAGTGGATGCAGATTCACTTGAAAACCTAACACTCTTTTCAACCTTTGGTGATAGTTGGATACTTTGACCAAATTCACATAGGAATTTGTTGTTTAGAGGATCAAGTTTAAGCTTTTCACGTGCCTATGCATCTTCATGCAGCTTCTAAACTTGTGATGCTTTTATTGGTCCTTCTAATGGTAATGCGGGATCATTTGATTGAATAAAAAATGATGAATTAGATGCACTTACATCGCAATTTGCATTTCCAATTTGCTCTATGTTTTGCTTTGCAATTTCTATGTCCCTGTTGTTTGGATTCCTAGGATAATCCTTTGGAAACTATCCACCTTTTCTTCCACAATCTGAGCAATACACCATTACGAGTGGTATTTCAAGTGGATCGTCCATCTCAATCTCTTGGTGAGAAGTTTCTGCTTTGGTGTTGGCAAATTTTATTGTTGCATGGTAAAATTCCTCCTTCTGAGGTTGAAAACATTGCTTGTGCCCAAGCAATTTTGGCAGTTGAGTGCTTTCTAGACACACAAGAGTTGGGCAACTCTAGATCGAATGCATTAGAATTTGAAACGATGAAAACCTGTGGCTCTAAATAGCTTGATCTGCAATCACATGTATTCTTGGTGATAACAACCTATCTTTGGAGCGCCAAAGATAAAGTTGCTATCTTCGGAGCGTCAAAGATAAATTTTCACTATTTCAAGAGATTTATTCCCAATGTGATTTTGTTGGGTTTTTACATGTAGTTTCAAGACTCTCCATTTTCACAAAGTTTGAATTGTATGTGATTAGTTTATCATCCCTTTTTGTCCCATCTTGAAGGTTTCCATCTGTTTTGGTGTTTCAAGTCTTTGCATAGCTTCAAAGATGCTCAAACTTGCTCAAGAGCTCTATACTGTTCAATGGAAGCTATGTCAATGAAAATTTTGTCAAAATCACCTTTCTGGTAAGAAATTTATTTTATGCACACATAAGATAAAATTCTCCAAAATTTGAACTTTGACCACTTGAATAGGGTTCCTATGATAAGACAAAGCTAACCCTAGTGTCAAAATAAAAAAATCACCTTTCTGGTAAAGAATTTATCTTATGTGCGCCTAAAATAAAATTATCCAAAATTTGAACTTTGACTACTTGAACAGGCTTCTTATGATAAGACAAAGCTAACCCTGGTGTCAAAATACCCTCTCTTGAGAGATTTCTATCTTTGGTGCGCCTAAGATAAAACTCTGTCAGATTTTTGACCTTTTTCATTTTTTTCTCACAGATTAATCTTCCCACAAGTTTTAAGATTTATCCACACCTTGATTTCAAGTTTTAGTGTGATTTGACTTTTCCTTGTTGATTTTCTCTGAAGTCTGCGGTTTTTTCCAATTTTGAGCTTGACCAAGTGTTTTAGTGATCAAAATGTTTCCAAAATCTAAGGCAGTAGTCTACTCAAGTTGGTCTACCTCCTTGTAAGTCATGTTTGTCAGTATCAATCTCAAAAAACCCTTGTCTATCTTAGGCGCGCCTAAGATAGATTTGTCAATTTTTTGGTTTTCTTCAATGTACCTCAGATTAGATGGAATGATGATGGTTTTCTACTTATCCTACTCCTACCGAACATGAAAAAAGAGTGCAAAAAGTGGAAAATTCTTCTTTTAGTCTCAATCCCTAATTTCTACTTAGGTGACACCGTTACCAACCACTAGCTAGTCTCAAGGATCTTTCACCTAATCCATTCTAGTAAACTAATGCTCCCAAGGTCCTTACCGAGTATCTCTACTCTCAAGCACCTCTCAGCCGTGATAAAGTCAAAAAATGTGTTACTCTAGCCCAAACTAGAGGAAGTAATGGAAATTTAAGTGAATGCTTTGGGTTTTTCTCTAGTTTAGGTTGCCTCGTCCCCGGCAACGACACCAAAATGTCGGCCGGCTGCCAAGCCTCACCATATTGATGCTAGCAAAGCGAGAACCACATACATAAAATGTCAATCCATGGGACGTGTCTGACCCGACTAGTGCATGGAGGCTACAAGAGATAGCTAATCCCTCGGCAAACCCAAGTCTAGTATGCTCTCACCTAGATCGGTCTCAAGTGTGTGTAAAACACCAAAATCCACTTTCCTTACCACAAGCTTGACTCTGGCAAAATCACGCTTAAAATAAACAGAATATTTATCAAAGCCTAATACGTTGATTTCATGTAGTTACAATGCTCCGAGTTAGGTCTTCGAGCGAGCTCAACGAAGCGAGCTTTGAAGTGAGCTTTTTTTTTAATTTTATAGGACCGCCGTCCCTACCTCCCCTTCCTCCTCTCGCCACCCATGCGCTTCCTCCTCTTCCCTTGCTCCTCCTCCTCAACCTCCTCCTCCAACATCCTCTACCTCCTCTCTCCATCTACTCCTATAATTGCCTTCCCTTCCTCCATCTTGTCCTCCAGCAACCCGCCTCCCTTCCACAAGGCCCTCCAATCCCTTCTTCCTCTCTCTTTTCCTATCATTTTATACTCATGCCTCACCGCCCCCCCCCCCCCCCCCCCCCCCCCCCCCCCCTCTCTCCCTCCCTCCCTCCCTCCCTCTTCCTTGGCCACCTCTCTCTCTCTCTCTCTCTCTCTCTCTCTCTCTCTCTCTCTCTCTCTCTCTCTCTCTCTCCTCTCCCTCCCTCTCCCTTTGTGTGTGTGTGTGTGTGTGTGTGTCCACCCCCTGTCACCCCTCTCTCCCCTTGTATTCCCCCCCTCTCTCTCCCTACCCCCCCCTCGCCTCTCTCTCTCTCTCTCTCTCTCTCTCTCTCTCTCTCTCTCTCTCTCTCTCTCTCTCCCTTTGACATGGATAGATTACACCCTGTCCAATTATACACTAGACGCATCCTCCTTGTCTCTCACACAAACCGAGATCACGCAGATCATTAGACACGACTTGATTCAATTAGACATTATGAGGACATGGATACAGCCTATGCCTGTGCTTGGCACCAAGATGGCTTTCTACAGAGAGCATCTCCTTGAGCTTACAGAGGATGGTTTTGTGATCAAACCTGCCTACATGAACACTCATCTATCCCATCGATTACGATGTGTTATTCAAAAGATGCGCACATCATCTCATCAATTAGATATTGCGGCTAGAAGATTTAGAGTACCATCAGAGGTTAGGGTTGTGTGTGTGTGTGTGTGTGTGAGAGAGAGAGAAAGAGAGATAGAGAGAGATAGCGAGGGGGGGGAGTGCCTACATGAACAATCATCCATCCCATGGATTGCGATGTGTTATTGGACAGATGCGTGCATCATCACATCAATAGAGATTGAGGCTGGCAGAATTAGAGGAGTACCAACAGAGGCTAGGGTTGAGAGAGAGCGAGGTGTGGCAAGGGGAGAGAGAGAGAGAGAGAGAGAGAGAGAGAGAGAG
Organism: Adiantum capillus-veneris; assembly: GCF_014529385.1. Taxonomy (NCBI): domain Eukaryota; kingdom Viridiplantae; phylum Streptophyta; class Polypodiopsida; order Polypodiales; family Pteridaceae; genus Adiantum; species Adiantum capillus-veneris. The sequence continues at coordinate 145,634,175 of NC_140932.1, read as the reverse complement.
AGAGAGAGAGAGAGAGATGGGGGGGGGGGGAGGGGTAGAAATTGTGAGAGGGAGAGAGGGCAGGGGTAGAATGCCTTCTTTTTTTCTTCTTCTTATAAAGAGGGGAAGAGTGGAGGGGAAGGGGGTGCTTTAGGAAAAAAAGAAAAAAAAAAAACCCAAGCCCAAGCAATAGCGTCCTAAATCACCCCCTTCCCCCCCAGTCTTCCCCTCTTTTTAGAAAAAGAAGAAGAAGGTATCCCCCCCCCCCCCCCCCCCCCCCCCCCCCCCCCCCCCCCTCTCTCTCTCTCCTCTCTCCCCGCCACACCTCGCTCGCTCTCAACCCTAGCCTCTGATGGTACTCTTGTAAATTTGCCAGCCTCAATCTCTAACTGATATGATGATGTGCGCACCTATCCAATAACACATCGTAATCCATGGGATAGATGAGTGTTCGATCATGCGGGTTTGGTCACAAAACCATCCTCTGTAAGCTCAAGGAGATGCTCTCTGTAGAAAGCCCTCTTTGTGCCATGCACAACCATAGGCTGTATCCATGTCCTCCTAGTGTGTAACTAAATCAAGTCCTTTTTTATGAGTTGAGTGATCTCGGTCCATGTGAGAGACAAGGAGGGTGTGTCCAGTCACATGGAAAGGGGGTAATCTATCCATGTCAAAGAGAAAGCAAGAGAGAGAGAGAGAGAGAGAGAGAGAGAGAGAGAGAGAGAGAGAGGGAAGATATGGAGGGAGGGAAAGAAGTAGAAGAAGAAGAAGAGGATTTAAACATCATAGGAAACTATCCCAAGAGACCTCAATGACGGGAGTTGAACTCAAGACTTGTTATACAAGAGGGAAATGGCATAACCAATCTACCACACTTGGATGATGGAAAGGTTTTACCATTTTCCTCTTTTTATTAACACACACCCACACACACACCCGGAAAGAAGAGGATTTTAACATCGTAGGAAACTATCCCAAGAGACCTCAAAGATACAAGAGTTAAACTCAAGACCTGTTATTCAAGAGGGAAATGGGATAACCAATCTAGCACACTTGGGTGATAGAAAGATTATACCACTTTCCTCTTTCTATTAGTGCACGCGCACGCACACACACTAGTGTGTGTGTGTGTGTGTGTGTGTGTGTGTGTGTGTGTGTGTGTGTGTGTGTGTGTGAGAGAGAGAGAAAAGAGAGAGAGAGAGAGAGAGAGAGAGAGAGAGAGAGAAGGGGAGGGTATGGGGAGATAAAGATGATGGATGGAGAGAGAGAAGTGAGAGGGGAGGGGCAGATGAGAGAGAGAGAGAGAGGGGGGGGGGGGGGGGGGGGGGGGCGGGGAAGGGGAGGGGCTGATAGAGAGAAGGGGTGAGGGGAGAAAGAGAGAGGGGGGGGGGTAGGGGATCACACACACACACACACACACACACACACACACACACAAGGAGGAGGAAGTTCTTGGCTACTCCACTGGAGGGAGGGGCGGAAATGGGCTATGGTTGTAGGATTAGGGGCGGCACATATGGTGGTAGTAAGTTAGCACCACTAACCACCAGTGGTGGGCTAAGTTGGTGGTGGCAATGGGTGCTAAGGGGAGGCAATGGGAGGTAGTGGTAGTGGGATGAAAAAAAAAAGCTCGCTCCATAACCGCCCCCCACTGCTCTAAATGCGACAAAACTTACTACCTAGAATGTGCAGAGTATTCTCAACACTCTCATGTGCTCAAATGTCATTTTTGACACTTGAACAAAATCACACATAAGATAAACACACTATTTTAGGTCAGTCAATTTTAGAATTTGAAGCACTCTATAGCTTCCTTAAGACGTGCTCTATCTATTCCTATGGTCAATCCGAATATGATGCACTTAAAGAAATGACACATGGACCTTATGTGATTTGCCTCCTTGCAAAAAGGCCATTGCGAAGTGGGTTTATAAGTTGAAACGCAAGTCGGATGGTGAGATTGATCACTATAGGGCTCGACTTGTTGCAAAGGGTTATGCACAACAAAAAGGCATAGATTATGAAGAGACTTTTGCTCCCACTTGTCGAATGACCACTGTGCGTTTTCTATGTGCATTGACAGCTCATTTTGGTTGGGATGTACATCAGTCAGACAGTGTTATTGCTTTCCTGAATGGTGACATATTTGAGGAAGTTTATGTAGCACAGGCTTGCAGTTTTGTCATTAAAGGGCAATAAGATAAAGTGTGCAAATCTAAGAAAGCTTTGTATGGGTTGAAGCAATCTCCTCGTGCTTGGTATGAGAAGGCTGGCACTCATTTGTTCAAACGAGGCTTTTGTAATAGTCCAACAGAACGCACATAGTATGTCAAGCGTGAGGGTGACATACTTCTCACTATGGTTTTTTATATGGATGATTTGCTGATCACTGGACCAAATGAGAGACATATTGTTGAGTTTAAGGCTGATTGAATGCTACTTTCAAGATGAAAGATTTGGGACTGTTGCATCATTACTTGGGTATAAAGTTTAAGTAGTGTGATGGTGGTATTGCCTTGTGTAAGACAAGTTACATAGAGACATTGCTATGTGAGTTTGGACTTGAGGATTGTAAACCTATTGCCACTCCCATGGAAACTGTTTTGAAATTGAGTCTTCATGATGTTGGTGATCATGTCGATGTCACTCTTTACCAAACTGTTGGTGGTTGCCTCATTTATGTATGCAACATGAGGCCTACACTGACAGTCAGAGCGCATTGGCAGTTGCGAGGAACCTTGTTTTTCATGCTTGCACAAAGCACATTGAGGTGCATTACCACTATGTCAGGGAGAGGTTCTCAGTAGGAGAGATCAACTTGGCTTATGTGCCAACACAGGACAATCTTGCAGATCTTTTCACAAAGACATTGTCTCGTGAGAAGTTTGAAGCTTTCCGTAAAGCTTTGGGCTTACTCCCCTTTGTGGACAGATCATGTCCTCACAGGGCATGGCACTTCCCTATATTCTATGTGCTAGCTCTCGTTCATCGCATCACTCCCAACAAGGATTTGTTACCACATACATGTGGTAGTGTGTGTGTGTGAACACATTTAGGACCACCGATGCATTTTTTCCCTCACTAGGAGGTTTTCTCCCCCGTGCATTGTTTATACACCCATCACTCTAGGGCTATCTTAATCTTTTCATTGCACACTAAGTAATACACTCTCTGTTGTGTGCCTTGAGCTTTCTTCGCCTTCTCCAAGCTATGTGTTTTTCTGCAACCCTAATTCCAACATAAATAAATCATTTGATAATCCAAAGTGTTGTTTTATGGTAAGTACAACAAGGTCAATCATCTTATTCTCAAACATCAAAACAATCTTTTCCCCTTGGATAATGCAATAGAGGAAGAGAAGAAGAACTATGCACATGTTTTGGGAACTCAACAAAGATGACAAGAAAACATTAGTAATTGCTCTCGCAATTCTTTGCTTCAATTTCTAAGTGTTTAGATAAAACATCTTCAATGAAGACATTGGTCTTTTGCCATGTGGAAGCGTTAACCATCGTCAGTTACACAAAGGACCTCGTAACAAGGCCACATTTCACTTAGAACATTTCCATGGCACTAAATCCTCAAGAAAAATGCATAAATTAAAAAAAAAGACAAATATGAAGATGGTGCCCAACTTTCCTCCACTATGGCAAGAGAGACCCTTACAAGATTGTTGTGAGTGAGAATCAAGGCCTATAACTAATAGTTGGTTTTATATCTTAGGAATTCTATTTGATTGCTCCCAAGAAACAAATGTAATCCTTGTAGTCTTTTGTCAAGAAATTACTAGTTTTACACTATGTTGTTTAACCTTTGGTTTATACTTTTTTGGACAAGCATCAAACTGTTAGGAAATAAGATGTAGCTAAATAGATAATTGAGTAGATTACTTAATGGAGAGAGGCAGGTTTACATACACGAGATTATAGAGCAGAGAGAGAGAGAGAGAGAGAGAGAGAGAGAGAGTACACACGATATACGTGGTTCACCCAATGTGGGCTACGTCCACGGGAAATCAGCCACTCAATGGCTTTAATACTTCAAAACAAGAAGTAATTTACAAAGGGATTATACCCTTAATAGAGCTCCCACTTTGCTTCACTCTCACCACCTCACACCTACCTTGTTGCATTAACTTCACACTATATAATGTGTGTAGAAATGGCCTTCTTTTATAGGCCAAAAGGGTTGCCCTCTCTTATGAGAGGTAGCCATGTGTAGTGGCCCTTGTGTGAATAAGTCCAAATCGGACCCTCCAATCCGCCCTTGTGTAAACAAATCCGCTTTTGAATTTGGCCACCGGCCATTGACTTCCGACCACCGGTCATTGACTACCGGCCACCAGCCAACCAACCGGTTATTTTCCGACCACTTTCCAACCGCCGTCCGGCCTGGTTTCTGGCGAGTGATTTTTCTTCATGCACGTTGGCTTCTCCTCATAATGGGGGCCTTACAAATGTGTGTTTTTACCACAAAAAATTACAAGGGGTAAATAAGGCTCCATACTTAACACAAACATCTCTCAAGATGTCTTTTTAGGGCATCTCTATATTTAGCGCATCCCCTTGGTCATATTTTGAAGAGCATTGCAAATGCCATGCGACTACATAGGTTCATTATTATGCATTAGTTGATTATAATGAGATAATGAATTATTTTTTGTAAATCACATCAACATACATAATTATCACTAGACAAACTCAACAATCCGAAAGCTATAGATGTAGATCCATAAGTGATAAAGGAGATTTATATCCAAAGTGAAATGGTATGCTGGTAACTTCCCCCAACCATTGAGAAAATGACACACTTATAAGTCTCAAGGTTTTGTGAGAAACTCAAAGATTGTTAGGATTTTGCTCGAATGCATCTCCCGACGTATTTTATGAAAGCCGGCTCACTTTTGATCGAGTTTTACCAAACCATGAGCAAAACTTTTTTGAGCAAAGAAAATAGCGAGTGAGCCGTACATGCAATCAACGAAAATATTGATTAAAAAACATGACTTGTCCACATGTTAACAAAATGATATGGTGTATAGAACACAATTTTAATTCATGCTCATACTGCCATTGAAGAAATGTTGCGGATTCATGACATGAAACACAATCATCTAGTTCTCTTTGGGGCGAGTAAAGACTACCTAATGCACATACTAACATTGGAGAAATTCTTTTGCATAATGACCTCAAAGTCATTTCTCTAGAGAGAGTAAAGGCTGCAATAAATAAATTTTATATAGGATCCAAGTTGCAATAAAGTATGTTTTACAAATGTTCTTCAATTTTTAGTGAAACTAAAACTAATAATAGAAAATTACGACATTGATCTCATTGTTATATTTCGTAAATACACTTTGTTTTGACACTTAACAAGAGAAACATAGACCTGGCCTAAAACATCGCAAGGTATTTTGTGTAAAATCATAGAGTTTTCATTATCATAATACTATTGGAAAGAGAGAAATATTGATAATTTTGAGTTGTAATTGTGTTCAAACTGTTCATAAATCCTAGAAACAATCGTTGCATTGAGATGTAAAAACCTTAAAAGTAAATATCTACATGTCTTATTGTAAAGTAAAAAGCTTCGAAAAAAACTTTAAATTTTTATGGTCGTTAGAATTTGACAATTTTGACCATACCGATGCATAGGAGACACCCCAAAACTCTAGAAATGATTGCTCATCTATCTCACTATGACACCTAGAGACGGGTTTTAGACCAAAAAAAGTTTTGAAATTGCTCCAAAAGGGTCCCACATCAATGCGAGACCCTTTCATGTAGTTTTGAGATGGCATTTCATAATTTTGGTCACATGGTTGCGTCTTGAATGGCCTAATCGCTATTTCATGATTTTGGTCACGTGGTTGTGATGGCCCACTAGCTGTTGAGTCATTCTAGACGCAATCATGTTACCAAAATTATGAAATCTATCTTAAAACTGTCTGAAAGGGTCTTGCATTGGCGTGGGAGCCTCTGGCATAGTTTTGGGATTTTTTTTTGTCCGAAATCCCGTCTTTGGATATCAAAATCAAAATGAGACTTATGGGCAATCGTTTCTAGGGTTTTGGACACACCATGTGGTCAAAATTATCAGATTCTATTGGCTATAAGAATTTAGACCGGTGCAAAGTTTTCTTGAAGCTTTTCACTATATTTTGAGTTCCAAACTCCATCTCTAAGCTCATATGAGACATATGGATATTTACTTTTAAAGTTTTGGGACATTTTAAATACAATGGTATAGTCAAGGTGATTGAATTTTATGCCTCTCTCATATTGTCATGCATAGGAATATTCACTGAATTGCTTTGTGTAAATGTAAATATTTTAGGAGGGGATTATATTATTTTTAAGTCGAATATTTCTTCCTTGGGTGATAAATGTGGCACATGGATGCCTCATTTTAAGTAAAAAATTATCAAACATACCTTTGGTTTTTAGCTAGGACTTGTGTTTGTTATACGTGTTCTTTTAATAAAACTATATAACACTATCAAAACAGGGTTGTCTATTGTTATTTGTAATGTTTTTTTTATAAAGAAATTAAGAATGGATAGCTTCTTCACAAGCCCTCTTCTCAAGATAGCTAGTGCAACCAGAAAGAGTTCTTAAAACTAGTTAAAGTTTTTCATGGAAAAATAATACGAAAAACTCTTGGTCATGCAAGAGGGCCAAATGGGAGGCAATCGCTCGTCTAGCTGACCAAGGAGGTCCCCAAATTATTGACCCAGTTGTCCATGATGAGGCCTTATGTGCCAGATTTATGGTCTCAATGGCTAAACAGGAACAGGTCTAGGCTATCATGACCAAGGACATGATAGATGCAGCAAAACTTGGATCAAAAGGTGGACGTGGAAATGGCCGAGCTACATGACAAACTTATTGCCCCGGATTGGCCCAACTTATGTTTTGGTGGCATCTTAGGGGAACTGGTGGGGAAGTGCAAAAGAGCAAGTGGGGTATTGGAGTGGGGGGAAGAATCCAGATACTTCAAGAAGTCCATCTTACAATGGTCCCCCTGGCTCTCTAAAGCTTTAGAAATTTCCAAGAAAGTGAATATTAAGGGCCTTAAATGGCTTGGTCACCTATTGGACGGTCACAGTAAGAGTTGGAAATCCATTGACGCACTGACAACCCAGTATCAACTAAATGGCTATGAGATATTGCTAGTCAATAGAGTGCTAAAAGAACTGGACAATGTTGTAATGAAAATCTGTGAATCTAGTTTTGAGTGGAAAGCCTGGAGATGGCCCAGAAGTAGCCTTTTCTAGAAACCTAATTCAAAATGAATTTATCATGTATTAATGCACGAGGATAATTGGTTTAGCCCCCTCAACAAAATATGGAAAAGGCATTGGCCGAAATATCAGTGGGAAGAAGTCATGGAGAACATCTGGAAGCCAAAGTGGCCTCAAAATGTGAAAATATTCTTGCGGAAGGTGTTGCGGGGTGCTTTGCCACAGGCATAAAGATCAAGGAAAGAGGAATTGGATCCGAAGGATGCTCAAGTTGCAGGATGGCTAGAGAAGACCTAGCCCACGTTTCCATGGAATGCCAAAAAATCAGGGGCCTGGTAGGGAAGATTTGCAAGTGGGTCCAAAAGACATGGCATATCAGGTTCTTCAAGGTTGATTTGTTCCTTGGTGGCAAAAAGATGAGAAATCTTGCTCTTATTGTCTGCACTCAAACTGTCAGATACTGCTTTTTCCACCATATATGGTAGGCAAGGAATTGTCGGGTGTTTGAAAGAGACCTTGCTATGGCGAGCTTCTCAGACATCATCCAAGAAAGCAGAGTGACAATCTGTCTGCTAAAAAAAAACAAGACTCACACGATTGGTATAGGGCTACCCATGCCGTTGTGGCAAACTGCAATAAGTAAAAGGTTGTTATTATAGTACACATATTGTGTTCTTGTTAGCCTCGGGGAGAGGACATCCAAGGTGTAATCTTCAGTGCCTCGAGGCTTGGCGGATGCTTGAGGTTGTTCTGTAATTTCTTTGAGATTTAAATACATTCACTCACTATTGTGAGTTTGGCAAAATAAAATAAAAAATGGTTAGCTTCTAAAAGTAATTGATCTTCCATCTTTTGTGTGGGCACATTGTAAGATTGTGGTCATTGATGGAACTGCTTGAAAATAGTTTTGCTTGTACAGAAAGATGGACTTTGAAAATTTTCAAGGGTCATGTATCTCTTCTCTTCATGAACTCGTTAAAATCTTTTGTAGAAATAATACGGTATCTCAACTCTTCGAGTGTTTCAACCATGCTTTAAGTAATTCTCCTTACCTTTTTTTTTATGATACAATATGAGAGTTTTGGTCATCTTCGCTTGAAATTCTACTTTGCTCACTTTTTTGTGCTCAGGTAATGGAAATCCTCCTTTTTTCCAATTACAACACTTAAAATACCCAACACTTCGTAAAATCTCCCTCCCACCCCCCGGCCCCTCTCTCAATTTATATTATCTTGGCCAATAAAAAGAAATAGAGCTCTCTCTCTCTCTCTCTCTCTCTCTCTCTCTCTCTCTCTCTCTCTCTCTCTCTCTCTCGCAATGTAAATTACCCTATTGGAAAGTGCAGCCTCCTGTCTAAAGGTCTCATGGTGTGCTTGACCAATCAAAAAGGTCACCTTAGATTCTCCTTAGAACACGAGTCCAAAGGGCCTTCCCCTCTAGCTTGCTTTGCTAGCATGCCAGTCGTGTGGGTAGGAAACCTTCAAGATTGGGCAACCGCACACTGCCAAGTTGATTTTTTAAAATTCATAAACGTGTTTCAACAACGGGGCTATGTGTGCTTAGTCTGAGCACGCATGCTTGACTCTTGAGAGTGGTCCACAAACCACTTGCTAGCATGGAGTATAATTCTAGCCCCATGGAAATGAGTGCCACAGCTCACAGGAAGGCTCAAAAGTGGCGTTGAAGCCCTGTGTGTCGAGGCAGAGGGTTGATAGTAAATATGGAGCAATATTGGAGGCATGAAGCTGGACTTGGACTCAATTGGAACTTGGAAGGCGTGCATCCACACAGGAGGTTCCCATCATCTAATTATCCTCCATGAAGATGATGGTCTTCATTTGATTGTCCTCCAAGCTCTAGTTTGGTTTGCTCTTCTAAATGCTTTTCAAAAAATGGAGAAATATGGAGCTTGGAGGATTAGCCATCGAGCATGTAGAGCCTAGAGGATTGGCCTATGATTGTCCTAGAGGATTGGCCTATGATTGTCCACTACAATTAGTTAACTGTTTAAAGGCCCCCGCTATTTACGACCTGCTGCCAGTCGCTGCCAACCCCCATTTTTGCTCATGCTTCCAACCCCTTGCACCCATGTAGGGCTTACCGAGGAGCAACAAATGAAAATATTGGACTCTAGAGTAGACAAGGAGACAAAGAGGAAGACATGGGTAATGTTGTGGCATGTGTCCTAATGAGTAACATCTAGGAAGCTGCAAATGATGGTTTTAATGAGACAAGGGGCCTTAGGCTCTTTGGAGGATTGATGCAATTGTGAAGTTCATAAAGTTGTTCCAAGGTCTTCAACTTAAACTGTCACGAGAAAAGTATCCCCCAAATTTTGCATAAGGACTTGGCTAGAAAGGGGGCATTAGGTGGACTTCTTTAAACAACACTACGTTGGTTATAGATCCTTTTTTTTTTGTAGTGTTAGACTTTGCAATTCACATAAATTACAGTTGATATTGAGGTATATTAGACATTTAGATATCTGTGTATTGCTATTGTATTAGTGCATGGTGTTTGTTGAGCTCTAGTAGAAGGAAGGCTACCTCCATGCTCGTAGCCACATCGCCACTTAGGTTAAAGACAAGATAAAAAAATAAGTAATCCTTATGTCCATGAGATAAAGCGCTCAAGTTTGAAGCAGACACATATAATGAGAGATACTAGGACTAGCTTTAGAAAATGGCACAAAAAGGTTGAAGCAAAGATTGCATTGGTTTGAGGCTACTAAAGCATACATATTGTTAGGGCTTGCCTTTTTTTCTCATGGTAGTGTTAAAAAAATAAAACTACACCATTTTTCACAGGAGGATAAGTTTAAAAACTAGGGTACATTTCAAATGGTGTTGATCAAGAAAACCAATAAGCTCTTCAAATTTTGATACAAAACTAAGACATTTGTAATAGTGTCTCTTTTCCCACCAATTGGAGAGCATTAACTTTGATGACAGTCGTTAAGTTTCAAGCCAGTGGCCCGTGGTCCGCTAGTTTGGTCGGGCGCCCGCCCATTCTCATTATTTGGTTGTAATGGAATCAATAAGGAGTGGAGAGGTTACTGCTCTCATCAGCTCCACCAAAACCCTGTGTGTTCTTCTTCTCCCCCTTTCTCTCCTTCTCTCTCTTGCACTCACGGACTCTTCCCCACAAGTGGTATCAAAGCTCAGGAGCCCTGACATCACCCCTCTCCATCCCGCGTGTGCAGCAACCCCAAATTGGAATCTTGAGAGCTTTTGAAGCTCTACAGGAAATTGGCAGCACGTAGTTGTGGAGCAAGATTTTGGAGAGCACTGGAAAGCAATCAAGCAGGTTGGGCCTTGGCAACGGTGTGAGCGAGAGCAGTAGAGGAGCAAAAACAAGCAGGACCTCGTGCTGGGGAAGAAGCAAGGCGCCTTCGAAGGCAAAAGTTCTCTATAGTGTTGAATTTGAAGCTGGATCTGAGCAGGCTGAGCCCATCTATTTGGTGTTTTCTAGGAGTGTGTGGTTGCATGCGCGCGCGCGCGCACACACACCTCGTTTTCTCGTCCGACAAAGAGTCTGCAAGCTTTCGATAGTTTGCAGCAATTTAACAGATTGAACTTTTTTTTCAATTTTTGACTCACACACTTAACGTGTGCAAGGATCGTTTCCCGCACAATTTGACAAGGGAAATTGGCCAAGCAGGCCCTACAAATTGAGCTCGTGGGCAAGGCCATCGAGAGCGGGTAGCCAATCGAGCAAGGAGAAAGGGTGTTGTCACTCACATAAACACACACCCGAGTGAGAGAGCTTAAGATATGTATATATATATATATATATATATATATATATATAGAGAGAGAGAGAGAGAGAGAGAGAGGACACTTGCTTTCTCAATGCTCCGCATCGGCATTCGACACCAACGGTCCTTTCTCGGTTGGAGACATTCTCTCGGACGACTCTCTCGGAGACCTCAACACCTTTTGACATCAATCGACGAGCTAGTTCACGACGGCTAGCACCTCTGTCCGGCGACAGAGACACAACAGCGGCATTGGATTCGACTCCAATTTCTTCCACGACTTCTCCTTAGCACTCATAGCTTGGAGAGCACTTTCGTGCGGCGATGGAAGACAGTATCAACGTCATTATTCCATCAATTTTGTTGACGGCCTTACTCTTGGTGTGCACGGGGGAAGTACCTTTGTCATAGAGGAGTGACACTTGGCATATGATTCGAGCACATTTCTGTCCGATGGCAAAAAACGACATCGACATTCCCAATCTACACCAACATGCAGGTCTACAGGGGGTTTTGAGCCCACATACACCATTTTCTCCAGGTTTTCAAACACTTACAGACATAGCGCCTTCACAGGTACTTCTACAGTCATTTTGATGATAGTTTCTCTTTGGATGACCATGGGTTGACAGATGCATGTTCTCTTGAGCACACACAGTGCTATTGAGCTCTTTTGAGAGCAGATATCCTCGTAGGGATCTTGTTTATTGCAGGTAGCAATTCTTGGCGCTTGTTCGTGCACGATCATTCATGTACGTTGAGCTGTGGTCACTGCCTATGTATGTTGTTTGTCGTACCGATTTGGCATGATACTTTGATAATTTTCTCGATCGTTTCTGAGATTCGGACTGGAAGAGCTCTTTCTGAGACTGTGGCTAGTTGTTTTGAGTATGCTTGGCCTTTGGAGGGTCGTTGTGTGAGGTTTTCTTTGAGCTGGGATATTCTCGAATGTTGAGATACCTTTTGCTGGAGTTCCCCTCTTTTGATATCCTCGTCATAGGATATGTATTTGGTCGAACTTTTTTGCTTTTGACGCCAAGTTGGTGGTCACACAACAGTTGATTTTGAGCAATTTATGCCCAGTGGTTGTTTTGATCAGTTTATGCGCTTACTTTTGTCCTGTCGTGTTTGAGAGTTTGTTCCCCGTACATAGAAAACTCTACCGAATTTTTTCGGCAAGTCCATTTTATGCGTTCTTGGCATATTTGGTTGTTTTTACATAGTGATTTTGGTACATTTGGTTTAAGTTTCTGCTCTTGTTATAGGGGAAACTCTGTCGAAATTATCCCAGGAAATTCACCATAAAGTTTTTTGCCACATTCTCTTGAGTCATGGCTGTGAGTAGTGCTTTTGAAAGAGAAGAGTACTACATCAAAAAATTTGGTGGCACAAACTTTGCTATTCGACAGCAGCGTATGCAAGATATTCTGATCAACAAAGGCTTGATAGCACCCTTGTGTGAAAGAAGAGAGAATGCATACACTGATGATCAATGGGAAGACTTGAATGAGCATGCTATGGCGACCATTGGCCTGCACCTTGGTGAATCCATTTACTTTACCAAAATGGATAAGACCAATGCCAAATATTAATGGGACGCCTTATGTGGAGCATGGGATGGAAACAATGCCTTGAACAAGGTTTTCTAGACAGCCAGTGAAAGACATTGAGTATCGGTTTGAGGATGTTGCCTCACCACCAGTTACACAGAATGTTGGACGTGCTAGTGATGCACCTTCACTAGTACACACACATGTTGCTCCAGAGGGAGAGAAATCCACTAGTCAGGCACTTTAAAGATCTACTCATACATCTCATGCACCTGAGCGTTTTAAGCCAGGATTTGACTATTTGCTAGTCACTGACTGCGGTGAGCCCACTTGCTACAAAGAGGCCATTCAAATGGACGATAGCATGAAGTGGGAAGAGGCTATGCAATCTGAATATAGCTCGATCTTAGCAAATGCAACTTGGGAATTGACAGAGTTACTGCGGTTAAACAGGCATTGCCATGCAAATGGGTGTACAAGAAAAAGTATACCACAGATGATCCCGAGCCTAAGTATAAAGCTAGATTGGTTGCTAAAGGGTTCAAGCAAATGAAAGGCATAGATTTTGATGAAATCTTTTCTCCTGTGGTAAAGATGACTACACTACGTCTTGTGCTTGGTCTAGTAGCCATCGAGGACATGGAATTGGTCCAAATGGATGTGAAGACAATGTTTCTTCATGGGGATCTTGAAGAGGATGTCTACATGAAACAGTCAGAAGGTTTTACGATAAATCCTGAGAAGCCAACACGGATAGAACTGATGTGTAGACTCAAGAAGGCTTTGTATGGGTTAAAGCAAGGCTCAAGGCAATGGTACATCAAGTTCGATAAGTACATTCAGTCCCAGGGTTATGTACGAAGCTAAGAGATAAGAGTATTTTCACAACTTCTTGTAATGTTTTAATATGCAAGGGGGGAAAGCATTGAGTACCCCAATGGATGCATACGAAAAACTTTACAAGCATGATTGTCCCAAACCGGATGCTGAAAAGGCAAAGATGACAAAGGTGCCATATTCTTTGTCAGTTTTGGTAGTCTCATGTCCGCCATGGTTAGCAGACAATTGCATATGCAGTGGGAGTGGTCAGCAGCTATATGGAAAATCTAGGCAGAAAGCATTGGAAAGCAGTGAAGCACATCTTGAGATTCATCAAGGGTTCAGCCAACAAGTTCTTACCCTTTGGGAATAGTGATGCATCCATAGTTGGATACACTGATTCGGACTATGTGGGTTGTGTGGACACTAGGTGATCCACATCTGGCTATGTTTTCTTGTTCGTTGGAGTGGCAGTCTCTTGGAGATCATGTCTCCAGAATTGCGCTTCATCTTCCACCACTGAGGCTGAGTATCTTGTTGTTTCCAGTTCCAATAAGGAAGTTGTGTGGTTATCTCGTCTACACCAGACTCCAATGCTACATTGTCAAAGTGCAATTGCGTTAGCGAAGAGCCACATGTTTCACTCCAAGGCGAAACACATAGGGGTCACGTATCATGTGATAGGGATATTTTGGCTAGCAAACACATTGAGTTAGCCAAAGTTCACACGGATGAAAACAAAGCAGATGCTCTAACAAAGAATTTAGCCTCAGAGTAGTTTGTACATTGCATAGAGATTATGGGCGTAGGGTGAAGCTATGGTCACGCTTCACATTTTGTACAGTTGTACATAGTAGCCCATACATTCTTTAGCCACTTGGGCCACATTGGCCTTCAAGTGGAAGATTTTTAGGTTTTAGGCCAATGTGTTGTGACCACTGGTTTGGCCAGGCGTCCGCCCATTCTCATTATATGGTTATAATGGAATCAATAAGGACTTCAGAGGTTACTCCTCTCATTAGCTCCACCAAAACCCTGTGTGTCTTCTTCTCCCCCTTTCTCTCCTTCCCTCACTTGCACTCACCGACTCATCCCCGCAAAAGCGTTCTCATGGTACAATGGTAGTCACCCACAACAAAGCATGAATATTATTAATGTTATAGTAGCCGACATAGTCTTAAAATCCATATTTGAAAGACTTTTGACATTTATACCTTCCTTGTGTAGAATTGTGTTTTGAATGCACCTCCTTGAAAAAGGGATATTTGTGTGACTTGTGCTTTATTTAGAAGAGCTACAATCCTTTGTTGTGTGTACATCTCACAAGATGGGTGGTTGCAATTTTCACCCTAGAGACTTAGTGGCTTTCAGTTTTGATGTTATTTTTGTCATTGTTGATAAAACACATGTTGTAGTGATGCAATTGTCATGCTTAACATATTCTTGTTTGGTGGAAGTGCATTGCCAGCCTATGTCAAAACAACGACGAGAAAAATGGTAATTGATCCATAGTATGACTTTGTCGTCACGAAGAAGCATCAAAGGCGCAGTCTCTAGGTGATATGTTAGTACTCGGTGATGTTTGATTCTTTGAATGTGAGTCATGGGATTAACAACTGTTTTGACATTGTGGACCAATGAATAACATATGATGGGATTGATTTGAACAAACATATTTATTTTTGTGTTTTAGTCCATGGCATGGGTCCTCGCCATGTATAGTTCCGCTCCGGTTATTCTTTGCTCGAGAAACCTCGCTTGATATACAATAACACTCAGAATATGATGCATAAGAGGTATGCTAAATTCTTGAACGAATACGACTAAACAAGGTGCATCCAATTTATTATCCCACAAGGTTTTCACCTCCATCTTGGCATACCGCTAGCTTGCTCATTTTCAGCCCTATCCTTATCAATCACATCTTATAAATCTATATCAAAAAATGGCTAATCTATAATATAGTTTGAAACCTACATAAGCTACACATATACCTCATGATTAGGACTTATATTCATACTCCCACCAATAAATAGAGGCAAATACGCTGCATTTGTGGATTGTACGGCCTATAAACTTTGTTGTAACATTTCATAGCCTTGTCATCTAATTTTTTACATTCTCTCAAGAACTTAAGCATAAACCAAGCAACCAAAGACATGTAAATGACCAATGGATGGCTCTTTACCATGTCAAGCCTCATAAGGAGTGATAGGCTTCAACGCTTTAGTGGGACACTTGTTTCATTCATATACATGATAGCTCCAAGCCAAAATGCATGTGGCAAAGCTTGGCTTTTGACCATACATCATGCCATCTCCATAAGTGAGATGTTTTTTCTCTCTACAATGCCATTTTGTTAAGAGGTATATGGCAATGTACATTGGTATTCTATCCCATGACTAGCCATAACTACATTGAACTCTTTTGACATATACTCCCTCCCTTGATCTGAACGGAGGGTTCCACACTACAATCAAATCCATTTTTAGCCATACACAAAAATTGCTTGAAGCACATAAGTACTTTGGACTTTCCCTTAAACACATACACCCATGCATGCCTCGGGGAATCATCAATGAAAATCACAAAATACAAATGATTGCCAAAAGAAAGAAACGTGAATCGAAACACAAATATCACTCCATACTACAAGCTATAATTTTTTAGTAGCATACACAGAACCATCATTGGGAAACTTAGAACACTGCATTTTCCCAAAATACAGCCTTCACATACATGTTTCAATGGTATCACAAAAGGGGGCAACGAAACAACCATATCAAATTTTTGCAAACGTAATAAACTAGCAAACTACAAATGACCAAAACAAGCGTGCCAAATTTTTGCATCAAAAATAGCGTTTGAATCAAAATTGCGCATGCTCAATCTTCCACACTATAACTAAATTGAAACTTGCAATTTATTAATATGATAATAATTGCCTAATTAATCAATTTACTAGATGAGAAAGATATTCAAGACAATTGGAAACTTATATCGATACAGTGTAGAGAACTAGATTTCTTGACGCCGACCCCCTCAAAAGGTCTTTCCATTATGAATAGATAATTACAATTGTATGCAACAAAATAAACCATTTACCGTGCTTTGTGAATATATAATTTCATAAAATGGGGAAATTAGAAGCTCTATTTTCTCGATCTTCCCCTGAAAAATGTAGTAGGTATGGAGATCTTTGTGGTGGAGAGAGAGAGAGAGAGAGAGAGAGAGAGAGAGAGAGAGAGAGAAGAATGGGTCTTTTTGAGAGGGAGAAGCCTTACTCCATAGGCTATGATTAACATCCTGTGTTGTAGTAATTTGCATTGTTCACCCTCTTATGCTCCTCTATCCGAAAATTGTTCATCACAAAAGTTGTAGATCTTGTTATTTTTAGTCCAAAGGATAAGCAATTTTTAGAGATCCACCATTTCTCCTTAAACTGTGTGTGTTTGTGCATGGATAAATGGGGGTCCTCAAGCCATGTTTAAAGCCAGCCCATATCTCCCTTTTAGCAAGCATTCCTACGATGTTCCCATGTTATTCTCGGAATACTGAAATCGAGGTTCGGAGGTCCTTTTGAACCCAATTTGATTGCAAGACATTATGCAAGGTTCCTTAAATAATTTTCCACATCATAATGTATACTCCCTAAGCTTTTGACATCCTTCTATCCATTCCTTCATTTTATAAGGGGCTTCTTGGACATTAAAATTATCGCCTTGGTGTCAATTTTGGGTTGTTTTGTTCTCCGAAAATCCAAGGTAACCTTTAACCAAATCTTAGTGGCTTGTGCATGTTCCAAGCCATATAAATTATTTTAACAGTGGACTTATCATTCCCGCTTACTTCGTAGCACGTCTTAAGTTAAATAATACATTTTCTCTCTTTAAGCTACAAAGAAAAGATTTCTTGCCTAGCATAATTTTTTTATTTTGATCTCTGTAAGATATCTTCAAGTGGTCTAAATGAAATTTTGTTATTTTTTTAATAGTTTAGACTTGCCCAATTAAAATTTGATGACATTACCCCTCGCTTACATCATAGTCACCCTCGACTATGAATGTATAACAAAAGAAGTGCATTAGTGCACTAAACACCATGCCAATATAGTTGCCTATCCAGCATAGTTGTCACAAGCGTGTTTATCAAAACTTGTTACCACATGCACAATTCCACAATATTATGTAACACTATTTGGTGCTTAAGAAGTAAAGACTTGCCACAAGCGTGTAAAACTTTATATACATACAAATATCATTATATATAATGAAGACAAGAAACAATTGAAGAGAAAAATTTGGCTTCGTTCAATGTGTTCATACATCAATGTCTTGTTCTTTACCCAACCTCTACACATGGTTGTAATCCTCAACTAATAAGAGAGAATCCTTAAGTTGGGGTTCCATCATACATTTTTCTCGTCAAAACAATAGTTCTCAAAATTAACTAAATACTTATGCAAAAATTCGTTGCTACAAAGGAGGTTATCTTCATGTTGTAAGATGACGTTTGATTTGAGTTTTTATCTACTTCGTCAAATTTAGGAGGATCTTCATGTATGGGCTCTGTAGGAGGGGTTCCCTTATATGGGTTTAATAAGTCAACATGGAAGTCATTATGTATTTTCCAATGGGATGGAAGCTTAGTCTTATAAGCCATATCATTGATTTTTCCTTGAATCTGAAATGGTCCATTATAATGACAAGCTAATTTTGTATAGAACTTTTGATGTCCGGTTTTCTTGCCTTGCTAGTTCTTACCAGTAGGGGTTGCAGTGCAGCCTTTGTAAATTTGACAAAAGCCCAATAATCATCCTTGAACGTGAGAGCACAATGATGTTTATCTATAGGTAGCTTTTGTTCATGTTGAGAGTAGCTTATGGTATCCTCAACCTTTTGAAATGTAGTTTGAAAATCATGCACACACTCATCAATATCAAAGATCTTGTTATGTGTTCTCAAGATGGAAGGAACCTTAGATCTTACTCCAACAATCTCAAGAGGATATTTTTCAATAGAGGTATGCACGGTGTTATTGTACGCATATTCCACGAGTGGTAGATAATCCTCCCATGGATTTCTTTGGTGTATTTTATTGACATAGTTCTGTAATTTAAACTTGTCAAAATTTAAATTTGATGACACACATATTTCTTAGATGCATTGAGCTTATGCAACCCACAAGTACCAGATATCACAATAGTATCTCCAAAACTGAGATCATGCACAATACATCTATCATCCACAAGCTTCACTACAAGGCCAAGATTTGAAAGTCCAAATATAGACAGAAGATTCTTCTTGATCATAGTTAAATACAAAGCATCCATAAGTGTGAAAGAGCTTCCACCTGCAACAGTAAGCACAATCTTCCCAATTCCTTGAGCTGATAAGAGGCATTGTTGGTACATGTGATGGTATTCCCATTAGGGACAACATCAAGAGAAGTGAACAAATCAGAACAAGACATAGTGTGGTTACTTGCACCACTGTCAAAGGACCACACATGATACACAGATTTTGCAATACATGCATCACGGAGAGATGGGTTGTAATGACATTGCACACTAAAATCCCATTATGTATCATGCACAACATTTGCAAAATTTGCATTCAAAGAAGCATCTGGAATGGATACATTTCCCTCTTTCTTTAAAGCCTTTTCAGTATTAAGCTCAGGGAATTTCTTGATGAGATGAACGTTTGCCTTACATTAAGTACATTTTAGCTTCTTTTACCTTTATCACTAGAATATTTAGACGTATTGTTTGAAGAAGAAGCAGTTGTGGAGTCAAGCTTGGTACTTGTAGAAGTGTTAGAAGTGGCAACAAAGACATTCTCTTTTTGCCGTGTAGCCACAAATGTATGTTCAACATCATGCTGCTTAGCTTTTTTTTTCTAGATTGGCAATACAAAGATAAGAACAACAACCTTCACATCATCTTTACCCTATTTCACAAGCCAAAATGTGGAGGCAAAAGTCTGATAAGAATATGGCAATGCATTAAGAACTGCGTGTACAAGAATACTATACGGAATAAACTCATGAATAGCAATTAATTGCTCATTGAGATCTTTGACTCCCATAAGAAATAAATCCATGTCATTCTCTTTGTGCATAACCTTGGACTCTAGCTCCTTACACAAGTAAAAAAATTTGTGTGCGCATGCAAAAAACTAGCATATTGCATGCATGTTTTGTTGTTTTGTTGAGGGAATATGTGAAGTAATGTAATGCATAGCCAAAAGTTCAATCAATGCATGAGCTTGCCCATCCTTAGCAACCAAATGTGCACGCTTAACAGTGGGCAAAACAACTCCAATAGCTAAACTGATAGAATCTGCACCATCACATAGTGGAAACAAAGATTGCAACATAGAACTCTCCTAAAGGTCGTATTTCCTTGTGAACACTCACTAGAAATCATCTCAATTGGAGAACATGAGCCAGAGCGCTGCTTGCAATGCTGCCTTGGATGTTGAATCTCGTTCTGATACTGATTGCCAGAAATATGGCTATGGGAATGCATGCAAAGGTGGTAAAGATGAAGGAGAAGCTCAAAAGCATGCAACAAAAGAAATATTATTACTGAGTATGCCAATATAAAGATAATGCTTGTCCTAGAGTGAGTGTTGGGTATATATACAAGCCGGGGGGGAAACCTTCTTAAGAGGGAAAAAAGTACCTCAATGATTCTAAGTGTGTTCATACACATCACGACTATAATATGGTAACGGTCAAGACTGGGGATGATATAGCATATCCTATTGCACATACATGATTTTTTATAGATGGCAAGGTGAAGTATTGAAAAGGCTGGTTCATCCTCATTGACCTCAATTTCAAGATCCTCTTGAGTGCCTTCGTCTTGATACAAGAGTCTAAATCCATCAACATCATAATTGGGGTAATCCCTCATGACACTATTAGATGCCTAACTGCCTATCCCTCAAGTGAACTCATACTCTTTAGTGGTCACCTAGAAGAGCCATTTTCATCCTCCTATGTGATGATAATCTAAGAAAGCCTGATTCATACTAGAGGGATTAAATTTCTCGTGCAAAGAGCCTCTTTTTATTGGTAGAAAGTCTTGTCCTATCTACAAATCCACATTCCTACTTATGGAAACAACCTTAACCCATACCTCTTGATCTCTCTTCACAACATCTTTTGCATTAGCAATCATACATGTGGCAATAATATGTGACACATGTACAATCCCTTCCTTTCAATCATGAAAGCCTGCAAGCTACACAAAGCATCCATGATCCATGGCACATGAAACCCTACCTCAAAAAACATTGAATGGCTCAAGTTCTTGTGCTTGCTACCCTTTTGAAGAGTGAGGGTTTCTATCATCCTTATCCTTGCTGCTCCAATCTGTAGTTCATCATCATTGTCATTGCCATCATATCCATTGTATCTATCCTCCTGATCATCATGTTCTCTATGCGTCCTTCAAGCACCATCCCTATGGCTACGAACCCTTTTATATTCATCCTCTTTGTCATGGTCTTTTTGTCTTTCATACCTTCTCTCATGTCGATCATGTCTACCATGATCTCCATCATCATGCTGATCATGTCTACTATAATCTCCATCATCATCTCTTTTGCGACTTTTGCCATTGTGTCGATTGTCATCTTCACTTCTGCTATCATGTCTACCATCACCATTGCTTTTGTGTTGTTCCTCTTCTTTCAATTTAGCAGCTCCCTTTGTAGATCTTTGATTTTTCCTTTGTTATCAAGGATAAAAACCTCAAGGAAGACTGAGTCTGAACATTTGTGTTTCTCCTCATCTGGAGTCTGTTAACCCTCACGGCACACGGACACCCTATCGCCTACGACGGACACCGTAACCGTATTATGTATTTGGTAGAGTCAGGTACCGGGCTTGTCGGACCAATAGGGAAAGGTAGAGTGATCGCCGATGAGAGGCGCACTCTAACACGAACATGCTAGGGTTAGTTGGCTAAGCATGGGCGCCCAAGTGTGAATGGGGTGAGCTCACATAAAAGCCAATTAAACCTAAAATTGAGTCATTCTCTCATTTGTGCAATAGAAGAGTGCTCTTGCTTCATCTCCATCTCCATCTTCTTCTTCTTCACCTCCTTGTGTGTGTGTGTGTGTGTGTGTGTGTGTGTGTGTGTGAGAGAGAGAGAGAGAGAGGGAGAGTGTGTGTGCGATCGAGCATTACGAAGGCATGACGGCGGCGAAGCGGTTGAGCGCGGCACGACTGCAGCTTCTTCTTCATCGCGGCGAGGAATCCACCACGAAGGCGAGCGTAGAGCGGTGAGTGACACACCCTTTGCTCTCTTGAGCTTGCTAGTTTAAGCTTGTTGTGTGCTTGGAGACATTTGTGGCTCGCACACGGTGTATCGGCAAGTCCCTTGCTTTGACAGTGCGGCAAGGAGCGCACATTTTTGGCGCCGCTGCCGGGGATATGCCCTACACTAAGCTCGGTTAGCACTTTACGCTTTCTTGTGGTGCAATCTCTATCATAGGAAAGGCAGGGAAGGAGTGTGTGGAGTTGCGTGGAGATTTCTGTTTTTTGCGTTTTCTACGTTTTCTGGTTTGCACTGCACAGTTAGCATTTCTTATGTTTTTGCATTTTCTGCATTTTCTGGTTCTGTCAAGTTTCAATTTCTGCATTTTCTGCATTTTCTGTGTTAAATTTTCTGTCAAGTTCCAATTTCTGCAATTTTCTGCATTTTCTGTGCTTTTTCAATTTTCTACATTTCTTGCGTTTTTTCAATTTCTGCATTTCTGCATTTTCAATTTCTGCATTTTCTGCATCAAAGAAAAAGAAATTCGGAAAAAAAAAACGCAAGTGAGTGGGCGGTTAAATTTTCGAAAATAAAAAACGTGAGTTTGAAAACGGACGGGTTGGTCTGTATAAAAGGTAGATCGGGATCATTTCCCCAAGCCCAAGCCCAAGCCCAAGCCCAAGCCCAAGCCCGGGCCCAGGCCTTAGTCCTCAGTCTTATGATATATACTAAACTCACTCTTATATATATACCCTACTCCCTCAAGAGAGAATGAGAGCATGTGGGACAAGTCCTCCACTCTCCTCCCTTCTCTTCCCACTTGCACCTTTAGACTTGCTATTTGAAGCCTAGTTCCTAAGCTAGGAAAAGACTGTTTTGGGCTTTTCTAGAGCAAAATAGAACCAAACGGAGGGCTGTAAAGCACGGCACGACCCTCTGACCGATACGCTCGTTTCGAGCTATCACACGGCACATTCCACGACACGCTCTAAAAAATCTAGCAAAAAAACAAACAAAAAACACGCTAAAAACTAGTCACAAGGCCTCCTAGAGCAGCTTTTTGACACCTTAGGGTATCAAAAGCACATGCACTTACGCTCTGGGCGGGTGCTAGAACACGAGCATATTGAGGGTGCCTCTGTTCATACGGACACCCATTACCCATCCACGATAGGCTCTAGACCCTCAGCGGGGACACAAGGTAGCACCACCCAAGACCCTAAAATAGCCGCTAGTGATTCCTCCTCCGACTCAGAAATCATGGAAGCATACCCTACCCAAAACACTGAGAGAGAAGGCCATGCACCTCCCGAAGCTCCACAGCCTAGTACTAGTATGTTTAGCCGTTTCATGGAAACATTAGGTAGAGCTACTCGCTCGGAACCTGATGCAAATGAAGCACACGAAGGGGGTGGGGAAGTGGACTCTCCTTTCACATCGCACGTGGACCCCACACCCCCAAAGAGTGTCCATGTGGATATCCTGCCAACTTCTTACCAAGAAGGCCCTGTTGAGCTGCCTCCTTCAGAAGTTCCCTCTAGAGTACCGTTGGTGACAAGTAAAACCACGGGGAGCAACATTGCTTCTACCTCACAAGAAACCGTTAACACATCGACTCTAGAAGGATTGTTCATTAACGATCATTGAACATACGACCTCCACACTGAGGTGTTGACAGATCTACACTCTGGCCACGCCTACCATGTAGGATGGATAGAGATTGTACAATCCACCTCTAGTGCCACGAGCATCGAAGATCAACAAAAAATGATCTGTAATGTTATCCATGGCATTATTCAATCAGAAAGGCAAAATCGAGGGGTAAATATACTCTCAACTGGCCCCATGAGATTTCTGGATACGAGCAAGGCTCAACAGCCTACTCTATCACAAATGGAGACTCCTCTAATGAGTCCCATGGACCCATCTTACGTCATTTCACCTGGGGTCTCTATGCAATCTGAGCCTCCGAGCGACAACTTTAGCTCCCCTAACTTGGCTCAACCCTTTATTAAGGAAAACACAGTGCTCACTCCAGGGATAAGCCTGACAGAGAATGTACCGATGACATCTACGGTTAGCGCAGTGCCACTACCTAGTGTCGTAGTACCTAATATGGGGCCTCAACCGTATGTGCCTCTAGCCCCTTATGCACACATGGCCCCCGCACCTCCAATTGTACCACTTGCTTATGCTCCTCGAGTGCCGCTCCCTAGCCCTTATCCGAGTGGACCTATGTCCGGTTATGTTCCATATCCTGCATCATCCACACATATGCCAAGACCGGTACCCGTCCCTCTCCCACATATGATTCCAAGAGTACCTCCACCGGCCCTGCCTCCTCACATAGGTGACTTGGCAGCGTTTGCTCAAACCATAGGTCGATCTATCGCGGAAAATATGCGTCATGCATCTGATAGAGAGCCTAGAAGTAAGGCAGTACAAATTGCCAAACTCACGCAAAAATTCAATGGGGACGAAGATGCTAGAAAACACATTGAAGTGTTTGAACAAGTATGTGATTCCTTAGGGGAACGCAACGAACTACATAAGTGCAATGCCTTAAGCTTGACATTAAGTGGGAAGGCTGGAGATTGGTATAGAACCCTAAGGGTGGACGAGAAAACAATCTACCCTACCCTTCGAAGGTTGTTTCTAAAGGAGTACATACGAGAAGGTGTGCTTTGGGGTGTAGCATCTCAGCTACAGAAGGCCGAACGTAAGGAAGGAGAGTCAGTAAGGGACTTCATTATTCGTCTAAAGCACTTAAACTCTCGCTGCCCTGTAAATGAGCGCTTCAACAATAACCAACTGCTTGATCGATTCATTCGAGGGTTGAGGAATGAAGGAATCTATAATGGACTAGTGATTAGAGGTATCACAACCTGGGAAGATGTCACTGCCAATGCAATCCAATTAGAGGACAACTTGATGATAGCAGGCATGAGGGTGTCTACTGACACGAGATCCACTAGCTCACAAGCCATTGAGTATGAACCCATGACTGCAAAGCCCATTGCCAATGAGCCAAAGGTATTTGAGACATTCTTGACAGACCTCACCAAGGCAATCCAAGAGTCTCTTAAGGATAATCGACCCCCTCAAAATAGTCACATGTATCCAATAAGGGAGCAACAATGGTGTTCCATTTGCTTAGGTCCACATAGCACTAGTGAGTGCCCTACGTTTAGAGTAAAATTTAATGGAACTTGCAACGCATGTGGTAGGTATGGTCACCAAGCTAAGGATTGTTTAATGATCAAACGCATTATGGCAAATAGACCACCTGTAGCCTGGACGGATGCACCTCGAGCTCCTGTATTGATGCCTGCTCCACCTGTTGAGCAACTACCGCAACACATGGTCCCTAGATCTCAAAATGTTGTACAAGCTACACCGCTACCACCTCCTGTGCTAGGACCGCAGCCCCCGCATCCAAGAGTCGCCCCTATGAACCAAGTGGGTTGCGAGCCATCAAATGCTTATGCAGATGGCTGTGAGGAGGAAATAGACACTAGTATTGCCTACGGACTTGATACATTGGAAGAGTGTCCTATATACTACATGGAAGATTGTTGGGGGCAAGTCAAGCCAGTTTATCAAGCTGTTGCTCTCGCATCCAGAGGTCAAAATATCAACACCCAGGCTAGGAGGCCACCTCTTCAATGCTACGAGTGTGGTGGACCACATCGGGCAACGGAGTGCCCTATTAGGCTACAAAAGAATGCTGCACAGATGCAAATGAATCAAGGGAGCACGTCTTCAATGCCAATACTCACATGTAATCGTTGTGGCATAGATCACTTGATTGCCCAATGCCCCTATAACCCAAATGCGCCTAAAATCACACCCCTAAATTTGGTCGAAATTGCTAGTGTGACATCGCCAATACCACCCGTCGCACCCGCTTATGCGATTACACGGTCCATGCTTCAAGGGCCAGGCCATATCCTCGAAGAGAGAGATACCGCGTCAGTTATCCAAGCAAAGAAAAAGAAGACACGAAGGAAGAGGTCGCAGAATACGGGAAATTCAAAGCCAAGTTCCAAAACAAACATAGGAACAGGAGATGACCCCGTGTATATGAATGACCTCGAGGATGATTCAGATTCAATCGAGACAATGGAGACTAGAACCAATACCACAAAGGAAAGACCGACAAAGAAAACCGTAACATGGAACCAAATGAAAACCGAATAAGAGAAAACCATAAAGAGCCTCTGAAAACACCACAAGTGTTTCCAAATCCAATCCAAGACCCCCAAGATAAACCGCAGGGGCAAAAAGGGAAGAATCGTAAAAAGAAGATTGGGACGTACCCAAACCCAGTAGACGAGATTGAGCAAGTGAAACATCTAAGAGGTTTAGTGGAGGAGACTCAAAGGAAACTAGAACCAGAACCCATGCATGTCAAAATTCATGACACAGTGTTTCCCACGCAAGTTCATCCACCCCACATGAACCATAGACCGTTAGCCATATCTAGTATCATCCAAGAAGGGAGTGAGGACGGGACATCAGAAAGTGAGCATACACCTTTCTTGTTGGAAAGGATGTTTAACGAAGGAATACCTGATCCCATTGAGGAATATGAGATTCCATCCTCACCAGTTCCTAGTCAAGGACCTACACCCTGCAAAACGCCAATGAATGTTGCCAAACTAGTGGACTTCATGTCTTCTGAGGTCCGAACCACGATCATAGCAAAGCTGTATGGAGATCCTGAGTTATTCCTTGCACTTCGAGCATTCCTTAACGGAGAGCTACGAATGGGATTACCGCAGTTTACGCAACCAAATAGGCCTGACTCGATTATGATTGATGAGGAAAATCATGTGCAATCACTTGACTTAGATGGACACGAGTCTGTGATTGAGGTACCCATTAACGAATTAGGGCAGTATTTTGAAGGCGACGAGTCTAATGCGACCCTACCCATCACTACCAAGGGATTAACTATAAAGGGAATTCTTGATGGTGGTGCGGGAGTTAGCATCGTTACAAAAGATTGTTGGGAATCCATGGGAAAACCCCGCCTCAGTGTTACTAACATTGCGGTAAAGATGGCAAATGGTACCATAGCCAAACCTATGGGGATGCTCAAGGATCTTAAGATCAAAGTTCTAGGACACAAGGTACGACGTACGTTCATTGTAATGGATTTCTCTAAACACCTTATGTCATATGAAATGATTTTAGGACGACCATTCATGAGGGAAGCACAAATGGTTCATGATTGGTCTAAAAATCATGTCTATTTGCAATTCCAAGACTCTGTCCTTAGAGTGGATTTGGTGACTGGTAAGGTACACCCCTTAGCTAGTAAAACCATTATTGATCATCGCTCTGACACCACAGTTCACTCGGCCCCACTACAATATTGTTACACTTGTAAGAAGGATACAGACCTTTGCCAAGATTCTCCTTATATGGATATCCTACCTGGGATGACTGAGTCGGACAATGTGGATTGGGTCCACCTAGCAGCAACCATAGACACTTGGGGAAATAGGGGGACGACCTGGGTAACACCTGAGGGGGATGAAATTCCTGTACCCTTAAATATGCTACAAGCAATGCATATCGCTTCCGACAAGACTCATCCTAATGTAACGAAGAAAACATACAAGTGGGTCCCTAAAGCTTCTTTAGTGACCATAGCTAGTGCTAAAAAACAGAAGCCTTGTAAGAAACGTACCACTCGCTCCACGAAAAGTAAGAAAATGTTGCGATGGATCCCTAAACGACTATTGGAAGCCCAAGGCTACTATCAAGGAAATGATCAAATCTGGGTGCCAAAACGTAGATTGTGCTCTTACCTATCACCTGACCCAAGTGAGCCCAATCCCGTATCTCCAAAACGAATCAATGATCGTGGAAAGAAAACAATCACAGAATGCTACACACCCGCTCCCGAGCTAGTTTGGGTACCAAAGAAAGAACGATTTGTTCCACCTAGCTCAGGAAGGGGGGAGTCCCATGAAGCTTCTAGCTCCTCATGTAATACATCCATAGAGGTAAAAGCTTCTACACAGCCTCCATCTATAGTAGTGGACCTCCATGAAGCTACAAAAGAATCCACACCTCCCAGTGTTCAAGAATCACTTGATGAACCACTTCAAGTTCGATCCTGGGAGAGTACCTTACCACCCTTGCAGCTTGACGAGGCACCTAGGGTAATAGAAAACTATTGGCAAAAATCCTCACCTATTACCAACTGGAACAATTGGTTTCAAAGGGTGACAAGCTCATTTCAAACGGTATGATCTACCTAAGGAAGGGGGGAGTGTTTGCTGACAGTCATCATTCATTTGTTTCCCTCTCAACCTTTTTCCCTGACCTCTCAATCACCAATCTTAGGGAATGTACATATAAAGCTTTATACTCACAAAAACAAAAAAATAAAGAGCAAGAGCAATTAGCAAACGAGTATGCACCTTAAAAGTCAAAACATTGACTCAGACCTACACATGTCACATCTGGTACAGTGAAACAGAAACCTATGCCATAAAACACCTTTGATCCTCATCACTTGAGTGATGGAGGGTAGGTAAGATTAGTACGATAGGAGTGTTTCTGTTTTAGAGTTGAGAGATTAGCAAAGTTCTCTTTTCCCACTGATGTGCCTCCTGGAGGTATTCCTTTTGTTTACTAGTGTGTACAGGAGCGTGTTGCTATTGATAGGATTTGGACCTTCATGGAATCTTTCTCTTGTTCACACCTCAAATCAAGAGCGACCATCAACACAAACAGGTGTTTTATGTCCATTAGCATTGCCCTTATCTTTTTGCATCCATGTTTGTCTGCTTTGATTGTGATTGGTAGCATAATATTCAGCGCATTGGCTTAGTATCAAACATTTAATTCAATGTAATCTTTTGTCATAATCAGTTGTCTAGGTTTAAAAATCAAGCAGTCCGACTAAGCTAGTTTGACCAAACTAGGTATTAGAAATCTTTTCTTAATACCATGGGGAATGCCTTCCTAATAAGCAATGGTTACTTAGGTTCTTAATCCGATTTATGCAGCATTGTGTGAAATGTACTAGGGATTTCTAGTGGGCTTAACCCTATTGACCTTTAGCTTAAGTATTATAAAGGGAGTTTACTAATGTGATGAGCCTTGGGAGGGTAACAGTGTTATATGACCCCCCAAAGTTACAAAATTTAAATGCTGAAAATGAACAAACAAAAAATCAAAGTGCCACAATGTTAAATTTTAAGCTGGAAGGGAAATCCTGGCTGGAATTGGTACTTCACTCACATGTATCGCCTATGGTACTAGAGCCCTAGAGGTTCCCAGTGTGGGCGGTTTTCCTTGAAAAGCAAAAAACCCAAGGCATACAAAATAAGCACACACATCATAATTGAATCAATGTGAAAAGACTTTGGGGGGTCAAAGAAAAAGTAATCAATTAGGCGATGATTTCATGAGAAATTCCTTTTATGGTAGCTTAACTACAAGGTCTTCTAGATATAGCCTCTAGTCAGCCCTCGAACATGAATACTTGGCTCTCGCGATTAAACAACTTAATTGACCACAGAAAATTAAGAAGCTTACCCATGGTATTAATATTCGATCTCTAGTGCCTTTTGACCGTCAAATTAGCAACCCCAGACTTGTTTAATTTTCTACCTTTACATCTGTTTATGCATTTGATTACATTGCAATTTAATGTTCATTGCTAACAAATTGTTTGAAATTCTTTTACCAATCAATTTGTCTACCTAAAACTGCATATGCTTTTTAAGAGAATGCAATTACTGTGCCAATGTTGTTTGATTTTGCAGTGACTGAAGAAGGCTAAGGACATTCATCTCAAATGATCTTCCACCTCGACGAACCAGCTTCAACTCAATAGCTTCCGAGGACGGAATCTACATCAGGAAGGGGGGCATGTTAACCCTCACGGCACATGGACACCCTATCGCCTACAACGGACACCGTAACCGTATTATGTATTTGGTAGAGTCAGGTACCGGGCTTGTCGGACCAATAGAGAAAGGTAGAGTGATCGCCGATGAGAGGCGCACTCTAACACGAACATGCTAGGGTTAGTTGGCTAAGCATGGGCGCCCAAGTGTGAATGGGGTGAGCTCACATAAAAGCCAATTAAACCTAAAATTGAGTCATTCTCTCATTTGTGCAATAGAAGAGTGCTCTTGTTCCATCTCCATCTCCATCTTCTTCTTCTTCACCTCCTTGTGTGTGTGTGTGTGTGTGAGAGAGAGAGAGAGAGAGAGGGAGTGTGTGTGTGCGATCGAGCATTACGAAGGCACGACGGCGGCGAAGCGGTTGAGCGCGGCACGACTGCAGCTTCTTCTTCATCGCGGCGAGGAATCCACCACGAAGGCGAGCGTAGAGCGGTGAGTGACACACCCTTTGCTCTCTTGAGCTTGCTAGTTTAAGCTTGTTGTGTGCTTGGAGCCATTTGTGGCTCGCACACGGTGTATCGGCAAGTCCCTTGCTTCGACAGTGCGGCAAGGAGCGCACAGAGTCTTGCAAAGAACATCATGAATTCTAGTGAGCAAACTTTTGACGGAGTATAGAAAGCTCATTGCCATTCTCTTAGAGGCTTTCAACAAATGTTAACTACTTCTGACTCTATCGACAGACACAAGGCTGAGGTGAGGGTTGATTAATGGCCGCTCGTTGGCAGCTAGCTTTTCAGCTATTGTGTCAACAGTGGTAGCTAGCTTTTCAGAGCTAGTTATTTTTAAGGCATCGCTGCTGGACTGGCAAGTAGCTTTCGAGCACTCGTTAATTGGATGCTTTGCTTTTGAGGGCAGGCTAATTTGAGGCAATCCAATTTGGGACTATAGCAATGGCCTAGATCATGCCAAGCGGCCACTTTAGGGCTCAAGAAACCAAGCAAGCACATTAGGCTTACCAAGTAAACTTTGTGAGAAGCATCCGAACGCCCATATATGCTGCTGAGTGGGACCAATCTCCATTTCTGCCTTCTTGTCACCTATCACACAAGGTGGTGGACAACCCTCTTGCTTGGTGAGCTAGAAGCTAGGTAGACAGCCGCGTTGATGGGTTTAGTGTCCGAAGGGTCTGGCTGTCAGAAGCCAATCAACATGAAGACGAGTTGGTTTTTTGTCAGAATTTTATGGAAGTGTGACCGCCTTGCGTGACTGCAGTGAAGGACTCAATTTTTCTGCTCAAAATGGGCCCCGGCAGTCCTGAGGCCCGGCCACTCTGCACCAAGTAGGACATGTCCCTCATTTGATATGGGCCATCCATAAATTAAGAAATCACACGATCCCAGCGAAAAAGCGCATTGACTGCTTTCTGCGCTCTTACGTGCCGAGCGAGAACACCGAGTGACGAATCATCGCTTTCATTGTCTGTCACTCTTTCACAGCCAATGGTGTAATGGAGCGGGAGGAGAAAACGCGAGCTTTCGAGACTTCGAAAGAAGAAGAAGAAGAAGGGTTGCAGGCACCATTGCTAGACCGAGCCGAAAACAACAGCAGCGATGAAGTTTTGTCTATGGAGGGTGAAGTTCCTCCTTGGTCTGAGCAGATCACCATACGAGGGCTTCTCGTAAGCGCTGTCATAGGTGCTGTCTTTTGCATCATCACCCACAAGCTGAATCTCACTGTCGGTGTTATCCCGTCTCTTAACGTGGCAGCTGGCCTTCTTGGCTTCTTCTTTGTCAAGAGCTGGATATCTCTCTCCTCTAAATTGGGCTTCCTTGGTGCCCCTTTTACTCGTCAAGAGAATACTGTCATCCAAACTTGTGTTGTAGCATGCTATGGAATTGCATTCAGCGGTAAGTTTCAGGCATCTAGGCCATGTAGATTAATGTTAAAACTTATACTGCATGAACATTCTCTTTGTTCAATAATTTTTTCAAAACTGCCTGGTTGTTTTCTCCATGAATCTTGCATGGTAGGGGAAAGGGACCTTGTCCATCATCTTTAACATCCCATTCAAAAATTTTCCATGAATCAGAACCTCTGAGAAATGGGCAGATCATGACCTTTCCTCAAAGTATGCTTAGTTCACAAAAAAGTACACGAGGTTTGTTTTATGATTCACGCAACAAAGTCTAATCCTATTGAGGTAAGGTAGTTTCAAACTTGTGTTTGTTGATAAAACGAATCACTTGCTTATTAAAAGACACTATCCATGTTCAACACATTTAGGAACCAGAAAGCATACATGGGTTTTCCACACTTCTTCTCCTTTTGTGTAGAAAAAAACTTTCAAGTCGACATATCACTTTTAATCTAAGGTCCTCTCATACATATAGGATGTTCAACTGTCTGAGTGGTTTATGTTAATAGACAAGGGCATTCGGAAAGTGTCAAAGGGTCTAGCTTAACCCTTTCAACCTTTTTTTTTGATGCACATGCTAAGAGAGAAGGATTCTAGTCATAATATCTTGAGCTAATACCATGCTATATTTTTTTGGGTTTTGCTTGTAGCCTATAGGTGAGAAGGTTTTCCACCTTGGTACTCTAGACAACTTGTGGACATTAAATGGTTCTATCGCTATTTTTTTTCAATCGAGAAACAGCATGCACCCATGCAGTAATCTGCGTAGCCGACAACCCTTTTTGTTGCTCCTGCAATTGGCCTGCTGTGCTGCCTACGTGGCCTGCATTTGCCTGGCTGAACGATCAAGTCTAAAACTACTTTGATTATTCCGATGAACACTTTGAAGGGAGTATAAAATCGAGTGCTGAGCTTTGGGTAGAGTTGTTCTTTGCCCCTCATCTTTCTTAGTCTACGCTTCTCAAAGGGAAGCAAATCCAAGTCGCCAATCTTGATGTCAACTTTGTGCTGATGTTTATCCGCAACCTATCGGAATAGGGAGTGGAAGATGCAATGATGACCCGGAGTGGCCTCCGATCTGGTGGACACGTCAACTCGGATTTGGCTCGATCCCTATAGGATCCTCACAAGGCAACTGTGTCGATGAGAGACCCTAAGCCTGCAAAAATACACAGCAGGGTGTGTGTGTATACGGGCTGCCATGTCACTGATTTGTGACATACCCCCCTCTTGAAAGCATTGTAATCGCCCTCGATTACGCCTGCAAAACAGAGAGAAGCCATAAACTGTCTTAGCAAACACTGATTGTTAGTACGGACGCACTAGGACAACTCATCTAGCACATGTACCAATGGATAGTCACCATAAGACATCACAGGACATCACATGACAAATCACATTGAAAATTCATTCGGATCTTAGACCATGATTAATCGGCAACGTATTTAGCAATCGCATCTAGATCCACTCTCGACCTCATAGATGCCCGATTAACTAATCCTTATTGCAATCACGTCTATCGAGATCTTTCAGACCGAAATGCTGCAGTCATTTCGTCTATCAGTTCTTGCACTTAGACAAGTCAAGAACAAATCAGTATCATATTATCGGGAATTTCAGTTCATAAAGTCATACAACAGAATAGTGTTAGCTCACAGTATCCCTGAAACTCAAAAGAGACATCAGTGACTTTAGTGTCAGAAATCAAGGCAATTTGCTGAGGAGCGACTCCCCTATTGTGCATACTTGCTGCACCAAATTTTACCCAAGATGAGTTCGGGGTTCCATTTAGAATAGACTATGCTAAACCAAATGCTTCAAGGTAAAGATTCACAATCTGAGGAGTATTTGCCAGGTCCTCCTCCTCCATTCACTTCGCATCAAATGCGGAGTAGGTCTTGAATTTAACCAAGAACCATCTTATTGCTTTATCTTCTATCTTTCTGTGCCAATATCTGTTCTGAAATGAGTATCTGCTCGTTTTTCTCCACTTCGGGTTGCTGATCTGGCTCCCCATCATCCGGCACATCGCCTTCAAAAGGCTTCAAGAGACTCACATGAAAAACAGTGTGAATTCTCCAAGTATCAGGTAGCTTCAATCCAAAGGAGACATCATTTATCTTTTCGGAAAATCTGAAAAGGTCCATAGTAACTCATGCTAAGCTTTCGAAAAAGCGGCTCCTTTCCCTTGTTCTTTTTCAGGCGTGCCTTCTTAAGATGTAAGAGCACCCAATCGTTCTCCTTCAATTTCAAATCGCGACGATGTCGATTTGCTGCCTTTTTCTGAGATTTTTGCAAAGCCTCCCGGACCAAGTCCAAGTCTCTCGTGAACTGGTCGACTTCAAAGAAAAATCTTATCTTTCGTGCTAAGGAAGGGTGAAACCTTCGTAGCAAATTCAGTAATCTCAAATGGCACCTTCCCCATCAAAGAGTTAATCGTGTTTCTGTAGGCATATTCCACCAAAGGTAAAAACCCTTTTCCCATGAAGTCTTCAGATTGAAAGAAGAAGACTTCAACAAATCCTGTACCACTGAATTAGCAATCTTTGATTGCCCAATAGTTTGCGGGTGGAACGATGACGAGAACTGCAATCACGTGCCAATGTTCTCCAAAACAGCTTTCCAAAACAAACTTGTGAATCCGGGGTCTCTGTCAGAGACAATCGTCTCAGGCATGCCATGTAATCTAAATATCTGGGCAATAAACAATCGTGCCCACGCTGTGTTTTTGGGAGATCCAAAAAGAAATCCATTGCAATACTTTTCTAGGGGCGGGGTGGGTATGGGTAAAGGCTGTAACAATCCCTGTGCTTTATGCCAATCAAAATTTGACCTTCTGGCATACCAAGCAACTGCGTACAAAATCGTCCACGTCCTTCTTGAGTCTCGGCCAAACAAAAGTATCTCTCCACCCCTTTCAAGGTGGTAACAATGGCGCGGTGACCCGTCAAAGGTGGACAGTGGCATTCGGTTAGAACCTTTTCCTTCATCGGTTGTGTAATGCAAAACATCGTTTTCTTCATCAAGTAGCCATCCCGCATGGAATATTCCGCTACTACCTCCCCATTTTGTATTCAACTCAATACATTTGCAAAAATATGTATCTGTGACGTACTGACCGACCATATCCTCGAAGCTTCTATGATGTATCGCGGAAATAGCCAGAACCAACGGCTTCTGGGACAAAATATCTACCACCAATTTCTTCTGTCCCTGCACATGGACAATCCAGGAGTAAAAGTGTGATCAGATGTTTGCCCACCGCATCTGCTTTTCCGATAGCTGCTTATGTGACAAGTAGCATAAATTCCAACCATCTGTGAAAACGGTAAAATCGGCTCCGAGTAGGTAATGTCGCCAGTGAGTAAGAGCATGGATAACCACCAAAAGCTCTTTCTCATAAATCTGTGCTATCAATTCCGGCCTTGAAAACAATTGGCTCTCATAGACAATGACATGGCCTTCATGCATTAAAACCGCATCCAGACTATGACCACAAGTATCACAATATACTTCAAACGACTTTTGCAAATCCGGCAAAGTCAAAACTGGTCCTGTAGTCGAATTCTGTTTCAATTTTTGAAAGGCAGTCACCTCTGTGGGTCCCCACGAGAAAGAGACTCCTTTTTGTGTCAACATAGGCAAAGGGGTAGCAACCTCTGCAAATTTTCTGATGAACTGCCGGTAGTAAGAACATAAGCCCAAGAAGCTTCGAACTTCATGGACATTTTTCAAATCGGGCCAATCACGGATAGTCTCTATCTTGGCCGGGTCCATCTGCATTCCTGCTGCTGAGACAATGTGTCCCAAAAAGCGTATCTCCAATGTGTTCCAAAAAAGTGTATCTCTGGGCTCGCTCACACGGTAAGGTGGCGGGTTTGGTGGTGTGGTTCCAGGTATGAGATCAATGGTATGATCCTCAGGACGAGCTGGTGGCAACACGCCTGGCAAGCCCTCTGAAAAGCAATCGGCATGAGTGTGGAGAAAAATCGTGGTGGTCTTCATTCAAGTCAAAACATATTCGATCTTCAATCATCATTCAGTTCTCTATAGAAAATCGAGTAAAGAAATTGAAGTTTATCAAGTACAATCTCTGTGCCCTTCCTTTGTCAAAGTCGCTTTCTTGGCTCGATAGTCAACCACGGCGTTGTTCTTGTGGTACCAAGGGATTTCGAGTAGGACGTCACAACCTCCCAAGGGAATTATATAGAAATCCTCGTGCCCTAAACACCCCTGACATCGCAAACGAAGTTTGCCAATGATCGGTGTAATGGCAACATCCCGTCTGGGTGCCGCTAGAACTATCTCCGCCTGTGGCCTCAGCCCGTCGGACGTAATTCCAAATCGAGCCGCCAGTTCAAGTGAAAAGAAGTTGGCCTTGGCTCCCTCATCCAAGAAAAAAGAGGGCTTCCTGATCTTTCACTTTGCCCTAAAAGTGGCAAAGTTTTGTACTTTCATTCATTTGATTCGGTTCGGGCCCCACGCAATGTGGTACCAGGTCTGCTTTCATCTGCCTTTTCTGCCACGTTCCTTAGCTGCTTTCCAACTCTCTGGCCTTTCTTCATCCTGTTCTTTCAGTGCCTTTTTAGGGCACTTCGCGGAGATATGCCTAGTTTCCCCGCATTCAAAACACTTCCCCTCTTTGATATTAGCTGACCCTCTCTGGAAGAGTGAGATGGGGTCGTGCATCCTTTTCTTTCTTTTTTGGGTTGCTCTTGTTCTTTCTACTTTCATTGTTAGAAGTCTGTTCGATTCTCTGAGTCATGATCTTATCTGTAGGGTAAGTCGAATTGCCTGAATGAATGGCAAAACCCCGTTTCGCATGACTCATCAATTCTTGAATAGTATCTGACTTTTGTTCTAAGTAGTGATCCCGGATCTCTGTAGGAAGTCCCAAGGTAAACCGCTCAATCTGTTCTTTGAATGAGATCTTCTTAAATGAAGAAGCTGGTAGAAAAGAGCTCCAGAATCTCTCGCAATATGCGTCCAATGTATCCTTCTTGGTCATCCGAAGATGGTTCCAAGCAGTTTTCGAGTCAGCCATGAAGAAATAAAAAGCCTTTTAAATTTCAGCCATTTAAGTGGTGCTTTCTTGTTCAATAGAAGAGAGGACCACCAAGTTCGAGCATCTCCCTTGAAGTAAGAGGTAGCCCTCCGAATCTTGGAGTGCTCTGAGTAATGTCCTCTAGAGAAAGCTATGTCAAACTGCTGTATGAAGGCCAAAGCCTTCGAAGCATCTCGAAATCCAGAAAACGTGTCAAATTTAATTGACTGTCCACCTTCTTTAAATTCTCGAACTTTCTTGCTTTTATCTTCCAAAAAGTCATACTGGTGGGCTCTATAAAAATTCTTCTTCCTTGCATAAAATCTGCTTCGTCGGAGTCCGAACTATTCGAAGACGAGTCCTCTGTAGAACTGTCCAAAACTGGGCGAGATTTAGACTTCTTTGCCTTTTTCTTGCCCTTTCCGAAGCGTTGCTTTTTGCTTCACTTTTTCCCTTTTTTGTCTTCTTTGCTCGAGTGAGAAGAGCTTGAAGAACTGTCAGAAGAAGAAGAAGAACAAGGTACTCCTTCAAATCGCACACGCTTCTTTTGCTTTCTTGCTGAGGCAAAAGTAGATTGACGACCCAAATAACCCGGGAAGTCAGTTCCTTTCTTCTGTTTTTTGTCGTACTTTTTGCTTTTGTTCTGTGCGTCAAAAAGCTGGTTAATCCGTGCATCAACCACCTCTTCCAATTCTTGCTCTGTAAACATCCTCGGCGTAGGAGGTTGTTTGAGTGTTGGTTTGAGGGGTGGCTCCGTGGTTTGCCGCCACTGTGAGTGCACCTCGTCAAAGGAGGTATGGGTGAAAAATTTTGCAAGTTTAGGGTCCTTCGCAAAATTCATCATCAGCTTTATCGCATCATCGACCAATCTCCAAAGTTCTATCTCTTCAAGCTCCGCCTGAGTAGACCGAGGCGGGCCGTACTCGCGTGAATCTTCTTCATGATCTCTTTCCACATCTCCGGATGCAGAGGAAGTCAATTGTCCTTTGCTTGAATCCATAAATGCCACGTAAAAAGGATCGGATTTCTTGGTAGAAGAGAAATCGGCCGCGCCCTAATACCGCTGTAACAGACTTGGACACTCCAAGTCAAGAATCTACCATGACACGACAGGAATTCACTTCAAAACAGTTCACAAATTGATTCGACACCGGCCCGACGGAGTTCCGTGCCAAGAGGTATTGGCCCCAAAGACTGGCGCCCCTTTCGGTATTTCTTTTTGTATTAAATTTGTTGCACAAAGTACAAGGGAGTGGTGGGTCTCACTCTTAGACTCTACGTCCAGATGCTCTGCAGAGTGGGAGCCCTACCTACTTATTTATTCATTACAAGGGATGCCAAAAGCAGAGCCCCAAAAGGAGTCAATTTTTAAAAGCTTTTAAAATAAAGCAAGTAGCCCCAAAAGCATCAAAAACTGCCAATTTTCAGCTTTGTAAAATTCTGCCCTGCTTGTGCGTAAAACAGTCAGTGCAAAAAGTGGGAGTCCGTACACTCAGCCACGTCAGCAGATCAGCACCGTGTTTTCCGGGGGTAATTGCCACGTCAGCATATCCCTACCATTTCCCGGGAGCTGTCCATGCCAAGGGGTGTGTGTGTGTGTATACGGGCTACCATGTCACTGATTTGTGACATGCCTTGCTTGCTGACGAATGCACCGTACTGTTGTATGCATACTCAAGCATAGGTAAATAATGTTCCCACTTGCCCTTCTTATCTGACACATAGCATTTCAACATATCTAAGACAGTAGAGTTAGCCTCTTCTCACTGTCCATCAGTTTGTGGATGAAATGAGGAGGAAACTGGAACGTAGTGCCCATGTTTTCAAACAAGCCATTCGAGCACTTTCCAAAACCTGGCGAGAATCTGCAGCACGCTGAGTTCTCTGTTTTTTGCCCGGAAAATGCACAAGAACACCTATACAGTGATCCCCTAGCTTCTTCGAAGCTCTTGGGGGTATTGGGGATCAATCAGGGTCAAAACCCTAAACCTGCAAAAATACATAGCAGGTTGTAATTTACTGTTTCGGGCTTTGTTTCGCGGGCCGGTCACATTTGTAGCAAGCCCTCGAGCTCCCGCACCTATAGGGCTACTTGCTCTTTGAATAGGACGAGATTTCTCACAAGAAATCTCTCCAAATTCACTTGTACTTGCGGGGGACTAGCAATTAGCTAATCCAGTACCCGTGCAAGAGGCTCTTGCTTCGGAAAACGTGCATGAACCCACACAATTGTACACACAGATGAAAAGCCCTCAAGCGGGGCATTACGTTTCTGTATTCAAAGGGTGGAGAGATGCATGAGAGAGGAATCATCGCGTGCTACGTAAAACAAGGGAGAAGGCAAGCTTTCCATTAAAAGGTGCACCCACTAACACTGGAGTTCACTTATGTGCAAAATCAGCCTCCTCTCTCAATTTGGGCACCCCCTCTTCATGCAAGTCTGGAAATTCGACCTGGTGCCGCCATGTGTCCACATTGCCTCTTTTGAGTTAATTTCCTAGTACCCAGTAACTTATAAGTGTCGCGTGGGGTCTAAATGACTTTGAACTGAGCCTAGAAACCCTTTTACTGCTCGGATTTCAGTGCCGACTCGCCCGACCATCTTGTGGCAACGTGCCCTTCATTGCTCCAGGTGAAACTCTGGTCCATTGGCCGTTTCACACTGGCCATACAATGTCCGACCATTTGTGACTTCAAAAACAGGGTCTCAAAAATCAAATAAAAATTGAGGAAAAGAAACCAGCAACTAAGGTTAGTGGTTGCCACAGCCTCGTGACACAAAAAAGGCTCGTCATCCGAGGATCACGATCACTGACAATAGATTGTAGCATACCATGGTACTTACACATTGTACATAAACAATCGTGCCATCTGATCAGATTTTATCTTCTTCGTGACGGGAATAAAATGGGCCTGCTTGCTGAACCTGCAAATAATGGTCCATATACCATCATTCCCTTTCGATGTTCTTGGAAGATCAAAGATAAATATATAGCAATACTTTCCCATGGCTTATCTGGAATAGGCAGTGGTTGTAACTGTTGGCGTTTAGGCATCTCTTCAGATTTGTCCAGTCGGTCCTAATTTCTGCTAGGGATAGGTGCTAGGGAGTGAGGGCTGTTTTGTAAGTGTGCCCGTATAACCGGCCTATACAACGTAGAGGGCGGTACTATTTCAATTACCTGTTAACTTTACACAGAGCACTGAGAAGGGAAGAGAACACAGTTGCGTCCAACGACTAGAATGTCACTGCGCACACGAGACCGACACCCTGTAGGCCCCAAAGATTGGCGCCCCTTTCGGTATTTCTTTATTCAAATCAAGGTAGACGATCCGACCACTTAGCACAAGCTTTCACAAAGCTGTCCAAACCTGGCGAGGGCTGAAAACGCAGGTTTTCGACCGGATTTCGACAGCATAATGGCGCAAAAACCCCTGTAGGTCAAAAACACCTATCTAGGACGGATTCCCTCGATATCTGGAAGCTTTCTGGTGAGCTGTCACAGAAATTCAGCGGGCTGTAATTCTCTGTTTTTCACTGCCGGGAGCCCAAAAGCCTGTATAGGCATCCCAAGGCTCTCACGAGGCTCCCCCGATGTTCCCTTGCAGTTTAGGTGCGAAACCCTAAACCTGCAGAAAAACACAGCAGGCTGTAATTCCCTGTTTCGGATCGTTTTTAGCGGAGCGAACACGCCTACGTGTGTCCCAAGGGCTCCCGCACGCAATGGGACAGTTCCCCTGTGAATTGGACGAGTTTTCACGCGAGGAAACTCTCCAAACTCGCAATCTTTCGTGATGGAACTGTGCGTACCTGTGGGGGATTAGCAATTAGCTAATCCGGTTCCTGTTCAGAAGGCTCTTGCCTTGGCAAACGCGCATAAACCCCCAGAACTGTACATAGGTCAAATGAGAAGCCCACTAGTGGGGCATAACATACTGTACGTAGGGGAGAAAGAGAGCAGTATGTAGCGTGCGGGGCATCACTCCCGTCACCATACTGTGCATAGAGGGCAAGGTAAGCATTCCATAGCTTCTGTACGTGCTACAATCCACCTGAGGCTGAGAATGGCGCCCCCTTTGTTGATATGTAGCTCGTTTTTGTCTCCCAGAGTGGCAGAATCGCTCACAGGCTGACACGTCGCCCAGTTTCCGAGTTTGGGCTTTCCCTGCTAAAAATATCTCAACTGGTGCGTCAGTTGACTTGGCAGCAGAGCAATAAAATGTTCCCCTTGTCATTCCAGAGCTAATGATGCGAACACATTTTCCAGTCAAAAATAGCAGTTTCCTAAATTTTAGGAGATGCTTCCATGGCGTCCCTATCGGTCTCCTGACCATCATTGAAGACTACCATTTGACCAACATCTACAATGTGGGTTAATTTACTGGCCCCTTTCAACTTATAAAGTTGCAGTGACTTGACGAGTGGCCCAAATTCCAGTTTGGCGCACACGAGCTTCCATACTCATCAAAATTCAGTGCTAATTGGCCCGGGCAGTCCCTGTCTGACGGACCTAGATCCCCGATGTGAGAAACCAATTTGGCTGCAGCCGTTTCACACTGGCCATGCAATGTCCACTTGCACCTTTTCAAGGGTTTTGGGACAAACAAATAAAAATAAAATAAATATATCTAATACTTATTTAG
This sequence comes from Adiantum capillus-veneris, assembly GCF_014529385.1. Classification (NCBI taxonomy): domain Eukaryota; kingdom Viridiplantae; phylum Streptophyta; class Polypodiopsida; order Polypodiales; family Pteridaceae; genus Adiantum; species Adiantum capillus-veneris. The sequence continues at coordinate 145,593,078 of NC_140932.1, read as the reverse complement.
AGAAGGCAACAGGAAAAATACACCTCCTGGTGACACACCCCACCCTTGAAATACTGCAAGCGACCTCGCTAATAATACATGCAGATATCTCCTGATATCACATATATTCTATGATGGGAATCCAAGATATACATGCTTCCGGAAATGTAGCGTTGGACGATTAAACAATCCCACCAACCTAGCTACGACACATATATCAAGCATAGAAGTGTTCTAGTGTACTCTTGAGCACAAACTTCTCTAGCTAAATTCTGTATGGAAAGAGTAGATACAATTGCTTAACTACTCTCTTGAGCATCATGAACCATGCTCTTGCCTTGCTCCAAAAAGGCTGCATCAAGTCACTGTGGGTTCCATTTGAAAGGCTTCAAGATACAATTGCAATAGCTGAGGTGAATCAAGCAATTCAGACTCTTCCATCCATTTGGCATCTAATGATGGATAGTTCTTGAACTTCACCAAATAGCGTCTTGCAACCTTTCCTCGAACCTTTCTTTCTTTATGTGCCAATATCTGTTCAGGAACAAGGATTTCATCCAATTCTTCCACTTTGGGTTGTTCCTCATCAAGCATATTCTTTGGCACATCACCAACAAAGGGCCTTAGAAGGCTGACATGAAAAGCATTATGTATTTTCCAGCCTTCTGGTAGCTTTAACCTGTAAGCTACATCGCTGATCTTTTCTGAAATCTGAAAAGGACCATAATATCGCATACTGAGCTTAGGAAACAAGCGTTCCTTGCCTTTCCTTTTCCTTAACCTGGCCTTTTCAAAGCGCAAAAGTACCCAATCACCAAGTGAAAATACAAGTTCACGGCGGTGACGATCAGCAGCTTTCTTTTGCTTAGCCCGAGTCTTCTCAAGAGCAATCTTTATCTTCCTGTATGTTTCATCCATATCTTGCACATACTTGTCTGCCTCAAATATCTTGTCCTTAGTCTGCAAAATGGGTGGGACTTTCTTTCCTCCTTCCACTATCTCAAATGGTGCCTTACTTGTTAATGTATGCACAGTGTTATTGTAAGCATATTCAATCAATGGGAGATGGTGTTCCCAAGTTGCCTTGTGCTCTGAGACATAACATTTGAGTAGGTCCAAGACAATAGAATTTGCCTCTTCTGACTGTCCATCCGTTTGCGGATGAAACGAAGAAGAGAACTTGAGCGTAGTGCCCATGTTCTCAAACAATGCCTTCCAGAAAAGACTCGTCATACGTGGATCCCTGTCACTGACAATTGACTGAGGCATCCCATGATATTTAAAGATATTGCTCATGAATATCTTGACCATGTGTTCTGGCTTTATCTTCTTCCTAACAGGAATGAAATGGGCCTGCTTACTGAACCTACAAATGATAGTCCAAATCCCATCATTTCCTGTTTGCGTCCTTGGAAGATCAAAGATAAAGTCCATTGCTATACTTTTCCATGGCCTATCAGGGATTGGCAATGGCTGCAACAATCCCGGTTGCTTTTGTCTGTCAAATTTGACTTTTTGGCATACTAAGCATGATCTTACAAATGTGTCAACATCTTGACGCAAAGCTGGCCAATAGAAGAATGCCTCAACCCCTTTCATTGTCGCATCAATTCCACGATGCCCAGCATAAGGTGGAGCATGACTTTCCATCAAAATCTTTGGCCGTAACTGTTTAGTAACGCATAACTTTCCATGCATCATGAGAAAGTCATTCTTAAGCATATAGTGCTCATGATGTTGCCCATCAACAAGCTGGTCATAGATCCTTGCAAAATCTGAATCTTCAGCATATTGTGTCTTCATTTCGTCTAGTTCACAATGGTACGGAATTGACACTGTTGAAATTTGGGGCTTTCGTGACAACGCATTAGCCACCACGTTCTTTTTCCCTTGCACATGCACAATCTGAAAATGGAACATTGACAAGATGTTTGCCCATCGCATGTGCTTCTCAGACAACTTCGTCTGTGTAAGAAAATATCGCAAGGTTTGATGATCCGTTTGGACAACAAAATCAGCCCCTAGGAAATAGTGTTTCCAACTAGAGAGAGCATGAATTACTGCCAGCAATTCTTTCTCATAGACTTGCAAGTTCCTTTCAGTCTTCAAAAGAATTCTGCTCTCATATGCGACTACTTGACCATTCTGCATTAAAACTGCACCAAGACTATGGCCACACGCATCACATTGAACCACAAAAGGTTTAGAAAGATCTGGCAAAATAATTACCGGATCTGAAGTCAGCTTCTCTTTCAAGTGTTTGAACGCTAAAATTTCCTTGGCTGTCCACTTGAAAGTAACTCCTTTTCCTTGCAGTGCATGGAGTGGAGAAGCAATCTCAGCAAAATTTCGGATGAACCTCCTGTAATAGGAACATAAGCCTAGAAAGCTTCGAATGTCATGTACGGACTTCAAGTCTGGCCATGGCCTAATTGCTTCCACTTTAGCGGGATCCATGCGTACCCCATCCTTTGCAACAATGTGCCCAAGGAAGTGAATTTCTTGCAAAAAGAACTCACTTTTCATAGATGAGTAGCCTATTCTTGCGTAGCTCATTGAAAACTGCGGTCAAGTGATCCCTATGCTCCTCTTCAGACTTTGAGTAGACAATCATGTCATCAAAGAAGGTACCCACGAAGTTTCTATGTGGTCTAAAAATTCTGTCCATCATTCTATTAAATGTGGTAGGAGCATTTGTGAGACCAAATGTCACCAGCGTGTGACTACTATCTATCCTTTTTGTTGATTTCTTTCTTATTATCTATTTACTTTCACTTTTTGGAAACACCCCTCGGGAAATCTAACTGCCCTGCATTGCATAGCTAGTGTGGAACTGTCCAGAGGGAGTCCAGGCCTGAGGGCAAGAGAGCACTAAGGTTGGACAAGGACTATGGTTAGCCAAGTGGGGTCATTGACTAGCCAAAGTGGAATCCTTTGCTACAGAGGCTACATTTCAGTTTTGGATGTGGCCACAGTGTACAAAGAGGGTCGGATGACCTAGAAAGATATAATGGCAGCATCTCCTAAAATTTAGGGAACTGCTATTTTGGGACCTGAAAATGTCTTCGCGTCATTACGTGCAGTTTGACATGGGGATCATTTTGTTACTCTGTGGCCAAGTCAACAGAGGCTGCAGGTGAGATATTTTTAGACCCGAGGGTCTAAAGCGGGAAAATGCACAAATGAGTGACACTTGGCACTTTGAGGCCAGTTTACTACTTATAGAGAAGGCAAAAACGTGATTTATAGTTGGGAGGCTCATTTTGCAAGTCTCTGTCACAGGTTAAGAGCTATGGAGTGCTTGCTTTCCCTCTTATGCACAGTGCGGTGCCAGGAGTGATGCCCTGCACGCTACGCACTGCCCTCTCTCTCCCCTTTGGCAGTATGTTATGCCCCTCTAGTGGGCTCTTCATTTGACCAATGTACAGTTGTGTGGGTTCATGCGCGATTGCCGAGGCAAGAGCCTCTTGCACAGGTACTGGATTAGCTAGCGGCTAATCCCCCCGCAGGTACAGGTGAATTCGGAGAGGTTTCACGCCAGAAATCTCGTCCGATTCAAAGGGCAAGTAGCCCTACAGGTGCGGGAGCTCGAGGACTTGCTAGGGATGCGACCGGCACGCGAAACGGAGCCCGAAACAGTGAATTACAGCCTGCTGTGTATTTTTGCAGGTTTAGGGTTTTGGCCCTAAACGGACCCTAATACCCCCAGGAGGTTCGGGGACGCAAGGGGACCGCTGTACAGGCGATCTGGAGCATTTTCAGGGCTGAAAACAGAGAATTCAGCGTGCTGCAGATTCTCGCCAGGTTTTGCAAAGTGCCCGTATGCGTCGGGAAAGTCAGTCAATGCGTGGGAATACTGACCGTGAATGGTTCTAGTACAGTTATGCTGCCGAAATCGGGCTGGAACAGTGGAAATTCAGCCGAGTTTGTGCGGGGCAGCTTGTAGGAACCACAACGTTTATTCCCTCTTTTGAACAATAAAGAAATACCGAAAGGGGCGCCTAAGTTAGGGGCCAATCTGGTGTCTGTCCACTCATACAGGTGCAATCTAGCAGCCTGTATCCCTCTCCCCTTTGTTGTGTCTTGAAAGTACAGGTAAAATAGACGACTAATAATGGGTGAAAGCTAAATCAAGGTTTAAAGTAAAGTCTACCGCCCTTTTTGGATTGAACAGGCCGGTTTCATGGTTCCATCGACGGGATTAAATCACTTTTTCCCATAGAAGTGAGCCTTGGGCAGTTTTGGGCTTGAAGACACAGGGGATCATAGACGAGACACAGGGAATTGTAATTATGGCTGACAGACCAGATGATGTGACTGAAGAGGTTTCCTCTTCACAGGGTCAACAGACACATGAAGTGGGTGAGTCCTCAAGACCACCACAGACTGATGATGATATATTCAGGACCCAGTTGGTTACTGCTGTGGCTATGTTCACACAAGTAATGCAGAATCCGAGGTTTTTAGCCTTTCTGCAACCTCCGGTTCCGTCTCAGCAAGTTGGGTCACTGGATCATATTCAAAAGCCTGTTAAGGCTCGAACACAGGTGATTCATACCGCACAGTCAATGGAAACACCTGTACACTTGACGGAGAACATGCAGTCTCCACAACGTATGCCTAAGGTGCAAGAACAGGTGGCTGAGATGCCAGTTTTTCAAGCTGTACCAATTCAGCCCGCCACCTTTCAGCAGCCTATAGCTGGTTCTAATGGGCAGGGAAGCAACTTACAGGCTATGCAACAGGTCTTCCCACCACCTTCAGTACACCCTGGCTATTTTGGAGGTGGATCGGTATTTCAGAGCATGGCTGGTCATGCACCTGGAAATCAGTTTTATACGCCAGGAACAGTGTTTGCGGGTGCTCAAACGATGATGCCTAACCCCATGTACAGTGTCATGGGTATGCAACCAGGGTTTCAAAGCACTCAGGGACAATTTGGGATGCCACAAGCAAATTTTGGTATGGCTGGAATTACAAATCAGCAGCCAAATATGGCATTTCCAGGTCAAGTTAATAGCGGCCAAGGAACACAGATGAACCCTATTAGTGTTCCCATGTTTCAGTCACTTCCATATGACAATTTAACGCCGCTGGAGAGGCCAACTCCGTACAAAGAAGGTGGCAAAGGTGTGTCATTCACGACCTTTACAGGGTTTGATGACAGGAAGAAGGCTCTTTCATTCCTCCAGCAGTTTGACAAGGCCTATGCAGGGGGAAACTTTACAGAGGCTTCAAAGGTCCGCAAGGCAGCCACTTTCTTGACAGGGAATGCGGGACAATGGTGGACAACTTTATTGCTTCAAGGGCAAGCTCCGTCCACATGGATTTACTTCAAGCAGATTTTTGCAGCAGCATGGTTATCTGATGATTTCGAAGCAGATGTCATGACAGAATGGCACCAGCTAAATGCTGCCACTTGCAGAAATCTGGATGATTACAATCGGAAGTTTTGGAAAGCTCTACTTCCAGTAACTTCCTATAGGTTTGTGCCATTGACAGAACAGATAGAAAAATACTGTTGTGGCCTACCCAAAGGATTGAGAAAATACTGCACAAAGACCAAAGTCACTACTTTGACGCAGCTCATCGAGGTAGCAAACACTGGCAATGGTTTGCTCAAGGGAGAAGATTGTGAATTTAACACTGGCGTCAAGGCAGGATCAGGCAAGAAAAATTCAGCCAAGAAGCACGTTCCCAATGAGGCTCCTAAAGGGACTCAGGAGTCAGCCAACGCAGGGAAAGACAAAGCTACGGCTGAATCAGAAAAAGGACCAGCAAAGAAATGGAAAAGACGTTTTCCTCGCAAGTCAGAAGAGCAAAAGAAGATCCTGAGGACAGAGAACAAATGCTTTATATGTGAGCAGCCTGGCCACATTGCTTACAACTGTCCTACAAAGAAAAGGCCAGCTGATTCTGAAGACAAGGAGGACAGGAAGGGAAAGAAGCCCATGGCTGGTCTAGTGCCAGATATGGTGGGCGACAAGCCAAATTCAGATGCAAGTGAGCTTTGCAGAGCATGGGGAAAGGTTAGGGATCAAACAGTGCTTATCTTCTTTGATCCAGGTGCCAAAGCCAACTTTATTTCCCCAGAATTGGCTTCAAAGTTGGGAATCAGACCTGAAGAGATGGGGTATACAGCAGAGGCAGGTTTGGCATGTCCTGGCCATACAGAGGCTGTGACACCCATCATTGGAAAGTTGCGTCTACATATCCAGTCCTATGTAGATGCTGAAGAATTTTACATCATGCCACTGGACGGATGTGATGTGTTGTTAGGTATTCCTTGGTTATTTCGTGTACAGGGAATCATGGATGCCTACAACAAAAAGATCACTGTACAGAGCAGGGGAAAGACTCACATTCTGGATGTAAAGCTTAAAGGGGAGTCTATTCCTACTGTATCAGCTTCTGCTATTACTTCTGTAATGAAAAAGCATCTTTCTGCGTACTTGGTTTTTGCACGTGAAGTGTCAGATTGTGATGAATCAAATTTATCTGTGCTAGATAAAGAAAGGTCAATGTTTTTACAACAGTATAGTGACTGTTTTTCCGATTCATTACCGTCTCAATTACCGCCAGAGAGACCCGAGGACCATGCGATAGATTTGGTGCCAGGCAGTAGCCCACCAAATAAGCCTCCGTACAGGGTTAGTGCGGCTCAGCAGAAAGAGATAATGGGCCAAGTACAGGAGCTGTTAGAAAAAGGGCTGATTCAGCCCAGTTCATCTCCATTCTGTTCTCCAGTGTTGTTGGTGCAGAAAAAGGATGGCTCATGGCGTATGTGCATCGACTACCGTGCACTGAACAAGAATACCATCAAGAATAGGTTCCCTATACCTAGAATTGATGATATTATGGACAAATTAGAAGGAGCAGCTATGTTTAGCAGGATAGATCTAAAGAGTGGGTATCATCAGATCCGCATTAGATCAGAGGATGTGCACAAGACTGCTTTTAGAACAACGTTTGGCCTTTACGAATTTTTAGTGATGCCCTTTGGTCTCACAAATGCTCCTGCTACGTTCAATAGGATGATGGACAGAATTTTCCGTCCACACCAGCAGTTTGTTGGTACATTCTTTGATGACATGATAGTCTACTCAAAGAATGAAGAGGAGCATAGGCATCACTTGGCCATTGTGTTCAAAGAGCTACGCAGTCATAGGTTGCTCATCAATGCAAAGAAAAGTGAGTTTTTTCTGGAAGAGATTCACTTTCTGGGACACATTGTCTCAAAGGACGGTGTCAGAATGGATCCTGCAAAAGTTGAAGCGATCAAGTCATGGCCAAATTTGAAGACGGTGCATGATGTCCGAAGCTTTTTGGGACTATGCTCCTATTACAGAAGGTTTATTCGAAATTTCGCTGAGATTGCTTCACCTTTACATGCTCTTCAAAAGAAGGCAGTCACCTTCAGATGGACACAGAAAGAGATTTCAGCTTTTAATCTCTTAAAGGAAAAGATGACTTCAGATCCAGTCATTGTGTTGCCGGATCTTAGGAAGTCATTTGTGGTCCAGTGTGATGCCTGTGGTAGTAGCATTGGTGCTGTGCTAATGCAAGATGGCAGGGTAGTAGCCTATGAGAGCAGAATTTTGCAAGGGCCAGAGATGACCATGCAGGTCTATGAGAAAGAGTTACTGGCTGTGATTCATGCGCTCTTAAGTTGGAAACACTACCTGCTAGGTGCAGATTTCGTTGTCCAAACGGACCATCAGACCTTGCGATACTTCTTGACACAAACAAAGTTATCTGAGAAGCATATGCGATGGGCAAATATCTTGTCCATGTTCCATTTTCAGATTGTGCATGTGGAAGGCAAGAAGAACGTTGTGGCTGATGCCTTGTCAAGAAAGCCACAAATTTCAGCTGTGTCGATTCCTTATCATCATGAACTTGATGATATGAGAGAACAGTATGCAAATGATGAAGATTTTGCAAGGGTCTTCGAGCAACTAATGGATGGACAACGTCATGAACACTATCTTCTTAAAGACGGGTTCATGATGATGCATGGCAGATTGTGTGTCACAAAGCCATTGCGACGCAAAGTTATGGAAGAGAGTCATGTCCCACCGTATGCAGGGCATCGTGGTATCGATGCTACAGTTAAAGCGGTAGAGACATTCTTCTATTGGCCTACATTGAGAAGGGATGTGGATGCCTTTGTGCGAGAATGCCTAATATGCCAAAAGGTCAAGTTTGACAGGCAAAAGGCACCAGGGTTATTGCAACCACTACCTATTCCAGATAAACCATGGGAAAGTATTGCTATGGATTTTATCTTTGATCTTCCAAGAACGCAGACAGGAAATGATGGTATTTGGACCATTATTTGCAGATTCAGCAAACAGGCTCATTTTATTCCTGTCAGGAAGAAGATAAAGCCAGATCAGATGGCACGCTTGTTTATGAGCAATATTTTCAAGTATCATGGCATGCCACAGTCGATTATTAGCGACCGTGATCCACGCATGACTAGTTTGTTCTGGAGAGGCTTGTTTGAGAATATGGGTACCACGCTCAAATTCTCTTCGTCATTTCATCCTCAAACAGATGGACAGTCAGAAGAGGCAAATTCTACTGTCCTAGATCTGCTGAAGTGCTATGTGTCAGAGCATAAAGGAAAATGGGAGCAGTATTTGCCATTGGTGGAGTATGCATACAATAATACAGTGCATTCATCAACTGGCAAGGCACCCTTTGAGATAGTTGAAGGTGGCAAGAAAGTTCCTCCCATACTGCATACAAAGGACAAGATATTTGAAGCAGATAAGTATGTTCAAGACATGGATGAAATGTACAAGAAGGTCAAAGTGGCCTTAGAAAGGACTCAGGCAAAGCAAAAGAAAGCAGCTGATCGTCACCGTCGTGAAGTGGTATATTCACTTGGTGATTGGGTGCTTTTACGCTTTGAAAAGGCAAGGTTAAAGAAGATGAAGGGCAAGGAAAGAGTGTTTCCAAAGCTCAGCATGCGTTACTATGGGCCTTTTCAAGTGTGCGACATAATCAGTGATGTTGCATATAGGCTGAAATTGCCTGACAGTTGGAAGATTCACAATGCGTTTCATGTGAGTCTTCTCAGACCCTATGTGGGTGATGTGCCAGAAGATATGCCAGCTGAAGATCAGCCGGAAGTCGAGGAACTTGACGAGATCTTGGTCCCTGAACAGATTTTGGCACACAAAGAAAGGAAAGTGAAAGGCAAGGTTGCTAGGCGTTACTTGGTAAAGTTCAGAAACTATCCACCAATGGATGCTAAGTGGATGGAAGAAGGTGAACTTGCAGAGTCACCAACTGTGTTATCACTTTACCTGGAAGCCTTCGATTTGCAACCTACCTTGACCCCTTGAGTTTCAAAGCTACATGGATTGTCAGTGTGACAATGGCTTCTGAAACAAATGATGTACATGGTATTTAAAGTGAGCTCAAATGAAATACCTGTTACATGAATGTTAGAGCTGTACAGATTGTCAGTTTGGCAATTGCTCTTATGGAATGTCCAAAAGTTTGGTTAGTGCTATAGAAGTGAGTATTTCTTGTCAGTCTGTCAAGGATACAGTGATTGCTTCTATTAAAGAGTACATGTGTAACTGCATTCTTAAACTGTCGGTTTGGGTATGCTCGAAAGTGTTACGGGATCCAACGTGTACTATAAGACAGTGGCAAAATGTGCAGCTACCATTTTGTCATTGGAAAGTTAGTGACTCAAAGCAATGGCAGAGTGTGAAGCTACCACTATGTCATTGGGACAGGGTTCACACGCAGGCAATACATGAGTCGACGAGGTGTTGAATACACCAGGGTTGACAATGAGCATGTATGTGTCGTATATGTGTCGACAGGTGTTGAATACATCAGTGTTGACAGTAAGCATGTACGACATAGATGCAAACGAGGACGTTTGAGATTTCAGGAGGGGGGTATGTCACCAGCGTGTGACTACTATCTATCCTTTTTGTTGATTTCTTTCTTATTATCTATTTACTTTCACTTTTTGGAAACACCCCTCGGGAAATCTAACTGCCCTGCATTGCATAGCTAGTGTGGAACTGTCCAGAGGGAGTCCAGGCCTGAGGGCAAGAGAGCACTAAGGTTGGACAAGGACTATGGTTAGCCAAGTGGGGTCATTGACTAGCCAAAGTGGAATCCTTTGCTACAGAGGCTACATTTCAGTTTTGGATGTGGCCACAGTGTACAAAGAGGGTCGGATGACCTAGAAAGATATAATGGCAGCATCTCCTAAAATTTAGGGAACTGCTATTTTGGGACCTGAAAATGTCTTCGCGTCATTACGTGCAGTTTGACATGGGGATCATTTTGTTACTCTGTGGCCAAGTCAACAGAGGCTGCAGGTGAGATATTTTTAGACCCGAGGGTCTAAAGCGGGAAAATGCACAAATGAGTGACACTTGGCACTTTGAGGCCAGTTTACTACTTATAGAGAAGGCAAAAACGTGATTTATAGTTGGGAGGCTCATTTTGCAAGTCTCTGTCACAGGTTAAGAGCTATGGAGTGCTTGCTTTCCCTCTTATGCACAGTGCGGTGCCAGGAGTGATGCCCTGCACGCTACGCACTGCCCTCTCTCTCCCCTTTGGCAGTATGTTATGCCCCTCTAGTGGGCTCTTCATTTGACCAATGTACAGTTGTGTGGGTTCATGCGCGATTGCCGAGGCAAGAGCCTCTTGCACAGGTACTGGATTAGCTAGCGGCTAATCCCCCCGCAGGTACAGGTGAATTCGGAGAGGTTTCACGCCAGAAATCTCGTCCGATTCAAAGGGCAAGTAGCCCTACAGGTGCGGGAGCTCGAGGACTTGCTAGGGATGCGACCGGCACGCGAAACGGAGCCCGAAACAGTGAATTACAGCCTGCTGTGTATTTTTGCAGGTTTAGGGTTTTGGCCCTAAACGGACCCTAATACCCCCAGGAGGTTCGGGGACGCAAGGGGACCGCTGTACAGGCGATCTGGAGCATTTTCAGGGCTGAAAACAGAGAATTCAGCGTGCTGCAGATTCTCGCCAGGTTTTGCAAAGTGCCCGTATGCGTCGGGAAAGTCAGTCAATGCGTGGGAATACTGACCGTGAATGGTTCTAGTACAGTTATGCTGCCGAAATCGGGCTGGAACAGTGGAAATTCAGCCGAGTTTGTGCGGGGCAGCTTGTAGGAACCACAGCGTTTATTCCCTCTTTTGAACAATAAAGAAATACCGAAAGGGGCGCCTAAGTTAGGGGCCAATCTGGTGTCTGTCCACTCATACAGGTGCAATCTAGCAGCCTGTATCCCTCTCCCCTTTGTTGTGTCTTGAAAGTACAGGTAAAATAGACGACTAATAATGGGTGAAAGCTAAATCAAGGTTTAAAGTAAAGTCTACCGCCCTTTTTGGATTGAACAGGCCGGTTTCACCAAATGGCATGACAAGAAACTCATAGAGACCAAATGTTGTCCTGAACGCAGTCTTATGGACATCTTCTGGTCTAATGCGTGTCTGATGATACCCGCTCTTTAGGTCTATTCTTGTAAACAATGACGCTCCCTCAAGCCGATCAAGAATGTCATCTATCCTCGGTATGGGGAACCTGTTCTTGATAGTATTCTTATTCAAGGCGCGATAGTCAATGCACATGCGCCATGAACCATCCTTCTTCTGCACTAAGAGTACAGGCGAACAAAAAGGGAATGAACTGGGCTGAATCAGCCCCTTCTCTAAAAGCTCGTTGACCTGACCCATAATCTCTTTCTGCTGGGCTGCACTAACCCTGTATGGTGGTCTATTCGGTGGACTAGAACCTGGCACAAGATCTATAGTATGATCCTCAGGTCTCTCAGGAGGTAACTCCCCTGGCAAAGAGTCCGAAAAACAATCACTGAAACCACTCAAAAAAGTTGACCTGTCTTTATATAAGGTAGACAAATTAGATACAACTTGAGGTACTTCTTTTGCAAAGATCAAGTACACAGAAAGATGATTCTTTATTACAGATGAAATAGCAGAAGCAGAAACAACTGGAACAGACTCGCCTTTAAGCTTTACATCAAGGACATGAGTCTTTCCTCTATGTACAAGGGTAATCTTTTTGTTGTAAGTATCCACCATAGCATGCAACCTGTAACACCATGGGATACCCAATAACACATCACAGCCCTCAAGTGGCATAATATGAAACTCTTCCGCATCGACATAACTCTGAATGTGCAGACGAAGCTTTCCCAGAATGGGAGTAACAGGCTCTGAATGTCCTGGGAATGCCAAACCTGCTTCCCCTGTCATACCCATCTCCTCTGCACGAATGCCCAACTTTGATGCCAATTCTGGTGATATGAAATTTGCACGGGCTCCTGGATCAAAGAAAACCAGCATTGTCTGGTCTCTAACTTTGTCCCAAGCTCTGCACAGCTCCGTGGAATTTGTGTTTGGCTGGTCTCCAACCAAATCTGGAACAAGTCCTGCACTCGGCTTTGGCTTCTTCCCTTTATGGTCTGACTTGTCATCCTTATCGTGTGACTTCTTCTGTGGGCACTCATTTGCAAAGTGTCCTTCCTGTTCACAAATGTAGCATTTCTTGGCCTCCCTAAGAGCTTTCCTTTCTTGAAAAGTTTTGCCAGAAAAATGCCTTTTTTGTCCTTGTCCTCGTTCCGAAGAAGATTTAGACTGCTTCTTGGACGTATCAGCTTCTTCAATGGAGGGCTTCTTTGTGGGAGGCTCAGAAGGCTTGGCTGCAACATTGCCCTTGGCTGAAAACTGTTTGCCCTGGGACCCTTTCTTGTCGCTATTAAATCCATCGGAATCTCCCTTTGACAGATTGCTGGCCACTCTTGCATTCTCTATCAACTGAAACATATTCATGACAGTAGTCTTTGTGTAGTAGTCCCTGATTTTCTTGGGCAATCCGCAACAGTACTTCTCAATCTGTTCTGACAATGGCACAAACCTGTAAGAGGTGACTGGCAACAGTGCGGCCCAAAACCGTTTATTGTACTCTTCCAGATCCGCACACTGTTTAGCATTCAATTCGTGCCATTCCGTCATTACATGCACTTCAAAAGTGTTTGTCAACCATGCAGGCGCAAAAAGTTGTTTGAATTGGACCCACGTTGTTGGGGCTTGACCTTGGTTCAACAATGCGGTCCACCATTGGAGCGCATTCCCTTTCAAGAAAGTGGCAGCCTTGCGTATCTTTGAAGATTCCGTGAAGTTGCCTCCAGCATAAGCTGCATCGAACTGCTGTATAAAGGTCAAAGCCTTTAATTGGTCCTCAGTTCCTCTGAAAGTTTCAAGCTTCACTCCCTGCCCACCTTCCTTGTAATCCTTAGGCTGACTCAAAGGAGCCACATTATCATAAACAGGTGCCTGTAGCAGTGGTGCTCCATGAGTGTTCATTCCAGCACTCGCATCAACTGTTTTCCCTGTCATATTTGCATTTTGTACGTATGGCTGCGAAAAACCAGCCATACCAAATTGTGTTCCAGGCACTCGAAACTGGCCATAGGCACCCTGAAAACCTGGTTGGACACCCATGTTCGCGTACATAGGGTTACCCATGCCTGTTTGCATTGTCCCGGACACATTCCCTGGCATATAACCTGTGGAAGGTCCAGCCATAGCTTGAAACATTGAACCACCTCCAAAATAACCAGGATAAGTATTAGGTAATGGAAGGGTCTGATGCATAGCCTGTTCATTGCTCCCTTGACCATTCACAAACGGTTCCTGTCCAGCTAAAGCAAGTTGCTTTGGATCATTGGACACCGCTAGTTGCTCAACCACATGGACTTTCCCTCGAGCATCATGAGTCCTCTGCGCATTGGAAATCTCCTTTTCCTGCAACGGCTCAGTCATGCCCTGTGTAGGAGGTTGAAAACCCTGTGTCGGAGCCTGTAAGAATTCCTGCATCCTTGGGTTGTTAGCCAACCGTTGAAACATGTCCATGCAACAATGCAGTTGAGTTCTAAACAACCTGTCCTCTTCTTGAAGAGTTGAAGGAATTTTCCATGTGCCATGTGAGGAAGATCCCTCTTCTCTGCCATATCGACAAGCTCTGTGTTGCTTTCACCCACAACAATCCACGCTGCACTTTTTGAAGAAAAAGTGACTATCCCGTCGATGGAACCATATAACCGGCCTATACAACGTAGAGGGCGGTACTATTTCAATTACCTGTTAACTTTACACAGAGCATTAAGAAGGGAAGAGAACACAGTTGCGTCCAGCGACTAGAATGTCACTGCGCACACGAGACCGACACCCTGTAGGCCCCAAAGATTGGCGCCCCTTTCGGTATTTCTTTATTCAAATTAAGGTAGACGATCCGACCACTTAGCGCAAGCTTTCACAAAGCTGTCCAAACCTGGCGAGGGCTGAAAACGCAGGTTTTCGACCGGATTTCGACAGCATAAGGGCGCAAAAACGCCTGTAGGTCAAAAACACCTGTCTAGGACGGATTCCCTCGATATCTGGAAGCTTTCTGGTGAGCTGTCACAGAAATTCAGCGGGCTGTAATTCTCTGTTTTTCACTGCTGGGAGCCCAAAAGCCTGTATAGGCATCCCAAGGCTCTCACGAGGCTCCCCCGATGTTCCCTTGCAGTTTAGGTGCGAAACCCTAAACCTGCAGAAAAACACAGCAGGCTGTAATTCCCTGTTTCGGATCGTTTTTAGCGGAGCGAACACGCCTACGCGTGTCCCAAGGGCTCCCGCACGCAATGGGACAGTTCCCCTGTGAATTGGACGAGTTTTCACGCGAGAAAACTCTCCAAACTCGCAATCTTTCGTGATGGAACTGTGCGTACCTGTGGGGGATTAGCAATTAGCTAATCTGGTTCCTGTTCAGAAGGCTCTTGCCTTGGCAAACGCGCATAAACCCCCAGAACTGTACATAGGTCAAATGAGAAGCCCACTAGTGGGGCATAACATACTGTACGTAGGGGAGAAAGAGAGCAGTATGTAGCGTGCGGGGCATCACTCCCGTCACCATACTGTGCATAGAGGGCAAGGTAAGCATTCCATAGCTTCTGTACCTGCTACAATCGACCTGAGGCTGAAAATGGTGCCCCCTTTGTTGATATGCAGCTCGTTTTTGCCTCCCAGAGTGGCAGAATCGCTCACAGGCTGACACGTCGCCCAGTTTCCGAGTTTGGGCTTTCTCTGCTAAAAATATCTCAACTGGTGCGTCAGTTGACTTGGCAGCAGAGCAATAAAATGTTCCCCTTGTCATTCCAGAGCTAATGACGCGAACACATTTTCCGGTCAAAAATAGCAGTTCCCTAAATTTTAGGAGATGCTTCCATGGCGTCCCTATCGGTCTCCTGACCATCATTGAAGACTACCATTTGACCAACATCTACAATGTGGGTTAATTTACTGGCCCCTTTCAACTTATAAAGTTGCAGTGACTTGACGAGTGGCCCAAATTCCAGTTTGGCGCACACGAGCTTCCATACTCATCAGAATTCAGTGCTAACTGGCCCGGGCAGTCCCTGTCTGACCGACCTAGATCCCCGATGTGAGAAACCCATTTGGCTGTAGCCATTTCATACTGGCCATGCAATGTCCACTTGCACCTTTTCAAGGGTTTTGGGACAAACAAGTAAAGATAAAATAAATATATCTAATACTTATTTACAGAAGGCAACAAGAAAAATACACCTCTTGGTGACAGCCCGACTAGTGTGAAGTAGGTTCACATGTCGAGTCGTTTCTAGCCATGTTTAGCCTTGGGTTTTGGCTTAGTTCCATGGCCATCAGGCTCCTGCAGGCTGGGGATATTTTTCCCAGCCTTGCTAGTATTTTTCCCTACTATCCACAGGGCCTCTGGTGTTACTTTCATAATCTTCTCCCATTTCCCAGGTCGTGGGGGCTGGTGGACAGTTGGCCGACCTGGTCTCTTGGAGGTATATAGGTGAGGATAGGGCTCTATGGGAGGACAATTGTGTGCAGGAACTGGGGAGCACAGGGCGCCTCTAGGAGGAAGCCCTAGGTGATGCAGAGGGCGGCACGTGGCGTAGTTCAGCCCTAGCGTTTTCCCTCATGGGCAGCAGGGGATCAAGCTAGCGTTTTTCCGTCTGAGTGCAGATGCATGGAGGCGCCATGATCAGGCAGATGCAGAGCACCTCCATCATGGTGCAGGCGTACGAGAGGATCAGATCCATGGTTGTCATGGGGCAGCCACACCATAGGGCAGGCTTGGATTTCAATGCCGATTGACAGACAATTTGAAGTTGCTTTTGCCAATGGAAACTTCACCAAAAAATCCAAGTTGCGTCATGTTGGGATGTATCTCATGGAGATGGCAAGTAACTGGTGGTTAGCCAAGATTCTCGAAGGTACACAACCCAAAACGTGGACTCAATTTAAGTCTGAATTTTATGAACAATTTTTGCTACCCGACTTTGAGAAGGACATTTGGAAGGAATGGGACTTGCTCGCCTAGAAGGAACATGAAAAAGTCATGGCTTATGTTGACAAGTATTTGTCGGTTGTTCTCAAAGTTATGCCTTTCATGAAGATCTCCGATGCAAAAATTCGAACCAAGCCTTCAACCACCGCTTCGAAAGAGCATGAAGGTGTACCCCCATGATACCCTTTAGCGGATGATGGAGTCGGCTCATTGCTGAGGATCTACATTCCGTTGGTACCCTAGACAGATGGAACATAGCGCGTAGCGTGCAAGGCAAAGAGCCGTTTATGAAGATCATGACGACCAAGGCAAAAAGCGTCCCTCTGAGGACCCGCATCAGCCTAAGACGCTAGAGGGTACCGCGGTGCAAACGGCTCAAGTATCTCACGCCGAACCAAGTACTAACCTTCAAAGAGCAAGAAAGGTGTTTCTATTGTGGTGAGAAAGGACACATGAAGACCGTCTGCCCTGTTCGGCAGCAACGGCAAGAACAAACATCTTTGAAGGAGCAATCAAAGAAGGAACCTGCTCCACCGAGCTCGAATTCTATTCTTGATGTGCAAGGGAATATGGAAACAACAAAAGGGAAGCGTCAACTCCTAAAAGACCGGGGATCTATGAATCCTCTATGATCTCGGATCAATGGACGACTTTATCTCATTGGAAACTGTGGAACGCTTGGACCTCACACCGGCTCAGCTTGGAACTCCGGTAACTTCCGGATCTGCATTTGAGGGGTTGACCACCAATGCAACTCTCGTGCAAGGACAACTCAATCTTTGGATTGGCAAGTAGAAGGACTGCAAATCATTTTTGATGGCACGCATGTAGGTTGTGATATCATCTTGGGAATGCCATGGCACTATCATATGCAACCGGTCCCCGATTATGTGGAAAAGACCCTCACTTTTGAGCATGAGGGCAAGAACATTCAAATTTTTGCTGATGCAGGGGATTGGCTAGTCCCTACTGTAAGCCATATCTCCAATAAAAAGGAAATAAAGAAGTGCGTTTTTGCTTACTTGATTTTTGCACGGGAAAATGATAAAATTGATGAGGGTTTTGCTCTTTAGTTTGGAACTAAAACGTTTTCAATTTATTGAAGGGTTTAAGGATTGTTTCATTGAAACACTTTCTAATATGCTACCTCCGGAACGCCTAGCAAATCACCGCATAGATTTAGGTAGCTCTCCTCCAAACCAACCCCCTTATAGGGTAAGTCTTGCTCAACAAGAGGAAATTTTGAAGCAAGCCAACGAGCTTCTGGAAAAAGGTCTAGTACGACAAGTACTTTGCGCTACTGCTCTCGAGTTGTACTGGTGCAGAAGAAAGATGGCACGTTTCAAATGTAATATCTAAACAAGACCACTATCAAGAATTGCTAATATTCTTGATAAGTTACAGGGTGGAAGCATCTTTAGTTGCATCAACTTAAACGACGAGGGTGAAGTTCAAATGTTCAAGCGGTTGTTTGCATCCATCTAATTGACACCGCAATACGAAGCTGAAGTACAGACGGAATGGAATCACCTTTGCATGAAGGAAGACGACACCTTAAGGCTTATATACTTATAGTCAAAGTTTTTGGGATATTTATCTACCAATAGATTCTTTCCGAAAGGTATTTTAAAAGGAATAGATGGATGATATTGTTGTGGTCTACCCAAGGAAATACAACACGACTATTTGAAGCAGAATTGGGCTAGCATTTAGTAGCTTATGGATCATGCTATGGACAACCACTACATGTTTTTTTTGTTCCTCGACTTATGCTATGGATGAGCGAGTGTCCAAAGCTTTTGATAAAGACTCTTTTAAGGGGAAGAAGAAGGGTAAAAAGCTTGTTCACAAAAAGAAATCCACAACCCCTCAGATGTCTACCAAGCAGCGGGCGGAATACAACTTAGAAGAAAATAAGAGCTCAAGTTTCTTAGAGTTAGAGAGTGAATTTTTTTTCTTCATGCTTAGGTCAACCGTTCCTCGGAGGGTTTGCCTACATTTGATTTGGTACTTGGAAGTACTCCATCAAACTGATCTTACAGAGTAAGCAAAGCCTAGAATGAAGAAATCATGAGTCAAGCGAAAGACCTTTTAGAGAAAGGTTTGATCCAGCCTAGTTTTTCACCTTTTTGTTCTTTTGTTTCTTCACCTTTTTGTTCTCTTGTGCTGCTTGTGTTGAAGAAAGATGGATCTTGGAGAATGTGTATCGACTATAGGGCTCTTAATAAGATCACCATCAAGAACATGTTTCCAATACCCAAATTGATGATATACTTGAAAGATTACGGGGTTCCACTTGTTTCAACAGAATCAATCTCAAAAGTGGCTACCATCATAGCAGGATTGCTCCTAGGGATATATACAAGAACGTGCTCAGGATATCCTTCGGATTGTACAAGTGTTTGGTGATGCCTTTGAGTTCACCAATGCTCTTGCAACGTTCAACAAGATGACATGTTATAGCTTATGAGAGTCGGATGATGGCACGTCATAATGGCCATTTACAGCTTACAAGAGTCGGATGCTCTCCAAGCCAGAGAGGGTTGCACAAATATATGAAAAGGAGCTCTTAGCAGTAATTCATGCTTTGACTCAGTGGGGGCATTACTTGCTGGGGGTAGACTTTTATAGTGTATACGGATCATTTGAGTATACGACGATACTCCTTGTTCCAAAACGAGATAGGCAAACACATTGTTGCAGTCTAATTTTTAGATTGTATATGTGAAAGAGAAAGAAAAATGTAGTGGCAAATGCGTTGTCTCCCAAGCCATAAATATCCCTTTTGTGACATCAATGCATCATCGAGATTTTGATGCGATGCTACAAATCTGGATTTTGGTGAGATTTTTGACAAGATATAGAGTGGAGAGACAGTTGCAAGATATTCTGTGAAGAATGGCTTTTTGATGTTAAAAATCATGTTGTGTGTGACACGTGGTTTCGGGCAAAAGGTGTTGCGGTAGTGTCACAATTGTCACAAAACGGGCACCACGTGCCAATAGAAAAGAACAGATTAAACAGACTTTTAGCACTTCAATAACAACTAAACTTAGAGAAAGAGAGACGACCCGCGACACGGAGTGGCGGAATTCCACCCCAGAGAGTATTGGCCCCAAACTTTGGCGCCCCTTTCGATATTTCTTTATATTGCATCAACACAGTACAAGCCGGTACTCCAAACTTTGCACCTTCTCCAGGAAGCATGCTAGAGAATGAGCCCATGGCCTCATATTTAAAGGCCCTAGGTCCCAAAAGCAATTTATATGAAGAGACTTCAAACTCAAAAGCTTCTGGTCCAAAAGCAATGCCAAAAAGCTGCCAACGTAAATCACTAAATTCCGTACAACTGCCACGTCAACAATCAGCGCAAAACGCGAAAATCCGTACGGCTTGCCATGTCAGCACTGTTAGTGTAATTTTTGGAGCCTCTGTATGGCTGCCACGTCATCAGCTGATGCGTAAGCCTTTGTGTGTGTGTGTGTGGGTCCTGCTTTATTTTAATTCCTTTGTCACTGGGGCCCCATCGAACGGGGTCCCCATAAGTTGGTAGGACTTCTTCTGTTACTTGTTCTTCTTATGGTTTAGGCCCCTCGGCCGGGATCTGCAAGTTGGCTCCATTCTTCAGGGCTTTGACACGTCAGCAGTTTGTGACATCCCCCCTTCTTGAAAGAGAGTAATCGTCCGCGATCACAGCATATTTGCAAAACAACTCAAGTTAGCTTAAATTTTTTTTCCGAGGGTCATTCCAAATGGCAATTAGTTTTCTTTTTTTTGTTAAGGAGTTGGCTTCTCCTTTCGGCTCTTTTGTTCAAGGCGCTGGTTTCTCCTTTCGTCCAGATCTTCGAAACTCTTGATATGTTGGCGTAGTAAAATTAGCCATCACACCCAAACCGCACTGATGGTGTCTTGATGCACTAAAATTACATACCCAAGGTATCTCATCCAGTTAGGAATATTCAGTATTTGGCACATCACAATGCAACACAAATGCTCACATATGCATGTTACAAGACACAACAAACAGCGCCGCTGAGCACTCCGCCGAGACAAATGGTATGCGTTATGAAGCTACTCAACGACTACCTCGTCATTCCCGTCGCAAATAACCTAAAAAGGCCCGGGCCATGAGCTGAGAGGACTGTACAACCAAACGCTCTTCACATCACCGTCTACGTTGGTTGGAGGTTCAAGCATACAACCAAACGCTCCCCAAACATCGGCCTGTGTCGTTCGGAGGTTTTCTAGCATACAACGGAACGCTCCCCAAACATTGGCCTGCGTCGTTCCGAGGTTTTCAAGCATACAACGGCACGCTCCCCAGACATCGGCTTGCGTCGTTCCGAGGTTCAAACAATACCAAAACAGTATTTCTCACTTCTCCACCTAGGAGTAAAATCAGCAATTAATGAAACCAGTATTAAAACCAGAGTCAAACAATTCACAGGTTTAAAACAGATAGCATCCATTTCAAACAATACTTTCTCAAACAATGTTCAAAAGTATCTAAGTAGAAAACAACTAGAGAGGTCATTCAGGGCTTTGTACGGACAACTGGCTTGCCCTTCTGCATCACGGTGATGGTTCGGTTCCGAACCTAGAGGCACCATTCTTGTCGTGCAAGGGCACGCCCAAGAGAACGTCGCAATTGCCCAACTTCATAATGTGGAAATCAGCTTTTCTATGATAATCTTGTATAGTCACTGGAAGAGCATCAATGAGCGGTACCACTTTCTGAGTTTGCCCCGTGGCTAGCTCAGCTTCAATTTCTCAACCCTTTGCATCATAATCAAAGTGCATGTGCTTCAAGAATTCTGGATAGATGAAGTTCTCTATAGCTCCGGGGCTTTCAAGCCATTGACTTTTCCATAAGCTCTGCATAATTCATTAAAACTCTCGAGGTGTATACCATAAATATCGGATACTAGTCCAATAGCAGGTCTAGTTCTCTTGGCGGGAGGTGGCCCCGTGGATCTGTCTGACGTGGGAGCAGAAGGTTGCACTGAGGACGTCGAGGCTCGCTCATGACATGTATTGATCGTATGCCCTGTTTGGAAACATTTGAAGCATTGGCCTTCTTGTAACAAGGCGTCTCGTTGATGGTGTGTCTGACGAGGCCGTTGAGGCTGGTTTTCAGTGGATTCCTGAGAATTTGTTCGTTGTTGCTGGGAGTTCTGGTTAGTGGCGGAAGGTTCTTCTATGGTAAAATCCAACTTTCCCTTCACGAGCTTGTATTCGACCGTGGCATGGTCCATAAGCTCTTGCATGGTAGAGACTTGCTTGGAGAGACAATATTCCTACAATGGTGATGGAAGTCCAATGGTGTAGCGCTCGCACTGGCCCTTTGTTGCAAAATTGGCTTTATCTGACATAAAACTAATTCTAAATGAATTATTGGATTTATAAGTGAGAGGGTTTTCTCGCTTGGAACACCAGGAAAATAATTCTAAATGAATTATTGGAATTTAAGTGAGAGGGGTTTTTTCACTGGAGACATCTGAGTACAGAGTGTTCCTAGTGCGTCATTCAAAGGGAGCACTGAGAACGGGAATATCTGTAAGGCCACCAGGAACAGGTATTTCTGATACGTCACATCGGATGGGTGACAGGGAGCATCGGGAAGAAGTATCCGACCATCCGGGAACAGACATCTCTGATGTGTCATAGGATGGGTGACATAGAGCATCGCAAAGGAGATTGTACCGTAAGTTCGGTAGGAAGTGACTAGGTGATGGGTATTCCGGATGTGTCACAAGGTGGGTGACGGGTGCATCGGAAAGGGGATATCCATAGTCAAGAGGAAATTCCGAACTGTGTTAGAATTGTGCACAAGGAAAAGCAAGCACTTGAATGAAGATGGGTTCAGAGGAAACTTTGAGGAAAAACGGATGCTTTCTGAGAAAGCGGGATTGCTTTTCGAGAAAGCTGATGCTTTCACGCGAGGAAGTCTATGTTTGCATTGCAACTGTGCATGTGATTGCATCCAGGGACTCCTGGAAAGTGTTGTGAAAGCATTGTTTTTAATTTATAAGGTTTTATTGAGTTTTTGGGCAGATTCAGACTATTTCTAAAATATGCTGGCTACCCACTTAATAAGTGGGCAGCCATCTGATAAATAAGGCAATAGATTAGCCAACGTTTTCTCTCTTTATTTTTCTTGCAGAACAGCGGAGAAAAAAAAAAAAACCGGGCGCGATCTCTACGTGAGCAGCTATTCGTGCCGTGGCCAGGAGCTATAAAAGCATCACATGCCCTCACTCAAAGGAGGAGATCAGTTTTGATGCTGCTGTAGGTTTCATCCGCAAAGAAGACGTTGCCGGTGATGCCCATGGCTGCCCCAAGTGTACCAGATGTTGCCAAGACCTAGTGCGCGAGTTCCCTCACGAAGAAGTGCCTACAGAGCGTGTTTCCATCGCGACAAGCTGCTGTTTTTCTCTGTTTTCAGCCCATAAACGTCCTCAAAGGCTACTTGACACATAGCATCGTTTTCCGCATCAAATAGCTGTCCCATATGTAATAGCTTGCAACTAGCTCCGCACGTTGTATCGGGTGAAAGATATCTGCAAAATCAGGATCGGTGGCATACTGATCAATCATATCTTCGAAGCTTCGATAATGTATTGCGGAGATAGCCAGAACCAAGGGCTTTCTAGACACACATCTGCCACTAAATACTTCTTTCCTTGAACATGGACTATCTGGAAATGAAACTGTGACAAGATGTTAGCCCACCGCATCTACTTTTCCAAAAACTGCTTCTGCGACAAGAAGTAGCGTAAGCTCTGATGATCTGTGAAGACGGTAAAGTCAGCTCTGAGTAGATAGTATCGCCACTGCGTAAGAGCATGGATAATTGCCAAAAGCTCTTTCTCATAAATTTGTGCAAGCCGTTTAGGATGTGAAAACATCTTGCTCTCGTAAGCTATGACATGGCCTTCTTGTATCAAGACTGCTCCCAGACTGCGACCACAAGCATCACAGTAAACTTCGAATGGCTTTTGCAAGTCTGGCAAGGCCAACACTGGTCTCGTAGTCGTCTTCCTTGAGAGTCTGAAAGGCTACAATCTCTGTCGGGCCCCAAGTAAAAGGAACCTCTTTTTGAGTCAGTACATGCAAAGGAGAAGCTATCTCCGCAAATTTTTGAATGAACCACTGATAATATGCGCACAAGCCCAGAAATCTTCGAACTTTATGAACATTCTTCAAATCAGGCCAATCACGAATAGTCTCAATTTTGGCCGGGTCCATCTTTACCCCTTTTGCTGAGACGATGTGTCCCAAGAAATTTATCTCGGATACGAAAAAACTCGCTCTTTTTCGCATTCTGTAACAAACTTGGACACCCCAAGTCTAGATTCTATCGCGACACAGCAGAGATTCACTTCAAAACACTTCACAAATTTAACAGTCGACAAGGCTCGGCGTAGTTCCGTGCCAAGAGATATTGTTAGGTGCAGCGGAATGAATGTTTGTGCTTTGCTCAAGATGAGTGCTCCAAACTGTGCTCAAGGTTCCTTTTGTTCTTATGGAAGGTAGAGCCTTCCGTTCTTAATGAGAGAATGCTATGATCACAAACAAAGTGAATGGACACTCTGCGTGCAAGTGTATGAGACTGAGAGATAGAGAGAGAAGAGAGATACGACACCAGAGACGTTGTAAAACCCTCCTCCGAAGGCCCCACTCTCGTCGGCGAGAGTGGTCAACTTATGATTGCACAAACTGATACAAACTGAATGCATGTAAACCGATGCAACTTGGGACTATGTCGGTGACGACGACGGGGACGACGATGATTACTTAAGGGCTGAAATCGGTGATCTTCTATCTGTTGTCCATAAAAACGCTATGGCTGAAAATCTGGGACTGTTTCGGGCTGCTGAAAACACTGGTTTTGGCTGCGTTTGAGAGGCTGAAAATGATGATCTTCTGCAATGTCTAGGGCTGAATCTGCTACTGTTTTGAATGCTGAAAATGCTGGTGCAATTTCTCCATCGAAGGCTGAAAATGAAAACGCTGGCAGCTTTGGGGTAGCGTTAGTAAAAACGCTAGGCTTCTGGGAAAGTCGGCGATGACTGCAATGCTGAAAATGCCAGGCTAGGGGGTGGTGTGGCGATGACCAAAAACGCTAGTGTTGCTGGAGGTTGGAAAACGCCACGGCTTAAAGGTCTTGATGGTTCTTGCTGAGAAGATGCCTGTTGAGCGAGGAGCTCCTGTTGCCTCTCCTGCCAAATAGTGCTAGTTCTAGTTTGCTTATATACAAACTTAGCAAAATTGCCCTACCTACTTTTGTTGGAAAGCCACTTAAATTAATAACTGAAGAATGTCAAAAATAGGTAAAATAGGCTAAATGCACTGGAAAATTCCCCTGACTAATCCTGATGGATTCTGATGGGAATGCTTATGATCATGCTGTGTGCTACCAGAGGATATGCATCTACACTAAGTGACTGGGCATGCACGGTCTACGAATAGACTCACAAAAAGTGCCAGATCACTTCTAATCTAGACTGACTGGATTGACTGAACCCTTGTGTTGCTAATTGGACTATTTTTCTTATTTTTAATGATTCATCTCTTTTTTTAAGGATATTTTATTGTGTGCACTAAGAATTGTTAAAAGATTGTAGCTACGGGAACTGCCATCAAGAACGGACAACTCTGATGTGTCATTTGATGGGTGACGGTAAACATCGCGAAGGAGTTTCCGTAAGTTCGGTGGAAAGGGCCGGGTTACGAGTGCCCCTGATGCGTCACATGATGGGTGACGGGTGCATCAGTAAGGGGGCATCCCGTAGGCTAAGAAGGAAATCCGAACTGAGTAAGAAAATACGCGTAAGAACGCAAGCACAAGAATAAAGATGGGTTCAATGAAGCTTTTTACGAAAAGCAGGAACATTCACGGGAGGGCAGATGTTTTCCCGCGAGGAGTCTGTGTCTGCATTGCATCTGTGCCGTGTCTTGCACCCGGGGACGCCTGGAATGTGTTCGTGTAGCATTGTTTTCACTAACTGAGTGAGTTTTTAAAGTTTTTAATAGGTTCACACTTTATTTTATAAAGTGGCTGGTCACTTAAATTTTATAAAGTGGCCGGTCACTTTTAAGTGACCAGCCCTTTCATTAATAAAATAAAGCAAGGCTCTTCTTAAAAAAAAGCCAGCGCTAAAAAGCTATGCAGGGGGCTGAATCAGCGATCTCTCTCTCTCCTCTCTCTAGTGGGCGCCAGGGTCTTGCTTTTCGGCTCTATTCCCGCCGGGTGCCAGGCCCTATAAAGTAGCAGCTAGTGTTCCAGTTTTGGACACGCCGGAAGCAGCAGAGGAAGCTAGTGCTGGGATTCGTGTGACGACTGAGTACGGAGATCGCTTTTCCGAGCAAGGAGCGACAGGTATAAGGTGTTGATACGCATTGAGAATTGTTGCTTTGGGTGGTTTGTTTTGCAGGAATCTCCCGTCTTACGGGAAAACCCCTCACGGGAAGGACGGCTTCACGTCTAAGTCTCTTACAGGAAGGTACGGCTTCGCGCCTAAGTCCCTTACGGGAAGGAACGGCCTTGTGCCCAAGCCCTTTACGGGAAAGCATGACCTTCGGGTCTAAGATTACAGAACGGAGGGGTTTTCTCGGGTTCTCGTGCTTGTATAAGAATTCTCCCTGAATAAAGAATACTCTTAACGGGGGGGGACCAGCCCATATTCTGGTCCCCAATACTGTGTCGATCTTCTCCCTTCTCTCATGTTTGCAAAGTATTATATTTTTCAGATTTCTAAGTGCTCGTGTACGCTCCCGTTTTATGACAGTGGTATCTGAGCTCGGACTCCTCTCTTTCTCTGCAAAGAAGGACGATTCCGGGAAGAACGGGAAGAACCATGTCGGGCCAAGGGAGAAGCGTTGAAGAGGAGCTTCAACAAGTGCAAGCTCAGCTTGCGGATTTGCAACAAATTTTACTATTGCCTGATGTCCAAAAGCTCTTGGGCGGAATGAAGAAAACAAATGGAACCGATGCAGCCAGGCATCAAGACAACACTGTTGGCGTGAGACCACAGGAGGAAAGAGAAGAAGAACGTGCCGAGGTGCACAAAGGATCTTCGGATCGGAATGAATGGCCTACTCCAAGGAAAGGCCAGGAAAAAGCGCTCTCTTTGCTAGACGAGAGCAAGGACATCTCTATCTCATCTCCATCTTACTCTCCTGATTATACTTCTACTTCTTGATCATCTCGTCAGAAGAAGGAAGCCGCTACTACTACTACCCTACATCAACCTAAAGATAAGCCTCGATTCAAGAAGCATGGTCGCAAGTCTCAACATCGCATGAGAGTCTTCAAATCGGGCGACAAGGACATCAAGTTCGAAACCTACAACGGACGGAGAGACATCTCCAAAGCACTGTCCTTCATCAGATAGTTTGAAGTCGCCTTTACCAATGGGCACTTCACC
Source organism: Adiantum capillus-veneris (assembly GCF_014529385.1). Classification (NCBI taxonomy): domain Eukaryota; kingdom Viridiplantae; phylum Streptophyta; class Polypodiopsida; order Polypodiales; family Pteridaceae; genus Adiantum; species Adiantum capillus-veneris. The sequence continues at coordinate 145,566,274 of NC_140932.1, read as the reverse complement.
GAAACATCCAAATTACGCCATGTGGGGATGCACCTCAAGGAAACGGCAAGTAATTTGTGGTTAGCCAAGATTCTGGAAGGTTCTCAGGCCAGAACTTGGGAGAGCTTCAAATCTGAATTTTATGAACAATTTCTTCCACCTGACTTCGAGCAGGACATACGGAAGGAATGGGACTGGCTTGCCCAGAAGGAACATGAAAGAGTAACGACTTATGTGGACAAGTATTGGTCGGTTCTTCTGAAGGTCACTCCCTTCATGAAGATTGCCGACGAGGAAAAGAAACGAAAGTTCGAAGCGGGTCTCCAACCGCAGCTTCGAAAGAGTATGAAGGTGTATCCACATGACACTCTTCAGAGGATGATGGAGTCAGCAATCATTGTTGAGGATTTGCACTCAACTGGGACGCCCAGAAAAATGGAGCATAGCACTTACCGTGCGAGACAAAGAGGGGTCTACGATGACCAAGGGGGCCAAGGAAGAAAACGTCCTCCATCTAGGGACTATAATCATTCTAAGAAGCCAGAGGGCAATGGAAAGCGAACTAAGTATCTCTCTCCTACTCAACTTCAAACCTTCAGAGAGGAAGGAAGATGCTTCTACTGTGGCGAGAAAGGACATATGAAACCGGATTGCCCGTTAAAGCAGCAACGGCAAGAACACGCCCCTACGAGGCAAGATAAAGCAAGGAAGGAACCCGCTCCACCAAGCTCGAACTCTATTCTAGATGTTCAAGGAAACACAGAAACGGAGAAAGGGAAGCGTCAGCTTTGGGGGTCTTTGAACAACCAGCGAGTACTGATTCTTTATGATCCAGGATCCACGGATAACTTCATCTCCCTGGATACTGCAGAACGTTTGTGCCTCACACCGGCTCAGCGTGGCACACCGGTTACATCCGGATCGGCATTCGAGGAGTTGACAACCAATGCAACTCCCGTGCAAGGACAGCTCAATCTTCGGATTGGCGAGTACAAGGACCGCGAATCATTTTTGATGGTACCCATCGAGGGATGTGATATCATCTTGGGTATGCCATGGCACTTCCACATGACACCTATTCCCGATTATGTGGAAAAGACCCTCACTTTTGATCATGGGGGTAAGAAAATAAAGATTCATGCTGATGTAGGAGATTGGCAGTTCCCAATTGTAAGCCATATCTCCATTAAGAAAGAAATGAAGAAGTGTGTTTCTGCTTACTTGATTTTTGCACGTGAGAAGGATAAAACTAGTAGGGACTCTCTCTCTAGTTTGGAAATTAAGCGTCTTCAATTTATTGAAAAGTACAAAGATTGTTTCACGGAAACACTTCCTGATGAACTCCCTCCGGTACGCCCGGAAGATCACCGCATAGATCTCATACCGGGTAGCTCGCCTCCCAATCAACCCCCTTATCGGGTGAGTCTTGCTCAGCAAGAGGAAATTTTGAAGCAAGTTAATGAGCTTCTAGAGAAAGGGTTAGTACGGCCCAGTGCTTCACCCTACTGCTCTCCAATTTTATTGGTATAGAAGAAAGATGGCGCGTTTCGAATGTGCATAGACTATAGGTCTTTAAACAAGATCACGATCAAGAATCGCTTTCCAATCCCTCGGATTGATGATATACTTGATAAGTTGCAGGGTGCAAGTGTCTTTAGTCGCATAGACTTAAAGAGTGGGTATCATCAGATACGGATCGCCCCTGAGGATGTCCATAAGATTGTTTTCCGCACAACCTTTGGACTATATGAATTTTTGGTAATGCCTTTCGGCTTGACCAATGCTCCTGCGACATTCAATCGCATGATGGACCGCATTTTCAGCCCGTATCGAGCTTTTACGGGAGTATTCTTTGACGATATACTCATCTTCTCTAAGTCAGAAGAGGAACATCGGAAGCACTTGGACCTAGTGTTTCAAGAATTGCGAAAGTATGAGTTGCATGTGAATGCAAAGAAGAGCGAGTTCTTTCTCTCAGAGATACACTATCTCGGCCATATAGTCTCTCACAATCAAGTGAGTATGGATCCTGCCAAGATCCGAGTGGTAGAAGATTGGCCTATTCCCACTACGGTACATGAGGTACGTAGTTTCCTGGGATTATGTTCGTATTATCGAAAGTTTGTTCGAGGATTTGCTCATGTAGCAGGACCACTTCATGACTTGACAAAGAAGAAGATTCCTTTCAGATGGGGATCGAGACAACAAGGAGCTTTTGATCGGCTCAAGTACTTGCTAAGCCATGGACCTATTTTGATAGTGCCTGACTTAAGAAAACCATTTGAGGTTCACTGCGATGCTTCAGGCGATTGCATCGGAGTAGTGTTAAACCAAGAAGGCCATGCAGTGGCCTACGAAAGCAGACGGCTTAAGGATGCAGAGTTGCATGTATCAATCTACGAAAAGGAACTCACGGCTGTGATTCATGCCTTATCCAACTGGAAGCACTATCTTCTAGGAGCGGATTTTGTGATCAAGACTAATCACCAGAGTTTGCGGTATTTTCTTACGCAAAGGAAACTATCTGAGAAGCAGATGAGATGGGCAAACTTTTTGTCTATGTTTCACTTCTAGATCCTTCACACGGCTGGGAGTAAGAATGTGGTCGCGGACGCATTGTCTAGGCGGCCAAGGGTGAACGCTATCACTTCTGTGTATCACCAAGAATTAGAAGCACTACCGGATTTGTATCCGAATGATCCAGATTTCTCCACCATTTGGGGAAAGCTACATCGTGGAGAGAATGAGTTTCCCTATTCCATTCGGGACGGTTATCTCTATCACCATCACGCCATATGTGTGGCGGAACCATTAAGAAAGAAGATCATGGATGAAGCACACGCTTTGCCTTATGCGGGTCATCGGGGGATTCTCCCTACGACCTTAGCAATGGAAAGATATTTCTTTTGGCCTAGCCTTAAAGTTGACATTGATAAGTATGTCAGGGAATGCTTGGTTTGCCAAAAAGTGAAGTATGATCGGCATAAGACGCCTGGGTTGCTACAACCTTTGCCTGTGCCTAATGAACCTTGGGACAGTATTGCCATGGACTTCATCATGGACCTCCCTAGAACTCAGACTGGAAATGACGCGATTTGGACCATTGTGGACAGGTTTAGCAAGCAAGCACACTTTATACTAGTCAAGAAAACGATAAAAGCAGATCATATGGCTAGGGTCTTTCTGGCACAGATCTTTAAGCATCATGGAATGCCTAAGTCTATTGTGAGTGATCGAGATCCTCGCATGACAGGAAATTTTTGGCGTGCCTTGATGGATAATCTTGGTACGAAGGTGAATTTTTCATCTGCCTACCATCCTCAAACGGACGGGCAAAGTGAGATAGCCAATTCCACAGTATTGGATATGTTAAAAGCTTATGTGTCAGACCGGCAATCTGACTGGGAGAAATATTTGCCTCTTGTCGAGTATGCGTATAACAATACCATACACTCATCGATGGGGAAAGCACCTTTTGAGATTCTCTATGGTAAGCCTTTGCTTCCACCGATCCTTTTAACTAAGGATAAGATCTTTGCAGCAGATGAATTTGTCCGGGATTTGGACACAACCTACGGGCAAGTTAGGAGAGCTATTCTACGCTCTCAGGAAAAGCATAAGAAAGCTGCAGACAAGCACAGGAGGAATCTAGACTTAACGGTCGGACAGTTAGTCTTACTCAAGTTTGAGAAGGCAAGACTTAAGAAACAAGCGTCTCATAAGGGTAAGGTGGTAAAACTTTCTACCCCTTATTATGGGCCGTTTAAGATCACTGAGTGAGTGAATGATGTCACCTTCCGATTAGAGCTACCGCCTAATTGGAAAATCCATAATGATTTCCTTGTCAGTTTACTCCGGCCGTATGTGGGACCGCCTCCGAGTCAGCCTAGTGTCACCAGTGTGTGACTACTGTCTATCCTTTTTGTTGATTTCTTTCTTATTATCTATTTACTTTCACTTTTTGGAAACACCCCTCGAGAAATCTAACTGCCCTACATTGCATAGCTAGTGTGGAACTGTCCAGAGGGAGTCCAGGCCTGAGGGCAAGAGAGCACTAAGGTTGGACAAGGACTATGGTTAGCCAAGTGGGGTCATTGACTAGCCAAAGTGGAATCCTTTGCTACAGAGGCTACATTTCAGTTCTGGATGTGGCCGCAGTGTACAAAGAGGGTCGGATGACCTAGAAAGATACAATGGCAGCATCTCCTAAAATTTAGGGAACTGCTATTTTGGGACCTGAAAATGTGTTGACGTCATTACCTCCGGAATGACAAGGGGAACATTTTCTTACTCTGTCGTGAAGTCAACTGGGCAACCGGTTGGGAGATTTTTAGGCGGCAACCCCGAAACGGGAAAATGCTTGTAAATGTGCCAAGTGGCACATTCTGGTGCACTTGCCTTATGCAACAAGAAGTGGCGCTGAATTTTAAGCTGGGAGAGGCTCATTTGCAGCTTTTGTCACAGGTTAAGAGCTATGGAGTGCTTGCTTTCCCTCTTATGCACAGTGCGGTGCCAGGAGTGATGCCTTGCACGCTACGCACTGCCCTCTCTCTCCCCTTTGGCAGTATGTTATGCCCCTCTAGTGGGCTTTTCATTTGACCAATGTACAGTTGTGTGGGTTCATGCGCGATTGCCGAGGCAAGAGCCTCTTGCACAGGTATTGGATTAGCTAGCGGCTAATCCCCCCGCAGGTACAGGTGAATTCGGAGAGGTTTCACGCCAGAAATCTCGTCCGATTCAAAGGGCAAGTAGCCCTACAGGTGCGGGAGCTCGAGGACTTACTACGGATGCGACCGGCACGCGAAACGGAGCCCGAAACAGTGAATTACAGCCTGCTGTGTATTTTTGCAGGTTTAGGGTTTTGGCCCTAAACGGACCCTAATACCCCCAGGAGGTTCGGGGATGCAAGGGGACCGCTGTACAGGTGATCTGGCGCAATTTCAGGGCTGAAAACAGAGAATTCAGTGTGCTGCAGATTCTCGCCAGGTTTTGCAAAGTGCCCGTATGCGTCGCGAAAGTCGGTCAATGCGTGGGAATACTGACTGTGAAGGGTTCGAGTACAGTTATGCTGCCGAAATCGGGCTGGAACAGTGGAAATTCAGCCGAGTTTGTGCAGGGCAGCTTGTAGGGAACCACAACGTTTATTCCCTCTTTTGAACAATAAAGAAATACCGAAAGGGGCGCCTAAGTTAGGGGCCAATCTGGTGTCCGTCTACTCATACAGGTGCAATCTAGCAGCCTGTATCCCTCTCCCCTTTGTTGTGTCTTGAAAGTACAGGTAAAATAGACGACTAATAATGGGTGAAAGCTAAATCAAGGTTTAAAGTAAAGTCTACCGCCCTTTTTGGATTGAACAGGCCGGTTTCAGCCTAGTGCTGAGGAACCTCCTGAGGTTGAGGAAACAGAAGAAATACTCCAACCGGAGCAGATAGCAAGTCATGAGGAGCCGCCTCTCAAATCCGGAAAGATAACACGGAAGTATTTGGTTAAGTTTAAGAACTATTCGAATCTAGATGCTCAGTGGATGACATAGGAGGAATTAGCAGCTTATCCTGGAGGTATATGTCCAAGCACTACAGTTAAGGTCAACTGTTTAGAAGCCAGAGGGATGTTGCTAATTAGACTATTTTTCTTATTTTTAATGATTAATCTCTTTTTTTAAGGATATTTTATTGTGTGCACTAAGAACTGTTAAAAGATTGTAGCTACAGGAACTGCCATCAAGAACGGACAACTCTGATGTGTCATTTGATGGGTGACGGTAAACATCGCGAAGGAGTTTCCGTAAGTTCGGTGGAAAAGGCCGGGTTACGAGTGCCCCTCATGTCACCAGCGTGTGACTACTATCTATCCTTTTTGTTGATTTATTTCTTATTATCTATTTACTTTCACTTTTTGGAAACACCCCTCGGGAAATCTAACTGCCCTGCATTGCATAGCTAGTGTGGAACTGTCTAGAGGGAGTCCAGGCCTGAGGGCAAGAGAGCACTAAGGTTGGACAAGGACTATGGTTAGCCAAGTGGGGTCATTGACTAGCCAAATTGGAATCCTTTGCTACAGAGGCTACATTTCAGTTCTGGATGTGGCCGCAGTGTACAAAGAGGGTCGGATGACCTAGAAAGATACAATGGCAGCATCTCCTAAAATTTAGGGAACTGCTATTTTGGGACCTGAAAATGTGTTGACGTCATTACCTCCAGAATGACAAGGGGAACATTTTCTTACTCTGCCGTGAAGTCAACTGGGCAACCGGTTGGGATATTTTTAGACGGCAACCCCGAAACGGGAAAATGCTTGTAAATGTGCCAAGTGGCACCTTCTGGTGCACTTGCCTCATGCAACAAGAAGTGGCGCTGAATTTAGGAGGGGGAGAGACTCATTTTCAGATTTGTCACAGGTTAAGAGCTATGGAGTGCTTGCTTTCCCTCTTATGCACAGTGCGGTGCCAGGAGTGATGCCCTGCACGCTACGCACTGCCCTCTCTCTCCCCTTTGGCAGTATGTTATGCCCCTCTAGTGGGCTCTTCATTTGACCAATGTACAGTTGTGTGGGTTCATGCGCGATTGCCGAGGCAAGAGCCTCTTGCACAGGTACTGGATTAGCTAGCGGCTAATCCCCCCGCAGGTACAGGTGAATTCGGAGAGGTTTCACGCCAGAAATCTCGTCCGATTCAAAGGGCAAGTAGCCCTACAGGTGCGGGAGCTCGAGGACTTGCTAAGGAAGCGACCGGCACGCGAAACGGAGCCCGAAACAGTAAATTACAGCCTGCTGTGTATTTTTGCAGGTTTAGGGTTTTGGCCCTAAACGAACCCTAATACCCCCAGGAGGTTCGGGGACGCAAGGGGACCGCTGTACAGGTGATCTGGCGCATTTTGAGGGCTGAAAACAGAGAATTCAGCGTGCTGCAGATTCTCGCCAGGTTTTGCAAAGTGCCCGTATGCATCGGGAAAGTCAGTCAATGCGTGGGAATACTGACTGTGAAGGGTCCTAGTTCAGTTATGCTGCCGAAATCAGGCCGGAGCAGTTGAAATTCAGCCAAGTTTGTGCGGGGCAGCTTGTAGGGATCCACAACATTTATTCCCTCTTTTAAAGAATAAAGAAATACCGAAAGGGGCGCCTAAGTTAGGGGCCAATCTGGTGTCGGTCTTCTCATACAGGTGCATTTTAGCATCTGTATCCCATTCCCCTCTCTTGTGTCACTATAGCGCAGGTAAAATAGACGACTAATAATGGGTGAAAGCTAAATCAAGGTTTGAAGTAAAGTCTACCGCCCTTTCTGGATAAAACAGGTCGGTTACATGGTTCCATCGACGGGATTGAATCACTTTTTCCCATAGAAGTGAGCCTTGGTCAGTTTTGGGCTTGAAGACACAGGGGATCATAGACCAGACACAGGGAATTGCAATTATGGCTGACAGACCATACGATGTGACTGAAGGGGTTTCCTCTTCACAGGGTCAACAGACACATGAAGTGGGTGAGTCGTCAAGACCACCACAGACAGATGACGATATATTCAGGACCCAGTTGGCTACTGCTGTGGCTATGTTCACACAAGTAATGCAGAACCCGAGGTTTTTAGCCTTTCTGCAACCTCCTGTTCCGTCTCAGCAAGTTGGGTCACTGGATCATATTCAAAAGCCTGTTAAGGCTCGAGTACAGGTGAATCATACCGCACAGTCAATGGAAACACCTGTACACTTGACGGAGAACATGCAGTCTCCACAACCTATGCCTAAGGTGCAAGAACAGGTGGCTGAGATGCTAGTCTTTCAAGCTGTACCAGTTCAGCCCGCCACCTTTCAGCAGCCTATAGCTGGTTCTAATGGGCAGGGAAGTAACCTACAGGCTATGCAACAGGTCTTCCCACCACCTTCAGTACACCCTGGCTATTTTGGAGGTGGATCCGTATTCGAGAGCATGGCTGGTCATGCACCTGGAAATCAATTTTATACGCCAGGAACAGTGTTTGGGGGTGCTCAAACGATGATGCCTAACCCCATGTACAATGTCATGGGTATGCAACCAGGGTTTCAGAGCACTCATGGCCAATTTGGGATGCCACAAGCAAATTTTGGTATGGCTGGAATTACAAATCAGCAGCCAAATACAGCATTTCCAGGTCAAGTTAATAGCGGCCAAGGAACACAGATGAACCCTAATAGTGTTCCCATGTTTCAGTCACTTCCATATGACAATTTAACGCCGTTGGAGAGGCCAACTCCGTACAAAGAAGGTGGCAAAGGTGTGTCATTCACGACCTTTACAGGGTTTGATGACAGGAAGAAGGCTCTCTCATTCCTCCAGCAGTTTGACAAGGCCTATGCAGGGGGAAACTTTACAGAGGCTTCAAAGGTCCGCAAGGCAGCCACTTTCTTGACAGGGAATGCGGGACAATGGTGAACAACTTTATTGCTTCAAGGGCAAGCTCCGTCCACATGGATTTACTTCAAGCAGATTTTTGCAGCAGCATGGTTATCTGATGACTTTGAAGCAGATGTCATGACAGAATGGCACCTGCTAAATGCTGCCACTTGCAGAAATCTGTAGGATTACAATCGGAAGTTTTGGAAAGCTCTACTTCCAGTAACTTCCTATAGGTTTGTGCCATTGACAGAACAGATTGAAAAATACTGTTGTGGCCTACCCAAAGGATTGAGAAAATACTGCACGAAGACAAAAGTCACTACTTTGACGCAGATCATCGAGGTAGCAAACACTGGCAATGGTTTGCTCAAGGGAGAAGATTGTGAATTTAACACTGGCGTCAAGGCAGGATCAGTCAAGAAAAATTCAGCCCAAGAAGCACGTTCCCAATGAGGCTCTTAAAGGGACTTAGGAGTCAGCCAACGCAGGGAAAGATAAAGCTACGGCTGAATCAGAAAAAGAACCAGCAAAGAAATGGAAAAGACGTTTTCCTCGCAAGTCAGAAGAGCAAAAGAAGGTCCTGAGGACAGAAAACAAATGCTTTATATGTGAGCAGCCTGGCCACATTGCTTACAACTGTCCTACAAAGAAAAGGCCAGCTGATTCTGAAGACAAGGAGCATAGGAAAGGAAAGAAGCCCATGGCTGGTCTAGTGCCAGATATGGTGGGCGACAAGCCAAATTCAGATGCAAGTGAGCTTTGCAGAGCATGGGGAAAGGTCAGGGATCAAACAGTGCTTATCTTTTTTGATCCAGGTGCCAAAGCCAACTTTATTTCCCCAGAATTGGCTTCAAAGTTGGGAATCAGACCTGAAGAGATGGGGTATACAGCAGAGGCAGGTTTGGCATGTCCTGGCCATACAGAGGCTGTGACACCCATCATTGGAAAGTTGCGTCTACATATCCAGTCCTATGTACATGCTGAAGAATTTTACATCATGCCACTGGACGGATGTGATGTGTTGTTAGGTATTCCTTGGTTGTTTCGTGTATAGGGAATCATGGATGCCTACAACAAAAAGATCACTGTACCGAGCAGGGGAAAGACTCACATTCTGGATGTAAAGCTTAAAGGGGAGGCTATTCCCACTGTATCAGCTTCTGCTATTACTTCTGTAATGAAAAAGCATCTTTCTGCGTACTTGGTTTTTGCACGTGAAGTGTCAGATTGTGATGAATCAAATTTATCTATGCTAGATAAAGAAAGGTCAATGTTTTTACAACAGTATAGTGACTGTTTTTCCGATTCATTACCGTCTCAATTACCGCCAGAGAGACCGGAGGACCATGCGATAGATTTGGTGCCAGGCAGTAGCCCACCAAATAAGCCTCCGTACAGGGTTAGTGCGGCTCAACAGAAAGAGATAATGGGCCAAGTACAGGAGCTGTTAGAAAAGGGGCTGATTCAGCCGAGTTCATCTCCATTCTGTTCTCCAGTGTTGTTGGTGCAGAAAAAGGATGGCTCATGGCGTATGTGCATCGACTACCGTGCACTGAACAAGAATACCATCAAGAATAGGTTCCCTATACCTAGAATTGATGATATTATGGACAAATTAGAAGGAGCAGCTATGTTTAGCAGGATAGATCTAAAGAGTGGGTACCATCAGATCCGCATTAGATCAGAGGATGTGCACAAGAATGCTTTTAGAACGATGTTTGGCCTTTACGAATTTTTAGTGATGCCCTTTGGTCTCACAAATTAGAAGGAGCAGCTATGTTTAGATCTAAAGAGTGGGTACCATCAGATCCGCATTAGATCAGAGGATGTGCACAAGAATGCTTTTAGAACGACGTTTGGCCTTTACGAATTTTTAGTGATGCCCTTTGGTCTCACAAATGCTCCTGCTACGTTCAATAGGATGATGGACAGAATTTTCCGTCCACACCAGCAGTTTGTTGGTACATTCTTTGATGACATGATAGTCTACTCAAAGAATGAAGAGGAGCATAGGCATCACTTGGCCATTGTGTTCAAAGAGCTACGCAGTCATAGGTTGCTCATCAATGCAAAGAAAAGTGAGTTTTTTCTGGAAGAGATTCACTTTCTGGGACACATTGTCTCAAAGGATGGTGTCAGAATGGATCTTGCAAAAGTTGAAGCGATCAAGTCATGGCCAAATTTGAAGACGGTGCATGATGTCCGAAGCTTTTTGGGACTATGCTCCTATTACAGAAGGTTTATCCGAAATTTCGCTGAGATTGCTTCACCTTTACATGCTCTTCAAAAGAAGGCAGTCACCTTTAGATGGACACAAAAAGAGATTTCAGCTTTTAATCTCTTAAAGGAAAAGATGACTTCAGATCCAGTCATTGTGTTGCCAGATCTTAGGAAGCCATTTGTGGTCCAGTGTGATGCCTGCGGTAGTAGCATTGGTGCAGTGCTAATGCAAGATGGCAGGGTAGTAGCCTATGAGAGCAGAATTTTGCAAGGGCCAGAGATGACCATGCAGGTCTATGAGAAAGAGTTACTGGCTGGGATTCATGCGCTCTTAAGTTGGAAACACTACTTGCTAGGTGCAGATTTCGTTGTCCGAACGGACCATCAGACCTTGCGATACTTCTTGACACAAACAAAGTTATCTGAGAAGCATATGCGATGGGCAAATATCTTGTCCATGTTCCATTTTCAGATTGTGCATGTGGAAGGCAAGAAGAATGTTGTGGCTGATGCCTTGTCAAGGAAGCCACAAATTTCAGCTGTGTCGATTCCTTATCATCATGAACTTGATGATATGAGAGAACAGTATGCAAATGATGCAGATTTTGCAAGGGTCTTCGAGCATCTAATGGATGGACAACGTCATGAACACTATCTTGTCAAAGATGGGTTCATGATGATGCATGGCAGATTGTGTCACAAAGCCATTGCGACGCAAAGTTATGGAAGAGAGTCATGTCCCACCGTATGCAGGGCATCGTGGTATCGATGCTACAGTTAAAGCGGTTGAGACATTCTTCTATTGGCGTACATTGAGAAGGGATGTGGATGCCTTTGTGCGAGAATGCCTAATATGCCAAAAGGTCAAGTTTGACAGGCAAAAGGCACCAGGGTTATTGCAACCACTACCTATTCCAGATAAACCATGGGAAAGTATTGCTATGGATTTTATCTTTTATCTTCCAAGAACGCAGACAGGAAACGATGGTATTTGGACCATTATTTGGTGATTCAGCAAACAGGCTCATTTTATTCCTGTCAGGAAGAAGATAAAGCCAAATCAGATGGCACGCTTGTTTATCAGCAATATTTTCAAGTATCATGGCATGCCACAGTCGATTGTTAGCGACCGTGATCCACGCATGACAAGTTTGTTCTGGAGAGGTTTGTTTGAGAATATGGGCACCACGCTCAAATTCTCTTCGTCATTTCATCCTCAAACAGATGGGCAGTCAGAAGAGGCAAATTCTACTGTCCTAGATCTACTGAAGTGCTATGTGTCAGAGCATAAAGGAAAATGGGAGCAATATCTGCCATTGGTGGAGTATGCATACAATAATACAGTGCATTCATCAACTGGCAAGGCACCTTTTGAGATAGTTGAAGGTGGCAAGAAAGTTCCTCCCATACTGCATACAAAGGACAAGATATTTGAAGTAGATAAGTATGTTCAGGACATGGATGAAATGTACAAGAAGGTCAAAGTGGCCTTAGAAAGGACTCAGGCAAAACAAAAAGAAAGCAGTTGATCGTCACCGTCGTGAAGTGGTATATTCACTTGGTGATTGGGTGCTTTTACGCTGTGAAAAGGCAAGGTTAAAGAAGATGAAGGGCAAGGAAAGACTCTTTCCAAAGCTCAGCATGCGTTACTATGGGCCTTTTCAAGTATGCGACATAATCAGTGATGTTGCATATAGGCTGAAATTGCCTGACAGTTGGAAGATTCACAATGCGTTTCATGTGAGTCTTCTCAGACCCTATGTGGTTGATGTGCCCGAAGATATGCCAGCTGAAGATCGGCCGGAAGTCGAGGAACTTGACGAGATCTTGGTCCCTGAACAGATTTTGGCACACAAAGAAAGGAAAGTGAAGGCAAGGTTGCTAGGCGTTACTTGGTAAAGTTCAGAAACTATCCACGAATGGATGCTAAGTGGATGGAAGAAGGTGAACTTGCAGAGTCACCAATTGTGTTATCACTTTACCTGGAAGCCTTCGATTTGCAACCTACCTTGACCCCTTGAGTTTCAAAGCTAAATGGATTGTCAGTGTGACAATGGCTTCTGAAACAAATGATGTACATGGTATTTAGAGTGAGCTCAAATCAAATACCAGTTACTTGAATGTTAGAGCTGTACAGATTGTCAGTTTGGCAATTGCTCTTATGGAATGTCCAAAAGTTTGGTTAGTGCTATAGAAGTGAGTATTTCTTGTCAGTTTGTCAAGGATACAGTGATTGCTTCTATTGAAGAGTACATGTGTAACTGCATTCTTAAACTGTCGGTTTGAGTATGCTCGAAAGTGTTACGGGATCCAACGTGTACTATAAGACAGTGGCAAAATGTGCAGCTACCATTTTGTCATTGGAAAGTTAGTGACTCAAAGCAATGGCAGAGTGCGCAGCTACCACTATGTCATTGGGACAGGGTTCACATGCAGGCAATACATGAGTCGACGAGGTGTTGAATACATCAGTGTTGACAATGAGCATGTACGACATAGATGCAAACGAGGACGTTTGAGATTTCAAGAGGGGGGTATGTCACCAGCGTGTGACTACTATCTATCCTTTTTGTTGATTTCTTTCTTATTATCTATTTACTTTCACTTTTTGGAAACACCCCTCGGGAAATCTAACTGCCCTGCATTGCATAGCTAGTGTGGAACTGTCCAGATGGAGTCCAGGCCTGAGGGCAAGAGAGCACTAAGGTTGGACAAGGACTATGGTTAGCCAAGTGGGGTCATTGACTAGCCAAAGTGGAATCCTTTGCTACAGAGGCTACATTTCAGTTCTGGATGTGGCCGCAGTGTACAATGAGGGTCGGATGACCTGGAAAGATACAATGGCAGCATCTCCTAAAATTTAGGGAACTGCTATTTTGGGACCTGAAAATGTGTTGACGTCATTACCTCCGGAATGACAAGGGGAACATTTTCTTACTCTGCCGTGAAGTCAACTGGGCAACCGGTTGGGATATTTTTAGACGGCAACCCCGAAACGGGAAAATGCTTGTAAATGTGCCAATTGGCACCTTCTGGTGCACTTGCCTTATGCAACAAGAAGTGGCGCTGAATTTAGGAGGGGGAGAGCCTCATTTTCAGATTTGTCACAGGTTAAGAGCTATGGAGTGCTTGCTTTCCCTCTTATGCACAGTGCGGTGCCAGGAGTGATGCCCTGCACGCTACGCACTGCCCTCTCTCTCTCTCCCCTTTGGGAGTATGTTATGCCCCTCTAGTGGGCTCTTCATTTGACCAATGTACAGTTGTGTGGGTTCATGCGCGATTGCCGAGGCAAGAGCCTCTTGCACAGGTACTGGATGAGCTAGCGGCTAATCCCCCCGCAAGTACAGGTGAATTCGGAGAGGTTTCACGCCAGAAATCTCGTCCGATTCAAAGGGCAAGTAGCCCTACAGGTGCGGGAGCTCGAGGACTTACTAAGGATGCGACCGGCACGCGAAACGGAGCCCGAAACAGTAAATTACAGCCTGCTGTGTATTTTTGCAGGTTTAGGGTGTTGGCCCTAAACGAACCCTAATACCCCCAGGAGGTTCGGGGACGCAAGGGGACCTTTGTACAGGTGATCTGGCGCATTTTCAGGGCTGAAAACAGAGAATTCAGCGTGCTGCAGATTCTCGCCAGGTTTTGCAAAGTGCCCGTATGCGTCGGGAAAGTCAGTCAATGCGTGGGAATACTGACTGTGAAGGGTCCTAGTTCAGTTATGCTGCCGAAATCAGGCCGGAACAGTTGAAATTCAGCCAAGTTTGTGCGGGGCAGCTTGTAGGGATCCACAGCATTTATTCCCTCTTTTAAAGAATAAAGAAATACCGAAAGGGGCGCCTAAGTTAGAGGCCAATCTGGTGTCGGTCTTCTCATACAGGTGCATTCTAACATCTGTATCCCATTGCCCTCTCTTGTGTCACTATAGCGCAGGTCAAATAGACGACTAATAATGGGTGAAAGATAAATCAAGGTTTGAAGTAAAGTCTACCGCCCTTTTTGGATAAAACAGGCCGGTTACACCTGATGCGTCACATGATGGGTGACGGGTGCATCAGTAAGGGGACATCCTGTAGGCTAAGGAGGAAATCCGAACTGAGTAAGAAAATACGCGTAAGAACGCAAGCACAAGAATAAAGATGGGTTCAATGAAGCTTTTTACGAAAAGCAGGAACATTCGCGGGAGGGCAGATGTTTTCCCGCGAGGAGTCTGTGTCTGCATTGCATTTGTGCCGTGTCCTGCACCTGGGGACGCCTGGAATGTGTTCGTGTAGCATTGTTTTCACTAACTGAGTGAGTTTTTGAAGTTTTTAACAGGTTCACACTTTATTTTATAAAGTGGCCGGTCACTTTTAAGTGACCAGCCCTTTCATTAATAAAATAAAGCAAGGCTCTTCTTAAAAAAGCTAGCGCTAAAAAGCTACGCAGGGGGCTGAATCAGCGATCTCTCTCTCTCCTCTCTCTAGGGGGCGCCAGGGTCTTGCTTTTTGGCTCTATTCCCGCCGGGTGCCAGGCCCTATAAAGTAGCAGCTAGTGTTCCAGTTTTGGACACGCCGGAAGCAGCAGAGGAAGCTAGCGCTAGGATTCTGGAGCAGAGGTTGGCGGCGGCAATTGCAAGTGTTCGTGTGACGACTGAGTACGGAGATCGCTTTTCCGAGCAAGGAGCGATAGGTATATGGTGTTGATACGCATTGAGAATTGTTGCTTTGGGTGGTTTGTTTTGCAGGAATCTCCCGTCTTACGGGAAAGCCCCTCACTGGAAGGACGGCTTCACGTCTAAGTCCCTTACGGGAAGGTACGGCTTCGCGCCTAAGTCCCTTACGGGAAGGAACGGCCTTGTGCTCAAGCCCTTTACGGGAAAGCATGACCTTCGGGTCTAAGATTACAGAACGGAGGGGTTTCCTCGGGTTCTCGTGCTTGTATAAGAATTCTCCTTGAATAAAGAATACTCTTAACGGGGGGGGGGGGGGGACCAACCCATCTTCTGGTCCCTAATACTGTGTCGATCTTCTCCCTTCTCTCATGTTTGCAAAGTATTATATTTTTCAGATTTCTAAGTGCTCGTGTACGCTCCCGTTTTGTGACACCTTGTCTTGCTGTAGCTTGTCCACGGACACATAGGGTTGGATGTGTCACGTGACATCCCCTCCTTTTCAAAGTGAGGTACTGGTACCGAACTGTATGGCGTCGAGGGAGATCTCCAATAGCATCCGGAATCTTGGAAGGGACTCTTCTCCGACCCACTCTGATGTGTTGGTCATGCGGTACTTGAACTTCATAAAGTTCTGGAACGCTTGCTTCTTTGGGCCGCGCCGAAAGCGACAGTCTTCTGTGGCACCTTCGATGCTTCAACTTCTTCTAGAGTCATGCTTCTTTCTTCTTCAAGAATCTCCATGGCTGAAAATTCCTGAAACCACTTCCAACACAAAAACATGAACATACCTATTCCATGTAAGGTGATTGGAAAAAATCTCGTCTTCCTTAAAGACTGTGCATGCAATGTAGATGAACAAAGAGACGGAGTTCCAAACCGTTCACCACACACACGCAAACAATGAGATCGAATCTTTCTCTTATGATCTAGAGCAATCAACTGTGGCAAAACACAATGGACATGCCCACGCTTGGTGCTCAGACTTTCATGTGCTCGTTCCGAAACTGTGTCATGCTAAGGAAGAAACATGGAATGTGACTTCCTTGAATGCATACTGTTCAGCTTTTCATGAGAAATCCGCATACATTCGTGCTCATCCATGAGAGAAACGTGCTCAACATACAATATGTCATGCATAAGAAAAGGGATCACATAAAGATGCTGACTAAAATACAGGAAACGGTCACGAATGGAACACCCGAACAATGCGTGCGTATCAACCATGCGAACACATAATACTTCCTGTAAGTGTTCTTTGGACCTAGGCTCGAGAGCCAAGATCGATCCTTCGTGATTGATCGAATCTGCAATGAGGTTAGCTTCGCTAGAAAAAGCATCCACTAACACATCCTCTGTGTGAACAATCACATCATCTTCATGCAACTCATCATGCTTGTGAGAAATCACATCTTGATCATGCAAATCATCATGCTTTGTCTTTATCATCCAAATCATCATGTTGACCACAATCATGCAAATCCTGTGTGCCATGCTTTGGAGAAAAAGAGACTGAGAGAGTCTTCTCCTCCTGAATCCTTTCAATCTTGTCCTGCATATTACCAATGAGAGATGGAGAATGCACAATGTCCTCTCCATGAATGACAATGGGAGAATCACTTTTGGCATTGAGAGTGAAAGTGTTAGCCTCCCAATCAATGAGAGGGTTAGCATCACCAAACCATCGAATGCCCAAAATCATATCACATCCTGAGAGAGGAGAAACAACAAATCTTCCAGTGAAGGTAGCTTGTTGAATTGCAAACAACACATCAAGGCACTCCTCCGTGATGAGAGTGTCCATACCGGGAAGAAAGCAAGAGGCCTCGATAGGAGATCTCTGACTAATTTCTAGGCGGGCTTTCTCAACAAGAGAGGGACTAATCACATCATACATACTACCTGGGTCAAACAATATGACAAAACTCTGCCCCGACGTACGACCATAACATTTAATGAGAGTATCATCAATGGGAGGGTCGTGAGAAACTTGGGGCACACTCGTGTTATCATTAATTGCATTGACAGAGGAAATGGGTTCTGTGGATTCTTTAGATTCATTCTATTCAAGCTTAGGACATGTTCTTTTTATGTGACCCTTAATGTGACAATGAAAAGAATGACCTTCCTTAGAATAAGTGCTTTGCTCTTCCGACGTGATGTATCCTCCTACAATTCCTTGTGCTACCTTTTCATCTAGAGTAAGCTTAGGTTTAGCAATTGTGTTAGCCTTACTCTTAGATTCATTGGAAGAATTCTTTTCTGAGAGACTGTTGGAAGATTGGTTAGAAGAGTTACCATTCTTACCATTCTAACCGTTCTTACCGTTCTGAGGGTTCTGAGAAGTCTGTAAGGTACTTGTGGAAGTCTTGTTCTCCTTAGGCTTTCCTTTGTTGTGCTTCATCTCCTGTGCGAGAGCAATCGCTACCGCCTTGTTGAGATCAATTGGATCGAGCACCTCAACATTGTACTTGATATACTCGTCCAATCCATAAAGGAATGCCTCTTTGCGTTCATCATCCGACTTGCGTAATTGGGTACCTAGCTGCAAAACACGATTAGAAAAAGACATAACCGGCATATCATTTTGCTTGAGAGCGTGCCAATCGCCCTTCAATCGTGCGAGGTACTGAGGTGGCATAAACCGCGCCTTGAGCTTGTCTCGGAAATCAGCCCAATTGAAGGAAAGGGGCGTGAATTCGTCGGCTTCCTCTAGGTGCGCAGCTAGCTGTGCCTCTTGCCATGCGTGGTACCAATTGATGGCATCACTGGCAAGGTACATAGCTGCCATCAAAACTTTGCTATTTCTTGTCTTCTTAGTTGTCGCAAAATAAGCATTAAATTGATGCAGCCAAGAATGAATAACCGTAGCATCCATCTTATCATCATACTTACTGAAAGTCAACTTCCCTATGACTGGGTTGTTGGAATCCGCATCGTGGCTTGCGCCACTTGAGGAACTCCCACGGTCTTTGGGTGGTTCGGATTTCGAGGCAAGTACTTGTCGAATCAATTCTTGAGTGCGTAGTTCTCGTTGAGCCTCACACTCGATCTCCAAAGCCACTCTTTGAGCTGCACGCTCGGCCTCAGAGGCCACGCTTCGTGTTGCCTCTTCCGCCTTTCTTTGTTGTTTTCTTTCTTTGCGTTCGTCGCGCTCGCGTTCTAAAGCAAGGCAATTTGCTTCTTGTTTGTCCATCATGTCTATCATATGCTTGACCATTGCCTCCATAGGGTTAGGTACACTTGGTGGCGTAGATGGAGAAGGGGGAGGGTCGAAAAAATCTCCTGGTGGGGAAAATTCTTCGTCGCCTCTCTCATGCTCATCACCTGTATGCGAAGTATCCATTCCGCTTCAGGTGACGACCATGCACTTTGATCTTTGGTCTTAAGTCCACGAGGAACTTGGGTTCTTGAGGTTTTCTTTCGCTTGCAAACCGTGTTTGAGAAGGATCTTCTCTTCACCAGAGTTCTACTCCTTTCCGCGGGCGCACCCCTTGGCGGCCTTGAACTCACACCAAGGTTGCTTTTTCCCACCTCACGTCGATTGGCCGGCCGCTAAGTGCACGGTCCGCTCTCAATGAGTGAAAAGAGACACAAGGGGAGGCTGGACAAGCCCTTCTTTCTTGGGATTCCTGTCACTCTTCAAAAACACGATTAGGAATCGACACACCCAAGCGAATTTGGATTCGTGCGACCTCAACAAGCAAAAAAAAATTCTTGTGATTCTTGTGGTTCTTTTCTTGAGTGACACAGAACACTGCCAAAGCTCTGATACCAATGTTAGGTGCAACGGGATGAATGTTTGCGCTTTGCTCAAGATGAGTGCTCCGAACTGTGCTCAAGGTTCCTTTTGTTCTTATGGAAGGTAGAGCCTTCCGTTCTTAATGAGAGAATGCTATGATCACAAACAAAGTGAATGGACACTCTGTGTGCAAGTGTATGAGACTGAGAGATAGAGAGAGAAGAGAGATACGACACCAGAGACATTGTAAAACCCTCCTTTGAAGGCCCCACTCTCGTCGGCGAGAGCGGTCTACTTATGATTGCACAAATTGGTACAAACTGAATGCATGTAAACCGATGCAACTTGGGACTATGTCGGTGACGACGACGGGGACGACGATGATGACTTAAGGGCTGAAATCGGTGATCTTCTATCTGCTGTCCATAAAAACGCTATGGCTGAAAATTTGGGACTGTTTCGGGCTGCTGAAAACGCTGGTTTTGGCTGCGTTTGAGAGGCTGAAAATGATGATCTTCTGCAATGTCTAGGGCTGAATCTGCTACTGTTTTGAATGCTGAAAACGCTGCTGCAATTTCTCTATCGAAGGCTGAAAATGAAAACGCTGGCAGCTTTGGGTAGCGTTAGTAAAAACGCTAGGCTTCTGGGAAAGTCGGCGATGACTGCAATGCTGAAAACGCCAGGCTAGGGGGTGGTGTGGCGATGACCAAAAATGCTAGTGCTGATGGAGGTTGGAAAACGCCACGGCTTGAAGGTCTTGATGGTTCTTGCTAAGAAGATGCCTGTTGAGCGGGGAGCTCCTGCTACCTCTCGTGCCAAATAGTGCTAGCTCTAGTTTGCTTATATACAAACTTAGCAAAATTGCCCTACCTACTGTTGTTGGGAAGTCACTTAAATTAATAAGTGAAAAATGTCAAAAATAGGTAAAATAGGCTAAATGCACTGGAAAATTCCCTTGACTGATTCTGATGGATTCTGATGGGAATGCTTATGATCATGCTGTGTGCAACCAGAGGATATACATCTACACTAAGTGACTGGGCATGCACGGTCTACGAATAGACTCACAAAAAGTGCCAGATCACTTCTAATCTAGACTGACTGGACTTACTGAACCCTTGTCTTGCTGTAGCTTGTCAAAAATAAGTGAAAAATGTCAAAAATAGGTAAAATAGGCTAAATGCACTGGAAAATTCCCTTGACTGATTCTGATGGGAATGCTTATGATCATGCTGTGTGCAACCAGAGGATATACATCTACACTAAGTGACTGGGCATGCACGGTCTACGAATAGACTCACAAAAAGTGCCAGATCACTTCTAATCTAGACTGACTGGACTTACTGAACCCTTGTCTTGCTGTAGCTTGTCAAAAATAAGTGAAAAATGTCAAAAATAGGTAAAATAGGCTAAATGCACTGGAAAATTCCCTTGACTGATTCTGATGGATTCTGATGGGAATGCTTATGATCATGCTGTGTGCAACCAGAGGATATACATCTACACTAAGTGACTGGGCATGCACGGTCTACGAATAGACTCACAAAAAGTGCCAGATCACTTCTAATCTAGACTGACTGGACTTACTGAACCCTTGTCTTGCTGTAGCTTGTCCACGGACACATAGGGTTGGATGTGTCACGTGAAAGATATTGGCCCCAAAGACTGACGCCTCTTTCGGTATTTCTTTTATATTAATCTTTGAGCAAAGTACAACTCCCACGGGTGTTCGCTCTCAGACTCTGCATCTAGATGCTTTGAAAAGTGAGCCCTTTTGGGTCACTTATAAAGATTACAAGGGTTGCTAAAAGTAGAGCCCCAAAAGCATTAAACTTAAAAGCAATGAGCTCCCAAAAACAACTTGTCACAAATCTTCCAGTAAAAAGCACCAGCTTTGATTGCGGAAATCCGTACAACTAGGCCACGTCAGCAGCCAGCCTAAAACTTGGAAAAATCCGTATGTTGCAACGCGAGCTAGTCAGCGCGTTTTCCGGGATCCGTACTGTCTTTCACGTCAGCAATCGGTACTGCTTGTCCAGGTCAGCAGGTGCGCCAGGATGCTGCCACTTTATCAGTTTGTGACATACCCCCCTCTTGAAAGAATGGCTATCGCCCTCGATTATGCCTGCAAAACAAACAGAGGCCATAAACTGCCTCAGTAGACACTGACTCTAAGTAGCGACGCACTAGACACCACACATCTAGCACTTGTAGAAAGACGACAGTCATATCATAGGACATCACAGGACAAATCACATAAAAAATTATTCTAAATCTCAGACCATGACTGCCAGCAACGTATTTAGTAATCTCATCTAGATTCATTCGGACCTCACTGATGCCCGATTAATTAATGCTTATTGCTATCATATCTATAGAGATTTATGAGATTGAAATGCTGCAGTCATTTCGTCTTTTAGTTCTTGCACTCAAACAAGTCGAATGAGAGAGTACAAATCAATCATATTCAACTTTGGGAATTCCGTTTCATAAAGTCATTCAGCAGAATACTGTCAGCCCATCAATATCCCTAAAACCCAAAGGGGACATCAGTGACCTTATTCAATCGGGGTAATCTGTTGACAAAGGAGCGGAGTGACTCCCCTCTTGTGCAAGCCCGCTGCACTAGATTCAACCTTGCTGAGTTCGGGGTTCTATTGGAGTAGACGATGCTAAATCGAATGCTTCAAGGTAAAGTTTCAAAATGTTAGGAGTATCTGCTAGGTCCTCCTCCTCCATCCACTTCGCATCTAATGCGGAATAGTTCGTGAATTTAACGAAGAACCGCCGAATCACCTTACCTTTTATCTTTCTTTCCTTGTGTGCCAAAATCTGTTCAGGAACGAGTAACTCCTCGCTCTCCTCCACTTTGGTTTCACTGGAATGAAGTGAGCGTGCTTGTTGAATTTGTCAATGATAGTCCAAATGCCATCTTGCCCACTGTGTGTCTTCGGGAGATCAAAGATGAAATCCATTGCAATACTTTCCCAGGGGCGGGTGGGAATTGGTAAAGCTTGTAGTAATCTCTGTGCCTTATGCCTGTCAAACTTGACCTTCTAGCATACTTAAAAAGTGCGAACAAAGTCGTCCATATCCTTCTTGAGTCTCGGCCAAAAGAAATAACGCTCCACACCTTTCAAGGCGGTGTCAATGCCACGGTTACCCGTAAAAGGTGGACAACGGCTCTCAGTCAAAACCCTTTCCCTCAACGGCTGTGTAATACACAACATTGTTTTCTTCATCAAGTAGCCATCCGGTATGGAATACCCTGACACTATCTCCCCATTCTGTATCCGAGTGAAAACAACGGAAAAATCCAGGTCGGTGGCGTACTGATTAACCATATCCTTGAAGCTTCTATGATGGATCGCAGAAATAGCCAAGACGAGGGGCTTCCGAGACAAAGCATCTACCACTAGGTTTTTCTGTCCCTGAACATGGACAATCTAAAAGTGAAACTGTGACAAGATGTTAGCCCACCGCATCTGCTCTTTCGAAGGTTGCTTTTGTGACAAGAAGTTGCGTAAACTCTGATAATTAGTGAAGACCGTGAAATTGGCTCCGAGTAGGTAATGTCGCCACTGACTAAGAGCATGTATCACTGCCAATAGCTCTCTCTCATAAATCTGTGCTACCAATTCTGGCCTTGAAAACATTCTTCTTTCATAAGCAACCACATGGCCTTCTTGCATTAAGACCGCTCCCAGACTACGACCACCAGCATCACAATAAACTTCAAATGGCTTTTGCAAGTCTGGCAAAGCCAACACTTGTCTAGTAGTTGGTTTTCCCTTAAGCGTCTGAAAAGCAGTCACCTCTGTCGGTCCCCATGAGAAAGGGACTCCTTTCTGAGTTAAAATGTGCAAAGGGGAAGCTACCTCTGCAAACTTCCGAATGAACCGCCGGTAGTAAGAACACAAGCCCAAAAAGCTTCGAACTTCATGAACATTCTTCAAGTCTGGCCAATCGTGGATAGTCTCAATCTTGGCCGGGTCCATCTGTACTCCTGCTGCCGAGACGATGTGTCCCAGAAAATGTATCTCCGACAAAAAAACTCGCTCTTTTTGGCATATATAACTAATCTGTGATCATGCAATGCCTGAAAGACATGTAGCAAATGGTGTCGATGTTTTGCTTCATCCCTGGAGAAAACTATAGTATCATCAAAGAAAGTGTCCACAAAAGATCGATGCTCTCCGAAAATCCTATCCATCAATCGCTGGAGCATTGGTAAGTCCAAAAGGCATCACCAAAAATTCGTATAAACCAAAGCTTGTCCGAAAGGTTGTCTTGTAGACATCTCCCGGAGCGATTCTGATATGATGATATCCGCTTTTCAAACCAATTGTGTTGAAACAAGAGGATCCCTGTGGTCGGTCAAGAATATCATCGATCCTTGGAATCAAAAATCTGTTCTTGATAGTGGTTTTACTAAGAGCTCTATAGTCAATGCACATCCTCCAAGAGGAACCCTGTAGTCGGTCAAGAATATCCCTTGGAATCGAAAATCTGCTCTTAAAAGTGATTTTATTGAGAGCTCTATAGTCGATACACA
Source organism: Adiantum capillus-veneris (assembly GCF_014529385.1). Taxonomy (NCBI): domain Eukaryota; kingdom Viridiplantae; phylum Streptophyta; class Polypodiopsida; order Polypodiales; family Pteridaceae; genus Adiantum; species Adiantum capillus-veneris. The sequence goes on along the minus strand of NC_140932.1, from coordinate 145,542,766 downwards.
TCCTCCAAGATCCGTCTTTCTTTAGTACCAGTAAAACTGGAGAGCAATAGGGTAAAGTAATCGACTGGATGAGACCCTTTTCAAGGTCTTTCAGTTGGTTCACGATTTCTTTATTTTGGGCTCAGCTAACACGCTAAGGTGGCCGATGCGGTGGTGTGCTTCCAGGATTCAGATCAATAGTATGGTCCTCAAGACGAGATGAGAGTAACTCCCCTGGCAAGCCTTCATGGAAACAATCAGCATGTGTGTACAGAAAATCTTGGCGTTCTTTGTCTAGTTCAGACATGTTCGTTCGATGTTCATCATTCAATTCCTTCAAATAGATCGAGTAAGCAAAAAGACTGGATTTCATTAATTTTGAAATGGCCGAAGCCGATACAATAGGGACGGACTCGCCTTTCAATTTTACATGTAGTACAATTTTTCTGCCCTTCTCATTCGTCAAAGTCTCTTTCTTGGCCCGATAGTCGACCACAACGTTGTTCTTATGGTACCAAGGGATTCCTAGGAGGATGTCACATCCTTCCAAAGGCATGATGTAAAAGTCGTCGTGCCCTAAATACTCCTGACAATGTAGACAAAGTTTGCCAATGACAGGCATAATGGCTACATCCCATCCAGGGGCCGCTAGAATTGCTAGCCCCATCCTGTCAAGCGTAATCTTGAGCCACATCGCCAATTCTGGTGAAATGAAGTTGGCCTTGGCTCCTCCATCAAAAAAAATAAGGGCTTCCTGATTTTTCACTTTGCCCCAAGCTCGGTAAAGTTCTGTACTTTCATCTAACTGGCTTGGGTCGGTTCCCATGCAATCCGGTACAAGTCCTGCTTTCATCTTGCCTTTTCTGCCCCGTTCCTCTACTGCTCTAGAACTCTCTGGCCTGTCTTCAGTCTGTCCTTGTTGTGCCTTTTTGGGGCACTTTGCGGAGATGTGCCCTTGTTCCCCGCAACCAAAACACTTCCCCTCTTTGAAATAGTTAGCCCTTTCTCTAAGAATCAATCAGGGTCGTGTATCTTTCTTTTTCTGGGGATTTTTTTTCTAATTCTATTGTCATTGTTTGAGGTCTATCTGGTCCTTTGAGTCAAGATTTCATCAGTGGGGTAGGTCAAAATCCCTGAATGTATCGAGAACCCCCGTTTTGCATGACCCATTAGTCGTTGAATAGAGTCAGACTTTTGTTCAAGGCAGTAATCTCGGATCTCTGGAGGAAATCCACAACAAAACCGCTCAATCTGTTCTTTAAAGGTGACCTTCTTAAATGAAGAGGTCGGTAGAAAAGAATCCTCAAAACCTCTCGCAATATGTGTCCAAAGAATCTCCCTTGGTCATCCGAAGATGGTTCCAAGCGGTTCTTACATCTCGTTCGTACTCCGGGGTCAACCAAGAAGAAATTAAGAGCCGTTTGAATTTCAACCACTTGACTGGGGCTTCTTTCCTTTGAAGAAGAGTGGACCACCATGTTCGAGCATTTCCTTTTAAAAATGATGCAGCCCTTCTGTTCTTGGAGTCCACCCTCTTTAAATTCCTTTGCCTTCTTGCTCTTATCTTCAAGGAAGTCGTATTGGTTGGCTCTGTAAAAGTGCTTCTTCTTCGCATAAGACATGTGGTCGTCGGAGTTCGAACTGTCAGAGGATGACTCCTTCGTAGAGCTATCAGAAACTGGACGGAATCTGAGCTTGTTCTTTCCAAAGCTTTTCTTTTTGCTTCGCTTCTTGCCCTTTCTGTCCTCCTCACTCGAGTCGGAAGAGCTAGAAGAACTGTCAAAAGAAGAACTGGGTAGTCCCTCAAAACGCACACGCTTGTTCTGCTTTCTTGCAGATGCAAAAGAAGATTGACGGCCCAAGTAATCGGGGTAGTCAGTCCCCTTCTTCAATTGCTTTTTCGATGGATTCTTTGCATCCAAAAGCTGACTGATCCGGGTTTGAACCACCTCTTGAAGTTCTTCTTCAGTAAACATCCTCGGAGTAGGAGGTTTCTTGATTGCCCGTTTGATTGGTGGTTCGGTGGCTTTTTGCCACTGAGTATGCACTTCAGCCATGAACTGCTGGGTCAAAAATTTTGCAAACTGGGCATCTTTAGCAAACTGAAGCATCTGCTCTGTGCTTGCGTCAACCTGTTATCGACGTTGCATCTCCAAAAGTTCATACTTTGTAGGCCGAGGTGGCCCTTACTCGTCTTTTGCTAAATCGCTTGAATTTGCCGTATTACCTCCTCCCGCCTTAGCGGTTGAAGAAGAGGTCGATTGATTCTTTTCAGAATCCATAGGTGCGCGAGAAAAAGGATCGAATTTCCCGGTAGAAGAGAAATCGGCCGTGCTCTGATACCACTATAACGAACTTGGACACCCAAAGTCTAGATTCTCTCGCGATACAGCAGAGATTGGCCCCAAAGACTGGCACCCCTTTCGATATTTCTTTTATATTAATCTTTGAGCAAATTACAACTCCCGCAGGTGCTCGCTCTCAGACTCTGCGTCCAGATGCTCTGAGAAGTGAGCCCCCTTGGGTCACTTATAAAGATTACAAGGGTTGCTAAAACCAGAGCTCCAAAAGCATTAAACTCAAAAGCAATGAGCTCCCAAAAACAACTTGTCAAAAATCTTCCAGTAAAAAGCACCAGTGCTGATTGCAGAAATCTGTACAGCTAGGCCACGCCAGCAGCCAGCGTAGATCGCGGAAAAATCCGTACGCTCCCACGTCAGCAAGTCAGCGCATTTTCCGGCAACTGTACTGTCTGCCACATCAGCAATTCGTACTGCCTGTCCACGTCAATAGGTCCCCCAGGGTGCTGCCACGTCATAAATTTGTGACATTCGTAATCAATTTATGCTTCCTCAGTGCCTGGGAAACCTACAACATGTGGTGTCTGTGTTCTGCTTTGTTCTTGGAGAAGACGATAATGTCGTCAAAGGAAGACGATAATGTCGTCAAAGGAAGTGCCCACAAACGATCGTTGGTCTCTGAAAATTCCTATCCATCATGCGGTTGACTGTAGCCGAAGCATGTGTATGGCCAAATGGCATCACCAAATATCATACAAACTCAAAAGTAGTCTTGAAAGATGTCTTGTAGACGTTTCGAGGAGCAATTTGGATATGATGATAACCACTCTTCGGATCAATTTGGCTAAAGCAACTAGAACCCTCAAGTTTGTTGAGTTTATCATCGATCCTCGGAATGGGGAATTTATTCTGGTTCATTATGTCTTCATTTTGGGTCCGGCTAACTCTGTAAGGTGGCCGGTTCGGTGATGCACTACCGGGAGAGGTAACTCGCTTGGTAATCATCATTCAGTTCTTTGAAGTAAATCGAATAAACAAAAAGACTGGATTTCATAACGGACTTGCCTTTCAGTTTTACATGAAGTACAATCTCCTTGCCCTTCTCATTCTTCAAGATGTCCTACCTTGCCTTGTAATTGACCACGACACTGTTCTTGGAGAACCAAGGGATTCCTTGGAGGACGTCACACTCTTCCAAAGGCATGATGTAAAAGTCCTCCTGCCCTAAATACCCTTGTCACGTAGTTTGCCAATGAAAGGTGTAATAGCAACGTCTCGTCCGGGTGCCTCTAGAACAGCCTCGGCCAATGGCCCCATTTCCTCGGGCATAATTCCAAGTGAAGTCGCCAATTAAGTTGAAATGATGTTGGCCTTGGCTTCTTCATCAAATAAGATAAGGGCTTCGTGCTTTGCACGTTGCCCCATGCTTTGCACAAGTTCAGTGCTTTCGTTCAGCTGGTCAGGATTGGTAGTCCCCACAAACTCTGGTACCAGTCTTGCTTTCGTCTTTCCTTTTCTTCCGTGCTCGGTTGCTGCTCTGTAACTCTCTGGCTTATCTTCTGGTGGTCTTTTGGTTCATCTTCTTTTCAAGAGTTCTGTCCAGCTCTTTCTGGGAATACAGGTTCCGCTTCTGGTGGGCCTTTGGTTCATCTTCTTTTCAAGAGTTCTGTCCAGCTCTTTTTGGGCGTACAGGTTCCGCTTTTTTTTTTTTTGCACTCGTCTGTCGTTTGAGTTGGCCATCTCGAGTAAATCTCATCAATCGGGTAATTCTTCAGGTATTTCGCAAATCGCGGGTCTCTAGAGTACTTGATAATTTTTTTCACACATGTATCAACCTGTAGTTGACATTTGTACTCCGCTCGGACAAACTTTTCGGCCAAGATCTTCATTCTTTTCTTCAGTTTCCGCTTGCCCACCGAGAGGTGTTATCTCTATCAGATTCTCCGCGAAAACCCATGTGTAATTTGGGGTTCTTTATGGCTTATGCCCTATAAGACAGAGCGATGAAGACGGGAGCGCGCCCGATGCGCGATGCAGTAAGAGTGGGAGTGCCTAATTTGTCCAAGGGTTGGGGCATGAAGATTCTTTCACAAAAGCCTGTGTGTGCTTAGGGTAACAGGCTTTGATACCATTGTAACAGGCTTGGACACTCATAGCAACACACGAACAAAAACTTCAAAATTATTGAACTTTAAGAGAGAGAGAGAGAGAGAGAGAGAGAGAGAGAGAGAGAGAGAGAGAGAGAGAGAGAGTCGACACGGTTCGACGTAGTTTTGTGCCCTGAGGTATTGGCCCCAAAGTCCGGCGCCCCTTTCGGTATTTCTTTATCATTAATCATTGTGAAGTACAACTCCCAAGGGACCTCTGCTCTCAAATGCTACGTCCAGATACTTTGTAGAGTGAGGCCCCAAGGGCTCTTATAAACAGTCCATGGGATGCCCAAAAGCAATCAGTTCAAAAGCTTTTTCACTTAAAAGCTCTCGTCCCCGAAAGAAAGCGCTGGAGATTCCCAAAAGCAGCCAGCATAATTTGCGGAAATCCGTACAGCCTGCCACGTGGCACCAGCAACGCAAATCGCGAAAATTCTATACGGGCCTGCCAGGCTGCCACGTCAGCATCCGTATGTTCTCGTCCCCGAAAGCAAGCGCTGGAGATTCCCAAAAGCAGCCAGCATAATTTGCGGAAATCCGTACAGCCTGCCACGTGGCACCAGCAACGCAAATCGCGAAAATTCTATACGGGCCTGCCAGGCTGCCACGTCAGCATCCGTATGATCTGCCACATCAGCATGTTAGCGCATTTTACGGAACTCCCTTTCAAGGTTCAAGCTTCTGTCTTTTAGGGTTTCGGGCCCCATGGCCGGTGCTTCATAAGTTCTTCAAGTTAGTCCGTTCAGTTTCTCTTGTCCACTTGGGTCATTTCTCTGCCAGATGGTCATGCCACGTCATCACTTTGTGACACAACCAAGCACCAATTGAACATCATGGCTCTGATACCATGTCCAAGGGGTAGTGGAAAAGTGAATCGAATGATGAGCAGAACAACAACCAATGCTACTCTCACCGAGTGTGAACACCCACATGGATTTAGGTGCTCTTGGGTGATACTGAAGCCACTAAGAAAAACTCACTCTTCTGAGCATGCCATTGCTACCCTCGTCATTGTCGTGTGTAGTTCTTGTAGTTTAGGTTGGTTGTGTCCTTTTCCCTTTGTGTTTCGCCCTTTTTATGTGTTTTCTTTGTTTGTCTCTGTATATTTTCTATTTTGTTTTTGGGTGTGTGTTTATGGGGGCCTTTGTGTTGTGCTTTGATGTCACAGCCTACGAATGCAGCCAACATTGAATATGATGGAGTTGATGGTTCAAGTTGTGACTTGTTTTATCATGTCGATTTTTTCCAACTTAAGTAGTGGTGTACACTGGTCATTTCAAGAATGTATACCCTTTTCTTTATACTTCTTTGCTTGCATATTTACATGCCCAATGAGATTGTATATGTGTAGTGTTTTAACCAATTGTTGTGTTTTAAACAGGTGGTTTTGGGACTTATCTCCTTGCAATGGATGAAAACACTTATAATCTCATTGGCAGCACATATTCTGGAAATAGAGCACAGGATGTTAAAAATCCTTCCTTGGGTTGGATGATAGCTTTTGCATTTGTTGTGAGCTTTCTTGGCATATTCAGCTTAGTTCCTTTACGAAAGGTAAGCTTAATTCACCTCGTCATTGATCCCGTACAAAGAAATAAACCCCCCCCCCCCCCCCCCCCCCCCCCCCCCCCCCAACACACACACACACACACACACACACACATACACACATTTTATTTAGTAATATCATTTGATTTACTAAGGGAAACCTCAAGACGAGGAAAACCCATGGGAAACATTACATGTTGTAAATAAAAAACAGTCAAAGTAGAGCTCATAGTGAAGAGGAGAGAGCTCATCCAAATCCCTAGCAAATGTAAGAGATTGGCGAAGGGAAGTTTTGAAAAGGAAAACATAATCCACTTGAACCTGCTAGAACATGAGATGATTGCGTGCTTTCCAAACTGTCCAAAGCACCCAGAATCTAACCCAATCAAAAAAGTATGCATACGGCCGAAGCCGCGGCAGAGGCACTCCAAAAATCCAGTAGTATCGGCCAAATTGTACCCCAGTAAAACGATTGCGAAGGCATGTAGATATGTAATCCACAAACCGCTACATGTGAGAACATAACCACATCAAATGTGGAAATATTCTCATTACCCGCACCACATCGAACGCATCTCAGGAGGTGTCACAAACGGGAGCGCATAACAATATAAAATACATTCGGATAAATAGACTTTATCACTTAGTACTGAAGCCAAAGGATATAGAGAGAAATAGATAGAGAGAGAGATAGAGAGTGAGAAGATCGACACAGTACTGCGGACCAGAAGATGGCTGGTCCCCCCCTCGTAATAGTATCTTTATTAATGAGGAGAAGTCTATACAAGCACTTGAACCGAACGTATTACCACGTTCGTTCTAGAATAAGACTTGATGGTTCCCGGAAGCCTCGGCTTCCGAATCCTAGGGCAAAACCCTATTCCAAGGAACTTCCGTTCCTTATTCCAATTCCTCGAGAATCAAGGTTCTTGCCTCTGGATCTCACCTTCCAGACTCAGGGCATGGCATCCCTGCAACTCTTTTCCAACTCTCTTTCCAGAGTCCTCTTCCCGCAGAACAACTCTGCTTTCCCGGACACGAAGTCCGTACTTGGGAATCCTAACTTCCGGATCACAACTTGAGAGACTACCTCTCTCCGATCCGTGGATCTACTTCCCAAACTCGGGTACGAAACCCTTGGGCTGATCTGGCTCTAGTTCCTCAGAGCGCTTTTCTCGTGCAGAGGCTCATGCCTTCCTCTGCTCCTACTCCCTCACGAAGAGAAAGTACACCTGCAATCAAATACTTAGAGATCATAACATGAAAATCGTACCTTCAAAGTCTCGACGCTTGTAACACAACTCGGTTCTCGAAAAAGAAATTCCCCGGAAGAGATCTCTGCATAGAAAATCCTCTCTTCCAATCCTACACACAAAAGAGGTGTATTCTCGGGTTCCTTCTCGTAAATCAGCCCCGTCTACGACGTTTATGGGCTGAAAACAGAGAAAAACAGCAGCTTGTCACGTTGGAAACATGCTCCGTGGGCACTTCTTCGTGAGGGAACTCGCGCGCTGAGTCTTGGCGACATCTGGTACACTTGGGGCAGCCATGGGCATCACCGGCAACGTCTTCTTTATGGCTGAAATCTGCAGCAGCATCTCCTCCTTGCAAAGATTGGTCCTCCTCAGAGAGGGCATGTGATGCTTTTATAGCTCCTAGCCACGAGGACAAATAGCTGCTCGCGTAGAGATTGGGGCCGTTTTTTTTTTTTTCCATTTTTTTTTTCAATTTCTTTTTTTTTCGCTGTTTTGCCAGAAAAATAGAGAGAGAAAACTCTGGCTGATCTGCTGCCTTATTTATCAGATGGCTGCCCACTTATTAAGTGGGCGGCCGGCGTATTTTAAAAATAGTATGAACCTGCCCAAAAACTCAATTAAACCTTATAAGTTAAAAACAATGCTTTCACAGCACTTCCCAGGCGTCCCTGGATGCAATCACATGCACAGTTGCAATGCAGACATAGACTTCCTCGCAGGAAAGCATCTGCTTTCCCGAAAAGCAATCCCGCTTTCTCAGAAAGCATCTGTTTTTCCTCGAAGTTTCCTTTGAACCCATCTTCATTCAAGTGCTTGCTTTTTCCTTGTGCACAATCCTAACACAGTTCGGAATTTCCTCCCGACTATGGATATTCCTTTTCCGATGCACCCGTCACCCACCTTGTGACGCATCAGGAATACCCATCACCTAGTCCTTTCCTACCGAACTTACGGTACAATCTCCTTCACGATGCTCTATGTCACGCATCGTATGACGCATCAGAGATGTTAGTTCCCGGATGGTCGGATACTTCTTTCCGATGCTCCCCGTCACCCATCCGATGTGACGCATCAGAAGTACCTAATCCTGGTGGCCTTACAGATATTCCCGTTCTCAGTGCTCCCGTCATTACTTTGAATGACGCACTAGGAATACTCTGTACTCGGATGTCTCCAGTAAGAAAAGCCCTCTCACTAAAAATTCCAATAATTCATTTAGAATTATTTTTCCTTGGTGTTCCAAGCGAGAAAACCCTCTCACTTATAAATCCAATAATTCATTTAGAATTATTTTTCTGTAAGATAAAGCCAATTTAGCAACATCCCTCTCACTTATAGACAGTTGTCCTCAAATGTAGAGGTCCAACTGAACTGCTGGGGAGAAACCGGAAAGAGAACTAGTTGAGCTAGTCCTTTCTCAAAAGAGAACTTAAAAATTAAATTAAACAGAAATTCAAAAATTCAATAATCAATACTTAGCTTACCGGTTCATGTCCTTCCTGTAGTACCTCGAGGATATCTTCACCAATCATCAAACTTACGAGCCGTGGAAGAACTCGTCATTCGCGTCTTTCCAACAGATCGAACGTTTCCGAGAAGAATAATCCTCCTAGAAATCAATCTAGGTATCTATCCTTGCGCATAGTCCTGCGCTGTTAGTTTAGAGGGTATTAAACCTCTTGTGTCCTCCCACATAGGGAATGCTCAAGTCATAGAGCATTAAGCTCGATGTCTTTCTTGCACAAACAAAGTTTGCGATCACCTTAAAGAAGGTTCTTGTTTCAGATTCTTTGTGCACGGCGTTACTTCCTTCCAATCTTTTCCTCTTGTAAGTTATTACCACCAGCAGTGTTTTCCCGACGCCCATTAGAGTCTCTTTCTTACATAATCATAAAAAATGATTCATCTTGCAAGCATCAATGACACCTTGCAAAATCTCAGGCAGATAGGATTCTAGCCATAGCATTTTCTGAACGTACGTTCAAATCTGGTTCACAATAGAGCGAACCTTCTTTGATTCTCAGGGATGTTCTCCCATATGTAATTCTTAGCATTTTGAAACGGTTGGCGAGCTATATACTTACGAACATAATAGTTCGAATTTATTCCAGCAGCGGCGTGTAAATGCTACTTGACCTGCTCATGGAGAAACATATACCGCAACCAAAAGTTGCTTCTGTAATGGTAAAAGCACATAGCGTACTCAATGATCACGATCATCAGAAAACCTCTTCTCCGTAGAGAAACTCGAATTCCTTCTACCGAACACATCTCAAATAGAGATTCTCGTGTCGGAATATCCTTGTGCGCAGAAAGGCGCTCGAGAGAGTATAACAAACTCTCGTCCAGTTCCTGGCATAGGTCTGCATCTTTGTGTGTTATCCATGTACTCAAAAGTGTACATAATTGTTAAGCTGTGTTAGAGTTTCGGTGAACCTTGGAAATTTCCTTCCCTTCGTAAGATCCTTAGAGCGAAGACGCTCAACTTGACGATCCCTTGGCTCGATCTTAGAGCAAAACCCGCTCATCAAATAATCTAGGATTTTAATCCTTGGATTCCTCAAGCACAGGCCGTGGTCGTCACTTGTTCCTTCCCTCGTAAAGAGAGTGTTCATTCACTTGTGCAAAAAGCACTACCATATCTTTCCTTACTGGGTAGGGGGTGTGGGGTTAAAGAGTACTCAAGCTTCATGAAAGCTTTTCTTTGCTTGAAAACTCAGAATGGTTCCTTCATAATTTCCTACCCGCAATAACAGGTAATTTGTTGGAGAACTACCGGATACCAGATCAATCATGGACCTTCCGGATGGTTAAGCAAAGCAGTTCATCGTATAAACAATGTTCTGACTCAACCTTACTCTCATAAACACTCGAGAGTGATTGTCGTGGTTAGACACAACCATACCTCGTGCAAAAGAGCAAACAAGCATAATGCACTTTATGATTTCCTCAAAGATGTAACTTTGATTAAAAACCTGCCCTCTCACTTAAAGTTCAAGGGTCTTCTATTCAAGAACTCAGGAGTTAGATTTAATTCTCTTACTCCAAACTTTTTGTGTTCAATGTTTCCCGTCCCACTGTGGGGATTAGATTCTATGTACACTGAAGTGTACACTTTCAGCTTGTATTGCTCACTCCACCATCTGCTGCAAAGTATCTTGCAAATGCGTTTACAAAATTCGGGCAAAAGTCCTTCGTTAAATTTGTTCATCTTTCCTTCCAGAGAGGATCAAGAATGGAGCTACCTTGGCAAGAGTGAACCACTACTTACTTTGACTCGCTCGTGTTCCTATTAGGCAAACCGATCCCAATCTTCTTGAATGCCTTCCTCAAAGCGTAGAGGAAAAAAATTTGTCGGAGAATTCAGCCTTGAATTGTTGTTGTAAGTTCCTTGCAGAGCTTTGGTATACCACCAAGTACTTGCAATCCCCTTGAGGTGTTTGGTCACATGTCTCACCTTCGATACTTCTCAGAAATTGCCGTTTGCAAAGGCAACTTCAAACTGTCGAATGAAAGCAGTAGCTTTCAGGAGATCTTCCCTTCCGTCAAAAGTATCAAACTTGACTGGAGTGTTCCTAGGTCTAGAGACCTTCTTCATATCCTTCCCGATATGACGGGATTTCTTGGCTATGGTTCTGGATTGATGTTCATGGATATCTTCTAGGTTCTGAAGTATCTTGAGCATTCCGCTCCTGAGATTCTCTAGGTTCTTGAGCATCATGCTCTTGTCGCCTTCTCAGAGAATCCCAAGTCTTGTGTCGCCTTCTTGCAGAGAGAAAACAATATCCAACTCTACGAGCTTTTCCTGCAGGACTTAGGTTTCCGCCTGCTTACTTCTCTCTTGGCTTGTCATGGCTTCTTCCCGCATCTTCCCAGAGTCGTCCTCCTTTACAGAGAAAGAGAGGAGACCATGCTCTGATACCACTATCACAAACGGGAGCGCATAACAATATAAAATACATTCGGATAAATAGACTTTATCACTTAGTATTGAAGCCAAAGGATATAGAGAGAAATAGATAGAGAGAGAGATAGAGAGTGAGAAGATCGACACAGTACTGGGGACCAGAAGATGGGCTGGTCCCCCCCCCGTAATAGTATCTTTATTACTGAGGAGAAGTCTATACAAGCACTTGAACCGAACGTATTACCACGTTCGTTCTAGAATAAGACTTGATGGTTCCCGGAAGCCTCGGCTTCCGAATCCTAGGGCAAAACCCTATTCCAAGGAACTTTCGTTCCTTATTCCAATTCCTCGAGAATCAAGGTTCTCGCCTCTGGATCTCACCTTCCAGACTCAGGGCATGGCATCCCTGCAACTCTTTTCCAACTCTCTTTCCAGAGTCCTCTTCCCGCAGAACAACTCTGCTTTCCCGGACACGAAGTCCGTACTTGGGAATCCTAACTTCCGGATCACAACTTGAGAGACTACCTCTCTCCGATCCGTGGATCTACTTCCCAAACTCGGGTACGAAACCCTTGGGCTGATCTGGCTCTAGTTCCTCAGAGCGCTTTTCTCGTGCAGTCGTGCAGAGGCTCATGCCTTCCTCTGCTCCTACTCCCTCGCTGGCTGATCTGTTGCCTTATTTATCAGATGGCTGCCCACTTATTAAGTGGGCGGCCGGCGTATTTTAAAAACAGTATGAACCTGCCCAAAAACTCAGTTAAACCTTATAAGTTAAAAAGAATGCTTTCACAGCACTTCCCATTTTTTTGAATTTTTTTTTTGTGCTGTTTTGTCAGAAAAATAGAGAGAGAAAACGCTTGCTGATCTGTTGCCTTATTTATCAGATGGCTGTCCACTTATTAAGTGGACGGCCGGCGTATTTTAAAAATAGTCTGAACCTGCCCAAAAACTCAATAAAACCTTATAAGTTAAAAACAATGCTTTCACAGCACTTCCCAGTCGTCCCTGGATGCAATCACATGCACAATTGCAATGCAGACATAGACTTCCTCGCAGGAAAGCATCTGCTTTCCCGAAAAGCAATCCCGCTTTCTCAGAAAGCATCTGTTTTTCCTCAAAGTTTCCTTTGAACCCATCTTCATTCAAGTGCTTGCTTTTTCCTTGTGCACAATTCTAACACAGTTCGGAATTTGCTCCCGACTATGGATATTCCCTTTCCGATGCACCCGTCACCCACCTTGTGATGCATCAGGAATACCGATCACCTAGTCCTTTCCTACCGAACTTACGGTACAATCTCCTTCACGATGCTCTATGTCACCCATCCTATGACGCATCAGAGATGTTCGTTCCCGGATGGTCGGATACTTCTTTCTGATGCTCCCTGTCACCCATCCGATGTGACGCATCAGAAGTACCCGTTCCTGGTGGCCTTACAGATATTCCCATTCTCAGTGCTCCCGTCATTACTTTGAATGACGCATCAGGAATACTCTGTACTCGGATGTCTCCAATGAGAAAAGCCCTCTCACTTAAAATTCCAATAATTCGTTTAGAATTGTTTTTCCTTGGTGTTCCAAGCGAGAAAACCCTCTCACTTATAAATCCAATAATTCATTTAGAATTATTTTTCTGTAAGATATAGCCAATTTAGCAACAAGAGGCCCCTCCTCTCGAACGAAGAAATTTACCACTTGGGAGAACCACAATAATACATCTCCACAAGAACAATATCTCTTTCAATGGAAGTTTAGCATGCCACACTTTCATGACTCTTTTGCGCACCATGTAACACCTTTATCCATATGCTATATCTTATTACAGTGTTCATGTAAGAATTGCGGAATACAATAAGGATCTAGTAGCAAACCAAAAACTTTTGATTAGCACACTATTACAAAGTAATAGTGTGCTAATCATTACACAAAGATGTGCTGTGTGCGTCAAGTGTGCACACCTTTCTACCGAATTACTCATGAGAAGGCCTCCTTATATAGATGTAAGGGAGCCTCTAAATGCCTATGTGCAGCCGCCCTTAGATAGCCAAGTCTAAGTAGGACTTTCCCATGCGCCCATGTGTAGCTGGTTTTGGGTAGACAAGTCCTCCTAGAAATCGGCCACCGGCCAAGGAAATCCGGCCACCGGCCAAAGATCACCGGCCGTCGACTATCGGCCAAAGACCACCGGCCACTAGCCAGCGGACGGCCATTTCCGATTGTGTTCCGACCGTCGTCCGGCCAAGATATCCGAGCGATAAGGAATATTCCCCCAAAGTTGGCCCTGAATTTGCTCCATACCATCCACGATCACAAATAGAGATCTCATCAGCGTGCAAAGCTCCATTGGCTTCTCCTCATATGGGGGCCTTACAAACTGTGCAGCATATATTGTGGTGGCAAAACTGAGAGAGGTGGGCATTGCAAGTATACCAACAGTTCCAATCACTAAGTTGATCCTCCACAACAAGCGGCGGAATGGGAGATCTAGAATCAACAATGTCGTTGATGATCTGCCATGTGTTTCTTTATGGGAGAGAAAGTATGCTTGTCTTGGAGCGGTTGAACAAAATTTTGATAAAAAACCAAACTCCAATTCAAACTTTCAAGTCTAAGCGAATTTCCACTCTCAGCATCTTTACCATTCCATGACAACTCCTTTGTGACTTGTTTCCAATCCACTACCAAACTGGAAGCAAGGGGGCAACCTAGAATCGTAGCTTCAAATTTTCAAAAAACAACATCCAAGTAAGAAGGCTGCCAATGGCCAAAGGTAGGTGTAGAAAGCGCATGAGAGCACAAAATAGCAAACATCAACGTCCATGGTTGCTTTTGTTCTACCAGTACCTATAACAATGTGGCCTTCCTTGCAATAACATGCAAACACAAATGTAGGATATTCAGATCTCCACTTTGGAGTACATATTTTATCCATAGCAAGCAATCGCAACCCCTTTTTATGAGAGGAAGTAGACGAAAAAAGATCCAAGATCTGAGACATCAAGGCCCGAAGTCGACGAGCTGGCCAATGCAACAAAGGTTAGTGAAATTGCTTATATGCTATCAAGATAGACTGCACTATTCTGAGCCGCACATGTAATGGCCAGGCAGACAATTTCCAATATTGTAATTTGAATTTGATCTTGCGCTCAACCCAATCCAAACATTTAGAATTGTTCACCGACCAAGCCAATGGGTATCCAAGGTGCCTCACTATCTGATCAGGCTTTATTATTTCATTTGGCCATAATATATAATGCAATTCCTGTTGGTGTAACGACAAAAGCTTAGATTTTCGGAAGTTTACATGAAGCCTAGCAGCCAACCCATAAATGTGCAAAGCATCCATGATACAACGAACATCATCTGGATGATTCTTAGGCAGCCGAAGAACTCGTAGCCACACGTGTTGGGCCGAGGGACAGTCCCAAAGACAGTGACGCTGACTCTCCACCAAATGGTCACAAGCTGCACATGTGGCCGAGAGACCACTATGCACTAACCAGCTCCCTACTGCTGTGGCTCTATGTGCGACGAGCCACTGAAACAAGGTGACTCGCCTCGGCTGTCTGGAGTCCCACAACCTCTCTCAAAAGTCTGCCAAGAACTCGACTGTGAGACCCTCCTCCTGTCAATGACGTGCTGCAGCGGGGAGGGCCTCTCTCTGTGCTGCTAGTATATGACGTCCCAGTCGAACAGTGTACTGAAAGAAAGGGACTCGTGGGTGGTCTGTAGAAGAGAAGGGGTCCCTCTATAGCCACTCACCAGGATCCCACTGTACTCGTGCGAGCGGACAACACTCCCAAGCCCATAGCCTCCAGTGTCCTGTCTCAAGAACTGCTGGGTCAGGGTCTATGACGCAGGTCCTCCCACAGATGCCCACTACTCGGATCCTTTGAAAACAACACTCTGCTACCTACGGGGCCTCTACTGCAACTCGCTTTAGTCGTCCCCCACCCTGAAGCTCGAAGAACAGGGCTGAGACAGACTCAGAGCAGGCCCTGACTGAAATGAGAACCTCCAGTCGTGTGAAGGCTCCCATCCACCGGGGTGCTATTGGCTCGAGAGGCGTGAGCCACTCAGCTGGAACTGACTCTGTGATGTCCTGACACATGCTCTGCACCCCTCTCATGCCCTGTAGCTGGAAACCCTGCACCTCCTCTGACAAACCTGTGAACTGAAGCCAGTCACCTAGAGAGCGCGCTGGACCTGCTGCCATGGGATCCCAAGAAACATGAGGCCGACTACCAACCAAGTGGCCTCTCTGAGTGCTAACCATGGGGTGCCAGACGAGGGGTTGCCGTAGGCGCTCCTCCGTGCACGTCGGCTGTCTCTGCTCTTGGCCACGTCGTAAGAGCTCCCAAGATCGAAGCAAACTCACTACGAAGCGGTCCTCCAGTCTCCTGCTCAAACCAACTCGGCGCAACTCTTTAAAGATCCATCTGGGCGAAGGTTGCCAAGGGCCTCCTGACTGAGGCACCCTAGCACGAAGCCTCTGCAGCAAGAACTCCTTCTAGGGCTCCTCTCTTGGAAGAAGTCCTCTGACTACGAACTTCCTAAGAAGGGCTCTGCTCTGCTGTGCTGGATCAATGATCCCAAGCCCTCCTTGAGAACAAGGAAGTGTGATGATCGACCAAGCCACCTTGGCTCGGGCAATCTGAGTGTCACGACCTGACCAAAGAAAGTTCCTGATCAGCCTCTCTAACCTGGCTGATACAAGAACTCGAGAAGATCCAGCAAGAAGTGATGTACCACATAGTCGCCAACAACACCTGGTTGGCAACTACTACTCTACCAGCCAGCGAAAGTCGTGCTGAGCTCCAATGTAACAGCTTTCTCCTGATGGAGAGGAGAAGAGGAGCAATCTGCTGCTCGGGGGACAAGTCCAAACCAACCTGACAACCCAAGTACCGAACTGCAGTCCCTGGGGGAATCCACCTGAAACCCTCGCCTGGCATCCAATCTGGCACAGGAGCACTACCAACCGAGAAAGCCACTGTCTTTCTCCAGTTGATCAATGCGCCCGATGCACAACAGAAGGTCTCCAAAGCCTGCTCACAGCTGTGCAGATTGGCCTCCTGGCCCTCTAAGTACAAGGTTGAGTCATCGGCAAACTCAGCATCCAGTAGCTCATCTCCCCGAATAGGGAGTGCTAAGCCCCGTAGACCAACCTGCTGTGAAACCAAAAATCTGCTCATCGCCTCCGCATAGAACAGAAAGAGAAAGGGGGCAAGAGGACAACCCTGTCTGACCGAGCGTGTGAGCATGAAACGCTCACCTCTACCTCCTGCCAAAAGCACCTGACTGTGAGCCTGTCTGTACAAAGCTGACACCCCTCTGATCTAAGCATTTGAGTAGCCCATCCTGTGTAGAGTGCCCTCTAGAAAGTCCCAGTCAACTCTGTCGTATGCCTTCTCACAAGAAGAAGAATCACAAGGTCCTCCCCACGGAGCCGTGCTAGGGCAAAAGCCTCCCAGAAAGTGAAGATGTTGTCAAGGATACTGCGTTCCTTGACAAAACCTGTCTGAGTCCCATGTATAAGGCTCTCCAAAAGTGGCTGAATCCTCAAACTCAGAGCCTTGGCAAGAATTTTGTAGGCTGAGTTGAGGATGGTGATGGGGCGCCACTGTCGAATCTCATCCAAGGAGCCACCCTCCTTTGGAATGAGGTAGATTAGGCCCTCACTCATGCTATCAGGCATCACTCCTGTGTGCAAAATGTACTGAAAGGCACTACAAAGATCTGGGCCAAGCAGGTCCCAGTACTCCAAGAAAAAGCTGGGAGTCAACCCATCCTCACCTGGACAGCTACCACGAGGAAGGGCCCTAAGAGCCTAAGAGCCGTGTGCAGCTTCTCAAGCTGAAGTGGCATCTCTAGCCTCTGGCGCATCTCCTCTGTCACAAGACAAGGCATCTGTGCCCAAATCTGCTCCCTGCATGCATCCTGCCGCTCTGACTGGGGCTCAGCTGACAGTAACTCACGGTAAAAGTCAGTAGCAACTGCACGCATATCCTCGGGCTCACAAGCAACTGACCCATCGGGTCTCCTAAACTGATTGACCTTGGCATGCGAGTGCCGAGGTCCCACTGTCTCAAAAACAGCCCCAGTCACTCTGTCACCCACCTGAGTCCACTGAGATGCCTGTCGGTGGAAGGCAAACTTATGACGCCTCTCCTCTGTGCTAGCAAGCTCCTGTCGAGCCTGCTGTAACTGCTCCTCCAACCATGGACTGTCTGGATGCTGCTCCTGCATCCTCTGTAGTGAAGCAATGCCTCGTTTGAGACGTTGCTCCTCCTCTCTCGCTGCAGCCCGACGAGCTAGAGACTCTTGAAGAAAAAAGTGGCTCAGCTGAGCTAGGCCTAAGGCAACTCTGTCTGCAGGTGGAACGTGGCTGTCCATGCCCTCTGTCCAGAGAGCCTCTACGCTCTCTCTGAGTGCTGAGTCCAACAAGCCCTACTCTGGGATGCGAAGCATCGTGCTCCCACTCCTCTGCGTGTCTGCCACTGTGAGGATCACTGGTGCATGGTCCGAGAAGGATGTCCCTGCCAGGATGCCCACTGATCCCCCCAAGTCACTGAAGTGGTCACTAGTGTAGAAGCGATCTATCCGCGATACATTCACTCCTCCCACTCTGCGGTCCGATCTAGAGAAGGCAAGACTGTCTGGAGGCCTCACAAAGCCAGAGTGCTGCCATGTATCCGAGACCCTCAAAGTCATACACAACCTCTCCCAAGCTGTTAACTCGACTCCATGCACAGTAGCATGGCTGCCTCCAATCTTGTCAGAAGGGTCCTCCAACAAGTTGAAGTCCCCTCCTACACACCAGTGGTTGGTCGGCCTGCGGCAAAGACTCAACAATTTGTGACCAAAACTCTGCACGAGCACTCGCCACATTGGGCGCATAGATGTTCAGGAAGCCCACAAGGCCACCCTGAACCTGCATAGTAATCCACTGAGCCCTGCCTGGCACAATAATCCCTCTGCCCACAATGGCCTGCTGCAATGAATCCTCAATAGTCATACATACCCCACCCTCGATGCCTCCAGGTCCAAAAACAGCTGACCAAAAGGTATCATATCGTCCACGCAATATCTGACCACATCACCGAATGTGGCTCTCACACAGATGGTGCTCTTGAAGCATAAGGAGATCAATCTCTCCTCCCACAAGGCAACGCTGAAACTCCTGACGCAATCGGCCCCGCTGTCGCTGAAACTGGGGCCCACCTAGTCCCTCCACGTTCCATGAGACGATCCTCATGGTGAGCGAGAGAGAACAGATGCTGCCGCAGCAATAAGACGTGCTATCTTCGAGGCTGGCTTGGATGGGGAGTAGTCCGCATCCGAGCGTCCTCTAGATAGGCGAGACTGCAACGAGTGCCTAGCCCAAGCCCAAGCAGAGCGAGCCATGCGTAAAGCAACCTCCTCTGTCCAGGAGTCCTCATGAATGTATACATAGCAAGGCAAACATTGCGTATCTGCAAAGAAGTACACCACAATGTGCCTACATCCTGCTGTGTCTGGGGGTGTCACCGCAAACTTGGCCAATGGCCACAAAGTTTGCAGCAAATCTGTAACTCCAAGTTCTCGCATGTGATGAGAGAACTTGAGAACCTGTGTATGCAACCATCCCAACACTGAGTCGAGGGACCACTCTGTCTCAGCCCTACCACAGAGGGGGAAGGAGAAACCAACTGCCGAGTCCAAGGCCTCTGTCCCGCTAGCGGCGAGGAACAAAGCATGGACCCTGAAGCAGGATGCCTCGTGGTCTGCTGCGGAATTGCCGAGAAAGCGAGTGAACCCGTAGTCGAAGAAGTCCCAGCGGCGTCGGAGGTCAATGCTCCTGCAAGGGAAGATGTCTGAATCTGCAGAGGGGGCCGCAAGAATGGTTGACCCTCTCTCGCTAGGTGACTCGTGGCAAAAGCGCTGCCAAGAGATCTCCTAGCCGCTGGAGAGGGACCAGTCTCCTGAGTCGACTGTGGAACTGGAGCAGGAGGGGGGGGGGGGGGGGGGGGGGGGGGGAGAAGGAGCTAGGGGGAGCGGAGGAGAAGAGGGGCGGGATGGGGCGATAGAGGAAGAGGGGCGAGGTGGAGAGGTGATGGGAGCAGGGGGGGGGGGGGGGGGAATGAGGAGGAGGAAGGGAACTCTGAGGGGGAAGCGGCTGTCGAGGGTGAAGCGGAGGTGGAGGCTGGCGTAGGGGACTCCTCCTCCTCAAGAGGACCAAAGCGATTCCCCGTGGGAACCCACTGCTGTTGAGTAGGCACCTAGGGGCCACTCTGAGTGCCAGGCTGTCGCTGGGGCCCCTGGCGTCGACGACCACGGGCCTGTTGCCACCCCTCCTCTGCTGGAGCCCTAGGCTCGGAGGGTTGCTCTGAATCTGTGCGCTGTGCCGCTGACTGTGGCTGCGGCCCAGCCCTGGTAGGCTGGGGCTGAGGCTGTGGTGCAGGTCGTGGCCTCCTCCGTGGACAGGCCTTCGCTAGGTGGCCCATCTGTCGGCAAATGAAGCACTGGTTCGGGAGGCCCGAGTACTCCACACTCTGTCTAAACCAACCCCCACTCACCCGAGGCAGAAGGATGACCTTCGGGAGCGTGTGGGTATCTCTGACCAAAACTCGAATTGAGGGGATGCCAGCCGCCTTGGTAGCTACTGATGCTGCCGTACGAGGTGTCTCCAGGACAGTCCCGATGGCGGAGCCGATACTGGAAAGAAGTGGTAGGTACTCCCTCCGTAAACCCGGAAAGCAGACTGAGATGGGGATGTCTGCCTCTTCTACTAGAACATCCGAAGTCGGGTCAAAACCATGTCGCCACTGTCGAAAGTGGGCACGTGATGCTCGGATGGCCAATGGACTCATAGCTATGACCTTGGCCGCCATCTCGGAGGTCTCAAACTCGATCTGATAGTAACCCTGTCCGAGAATTTGGACATCCAAGATCTTGCCCACCTCTGCGAGAATTCGGGCCTGGAGAAGGTCTCGCAGCTCTCCTCTGCTAGGTCGGGTGCCGAGAATCTTACAGATGAGCGACGTCGCCTGCAAGCGCTCTACCTCTACGGCTAGGCTCGCTTGCTCTGTCGGTGAAAGAGCAAGTTGAATGGTGGGCTCAGCGGGGTCGGGCGAGGGGGCTTCGGGCGAGTCCCTCTGTGGCGGAGCTGGAGCCTCCATCTGTGTCTACTGCTGTGTCGGAAAGGAGAAAAGAGAGATAACGCTGTCAACGACCTTGACCAGCACTGTCCCAGGAGGAGTACTGCCAATGCCAGCTGAAGGAAATGTTCGGGAAGGAAGGCGGGCGAAAAAACAAAACAAAGGAGGCCGCGGGGGGGGGGGGGGGGGGCAATGCGGATACGGCAGCGGCAGAGGGGTAGCGGGCTGAGCGGCAAAGGCAGCGGGCGGGCTGGGCGAATGGCGGGCGGGGTAGTGGGCTGAGCGGCAGAGGCAGCGGGCGGGTGGGCGAATGGCGAGCAGGCTGAGCGGCAAGGGCATCGGGTAGGCTGGGTGGCACAGCGGGCAGCGGGTGGGGTGGGGGGCGCGCTGAGGGGCTGCGAGCAGCACTTGCAGACACAGGGCACGAGAGGGCAGGGGGAGGAGGGCAGCGATGGCGAGGGGGGGGGGGGGGGGGGGGGGGGTGCGGCAGCAGCAGCGAGCCAGCAGGTCACAAAATGGTGAATCCTCCGAAGACATCTGTGTTGTTGTCAGCCATGGTAAATGTTGCACCTGATGTGAAAACTGCCCGAAAATAGGAGAAATGGAGCGGGAACAACACGTGCTATATAGCACAAACCATAGAAGACTGTAAGGCACCTCTTATATAGAAATTGACACTGATAGAAATTCTGCACAAAATGACGAAATTGCCTGTGCAGAATTGCTTGTAGTGGAAACGGAGACCGAAATGAGCCCGAATCAAAAATGTGAGCAGACTAAGCTCTATGAGCTTTCCCGAAATATTTGTCGACCTGCGAACGCTCGCAAAACCTCACAGTAATCGGAGAAAGTGAGCAGGCGTCTGCTGGAGCAGTTGGCGACTAAGCCCTGGAGGACGTAACCTACTCTGATACCAATTGTTGGAATTAGGGTTGCAGAGAAACGCACATAGCTTGGAGAAGACGAAGGAAGCTCAAGGCACACAATAGAGAGTGTGTTACTTAGTGTGCAATGGAAAGATAGATAGCCCTAGAGTGATGGGCGTATATACAATGCTCGGGGGAAAAAACCTCCTAAAGAGGGAAAAAATGCCCCGGCGATCCTAGTGTGTTCACACACATCACTACCACATGTATATGGTAAGAGGCAAGTCTAAAGCATTGTAGAGATTTGTGCAATCATAAGTAGACCGCTCTCGCCATAGAGAGTTGGGCCTTCGGAGGAGGATTTGACAACATCCTTGGTGTCGTATTCTCTTCTCTCTCTAACTCTCAGTCTCAGCACCTTCATTCACAGTGTTTATCCACTTTGTTTGTGTCCATTGCACTCTCTCACTAAAGGAACAGAAGGCTCTCCCTTCCGTAAGTAGAAGGAACCCTTGATCACAGTTCGGAGCACTCATCTTGAGCAATGTAAACATTCACTTCCGCTGCACCTAACATTGGTATCAGAGCTTTGGCAGTGTTCTGTATCACTCAAGAAAAGAACCACAAGAACCACATAATTTTTTTTGCTTATTGAGGTCGCACGAACCCAAGTTCGCTTGGGCTTGTCGATTCCTAATCGTGTTTTTGAAGAGTGGCAGGAGTCCCAAGAAAGAAGGGCTTGTCCAGCCTCCTCTTGTGCCTCTTTTCACTCATTGAGAGCGGACCGTGCACTTAGCAGCCGGCCAATCAATGTGAGGTGGGAAAAAACAACCTTGGTGTGAGCGCAAGGCTGCCAAGGGATGCGCCCGCAGAAAAGAGTAGAACTCGAGTGAAGAGAAGATCCTTCTCTAACACAGATTGCAAGCGAAAGAAGAACCTCAAGAACGTCAAGACCCGCAAGAACCCCAAGAAGCAAGATCCCCAAGAACCCAAGTTCCTTGTGAACTTAAGACCCCAAGAACCCAAGTTCCTTGTGAACTTAAGACCCCAAGAACCCAAGACCCCTAAGAACCCAAGTTCCTCGTGAACTTAAGACCTCAAGACCACAAGAACCCACAAGAAGCCACGACTTCAGAATGGTCATCACTCGAAGCGGAATGGATACTTCGCTTGGAGGTGATGAGCATGAGAGAGGCGAAGAACAATATTTTCCACTAGGAGGTTTTTCCGACCCTCCCCCTTCCCCATCTACGACAAGGATTGCCCCAACTCCTATGGAGGCTTTCGACAAGAGGATGATGGACAAGGAGTTCGCAGAAAGAATGGCAGCCATAGATCGTGACACTACGAAGAAAGAGTGGCAGCCATAGAGCGTAAGTACGACTTGGAAGCCAAAGAAAGTCAAGCCAAATTGGATCGCGAGAACAAAGAAAGTCGAGCCAAATTGAATCGCGAGAACAAAGAAAGAGAAGCAGAATTTGATTGCGAGAGCAAAGCAAGACAAGAACAGAGCGACAACACATGAAAGAGTTCTTGCGACTCTTTTCTATTGTGCAGGTGCAGTTTGCACAGAATCGGAAAAAAAGATACTCTCTCAGTCTCTTCTTCTCCCAAGCCGACACACATGATTTGCATGATGATTTAGATGACACTGACCAGCATGATGGTTTGCATGATCAAGATGTGATTTCTCACAAGCATGATGATTTGGATGATAATGACAAGCAGGATGATTTGCATGATAATGATGAGCATGATGATTTGCATGGTGATCAAGATGTGATTTCTCACAAGCATGATGATTTGCATGAAGATGATGTGAGTGTTCACAAGGATGATGTGCTAGTTGATACTTTCTCTAGTGCAGCTAACCTCATTGCAGAGACAATCAATCACGAAGCACCGATCTTGGCTCTCGAGCCTAGGTCCAAAGAACCCCCAGGGGAAGATTCGACCAATCAAGAAGAACCGATCTTGGCTCTCGAGCCTAGGTCCAAAGAATCCTTACAGGAAGTACTATGTGTTCGAATGATTCATCAGCACGCATTGTTCGAGTGTTTCATTTGTGATCATTTTCTGTATTTTAGTCAGCGTCTTTATGTGATCCCTTTTCCTAGGCATGACATATTGTACATTGAGCATGTTCCACTCATGAATGAGAACGGATGTATGCGGATTCTTCATGAAAAGCTGAAAAGTATGCATTCAAGGAAGTCACATTTCATGTCTCTTCCTTGACATGACACAGTTGTAGCAAGAGCACATGAAAGTATGAGCACCAAGCATGGGTATTTCCGTTGTAAATTGCCACAGTTGATTGCTTTAGATCAGAAGAGAAAGATTTGATCTCATGGTTTGCGTGTGTGTGGTGAACGGTTTGGCACTCCATCTCTTTGTTCATCTACATTGCATGCACAGTCTTTGAGGAAGACAAGATTTTTTCCAGTCACCTTATATGGAATAGGTATGTTCATGTTTTTGTGTTGGAAGTGGTTTCATGAATTTTTAGCCTCGGAGATTCTTGAAGAAGGTGAACCTACGTCCATAGAAGAAGTGGAAGCATTGAAGGAGACTCAGAAGACTTTGTGTCGCTTTCGGCACGGCCCAAAGAAGCAAGCGTTGCAGACCTTTATGAAGTTCAAGTACCGCACGACCCACATATCAGAGTGGGCCGGCGAAGAGTCCCTTCCAGGATTCCGGATGTTATTGGCGATCTCCCTCGATGCCATACAGTTCAATACCAATACCTCACTTTGAAAAGGAGGGGATGTCACGTGATACATGTGTCCGTGGACAAGCGACAGCATGATCAGGGTTTAGTTCAGTCAAGTCAGTCTAGAATAGGAAGTGACCTGACACTTTTGTGAGTCTGTTCGCAGACCGTGCATGTCTAGACACTTATATTAGATGCATATCCTCTGGTTGCACACAACATGACCATCAGATTCTAGTCAGATCCCATTAGTAGCATTTTTACAGTGCATAGGCCTATTTTTCTTATTTTTGACATTTTTCACTTATTATTTTTAAGTGACTTTTGTTGGAAATAAGGTAGGGCAATTTTGCTAAGTTAATATATAAGCAAACCAGAGTTAGCACTTTCTGGGAGAAGAGGCAGCAGGAGCACCTTGCTCAACAGGCAACTTCTCAGCAAGACCAACTCCCGCAACAACTCTAGCGTTTTCAGCATTGCAGAAGGCCTAGCTTTTTTGCATCAGATCAGCCTTGGCGTTTTTGCATTGCAGAGTAGCTTCGGGATAAGCAAACACAACAGAACCACTTCATGACAGCAGATAAACCCTAGCGTTAGTAGATTTTCCCTAGCAACAAAATTCAGCCCTAGCGTTTTTGGAGCAGCAGGACATCCAACGTTTTGCAGTTCCATTGCGACGGAATCAGCCCTAGACTCAGTTTTCAGCAGTTAGAACCCGCAGAACAAGTCCCGAACCTCGCAAATGTCACCTTCCCGCAGCAGTTCCTCGCCGCACGGTGGGATCCATCGTAGTTTGCAGTTCAGCCCGGAAAATGCAGATTTCAGCATCTGTGTTTTCATCGCGTCGTCGTCACATCGTCGTCATCGACATAGAGTCAGAATTCAACACATAAAGATTTGTAGATTTCAGCCATTAGTAGTTTCAGATTTCAGCCTGTCTCGTCGTCGTCTTCATCGTCGGCAAGTCCAAAGCATTGTAGAGATTTGTGCAATCATAAGTAGACCGCTCTCGCCATAGAGAGTGGGGCCTTCGGAGGAGGGTTTGACAACATCCTTGGTGTCGTATTCTCTTCTCTCTCTATCTCTCAGTCTCGGCACCTGCATTCATAGTGTTTATCCACTTTGTTTGTGTCCATTGCACTCTCTCATTAAAGGAACGGAAGGCTCTCCCTTCCGTAAGTAGAAGGAACCCTTGAGCATAGTTCGGAGCACTCATCTTGAGCAATGTTCAACATTCGCTGCACCTAACACAACCGGATCCATAAGTTTCTACACTGGAATAACCACTTCAATAGTGGGTTCTGAATCTTCCCAGGTATTCCGAGCATCCGTAAAATGTTCAGACAGACATTCTTTAATGATATTCGCCGCATCCATTGAGAAGAGGTCCACCTGTTTCTAGCGCTTATAAACCGCTTCTTCAGCCATCCAAAGAAAATCCACTAGCGCACTATAGCAAATGTCTGCAAGAAAAGGACCTCGACTTGCCAGGAAAAAGACTGTAGAGGAGGAAGACAACTCACACTCGCACACCCAAACGGATCCTTACCTACACATACACGCACAGAAATAAACAGTAGTTAAGACCGGTTGAAAAGAACCTCCAAAAAAGGATTGCACGAGAGCTAAAAGCCTCTCATCAGGTGAGAACTGCAGAGCGCCCTGTTCACAACAGAAGCGCATGGCTGAGAGGTGCGTTGCACTAGATGTGCAGAAGCCGCACACACACACACACACACACACACACACACACACACACACACACACACACACACACACACACCACAAAGAGGGCGAAAGCTGTACCGTACTAGCGAAGGACTGGTTGGCTTCCATGAGGACGAGCTCCTCCACAGGAGACAGGTGCGCAAGGACAAGCGCGGAGAAGCCAGGCGAGCAGGGTACCACCACGCAAGGAACAGACCTAGCAAGAGTTCGCGCGACAGGGCTCGTCACTCCAACACACATATACCCCACCTCTCTCTATCTCTCTCTCTCTCTCACACACACACACACACACACACACACACACTTGGTCACTGCATCTGACTAGGGTAGCTATTTCTAGTTACACTAACTTTACCTATTGATACTACTACCCTAACTAGGTATGTTGGTAACACTTTACTCAACACACTTTTGGCGGTTTGACTAAGCCTTTGCTGCTTGATTACGAGCAGCCTACTTTTAGCATAAGGGTCTCCTCCTTGAGTATGAAATCACTAAATTGATACTTAATTCCTTGTTGCTGACCTACTATGCTATCTTGATTAGCATGGCTGAATGAATATCACAAAAACCCCTTGTGGATTTAACCTTACTTACAATGCTATCTTGGTTTGCTTGGTTTAGTCTGAACCAATATTTTTGGAACATGGGCTCAGTGGTTACCTTATGGGTATCACCCCCTAATATAGCTCTTACCAAGTTTACTTTTTTGGGCTCTTACCTGGGCGAGAGTGAAGGCTTCGGATTTGATCGGTTTACCTAAGATTTCACTCTGTCGCGACACTCATAGCGCGTCACGATCTCGTTCTGATGACCTTGCTTGATGATGGGTTGCTTGGCACGGATTCTTTGCCTGCCTCTCTTGGAATGATTCTTAGCTGTTAAACCTCCTACACTCATATTGAGGAAGATCGATGCTAGGCCGCTGCGGCACCTCCACAACTGAGTACTTTTGGAGATCGTCCCTTCCTCTTCCATTATATAAGGTGAGGGGCTCTTCCCTTCACTTAGACTTGGTCTCCCCTGGCACTTTGGAGAATATCTTGTGATTACGTCTGCTCAGAGGTTATATATATTTTTTCTATCTCAATGCTTAAATAAACCCTTGCTCTGTTGGGTGGTTATAACAGGTTTTTTTGACATTAAGGATATTGAAAGAACTGCTCATTTGGAATTTTCTTTAGCAAAAGAATATGGTATGATAACCTACGTATTGATATTCACACATCAGTAAAGGGTTTTTGCTTCTTGCCCGGTATTGATTACATACATACTTAATCTAGTTTTTTGCTGCTGATATAAAAAAATGGCATTGAATCTGACATACATATGGATACTGAGCTGGTTACTACCTAAATGGGTTGTATTATGGTGATATGGAGGAGACTGTTTTGACTTACAAAAAATCGGTTACTGGCTTTAATTAGACTGATGAGATGGATTCCTAATACTGGCTGAACTCTGACACTTTTTTGTGAGAAAGGCCTTTTTTAGGAAAGTTGTTAAACTGAAGCTTGGACACAACAATACAAGAAGCATTTGAATTTCTGCTCGATTTTTTTACTTGAAAATAAACTAGTTTTTTTGAGGGCTTCAGTCCTGCTCACTTTACTTGAGAATTTACTCTATGCAATATCTGAGATGGTTGCCTATCATGAAAACTTATGAAAAATTAGTGTTTTTGCATAAACATGCTACCTATGGTGAGTATGGTGTTAAAAGCTTGGTGGCAATGCTGGTTTTGCTGCCATAGAATATATGCCAACATTCTGGCGTTTTGTACCAATTTGGTTTTGATACTAATTTGATACCTATGGTGAGTATGATGTTGAAAGCCTGGTGGTGATGTTGGTTATGCTGCCATAGAATATATGTAATCATTCTGGTTTTTGTACAAATTTGGATTTGATATTGACCTCGTTTTGATACTTGAATGTTTAGGTACTGATCTGGTTTTTTTGGTGCTTTACTACCTGAGTAGGGTAAGAGTTTGTGATATGGGGGAAACTATATGCTTTAACTAAACAAAAAATCTGACCTGCAGCTGGTTGCTTGGATGTCTGGCTTAGATCTGGTTTTTTTCATATTCCACTACATCTAGTGATGATGCTACCGTAAAATATATGTAAACCGTATGCATTTTTTGGTCTTGATACTTTACTGAGAGACTGTTTGCTTTGACCTACAATAAATATGACCTTCAGCTTGTTGATATCTGGCTTAGATCGAGTCTTTCTTTTTTATGTATACACACTACATCTAGTCTTGGTGGTAGTAAATAAAAACCTTATATATACATATATATTCTGGTTTCTTATGCTCTACTACTTAAGTTTTGGCATAAACTAAGATTCTGACTGAGATGGGTATAGTGTTGTAACATGGGGAGGCTTGGTGGCCTTGACTTGCTAATTGTGATTGGATATCCATACTTCAATAGCAGGTGTCTTCTGCTAAGCTGTGTCGAGTTAAGTGATCTGGTCTACAACACATCTTTCTAGGTTTTGCCTTGTCTCTGGATATGGCTAGTCATTTCCCTTGGCTTGATCCTACTCTCATACAATGGCTATATCTAGGAATGGTTTAAGGTGGCCTGCTTTATGGCTGGTTCTGGCTCTGGCTAAATACTTCTCTAACCCGGGCTGTCACTTCCCTGGGTTAATAGTTCAACTTTTATTCAAAAGGAGTTCCTTTATGATATCTAGTGTAAATGATGAGTGTATACCTGCTGCAAATGTATTAGAATCCTGGTCTTTTTAATCCTGGTCTCTGGGAATGACTTGAGGTGGCCTGCTTTTTGGTTGGCTCTGGGTGTAGCTCTGGTTGATACTTCTCTGGCTCTTGTACTTCTCTGGGTTGATAGTACAGCTAATTGCAAAGGGAATTCTATATGGAATATGGTGTAGTGCTGATGATTGTGCATATCCTGCTGCAGACTATTGGATGACTTAGTAACTTCTGGTTCTTGATATTTGGCCTAAAATTTGGTCGAGTGATATCCTAGTTGATTCTGGCTTTGAAGGGCTCGACCTTAGAGCATATTTCAAAATGAAATTACATAGTATTGCATGCAAGCTTTTTAAGCTTAAGAAGTACATACAATGATATGGATTAGTCGACATTTTTTTACAGTAAATGGTTATTATAAAAAAGAAGTTAAAGCATATGGAGTAACTCTAGCAAGAATATGATGGTAAAAAATCCTTGAGACTTTAATATGCAGGACAATAGCTAGTCTAATAATTTTTAAGTTTGACATGGATAACAACTGATAGATTCTTTGAAGCGTGCCATACGTAGCCAAGTCTAACATATTGGTTGTCTTGACTATATGGATGCAGATGAGAATTCTATCTTGGCTTAAAATGGTTTAGCTTGCTGCAGTCCGACTTTGGAAACACTTGATGATCCAATTGGGATAGTTCTGATACCTTTGTACAAACTCATTTGGAATGATACTTCATTCTTATTATGCTGTACAATTATGAATCAAAGACTGAGTTGTTTCTGTACTTATCTTTGCCTAGACATCCTTAGCCAGTCATCTTTTGGAACTTCTTGTTCATTGGTGTGTATTTATTATAATTAAAACACACAGAGAGAGAGAGAGAGAGAGAGAGAGAGAGAGAGAGAGAGAGAGAGAGAGAGAGAGAAATGAGATGAAATGATATATCAATGTCTTCAAAAGTCGAAAGTGAAAGTTACAAATTGGTGAATCTGACAGTGTTTGAGTACTGAAAAGAAAAGACTAAATGGTACCAAAAAAGATATATAAGATCCGAAACTGTTGGAAGTGAGCTAAGCAGCTAATTGGAACTGTGTAGGGTATGAGTATTAGCTGATACAATCAATGAAGGGTTGATACAGTGAGTGATACAATCTCAACAAAGGTGAGTGGATAATGTGTGTCCATCAAGTCATAGGATATCCATCATCGATCTCGTTGGCGGATCTCATCAATATCCTCCATGGTCAATACTTTGGCCTGGCGTCTCGCATATTGAGCTAGAATGGTCTGGATCCTTTGCTGTAGCCTCTGTCGATGCTGTGAAGCTCCTTGCAATTGTGGGCGTCTGGATCTCCCTAGCTCATCAATCTATGCGCCTTTGGTGCGGGTGAGATCTAAGCTTTTCTGTGAGAGCTGCTCCTTACACTGCGCGGTGGCTGGTCTAAAGAAATTTGTAATCTGCCTCTGAGATTGGCTCTCCCCCGATCTCCTCAACAGGCTCTCTCTGTGTCTACGCAACTCTAGTAAAAACAGTCCAAGATATCTTTGGCCCTGGTATCTCATGACTCTAGAAAGTGGTCCAAAACCCTCTCTGAATAGGCAATGAAAATGGCCATGTATCTCTTAGTATACCGAGCAATGACATATGTAGTGCAGCTGTGTCTCTGGATTCAAATGGCATAAGTGACTTATCCCGGCCTCTGCTGGTACTTACCCTCCAAATCTACGAGTCTCAATCTGAAGCTGATGCGAAGGTGTGCGTATCTGACCAATAGCACCTTGTATCTCATGAGATAAGTCTGCATCTATGTATCTTGGCCTAGTCATAAAGCAATCCTCCGTGAGTTGGAGAAGATGCTCTCTATAGAAAGCCATCTATGTGCCCAACTACTATGTCGGCTGTATCTATGTTCTCTTGGTATCTAGTTGAAAAGGTCCTGACGGATGAGTCTAGCGATCTCTATCCCTGTGAGATTCAAAGAGGGTGTGCATCTAGAGAGTATTGGAAGGGGGGCAATTTGTTTATACTGAAACCATGTAAATAAAACCATGATGTCATCTGTCCATACCAGCAGGCTGTATCCCCCTGTTGCACTAGCTGTCAGGAGGACTCAAGGGCTAGCCGGTGTAGGGAAAACAAGAACAAGGGGCACCTCTATAGCAATGTCTCTGGAGCAATAGTGCTCAAGACACAAATTCAGCACCGCAGGCCATATCAAAAGAACTCCCACAACACTACAACTCAAAGGTAAGTGATCCGTGGGAATTTACAAGCACACGATCACCCAAAAGACCACCATGGAAACTAGGAACCTGAAAATGCTGAGCCAAAACGCTGATGCTCATGGGAAAAACATTGATGGTGTTGATGATCCTAGGTACTTGGTATTGCTTGGTTCTTGAGAGGCACCTTCACTGCTCCTCTGGCTTCTACTAGTGC
The DNA here is from genome assembly GCF_014529385.1 of Adiantum capillus-veneris. Taxonomy (NCBI): domain Eukaryota; kingdom Viridiplantae; phylum Streptophyta; class Polypodiopsida; order Polypodiales; family Pteridaceae; genus Adiantum; species Adiantum capillus-veneris. Next base: position 145,512,012 of record NC_140932.1, on the reverse strand, counting down.
ACCAAGGTCGGGCAGCCATTCCAACAAGGTTAAATGAAAAGTCACGTATCATTAAAATGCACTTTAAAGAGGTAAGTGCTAAAATGCGGTCTTGTTCAAGAGAGGGTATGCACTATGATCGGCCTGGACATGCACGTCCTGCTAGAGGCTCAGAAAGCGCTATGCTAGGTCCTAAGATAAACTAAGACTAACGATAGACTGTAGCAAAGGCATGTCCACATAGCGCAAGTGAAGTGCGCACGTGACAGGCAAGGCACACCGCTTGGTCAGTTGGACTGGGATCATGGAGAGTGGCACTAGCCTTCATCGAGTGATGTGGGAGCCCCTCTAAACGGTCTCCCATGGGAGGAGGCTTCTTTTGCGGACTCGATATCCACCTTACCATCCACTCCAGCTAGAGGTGTGGCAGGATCAGCACATCCTCCCAGCTTTCGAACGACAGTTTTGGTCATGCATCTAGACCCCCCGGATCAGCTGCAGGATATGTTTTTTCATGTGGATGATAGCACATGCTGGATTGCCTGTAGGCACTTGGTCGAATGCCAGTGGTCATGATCCTACTTGTCAGAGATGCACTTTGGAGCCTGAGTCCTTGAGGCACTGTTTCTGCGGTTGTCCATATGCACAGCTAGTGTGGATGGCAATTTGTTGTTTGTTGATTAGAGTGGGGATCCATGATGGATTTGTGAGGTGGGGGACAATTGAATGGCTTTTGCAATTTCCAGGGTCACACACCTTTTTTTAGGGCGTGGTGAGAGATCCGGTTTTCTTTGTTACTCCCTTAGGATATAGATCAAACACTCTACAAACGATCCCACATACAGGTCACGAGTTGGATCTCTGTCAGCGAGGCATAGTTTTCACCACGATATGTAGCATCATGCTATGGACCATGTGGAAAGCTCAATGTGCCCACAATCTGGGCTCTCAGTCCTCCCCTACGTCCAGCATTTTGACAACCATTTGGACAGAGCTGTTGCATACTCTTCGCAGTTAGTGGGATTCTTTAGCCAGCTCCTCCAGGGCAGCAAAGCAGCGTCATTGCGTCTTTCTTCACACATGGGCGTTCTTTTTCGTTGGGATCATGGCCACATCACGTGGCATTATGCACCCTCATAGTGGTTCCTTTTACATTCATTGTATATACCACCTCGATGTTTAGATAACCTACACATTGTTAGCCCACTATTGTACTTCCTCTTGGTGATAGGCCACTTAGCATCTCTTAAGGTCTCTTATGCACACAGATTACGGCCTCTTTGAGAGAGAGTTTGAGAGAGAGAGAGAGAGAGAGAGAGAGAGAGAGAGAGTAGATGATATATTGACGTTTTCAAAAGGCCAAAATGACCTATGAGACCAATCTGTTACAAACTGGCGAATCTGATACCATTTCTGAGTACAAAAAAAGAGATACTAAATTGAATTTAGAAGTGCTACTGTGCGTGAGATGTGAGAGTGCGTGTGTGCGGAAGCGTGAGAGAGGAGAAGAGAGAGAGAGAGACAATAGACCACAAACGCAAGATATGGTGAAAAGGGGTCGTTCAGCCCCCCATGACTACCATGAGCAGAAGACCTAATACACAATAACCAGATGATGGAAGTGGGTTTCCCCCTTGGCCCCATAATAGGTGCCCAAGGGGAGGTAGGGCAAGGCCTGATAAAAATCCCCATGACCCAACAGAAAAATGAAATATTGAAAATATATGAGGGCTCTCGGACAAGGTGGGTGGCCGGCCCGGAGTGATGCAGTCTAAATGCATATGCAAAGGGTGGCCAGCCCGGTGGCACACTAGCCGTACATGCATGCTCTAGACCTGTGAAAGAGGAGAGTGGTGTAAGTCTTAACACCCCCTCTTAGCACCTGATGATGAACAAACCGCGTGAAGCCAAAGATGCGAGGCAAATGATGAAGATGTTTGCTGCGATGTTCATTGAAGGATACTCCATCAGTGTAGCAACAGTATGAAGTGTCATGACCACCAAGAAATCTCCGAGGAAAGATGCGGTCATGAGCAGTGTAGTAGACTGCTGTACTCCGCAGATACAGGGTGAAGATACTGCGTGAAGGTCCCAAACTAAGTATGAAAACAACTCGTCGTGAAAGAAGTGCCAATAGACCTGCAAGTGTCTTGCCCAATAGGATCTGTGGTGTCTGTAGTCAAATTGTCTGGAGAAAATGAGGAAGCTCGAGAACCGTCATAAGTATGATCGGAAACTTGGCAATGCATGAACCTGTAACCGAGGGTGGCCAGGTGGCTAAGCTGTGAAAAACTCCAGGAAGGCCAGATGTAGCAATCTGCGCTGTTAACATTCTCCGAAACAAGGAAAGCTAGACTAAACAGTCTGCATTGTAGAAGCTACCGTAAGCTGTAGCAGTCACCGGAAGACATCCCGGACCATCACCAGATGGTGTCCTGTTAGTAGCTAGGGTAATCCAAGATGAGGGGAAAGCAAGATTCAACAATCTGCGCTGTGAAGGGCCTCTGAGAAGAGGTGTGGTCAGACCAAGCTGTCTGCACTGTAATCCTTCTGTATGAAGAAGGGAAGTCAGACTGAAGAGTCTGCACTGTCTTGCCTGTATCTCTTGCCTCCAATCCTCTGGTGTCAACCAAAACAAAATCCGTGCCAATGCCACCAAACCGCATCTCGGTGTGGCTCTCAATAAAAATGAGCTGGAAGTGGCCTACTGCCTAGGTCGGGGGATAAGTCTGTTGTAAGGTTACTGAGAATGAGTGTAAGCAACTTTGAAGGTAACAATCCAAATGGTCAGGAGTGTAGAAGAGCAACTGCACTACCATCCAAGCCAAGCCCCGGGTGACCCGAATTTAGGTGCGTAATGATGCCTGATCTCCCGCATCTCGCGGGTAAACTCTCCAAGAGAGTCCAAAGAATTGAAGTCCAACTCCAATCTGTAGATCCAAGCAATGAACCTGTCCTAGAAGAGATCCAAGATCCTCTCCTTAAGTCCATGTAGATGCTTCTATGTAAGCAAGTGATTTGACATGTGGATGTTAAGTGGTAAGTGTGTCCACCAAAGATGGTGGTGTCTTCTCTAGGAAGGTTAGAATCCCATATGCCATGAGCATGGCCATATCTCGTGTGAACTTCTCTGATGAGTGCATAGGTGTGTCCATAGAAAACTACAAGTCACCACCGCCTCTAGAGTGCGCAACCACGGAATGATGGATGGAATGAATGGATCTCCCAAGGATCACGGAATAGGATCTCACGTCGCTGCAGAAGGTACCGTCTCCAAAGTTGTAGCAATCCACAATAACCGCTCAGACAACCACTAGAAGGTGTCTAGACGAGCAATGGAGTGATGAACCACGCAATAAGCAAAAATTCAGCCTGCTGTCCGTCCAAAAAACGCTGCAAAGGGTGCTAAAAACGCTGTAACAGAGATTTCAGCATGCCTGTACGCCACCGAACAGTACGAGAGCGTCGCAGAGTGTCCGAGGAGGGGGTGCAGAGTGTCAGAGTGTCTATGCAAAAACGCAAGGCTGAACTGCAAAAACGCAGAGCAATGCACAAATGTTAGGCTGAATTTTAGCACTTCTCGTGATGAAAAGCTGCAAAAATGCTAGCGCTAGCCTTGGTTGCTGAGATCAATGGTGATTCTCCAAAAACGCTGGCTGTTGTGATCCTTGGGAGTAGTACCTGTTTTGGATGAAGCGCCCGGACCATGGAGAGCCTGAAGCTGCTGATACCATGTGAGAGTGCGCACGAGAGAGAGAGAGAGAGAGAGAGAGAGAGAGAGAGAGAGAGAGAGAGAGAGAGAGAGAGAGAGAGAGAGAATAGACCACAAACGCAAGATACGGTGAAAAGGGGGCGATCAACCCCCCATGACTATCATGAGCAGAAGACCCAATACACAATTAACCAGATGATGGAAGTGGGTACCTCCCTGGCCCCATAAATAGGTGCCGAAGGGGAGGTAGGGCAAGGCCTGATAAAAACCCCCACGACCCAATAGAAACAATGATGCAGTCTAAATGCATATGCAAAAGGTGGGCAGCCGGACAATGATGTAGTCTAAATGCATATGCAAAAGGTGGCCAGCCCGGAGGCACACTAGCTATACATGCATGCCCTAGACCTTTGAAGCAGCAGAGTGGTGTAAGTCTAACATGAGAGAGAGAGAGAGAGAGAGAGAGAGAGAGAGAGAGAGAGAGAGAGAGAGAGAGAGACCCGATTGTTGCTCAGCAAGGGACTCTAGTCTTTAGCATCGCCAAGAGTTCCCATCATGAGACCCGATTATTATTGAACAGGGGACTCTAGTCTTTAGCATCACTAAGAGTGGCCATCATAGACTTCACATTAGACTTGTTTTTCAGGGTGAGGTTCCTCCTGATCAACAGTTGACTGCTGAATGTCAGCCTATTAGAGTGGTAGGCTCTCCTGAGGAGATCATGTGTCAACCCTGTTTTCACCATTGAGGAGGCACCACTTTGGAGAGTATGGATTTGGCAAGGCAAGCCCCTTGGTCAGCTGGATTGGAATCAGAGAGTGGCATTGGCCTTCGTTGAGCGATGTGGGAGCCCTCTATCCTTTTTTGAGTAAACAGTCTCCCTTGGAAGAAGGCTTCTTTCACGGATTTGGCATCCATCTATTCATCCACGCCAGTCAGAGGTGTGGCAGGATCAACGCATCCTCCTAGCTTTCCAGTGACAATTTTGGTCATGGATCTGGACTCTTTGGATTAGCCGCAGGATATGTTTTTTCATGTGAATGATAGCACATGCTGGATTGCCTGTAGACACTTGGTCGAATGCCACTGGTATGATCCGATTTGTCAGAGATGCACTTTGGAGCGTGAGTCCTTGAGGCACTATCTTGGTTTGTCCATGTGCACAACCAGTGTGGATGGCAGTTTGCTATTTGTTGATTAGAGTGGGGATCCATGATCGGTTTGTGATGTGGGGACCAGTTCCATGGCTTTTGCAATTTCCGGGGTCACACATGCCGATAAATGTGGTCTTCTTGCTTACTCCCTTAGGATATAGACCAGGCACTCTACAGATGATCCCAGATGCAGGTCACGAGTTGGATTTCTGCCAGCGAGACATAGTTTTCACCATGGTATGCAGCATTGTGGGCTCTCAGTCCTCCCCTACGTCCACCATTTTGACAACCATTTGGACAGAGCTGTTGCATACTCTTCGCAGTTAGTGGGATTCGTTAGCCGGCTCCTCCAAGGCAGCGGAGCAATGTCGATGCATCTTTCTTCACACATGGGCGAGATCTTTAGTTGTTTTCCGTCGGGATCATGGCGGCTGGCCACATCACGTGGCATTAGGCATCCCCATAGTGGTGAGAGAGAGAGAGAGAGAGAGAGAGAGAGATGATGATGATGATGTATTTACGTCCTCGGGGGGCCAAAATGACCCATGGGACCCAAAATCTCATATATGAGACTCTCCCCTTTCCATGTGAAGGAGGGGACGTGTCATGGTTTTGTGGTGATTTTGTTTGTGAGTGTGGTGTGATGTTCTAGCACTTTGGCAAGATAGATGCCTAGTGCTACTGGAGAGGGATGTGTTCTTGAGAGAAGCTCCTCAAATGTAGTACATCCTTGAATAAGTTGGGGAAAGTCGACCCGAATGTGTGCATATGCTGGACAATTAAGGGTTACATGTGCCTCATTTTCCAATGAGTTCAAGTTGCATTGAGTGCATCTCCTCATGTTTGCATCAATATTCAGCCATCCTCCCGTTTCACTTTTGAGCATGTGTGATCTTGTCCGCATCAAGGTGATGGCCCGTCTCGCACGGTAAGACATGGGTATCGTGATATGTATTTGGGTTTCCCCAGTTTTGTACTCTTCCCAGTATCTCGTGTTTATGTGCTTGCTATAGTATTTAAACTTGGACCCGTGCATTGCATTCTTCCATTTGCTGTGGAGAGCCTCAAGTAATTGTAGTTCAAAATTCAGCTCGTGCTTATGCTCGGTACCTGCCTCTACATGCATGTCCACATGTGCTCCCACATTCTATTTAGAGAACCATTTCCTGATGTCCTCAACAAGACTAGAGGTGAGAAACTTGCTTTTGTGGTTCTTTTGCGGCTTACATTCTACCTCCCATGCTATGTGAGGCAAACGGTTATGAGGCATCAGCTTCACCTTCAAGAGATATCTATGCATTCTTTGCAAGGCAAGCATTTCCAATGGTCTTTGTCTAGTCTCCAATAGCATCACTGAGTATGGTGTTGTGGTTTTTATCCCCATATGTCTACATAAGAACTTTTTCTGAATTTTCTCAATGTCATTCCATGTGCTAGCCGAAATACTTGGTCCCCATACCTCTACCCCATACAATAGCGTTTGGACGACACACGCATTGAAAGCCATGGACTTTATTTCCCACCTTCTAGTGACGCTTTGTTTGCACATGTTTTCAAACTCGTAATACCTTGCTTGTCCTGCTTCAATTCTTGTTTTTGCACATTGCCCCCATTTATGATTCGAGGGTATGATGATGCCCAAGTATTTAAAGCTGTTCACTGCTTGAATCTCTTGCCCATCATACATAAGGGCGGGCTGATCCTTTGATTTGTGTGTACAAATCGCCATACATTTTGTTTTTGTGACATTCACTGAGAGTCCTGTGGCTTCGCAGAAAGTATGTACCGCATCCAAAAGTTTTTGCAAGAGAGACATGCTATGCGCTAAAAGAACCACATCATCAGCATAAATGAGGAGTAGCAGAGAATGAGACCTATGTTTGGTGCATCTCCATTATCTTTCGTCGTTTGGCAGATAAAGTCCTCAAGCTCATCTATGCGTAGCCCAAATAATGTTGGGGACAAAGGACATCCTTGTTTGACTCCTATTGTGCTAAAGAACTCTTTGGAGAAGCCTGTTTGCATTTTCAGTTTACATCGAACCGCATGGTATAGGCATGCCACCGCAACCCTCAAGTGTATGGGAACCCCAATGGTCTCCATGCGGGACCATAACCCATGAAGAGGTAAAGTATCAAATGCTTTCTTAAAGTCCACAAAACAGCAGTACATAGTTGCCCCTTTGAGTCGTGCCTCTTCCATCATAATCCGGATTGTAATCAAGTGATCTATGGTACTATGTTTTGCTCTAAAACCTGCTTGACCGAGAGCCCTCTTTCCACTATTTTCAGCCCATGTGTTAATATCTTTTTCTATCAGGCTCCCAAAAAGTTTTGCCTTGCAAGAGCCCACCATGATGGTGCGGTAATTCGCGATTAGGTTACGGTCTCCGCCTTTAAACAAAGCTTTGACCCAATTCTCTTGCTAATCTTCAGGCATGCCTTGGTGGATAGCTTAATTCATCATGCAGTGTATCCATTTCTTGGCTTCATTGCCCGACCATTTCAACATTTCGGAGTTGAAGTGCAAAATGTCAGAGGCTTTCCCAGTGGCTAGTTTTTTCAAACCTCTCAAAGCTGCTGCAAAAGTTATAGGTTCTTTAGTGTCAACCTGAATTTCAGCATTCATCATTATTTGAGCATCGGTGGGAGCATAGAGTGTTTGTGCATATACATACATTTCGTCGATGCTGATATTTCCCATTATATCCTCCTTTTTTCCTTTCATGTTGCGCCATGCTTTCTTGGGCTCTTTCTTAAATCGGATCACCTCTTGCTCCTCCTTCAAAAGTTCATGCATCCTTCTCTTTTTCCTTTTCAGCATCGTGTATTCCTTGGCTACACTTTCCCACTCCTTCGTGGACTTATTGAAGCACTTTAACTTGCATTTGGCTGCTTTACATTCTTCATCAAACCATGGGTTATGAGGGAGACCTTTCACTTGTTGGTGATTTCTTTTAGATCGCCCCATAGTGACCTCTGCAGCCTCTTCTATTGCTTGACGAAAGGTAGCCCAATTTTTTGAAATGTTTTGGGACATGCATTGTCTACTCAATAGGCTGTCCAGAAAAGTGGCATAATCGAATTTCTTTGTGGCTTGCATTCGATATGCCCAACTTATCGCCTTTTGGATGCGTTGTGTAGGCATGTGTGGGAGGTCTAGACATACATGAATTGGAGTATGGTCCGAGTTCGGTGACCGAGCCCCAATTTTAAAGTGTCCAATTAAATCCAATGCATTGTGGCTAACTAACGTATAGTCATTAGTGCTTCTTCCATGGTTTGATGTATAGCATGTGTATGTTCCGGAGCTTGCAAATTTCTTGGTGCCATTCATGACTACAAGTTGCATAGAATTCATCATGGATATCAAAGCCGAACCTTGTTCATTCATGAGGTGATCGCATGAGCATCTATCCCACATTACATCTTATACGAGATCGCCATCTTTATCGGCGGGATGGATTGAGTAGTCAACCAAAATTGAACCTGTATGTTGGCTATGTGATCATTAAGATCCCCGAGTATCATCACTGCCCCCTGTGGTGTGTAGGTTGCAATATTTGTATATAGGTCGGCAAAAGGGTCATTCTTGGAGAGATTATGCAAATCATAGAACAAGGATTCCTGTGTGGGATGTAGCATCCCGCAATGAACATCGATCTCCCAGATGCACATATCTCAGCCCATATGTATCGTTTGTGTTCATCTATCTTGCATATCTTAACCTGATTTTGCATTTCCTCCTTGTACATTATAGCAACACCCCCTTGCCCGCGCATCTTAGTACCAGGCCACCAAACCGAGTGTGTAATATATCTTGGAATACTTGGCAGTCTACATGTGTCCTGTGACCACGTTTCAAGTAGAAAAAGTATGTTTGCTTGTGGTAGAACCTCTGTCAATCCTTCCCCTTTGTGCCAAGGGAAACCTCGGCAATTCCAACTTGTGACGTGTATGTTCGTGGTCCATGGGTTTCCCCCTGTCATGCTTCTGGTGGTGTTTCCCCTATGGAGGTGGTGTTCTTTTTCATTCGTTCTTCATATGCCTGTCTTCTTTCCTTTTGTTTCGCGGGTGTCCTGTCTTCACTGATGTAAATTGGGCTGTCCCTTAGATAAATGCAAGCATTTTCGAGTATGATGGCTCTTTTACGTGCATCCAACATTGTGCATACAATTGCGCGATTGTTCTCAAGCCTCTGCTTACCCACACGATGTGCCCCATACACCACTACATCATGCATGCCAAATGTGTTTGCAAGGAGGTCCGTGACCTCTGCATTCAACATGAGTACTTTCTCATTGTCAGATTCGGGTATGCCTTGGATCACAATATTCATACTGCGTTTCTCTCGCTCATTATATTCTGTGTCATCTACATTTGCATACGTCTCATGTGTCTGCGGAATGGCATTTGGAGTACTTCTTACTACATGTGCCCAGGAGGTCGTATTTCCTGTTGCATTATCACTGATGTGTGCAAGCTTCTTGTCGTGTGTAGCTAGAGCGTCTTGCACATTGGAGACCTGTTTGTTTAATGCATCTTGCAGGGCCTGAATTTTCTCATCTTGATGTTGCATTTTCAGATTCTGTATTTGGATTGTGTACTCCAGTTCCTGGTTCTTTAGTGCAAGATTTTTGATGTCTTCACCCTGCTTCATTACCATTTCCTCAATCCTTGTGGATCTAATCCAATGTTTGGGTACAAAAATAAAATAAAATGAAGTAAAGTGAAAGACTAAACTAAAAGACTAAAATCGTCAGACTCAAATCATCATCAATATCATCCATGCCCAAGGATGCCCAGAATCGGGCATTGTTCGAGAAAGTATTGCATCGGTCGTCGATGAAGAGCTTCGTCAATGTCCGTGTTTGTAAATAGTCCTAGTGGGCGTCTCCCATGTGTGCTAGAATAGTCTTAATTCTCTGGTGGAGCCTTCGTCGATGTCGTGGTCGCCCCTGTAGATGTGGGCGTCTAGCTCTCTCAAGCTCAGTGTCTGCTGTGAAGCATGCTCCTCTAGTTGCTGAGTCCCTGCTCTAAAGAGGTCAGTGATCTCCCTTTATGAATGTCTCCCACTGCTTGGTCTCCTCGAGAGACTCTCCTTGTGTCTGTGCAGCTCTAGCAAAAACAACCTGAGGCATCTTTGATCCTAATATCTTGAAACCGGCCTGTGGGGCGGTAGGCTTTGTCTTTTACCCGAAATTCTTTACTTTACTTTAGACACACAAAGAGAGAGAGTACTTTGTAAAGGGAACCTGCGATGGGAATTAACACTTAAGCACACACACGGCTTGGAAGCTAGAATGCTCCGAGCAGACGTCGACAACCTGTAGGCCCCAAAATTGGTGCCCCTTTCGGTATTTCTTTATTTCTTTATTCTCTAGGAGGGTAAATTACAAAGAAGAGTCCTGGGAATCCTTTAACTGTATCCCGCAAGATACCACTTGTTTTGGCAAAATTTCGGCAGCATAACAGCCCCAAAACTTACCCGAAAACAATTCCCTTACTGGAACTGGCTTCTACTGGCATAAACTCTCTGATTCCTGCCCAAAAACAGTAAATTCAGCACGCTATATTTACTGGTTTTTCATCTGTTTTCAGCCCTAAACAGCCCCCGAACTGTCGTCTAACTGTGGGGTACGATTCCCAATGCTTCTGGCGTCATTGCGGCTGCAAAACAGTTCAAAAACAGCACGTACACAGCGCTGAAAACGCACCTATTTGATGAGGTTATGACCCTCACCAGTGCCTGCTTTGGAGTAGCAATTAGCTACTCTTGTTCTTTCTCAAGGAGGCTCTTGCCTCGGCACAAAAAGCATGAAACCACACAACTATACATTAGTCAAATGAAGAGCCCTCTTGTGAGGCATCACATAACTGCACGTAGGGGAGAGAGAGAGCAGTGTGTAGTGTGCAGGTCATCACTCCCAGCACCACACTGTACATAGAGAGGAAAACATGCACTCCATAGCTCTTAACCTGTGTGACAGAAGACTGCAAATGAGCCTCCCAGCTATAAAAATCAGCGTCCATTTTTTTGCAAGAGGAAAGTGCACCATTTTGTGCCACTTGGCACGATTACAAGCATTTTCTCGTTTCGGGGTTGCCGCCTAAAAATCTCCCGACTGGTTGCCCAGTTGACTTCGCGGCAGAGTTCTAAAATGTTCCCCTTGTCATTCCGAAGGTAATGACGCGAACACATTTCATGGCCCAAAATAGCAGTTCCCTAATTTTTAAGGGATACTTCCATTGGGCGCCCACTGGTCTTCTGACCATCTATCCTCATTGGAACCGCATCCAAAAATGCAATGTGACCCAACTGTCGGGTACTTTCCTTTGGTGACCCACCTTGGCTTTATGCCTTTATTGAGTTCACTTCCTAGTATCCACCAACTTGCTAAGTGCGACGGGGGGACCTATATGATCTTAAACTGAGCCTAGACATCCTCTTACTATACGAATTCCAGTGCCGACCAACTTCCCCTTTGCGGGTGAAACTACTGTTCACATTGGCCATACAATGTCCGACCATTTGCAACTTCAAAAAGAGGGTCTCAAAAATAAAACAAAAATCATTGGAAAGAAACCAACAACTAAGGTTTGCAGTTGCCACGTCCTCGTGACACACCCCCCTCTTGAAATCGCAAACGTCCTCGATTGCATACCATAAATACACGCCATTGATGATCTTGTGTTGTTAGCACTCTTTTATCATCGCATGTATCCGCAAGAAAGGTCGTAACACATAGATACAAATGAATTAATGAGACCTTCATACTTTTTTCATTTCCATCCATTACACCGAATTCATATGTACATTTGATGTGCTAGCCCTATCATTACCCCTCCTTTGCACAGGTTGGGTTGGGACATAAGTAGGTTGTAACCCAAAGGCTTCAAGGTAAAGCTGCAATAGATTTGGTGACTCTGACAGTTCATGCTCTTCCATCCACTTTGCATCCATAGGCGGATAGTTCTTGAACTTCACCAAGTAGCGTCTTGCAACCTGTCCTTTAACTTTTCTGTCCTTATGTGCCAAAACTTGCTCAGGTACCGGGGTCTTATCAAGTTCCTCAACTTCTGGCTGATCCTCATCTGGCATATCTTCTGGCACATCACCCACGAAGAGTCTTAGAAGACTCACATGGAACGCATTATGAATCTTCCACGCATCTGGCAATTTCAGCCTGTAAGCCGCATCGTTGGTCTTGTCAAGCACTTGAAAAGGCCCATAGTAACGCATGCTGAGATTAGGAAACAGCCGTTCCTTTGCCCTTCATCTTCTTTAACCTTGGCTTTTCGAACCTTAACAGGACCCAATCACCAGGTGATAACAGCAATTCACGACGGTGACGATCAACAACCTTTTTCTGTTTTGCTTGAGTCTTCCCCAAGGCAAATTTAATTTTCTTTGCCCTTCATCTTCTTTAACCTTGCCTTTTCGAACCTTAACAGGACCCAATCACCAAGCGATAACAACAATTCACGATGGTGACGATCAACAACCTTTTTTTACTTTGCCTCAGTCTTCCCCAAGGCAACTTTAATTTTCTTATACATTTCATCCATGTTCTCAACATATCGATCTGCCTCAAAGATCTTGTCCTTTGTATGCAAAATGGGAGGAACCTTTTTACCACCTTCAACAATCTCAATAGGTGCTTTGTCTGTGGACGAATGCACCGTATTATTGTATGCATACTCAAGCATAGGCAAATACTGTTCCCACTTGCCCTTATTATTTGACACATAGCATTTAAGCAGATCCAAGGCAGTAGAATTAGCCTTTTCTGACTGTCCATCAGTTTGTGGATGAAACGAAGACGAAAACTTGAGCGTAGTGCCCATGTTCTCAAACAATCCTCTCCATAACAAACTTGTCATGCGAGGATCACGATCACTTACAATCGATTGTGGCATACCATGGTACTTAAACACGTTGTACATGAACAAGCGTGCCGTATGATCAGATTTTATCTTCTTCTTGACAGGGATAAAATGGGCCTGCTTGCTGAACCTATAGATAATGGTCCATATACCATCATTCCCTGTTGGCGTTCTTGGAAGATCAAAGATAAAGTCCATAGCAATGCTTTTCCATGGCTTATCTGGAATTGGTAGTGGTTGTAGCAACCTTGGTGCCTTTTGCCTATCAAACTTGACCTTTTGGCAAATCACGCATGCTCGCACAAAGGCATCCACATCTCTCCTCAAGGTAGGCCAATAGAAGAATGTCTCTACCGCTTTAACTATCGCATCAATACCACGATGCCCTGCATACGGTGGGGCATGACTCTTTTCCATGACCTTATGTTGCAATGGCCTTGTGACACAAAGTCTGCCCTGCATCATCATAAAACCAACTCTGAGGAGGTAGTGCTCATGATGTTGCCCCTCTTGCAACTATTCAAAGATTCTTGCAAAGTCTTCATCAGTAGCATACTGTTCCTTCATGTCATCTAACTCATGATGATAAGGAATTGACACAGCTGAAATTTGTGGCTTCCTTGATAAGGCATCAGCCACAACATTCTTCTTGCCTTCCACATGCATAGTCTGGTAGTGGAACATAGAAAGAATGTTTGCCCATCGCATATGCTTTCCGGATAACTTTGATTGTGTCAAGAAGTATCGCAAGGTCTTATGGTTTGTTTGGACAACAAAATCAACACCTAAGAGGTAGTGCTTCCAGCTAGAAAGCGCATGAATCACGGCCAAGAGCTCTTTCTCATAGACTTGCATAGTCTTCTTTGGCCCTTGCAAAATTCGGCTTTCAAAAGCCAATACCCGTCCATCTTGCATTAGCACTGCTCCGATGCTACTGCCACACGCGTCACATTGGACCACAAATAACTTCCTGAGATCTGGCAAAACAATTATTGGATGTGAAGTCAATTTTTCCTTTAAGAGACTAAAAGCTGAAATCTCTTTCTGGGTCCATCTGAAAGTGACCTCTTTCTTTTGCAAAGCGTGAAGAGGTGATTCTATCTCTGCAAAATTCTTGATAAACCTTCTTTAGTAGGAACACAATCCCAAGAAGCTTCTGACATCGTGCACAGTCTTCAAGTCTGGCCATGTCTAAATAGCTTCGACCTTTGCGGGATCCATTCTGACACCATCCTTTGAGACTATGTGGCCAAGAAAGTGGATCTCTTCCAGGAAGAATTTACTTTTCTTAGGACTGACAAGTAGCCTGTGACTGTACAGCTCTTCGAACACAATGGTCAAGTGACGCCTATGCTCCTCTTCATTCTTCGAATAGACTATCATGTCATCGAAGAATGCCCCAACAAACTGTTGATGCGAGCGGAAAATCCGGTCCATCGTTCTGTTGAACGTGGCAAGAGCATTTGTTAGCCCACACGGCATCACTAGAAACTCATAAAGACCAAATGTTGTTCTGAACGTAGTCTTGTGCACATCCTCTGGCCTTATACGAATCTGATGGTACATACTCTTAAGGTCTATCTTGCTGAAACTTGCAACACCCTCTAAACGATCGAGAATATCATCAATTCTAGGAATAGGAAACCTATTCTTGATGGTATTCTTATTCAACGCACGGTAATCAATACACATGCGCCATGAGCCATCCTTTTGCTGCACTAGGAGCACTAGGGAGCAAAAGGGTGAAGAACTAGGTTGAATCAGCTCCTTCTCTAATAACTCCTCAACCTGGCCCATAATCTCTTTTTGCTGTGCTGCGCTAACCCTATAGGGAGGTCTATTTGGTGGGCTACACCCTGGCACCAAATCTATGCGATGGTCCTCAGGTCTCTTTGGCGGCAATTGCGACGGTAATGAATCAGTCACTAAACTTTTGCAAAACTGATGACCTTTCTTTATCTAACACAGATAAATTTGACTGACCATTATTTGAGATATCACGTACAAAAATCAAGTACACAAAAAGATGATTCTTTATTACATAAGTGATAGCAGAAGCAAATACAATAGGGACAGACTCTCCTTTGAGTTTTACATCCAAAACATGAGTTTTACATCCAAAACATGAGTTTTGTCTCTATGCTGAAGGGTGATCGTTTTGCCAAAGGCATCCAACACGCCATGGACTCTGAACATCCACGGAATTCCAAGTAGCGCATCACACTCTTCGAATGGCATGATATAGAACTCTTCTGTGTCCAAGTACGACTAAATATGCAGGTGCAACTTTCCAATAATGGGAGTAACACACTCTGAGTGGCCATGACATGCCAACCGTATCTCTGCCATGTACCCCATGTCTTCAGCTCTGATGCCCACAGCTTGTAGCTAACTCTGGAGAGATAAAGTTTGCTTTGGCACTTTTTTTGTAAGAGGAAAGTGCACTATTTTGTGCCACTTGGCGCAATTACAAGCATTTTCCCGTTTCGGGGTTGTCGCCTAAAAATCTCCCTACTGGTTGCCCAGTTGACTTTGCGACAGAGTTCTAAAATGTTTCCCTTGTCATTCCGAAGGTAATGACGCGAACACATTTCATGGCTCAAAATAGCAGTTCCCTAGTTTTTAAGAGATGCTTCCATTGGGCGCCCACTGGTCTTCTGACTATCTATCCTCATTGGAACCGCATCCAAAAATGTAATGTGGCCCAAATGTCGGGTACTTTCCTTTGGTGACCCACCTTGGCTTTATGCCTTTATTGAGTTCATTTCCTAGCATCCACCAACCTGCTAAGTTACTCAACTGCTGCTCAAGAATGGATGCATACAACCGTGTCAATGTGTGCTCAATCATAATAGTGCAGTGCTTCCTAGGCTCTGTAGGATCACCTGCCTTGAAGATAGGCACAATAGTAGACAACTTCCAAGTCTCAGGTAACCCCTCACACATGGCACGATTGGACACCACTGCAAGAACCTCTACCAGCATATCCCTAGCATGTATAAAGTGCTCTGCTACTAGACCATCATGATCATATGCCCTGCTGGTCCTCATCTTGTCAATGGCTCTCTTTACCATCTCAGTGGTAAAGAAGGTGCTGGTAGGTGGGCATGGCTCTGTAGGATGTGGAAGGGGGGTCATGTCTAGGAACTGTATATAACGATGTCGCATACTGGCCCCACACATCAGGAGAAGTAATCACTGGGGGAGGGGAGTGCTCATGAAAGAATCAACATGCCTCTCCTGAGTCTCTACTCAAGAACAACTGATACAAGTCGCGTTCCAGCTCGGCCAAATAAGCTCGTTTCTTCCGTCGCACAAGGCACCGGGAAGCAATCTGAGACTGTCTGTAAGTGATGACTCCTAAAAGAAGATCTCTCTGGAGGTGGGCTCTCATCTCTCTGCACTCCTCACCATACTAACTATTCTGGGGCATGCTCCCAGAATGTCGCCACCGACCCGGCTGAGTGTGTGGGTATGCTTCTGATGTTGCACCATGCAGTGTCTCAGTCAGTAAAGTGGTGCACTGCTCCACTGAGAGACCAGGACTAGCTGTGCATAGACGGCTATAGATCTCCTCTGTATAAACCGAATCAGTCTCTGATGTAAATGTATAACGGGTATGTGACCTGCCTCCTGATGTTTGGGCTATACTGTACTGAAATGAAACGGACAATGTCAAAAGAGCGTGATCCACTGCTACACCCACTGGTCTGCCTCCCACTATGAAATCCTGAATACAAGGAATAAAGCTCGGATGTGCCATAACATAGTCCAGAGTACTGGCCCCGTGTCTGTGTGGAAAGCATGTGAAATTGGCTGCTCCAAGAAATCGCTGTAAGCCATTAGGTATGGCTAACCCATGTGTGGTCGTCATCCCCGTGAGGTATCTCCCATACTCCGTCTGCTCTCTATCATGTGAGCATCTGTCAAGCCCCAAGTCACCCACATCCAGCTCTTTAAGCATCTCATCTGAAGTGTCGTAGAAGACTGTCTGAGAGTTGTCCGTTTGGGCATTGAAGTCCCCTAGGAGGATGATATATATATATACCTAGATGAATCTAGGATAAAGCCCAGATTCACTATCCGTAGAAAACTCCCATACATCATTATCTAGTATAAAGAAAGGCGACTGTCCTCTGGGTGCAGCATATAATGACGTACTGGGAGTAACATATGGCAATGTATAAAAATCGACCTGTGTCAGCTCTCAGTCTCACCCACATGTATCTAGCATGATCATCTCTCCGTACAATATGTACTAGTGGTTGTAACTCCTCCCTAAATAGCACTGCTACTCCTCCTGAACCTCTACTCCCATGCTCAGATCTCACAACTGTCCTGTGGACTATCTTCCATCTGTATCCCACCACATGTGGCATAAGCTATCAAGGGGCCTGATGGGTCTCTGAGAAGAAAACAACGTCCCTCTCTCTGAAACTGTCCTCAAAGGCACCAACGTCCAACCTCATAGATCCATTACAATTCCAAGTAGCCATCTTCAGTGTGGTCCCATAGGTCTCACATCATCATGTAGAGTGCCGCTCTATAATCACTACCTGACCATCTCTGTAAAAGGCCGTCTTTCCCTTCTTCCTTGTCGCCGTAATCTCTGGCATTACCCTCTCATATGTGCAAGCTGTGAGAGAATGAGACCATCACCGAGGAAAATACCTGTCTTCTTGAGAGTAGGCCTCTTTTTCAGGGATTTCTTCCTCTCTTCCAAGGAGGGGAAGCGTAGTATGAGAGCTCTCTCTTTTGAAAATTCTCCCGGGCCACCACTCTCCATGCCTTTGTGTGTGAAGGCTTGTCCACCCCCATCATAAATGTGAGGATTGTGACCTCTTTTTCCACATTGTTTATGTCCTTGAGGTCGGTTACCCTCACATGTAGAGCCCGTATCCTCCTCCTTTGTTTCTCTTCGAGGGTCATGTTAATAAGAGTGGGTGTACAAGGAGCTTCCTTTACTTTCCCTTTCTTGGTGACCTCAATCCATTTTTCGGCCTCTTCTACTTTTTTTTGTGTTGCGGAGATGACCGCGGCCCATGACTTCTCCCATCTTCCTTGATAACCCGTATTTCTTCTCTCATGGTATTCAATTCTTCCATCATGGACGACTGGAGTTTGCCTTCTTCGAGCCGCCCACTTTTTGCTGCAAGAAGTTCACCTTGGAGAGTTCGGATTGTGGGTTCTTGTGAAGCCGCTTGCTCTTCGACGCGAGAAATCCTTTCGCATAGGTTCTTCTCCTCCTCTTTCCATTCCTCTATCTTTTGAAGAAAGGTTGCCTCCATCCCTTTCTTCCACTCCTTCACTTCAAGTGTTGATATCCGCTTGTTGGTAATCGAGAACTTCATGTTGAGAGGGAGGCGGGCTATAGCCACTGCAGAGGCCATGTGAAAGGGGGTCAATGGGTAGCCCAATGGAGGGGGACCATGAGAGAGAGAGAGAGAGATTAAAAAATAAAATAAAATCAAGAAACTCTAAAAAAATAGCAAAAAAACCCTTGTAAAACCTTTAAAAAGAGAGAAAATCAGCATCGAAACTTTAAAAAATAGTAAAACACATATTTGAAACCCTAAAAAACAGCAAAAAACAGTGGCGAAACCCTGGAAACGACAAAAAACAGTTTCAAAATCCTAAGAAACAGCAAGAAACAGTGACGAAACCCTAAAAAACAGCAAAAAAACAGTTTCGAAACCCTAAAAACAGCAAAAGAGAGTTGACGAAACCTTGAAAACAGTGAGAGAGAGTCCAACCCCATGGGTGGGAGAGAGAGAGAGAGAGAGAGAGGAAATGCTATATTAACGTCTTAAAAAGGCCAAAATGACCTATGAGACCAGAAAGTCACAATGCGATGAATCTGATGCAATGTTTGAGTAGCAAAAAGTACCAAAAATATATCCTAAATTGTGCTCTCTCTCTCTCTCTCTCTCTCTGAGGATACCCCCACATTGTGTTGTATTAGCGCTCTTTCACTACTCTCACCTCCCTACTCATATCCTACACAATTCGAGCTAGCTGCTTAATCGCAACGAGAGAGAGAGAGAGAGAGAGAGAGAGAGAGAGAGAGAGAGAGAGAGAGAGAGAGAGAGAGAGAGAGAGAGAGAGAGAGAGAAAAGAAAGAAAAGAAAGATTTTTAACGTCTATGTCAGGCCGAAATCGGCCTATGAGACAAATCAAATGTACATTGTGTGTATGTCATCTGTCTATCGGAAAGACAAATGAAACAAAATTGATACAAAACTGAACTGAATGTAGGTAGTGGAGTATCTGAGGAGGGATGGAGCTCTATCTCTAGGGGTATATGCATGTCTGTATGCTCAAGGTAGTACAATCATGAGAATGCATCAAGCTATCTAGCTCCATCCTGTACTAATGGGGGGATGTAAGATGTGGTACATGGGTGGGTCTGGTGCCAAGGCTACCCGGATGAAAGCTGTCGGGTCGGCCCTCATCTGAGCCACTCGCTCCTCAGAGAGAGAGAGAGAGAGAGAGAGAGAGAGAGAGAGAGAGAGAGAGAGAGAGAGAGAGAGAGAAAGAAATGAAATGTTATATTAACGTCTTCAAAAGGCCAAAATGACCTATGAGACCAATCTGTTACAAGATAGTGAATCTGATACCATGTCTGGGTACAAAATAACTAGAACAAAAATACTATTAATACTAGAATCCGTCCTCGTCTGCACTCTGGATGTCGAGAGAGTATGGCTCGAATCCTCTGCTGTAGTCTCCGTAGATGCTGTGTAGCCCCTCTCCTCAATCATGGCCATCTGGATCTCCGTAGCTCCAGTGCTCGGTCGATGAGAGTGGAGGTAGTGGTCGAATGAGTGTGGGCGGAGCTCTGCAGTGATGGCTGCTCCTCTGGCTTTCCCATATCTAGTGAAAAGAAATCTGTAATCTGTCTGTGGGACTGTCTCTCTCTAGCTCTCCCCAGTAAAGTGTCTGTATATCTGTGTAACTCAAGTACATATAGTCTAAGACATCTCTGATCCTCATAACTCATGACCCTAGAGAAAGGACCGAAACCCTCTCTGAATAAGCAGTGGAAACGGCCCCGAATCTCATAGTGAGAGAGAGAGAGAGAGAGAGAGAGAGAGAGAGAGAGAGAGAGAGAGAGACTTCAGAACTCTAAAAAGACGTCTTTTCAGCTGGATTAATTGTTATCATTCCATTTTAACGTTATACTTTGGACTTTTAGATATGACCCTTCTCACTAGCTGCTCCTTGTTGTGGTTTCCCAAACATTTTTTTGGCTTAGCCTTCAAGGCTTGATTCCTTGGGGGAGTATCAATGACCTCAAATGTTGCTTCTATGATTTTGGATCGTTCTTTCACATGAAATAATCAGCAACTTCTGTGCTGATGTAGAAACGGCCAAAAATATTACATTTAGCAGCATACCCATGGTTCTTTTTTTCTATGCCGGAATATATTTTTAAAACTTTGTGGTTCCCATTGGTTCTGGAAACTTGCTTTTTATGTCAGTTTAATTGGAACTTAGTAAATTGGCATCTAGGTTAATGACCTTGAAAAGAAGGAATCAACAAAAAACAGTAGGCATTAGGTCTAATCTTTGCATGCTGTGATTGGACAGATTATGATTATTGATTACAAACTTACTTACCCTAGTGGAACTGCAACAGCTGTTTTAATCAATAGTTTTCATACCACAGAGGGTGCAGATGTTGCAAGGTTAGTGTAATGCTTACATAGACATGATGCACTTGTTTCCTCGGAAAGGCTGACATTCGTGTTTTGATGCGCAGAAAGCAAGTAAACTGTCTCGGCAAATACTTCACTATTAGTTTTCTATGGAGCTTTTTCAAGTGGTTCTTTAGTGGATCGGGCGATAGCTGTGGGTTTGACAACTTTCCTACCTTCGGATTGAAGGCTTTTGCAAATACGTACGTGCCGCCCCCCCCCCCCCCCAAAAAAAAAAAAAAGAATCTTCTATTAAATGATACATCTCGAGGGCATCTCTCTTATGATAGAAGGTACAGAATATGCCGATCACCACAGAGGTGTAATTTAAAAAGCAATAAATATGCAATCCATCAAAACCGAGCTATTTCTTGGTTCTCAATCTCTCAGGTCTGCTATACATTTTTGTCAACTCCAAGAGGTGGAAGTTCTCCTCACACCATGTCATAAGGACGGCTAGCAGAATTTAATCTATGTCTGAAGGACATGAAGGGACTATGATAGCCTTAGGATCCTTATCCCGCTTTGGAGAAACATGTGGTATAGCTGCCAAAGAAGTAGAAGTGTCTGGAGGTGGACCTAGGACAATAGGATTCTTGTGCCTATATACCTGAGCAGGGAGTAATCTTAGGAGCCTCCGGAGTCGGGCTGCCTCTATTGTCCTCTTTTTTTCGTTGCTTCTCTTCTCTTGGCTCTCTCAGTCTCTGATCTCCTAGTACTTGTAGACCCTCTGGAATCTTCTGTCTCTTTTGAATATGTGTCTCCCTATACGTCCAGCTGCCATATGTGCTGCTTCCACCACAAACAAAACAGTGTCTAGAAAGCGCAATAAAGAAAAATCTCTGAAGGATGTCCCCACCATGTATCGTAGGGAGAGAGTTAAATCGTAAACAAACTAAATTGAATTGTTGCTGAACATGTGAGACCAAATTCTGGTCTAGGAACGATCGGTACAAAAGCTTAAGTGAAGTTCACCAAAATTTAACTGCTGTGTGGCATAGATAACATGTTTGGCAATTAAATCTAGGGCTTCATATGTGGCAACACTGGTGTTTCGTTTAAATCTTGACAGCATTTTTACTTATAATATAAATCGAGTGTACAGCACACTCTTTTTCAATGCATACACGTGCACTGCATACTCCTGTCCTTGGGGGCATGATGTTGTGAGCATGTCTGTGAGCGGGTGTAGAGATCAATTTTCTTTCGATTTGTTTTTGCAGATTCTATTTCGATTTCAGTGCTACTTATGTTGGTGTGGGTATGATTTGTCCTCACATAGTCAACTGTTCGGTGATGCTGGGAGCAATCATTTCATGGGGAATAATGTGGCCGTACATCAGTTCCAAGGCAGGAGACTGGTATCCAGATGGACTTGGCAGCAGTGATTTCAAAGGACTCTATGGTTACAAGGTTAGACATTGGGAAGATCCTAAACTTTTGACCTTGTTTTGAATTTAAATCAATCTCTTTCTTTCAATTGCTCATATCCATGTTTCAGGTGTTTGTGGCTATAGCTGTGATTCTTGGAGACGGTGTTTATAACTTGGCAAAAATATTGTTCATCACAGTCAAATCTGTCTATATTAGCTACAGAAGGAGACAGCAGCTCCCAATTGTCAGTGTTATTGAAGGCGAGTGCTTTATTGAATCCAAATTCATTTCAAAATCAATTCAGGATGTAGCACTTATCGAATTCCCTTTTCCATTATAATTCAACAGAAACGGAGTTTGCGGAGGGGCAGAAGCTGGATGAAATCTTCATGAAAGAGGGAGTTCCCACTTGGATTGCTGCTTGTGGATATGTAGTACTGGCAGCCATTGCAGTGGGCAGTATACCTCTTCTATTTCCAGCACTAAAGTGGTACTTCGTGCTCTTATGCTATCTGGTGGCTCCTGCTCTGGCTTTCTGCAATGCATATGGAGCGGGTTTAACTGATTGGAGTTTGGCAAGCACATATGGGAAGCTGGGGCTCTTTATATTTGCTTCTTGGGCAGGCAGTAATGGAGGAGTTATGGCTGGTCTTGCTGCCTGTGGTGTAATGATGACCATTGTCTCTACGGCATCTGATCTAATGCAAGATTTTAAGACCGGATATCTCACGGCATCTTCACCGCGGTCCATGTTTGTGAGCCAGTTAGCTGGCACTCTGATTGGTGCCATTGTTGCCCCTCTCACATTTTGGATGTTTTGGATTGCTTTTGACGTTGGAGATCCTGATGGAGAGTACAAAGCTCCCATGGCTGTTATTTTTAGGGAGATGGCTCTCATTGGGGTGCAGGGCTTCTCTGCACTTCCCTCGCATTGCCTGCAGTTGTGCTGTGGATTTTTTGCAGCCGCCTTGGCACTCAATGTGCTAAGAGATGCTATTCCGTCCAAATTCTCTCCATTCATTCCCATCCCAATGGCTATGGCAATTCCTTTCTACATTGGGGCATACTTTGCTGTCGATATGTTTGTGGGATCTGCTATTCTATTCATATGGGAAAGAGTAAACAGGAAAGATGCTAATATATATAGTGGTGCTTTGGCTTCAGGATTAATATGTGGGGATGGTATCTGGACCATCCCATCAGCTGTTCTTGCCTTGTGGGGTGTGGATCCTCCCATTTGCATGTCATTTGGATCAACCTAATTAGCAAAATGAAACTATTCTCAGCGACAAAAACTCATCATACTTGAGGACCGCAAATGTTTGTATTCATGTACAGTTGTATTGATTCTAAGTGAATGCTTCTCTCTTGTAATGCCTAAGATCCAGTAATGTTGGAGGTGCTCTCTTTTGTGAGTACAATTCTTCAACAATCAAAAGCAAGGTTGTATTTCAGAAAAACCATGGCCAATGCAGCTACTCTCAAATGTGCACTCATAGCATTGGCATGAGCACTAAGCTGAAAGACTAATAGACATTGATCAGGGATATACACCGACTGACATGAATTTGTGTTCTTCGATGCTGTGAGTACTAATCACTGGTCAAAAGTTACATGCTATATAAATGTGGGTATATATGATGCTTTGTCAATGTAAGATGGTGATGTAGATGAGAGCCTCGGGAGTATTATGTCAAGCTACATATGTATCTTGTATCGAACTGGGACTTCTGGTTCACAAATTAAGGCGTTTTATTTGAATTTTCCACCTGTTTTGAAGAATTTTGATTTGTTTTAGCTTTACATGTGTCCACTCCTGCCAGTAATGCGAGGAGGTTTGGCCCTCGGGGGTTTGAGCTACTATTTGCATTTCCCCCTCTTTTTGACCAATAAAATATTTTTAAACTCACATGATGCTCTCCCTTGCTCCCTATTTCTAGTGGCTTCAAAAAAAAATATTCACTACTTATGTAGTGCAAGGACACTAGGAAAACGGTGAAGGGGGGAAAAAAAAACACACACACAAAACACAAATGTGCACTCTACCATCTCCTTTTTATGGACACAAAAAGCCTTTTGACTTTCTCTCATGCACTTATAATGTTTTGAAAGGTTTTTTATTTTTCTGAGATTGGAGAGACCTAATTTTAATCCCATGCTCCTATTTCACAACGACAAGAAATCAAATTTTCCAGTTTCAATTACTTAACTTTTGCGAATATGCTGGGACTACCCCTACATTTTTTATATCACCTCCCTTTTTGTTTTTTAAACCTCAAGCAGGTCGTTATTATTAGCTCCTCGTTCTCCCACGTGGCACACGCCCGTTGCTCTTCGCAATCTCTCTTTTTTTAATCGACAACGTGTCTCTCGCAACCTGCTTCTGCAACTCTGCGCTCGTCAGCTCCTGCTGCGACTCCGGCATCACCTTTCGTGGTTGATGGACATTTGTATGCATACAAATCTACAGACAGGAAGTACTATGTAAATGAGTCAAGCATAGAGTGCCAGAACAACGCGATGAGGAGTCAACATAAACAAGCTTCTCTTTCTTGAAAGAAGGATTTGTATCAAATCGGCAGAGTTTCACAGTAGTGGGTCACTTCAAAAAGATGCATACTGTGGGAGCACATTGGGTGAGTGTGCATGCCAAAATTTAGACATGTTGTTCTCTATTGCATTTGGCTTGATGTCAATTCAACACAAATGCAGCTAACGATGCATACTAGTTATTGACAAGGGCTCGTATCTAGCAGAACGAATGTTTCTTCAGCGCATGCCACTTCTCCGTGGCAAGGACAAGATTTCCTTCGTGCCTAAAACATAGTTTACAGGGAGTGCCGTACCATGCCGGGAGTTGAAGGGGGTTTTTTCGAGAATCTCTACGACAGCTTCGTTAGGGGGTGCTTCGACCACCTACCATATTGAAGATGCGCCTTCTGCAAGCGACCTGCCGACGATAGCATAATTTCACCAGCTCATCTGCTTCTCTATGGGTGTGCGCTTTATGTCCAATATCTCCACAACAGATGTCCACTCATCCATGGTGTGACCCGGTTGTAATCTCTCTCTCTCTCTCTCTCTCTCTCTCTCTCTGTGTCCGAAGACGGGTTACATACTAGTGTATGTACGTGTGTGTGTGTGTGTGTGTGCGCGCACACACACACGTACATACACTATAGTGTATGTAACCCGTCCTCGGACAGGAGAGAGAGAGAGAGAGAGAGAGAGAGAGTTATGGCTATGCAGCTTCCTCGCTACATGGTTGGGTGGAAACACAGTGAGTGAGTGAGTGTGTGTGTGTGTGTGTGTGTGTGTGTGAGAGAGAGAGAGAGAGAGAGAGAGAGAGTCACTAGAGAACCACCCCTCTAACCCGTTCCGCCC
This sequence comes from Adiantum capillus-veneris, assembly GCF_014529385.1. NCBI lineage: Eukaryota > Viridiplantae > Streptophyta > Polypodiopsida > Polypodiales > Pteridaceae > Adiantum > Adiantum capillus-veneris. Next base: position 145,486,826 of record NC_140932.1, on the reverse strand, counting down.
CGCCCCCCACGTCTATAGAATGTCGTCTGTTTCAATTTTGAAATGCCTTTAAAAAAAAGAGTTTCTTTCCCTCTGCAATTCCAATTAAAACTCCTATTTTTGCACACATGAACCACCAAGGCAAAGTGGTGCTAAGAACATTCCTTTTTGTACCACCAAAGCATGGTTTCAGCCGGGTGAGCTCTGACAAGGGTCTATGGGGTTCTCCCATGCTAGAAGACTGTATAGCTCTTCTATATACATTCCATCTATCTCTTTGCAAAAGTGGTGTCTCAAATGGCAATGTGTTGTATGATGAAAGACATCAATTGTGTAAGTAAAATCTACTGCAAAAGATACTTGAGTGTGATCTAGAACCACTTCAACGGGTCGGAGCAAGACTAAGAAGACGTGAATGCGTGGTATAAGTAATATGGAGCCAAAAAATAATTCACGATGCTAGCACCATGTCTATGAGGGAAGCAAATGAAGCTACCTAAATAGAAGTGTTTATCAAGGCCATTCAAAATGGCCAATCCATGTGTTGTGCCCATCTCAATCAGATATCTCCCATACTCTACAAACTCCTAAGCATCCTCTGAGGTCCTAGAGAGCCCCATCTCTGTAAAGTCTGGCTCTTTCAACATCTCCTCTGAAGTGTCAAAGAAGGATGCTTGATGACATGCTAACCCGGCATTGAAATCCCCAAGTAGGATGACATCTCCATCCCTCAAGAACTCTCAAATATCTTCATCTAGTATCATATATGGTGAATGCCCCTTAGCCAAAGCATAATGAGATGTGCTAGGAGGGAAGTAACATATGGAAATGTAGAGAGCTCTACCCTCCTTCTCTCTAACTCCGACCCACATATAGTGGCACTCTCACCTCCATGAACCACTTGGATGATAAGAGTGTAACTCCCCTAAATAACATTGTTACTCCTCCTGATCCTCTGCTAATATGCTCATTACAAGCCACCTGTTTACATGTGCTCTCCAATCTATATCGAGTCACCCTCAGGAGTGTGCTCTAAGAGGCTCTGATGCATCTCTAAATAGAAAATGATATCCTTTCCTCTCAAGGAATCCTTGAAGGCTCTGACATCCAATCGTAATGAGCCGTTGTAACTCCATACTGAAAGATATAGGTTGGTCCCATAGGTTGTGCACTGTTATGTAGTGCATTTGTCAAGTAGTTCACTTTGCCTCCTCTATAGAAGACAAGTTTTCTCTACTCTCTAGCAACCAGGATCTCGGGTATGCATTCTTTCATGTGTGCTAGTTGATACAGTGTTAGATCATCTCCAAGAAATCCTTGTTTGCTTTAGTGTAGGCCTCTTTTTGAGGAAGTTCTTCCTCTTTTCTATGGTAGAAAAATAAGAGAGAGAGAGAGAGAGAGAGAGAGAGAGAGAGAGAGAGAGAGAGAGAGAGAGAGAGAGAGAGAGAGAGAGAGAGAGAGAGCACTCTCGCACTTGAGTCTAAAGTTCCGACTTGGGTGCGGGGTGGGGGGGGGGGGGGGGGGGGGGGGGGGGAGACACCATCACTGCCACCTGCAAAGCTAGAAATAGATAGTTTCCTAGAACCTTGCAAAACCTATACATGGAATATTTGCGAGAAAATTGACGATGTTTGGAATTTTCTACCATGAATTTCTCTGTAGGTTTTCTCACCATTAAGTTTCAAATGTTGATAAATGTCAAAAATTGTAGGTGGGATTACACAAGATCTAGGTTTTTCTGGAGCATATTCCAAGAAAGGGATCTTGGAAGGTGGGTTGTGCAAATAGAGGCTCGTTCCTTAGATGCTCATTGTTTGCATGTGAATGTCATATGAGAGATCAAAAATTTCTTTAAGTTGAGGTAGGTTAAATAGTAAAGATAATTCTAGTGTAGATACTATGGTAGCTACACTTAAAGAAGCCTTTGGTTCATGTGAGCAACTTAGAGTGTCTTTTATATAGTTTGTGATGTTGAGGTAGGTTATCAAAGCAACTGATTGTGTTTGTAAGCATTGTCATGTTACAAGCCGCAACATTAAAGTCCACTGTTGCAAATCAAAATAGGATAAACATGATCACATTGCAAGCATAGTTTTTATGAAGTTTCATGCAGTAATTGCTATCAAAGTTTTTTTTATGGTTGAAGGTGTCGTTGCTTTGAGATTAATGTAGAGTAACCCACAATATCGACCTATACTTATATAGTAACCTCCTCTCCTCTGGTTATGAGGGTGTGATTGTAGCATTGCGAAGGATCTGATAGAGACTTGCAAGTGCCAAGAGTATTCTTTGGAGATATTGTAGATATTGGAATTGGTAGGTTAGCACTGGTAGGATAGCATTGAAGGATAGCTAGAGACAAATCAATCTAAGCTTATACAAGGTGCACATGTTGCCTTTACTGGGAAGAGAACTCATCAAATGTTTGTTAATCATACATTGAGTGTGCACGATGCCCATGTAAGTTGTCCCATCTTAGCTTATAAAATGAAGTTTTGAATTTTATTTTATGTTACTTTTGATTCACAATAAGGCACAATGAACTTATAGAGCTACGTAAAATGGAAAACTCCAATGACAAAACATCCCACAATCTTGCATGGAACCTTTCATAGCTTCAACAACAGTCTCTAAAATCCTGCCACTCCCATTAGAGGAAAAGAAGTTTACTTCTTCATCGATGGTAATGTGTATGTCTCCTTTGGTGATGACCTTCATATCCCCATGACAATGTCAACTTTGACTTAGTGTTTCAAATTTCCACCCTGCCAAAGGCTTTGTTCAGACTCACTTTCATAAGGTTCTCCCAAGGCTCTACAAAAAACATTTTCAAAGCATAGTTGGTCACCCATTCTAGCCCCAAGTAAAAGTGTAGGTTTCAAAGAGGCGGCAAAGTGATAGTACTTGACAAACACACTGATGACGGTGCAACCTATGGGACCAGCCTAAAGCTTTCGGTATGGAATTGCAATGGCTCATTGCAATTGGATGTTAGAGCCTTTGAGGATTCATTTAGAGGGAAGGTCATCATTGTCTATTCGGAGACGCATATGAGCCTCTAAGAGCACAATCTCAAGGGTGTCTAGATACAGATGGGAGAGCACATGTAGATATGTGGCTCGTAATAAGCATAGTAATAGAGGATAAGGAGGAGTAACAATGTTATTTAGGGAGGAGTTAAACCCTATCATCCAGGTTGTTTGCAGAGGTGAGAGTGCCCATTTTATGTGGTCCAAAGTTAGAGAGAAGGAGGGCAGAGCTCTCTACATTTCCATATGTTACTTCCCTCCTAGCACATCTCATTATGTTTTGGCTAAGGGACAGTCACCATACATGATACTATAGATGAAGATATTTGGGAGTTCTTGAGAGATCCTTCCTAGAGGTTTCAATGTCAGGATAGCATGTCATCATGCATCCTTCTTTGACACTTTCGAGGAGATGTTGAGAGAGCTAGACGTTAAAGAGATTAGGACCTCAAAGGATGCTAAGGAGTTTGTAAAGTATGGGAGATATCTGATTAAGATGGGCACAACACATGGATTGGCCATTTTGAGTAGCCTTGATAGATACTTCTCTTTAGGCAACTTCACTTGCTTCGTTCATAGACATGGTGCTAGAACCATGGACCATGTTTTGGCTTCACATCACTTATACCACGCATTCAAGTCTTATCACTCTTGCTTACACCTGTTGGAGTGACTATAGATCACAATCGAATATCTTTTGCAATAGATTTTACTTACACAATTAATGGCTTTCAGCATACAACACATCGCCATCTAAGATATCACTTTTTTAGAGAGATAGATGGAATGTATATAGAAGAGCTGTATAGTCTTCTAGCATGGGAGAACCCCCATAGACCCTTGTTAGAGCTCACCCGGCTGAAAGCATTCTTTGGTGGTACAAAAAGGACTTTCCTTGACACTACTTTGCCTTGGTGGTTTATGTGTGTAAGAATACGGGTTTTAATTGGAATTTGCAGAGTGAAAGAAACTTATTTTTTTAAAGGTGTTTCAAAATTGAACTAGACATCATTCTGGAGATGTGGGGATCGGGATGGGGCGGGGGCGGACTGGGTTGGAGGGGTGGTTCTACAGTGGAATGCCCTCTCTCTCTCTCTCTCTCTCACACACACACACACACACACACACAATATTACTTACCTGTAAAGAATCCCTAGCTTATGCGACACCCTGGATTCTACTAAAACATGCTTCCTAAGCTGCATTATATAGGGTATCCACCATGGGACTTGGCCTTTTTAAAACATAAGTAATACGTATGGTTTATTGCCTAGGGTAAACCCGACCGTGAAGGCGCTATGGTGGTTTTTTCATACCGCAGCGTAGGCGGCCTCGCAGTCACAGCAGGGGATCTCTCCACTCATGACGATCTGCTCTCTATAGAGTAATGGCGGCCTTCCTCCTTCCTCTATTTAAGAGGTGAGGGTGCAACTCTGCCCCTCACTTAGCTTTGTATGTTACTTTGCTTGCTTAAAATAGGACTATGTGTCTATTTCTCTACTGCACCAAAGTATGGAGCTTGCAACACAAGTAACTGAGATTGGCTACTCTGCTCATAAGTTTTTCATTGCACACCCACCTTTTTAGGGCATTTTTACTGTAATGATGTTGCTTTATCCATTTGATGGTATAACAATTTTGTGTGGATTTCGCTTAGTATAACGGAACTTGTTTACGGTTCATTGGTCGGTAAGTTTATATGGGTGATGGTGTTTTAGCAAGACCTTGACCCCACTGCTGAGTTTTCGTTTGCTATCTACTCTGCGTAATTACTGTTATAAAGATTTTGAGGTATAGATGGTTTTGGGGTATGGCTTACCGGCTGCTGCCTCTTAAACTGTGTAAAAGCTTGCGTTGTGGCTGCTTTAAGTTAACTGTTCACTGGTTCTTTTTAGGGTTGTTGCCGCTTAACTTGGCTAGGCAGTACTTTGTCGTGGATAACCAGACATATTATTGGTGCTTACTAATCATCAAAATGCTTGGGGATTTGCTTGGTACTGTCGCTTTTGCATGGGTTACTGATCATAGTCATGAGAAGTCTTGATAGACCTTGTGTTTTGGTTGGGTATGGGAACACAAAAAGGGTGGGGTTCTCTGACCCACTACACACTGATATTAAATGTTTTTAAAGGGGAGATGGCCCGGTGGCACACTATTGCTTGACTTGGTCATTACTTTATTGTTGGGATATGGTAATGCAATACATTATGATCTACACTCACATAGGCGGGTGTAGCTCCGTTTATAGCTTTGGGATTGACTTGGTACTATCACTTAAAGCATGGTATATTTCTTGATAAAAGACCACTGCTTGGGTTGGTTATGTGAATATAAGGGGGTTGACTTGCTGCGCACTGTTATTGGATGTTTTTTTTGGATTTTTAGGGGACTTTGCCCTAACTGCATACTATGGCGTCACTGGTTCATTACCTACGTTTTCTGAATGAGATGTTGCAAATCATAGGCGGATATGGTTTCTTGTTTTTTGAACTATGGTAAATCGGGGCTTGGCCCAGCTGCATACTGGTATTAGATGGTTTTTTCTGGCTCGAGTACTTACAGTTACTGGAGGTATTACTGGTCGTCTTGTTAAGGTATTACGAAAAAAATTATCATTCACAAATGACAAGTGAAATTGGAAACATAAAGCATAATTCCTTTAAGCTTCATGGTTGGACTCGAGGTCTGGCTTGATCCCACAAGGGCTCCTTGCCACTTTGCCAAAGAGATGTACAAGGTAAGTGATATACAAATTGGAGGATGATTTGATTCCATGTACCATGATGGGCATAAACTGTATCTGACCTAAAAACAAACGTAAACGAGCTTGATGCTTTTTAGAAACTATAAATGGAATTCTTAAAAAAACTTCTATAGTAACCTCATATGGTGGTGTTTCATTAATCTTGAAAGTAAACTTATAAACTGATAAAAGTAGTAATGGGGGATTTAGACACTTGGATTAGAAGGGGTGATGACCTTCTAATCAAAATGATATTTTTTTACTGGAAACTTTGGGATTTTTTTGAAAAAGAAACATTTTTTACATAAATACTATGGACTATGCTTGTAAGTTTAAAAAAAGGTTTGTAAGATGGACATGGATAACAACTGGTATAGTCCATTGATACTTGTAAGCCACATCCAAGGCTAACATATTTGTTGTTTTGTTTGAATGGATGCAGGTAAGGACTCTATCTTATCTTGGAAAGGTTTTTTTGGCTTTAGCAAGTTGTCCAACACAGGATTACACTTACACCTACTGCAAGGGAAGTTCTTCAGTTATTTGTATATTGGAATGGGGCTTCATTCTTACGAACATTGTCCAAAGATAATTCTAAGGTTGAGTTGTTTTTGTACTTATCATTTCCTTTATTCTGAAGCCAATTGTCTTTTGAATGTAAAAAGTTCAATTATGTCTTATTATTTATGATAAAACAGCTACACACACACACACACACACACACACACACACACACACACACAAAATGTTTCCACCCGACCATGTAGCAAGGAAGCTCCATGGCCACATCTCTCTCTCTCTCTCTCTCTCTCTCTCTCTCTCTCTCTCTCTCTCTCTCTCCACGTAGTCACATTAGTCTGTTAGAGAAAATTGCCTCAAGGTAGCATTATCACTAATGAACCTGACATTTGGTGTATGCCTTTTTGACATTAGAGACTAGAGTTTCACCTAACAACAAGGATATTCAAGAATAGAATTGAAAGGAAAAGTGTTGTCAAACTTCTTGTGCATCTACTCAATGACTCTCGGGTTATAACTACTCTTTGCAATTTTAATTTGTTTGGTACATTCTTAAGGCCAATTTGGTGGGGATGGGGTGTGTACAATTCCTTACAAAATTTCTATACAGTACCAATCCATTCCCTTTTAGTACCAAAGCTATTTTGTATACAACCAAAGCCCTTGTGCAATACCAAATCTGTTATTCGATTGGATACTAGTGATGTCAAAGTCTATCTATAGAGTACCAAAGCCTCATGGATAGTATCAAAGTCTTTATGCAGGACCAAAGCTGGTCTCCTTGTATAGTACCAAAACATTCATATACAGCAGCAAATCCTTTGCAAAGTACCCATTTTGGTGCTCTTTCCCATGGCATCAGTTCTAGATAGTGTCAAAGGCATAAAGATAGTACCAAGTTTGACTTATGGTCAGTTGAAGATTTGTTGCGGGCCAGTTATGTAGCAACTTGACTTTGTCGATAGGAGTGCCATTTGGAGTTATTTTGGCCTTGCTAGGGTTCCAGGAGGTAGTGTGCATCATGTGGAGCCAACAAGAATTTGCGCTCGTCCATCGGGTTCTTCGTTCTCGAGATATGGCTAGTCGACATTTTCTAGGAAGACGGCATTAGATGTTTTTTGTTTGTTTTTATGGCCTCAATTTGCAATCCTAGAAGCCTTAGAATGCAGAGGAAACCAACAAGGCAGAGATTCGGTCGGATTGTGGCTCAACCATTGGGTCTTGAAGCATTAAATGGCACGCTCTAGAATTTAGGGATAAAAAATGGGGTGTTCAATTGTTTTTTTTTTAAATTTTCAACTTAAGGAGGGTGTGGTGCCGTGGGGCTACCATGTGGCGCCCACATTGGTCTCATATGCAAATTCTGGAGGCATGAGCATGAGGTATAAGGCCTGAATGGCACCCATGGCACAAAGGAGAGAGAGAGAGAGAGAGAGAGAGAGAGAGAGAGAGAGAGAGAGAGAGGTCTTAAGGCATGTGGGCTATGGCGGTCGCTCAATGGCACTGCGCGTTGGCGGGATTGTTGGCCCGTCAGAAACTGATGCTTCAGTTTTAGCCGGATGTGGCACTGCGGTGGCCATGGTGGGTGGCACGCTGATGGTAGAAAATGATGATGTGGCAGAGGTGCCCGCAAGGGCCTATACACACACGGGTGCCCATGGGGCTCTCCATCTTAATTGAGGAGATGCTCTCACCACCAAGAGCAACGATGGCATCATCGCTGCCTTGGTGGAACCTCACATAAGAGAGTGCAAATGAAGGTTGACCATCCAGTGAAGTGGTTGTTCTCATGCAGGGGTAAATTTTTTTTTGAAGGGAGGAGGACTTGGTAAAGGGGGGAAAAACGCTTATATGGCTCCGTATTTTTTTCATTTGAAGGGGGCTCTTGGAGGAGACCAATGTGAGGTTTCTTGAGAGGCCAACAAGGGCTTCCTAGAGGGGCTACATGAGAGTGGACAATCAAGGTCTCTGTGGAGCCCTGTGAAGAGAGAAATGGCCATGGTTTTGGCTGAGGAAGCTTTATAAACATATGTTTTTGCAAGAAGAAGTCATCATTGTCGCATTTGGTGTCACCCCCCTTCTCTTTTCTCTTGCTCTTGTGCAGTCGGCGGTGTCATGTGCGTGTGTCGGTGTACATTAAGCTGGAGGTGTTCTAGATTGCGTGCGCGCGTGCACACACACACACACACACACACACACACACACACACACACACACACACACACACACACACACACACATATATATATATATATATATATAGAGAGAGAGAGAGAGAGAGAGAGAGAGACAGAGAGAGAGGTCTCAAGCTTGGCATGTGGGCTATGGAGGCCGCTCAATGGCGCTGCACACTGGCGGGGTTGTTGGCCTAATAGAAGCTGATGCTTGAGTTTTGACCGGATGTGGCACTGCGGTGGCCATGGTGGGTGGCACGCTGATGGTAGCAAATGATGATGTGGTAGAGGTGTCCACAAGGGCCTATACACACGGGTGCCGTGGGGCTCTCCATCTTAATTGAGGAGATGCTCTCACCACTAAGGGCAACGATGGTGTCGTGCTGCCTTGGAGGAACCTCACATAAGAGAGTGCAAATGAAGGTTGACCATCCAGCGAAGTGGTCGTTCTCATGTGGGGGTGAAAATTTGTTTAAAGGGAGGAGGACTTGATAAAGGGGGGAAAAACGCCCTATACGGCCCCATATTGTTTTCATTTGAAGGGGGCTCTTGGAGGAGACCAGCGAGAGGTTTCTTGAGAGGCCAATGAGGGCTGCCTAGAGGGGGCTACATGAGAGTGGACAATCAAGGGCTGTGTGGATCCGTGTGAAGAGAGAGATGGCTAGGGTTTTGGTTGAGGAAGCTTTATAAACATATGTTTTTGCAAGAAAAAGCCATCATTGTCTCATTTGGTGTCACCCCCCCTTCTCTTTTCTCTTGCTCTTGTGCAATCCACGGTGTCGTGTGCGTGTGTCGGTGTTTGCTGAACTTGCGGTGTTCTATATTGTGCACACACACACACACACACACACACACACACACACACACACACACACACACACACACACACACACAGAGAGAGAGAGAGAGAGGTGTTGTGTGTATAGAGAGCTGTGGGATGAGTAGTGCGGTGTGAGTGTGCTTGTTTGTGTTGTTGCAAAGGGTGTGTGAGCCTACAAAGGGTGCAGGTGAGGCCCTCCTAGTGTATCTTGGTATAGCTTAACGTGTGGGATGAAAACAATAAACCTTCGAAGATTTTAACTTCTTTGATGATGTTGAAATTTATGTCATGTATAGTTTCAAAGCTGAAATTTTTTATCATGTACATTTCCAAAAGTGTAGAAAGATTTGGTACTCTCTCCTAGTAGAGTCCCAAAAATGGTACTCCACAATCATCTTTGGTACTATACCAAACTTCAAAAGACGAAGTACTAAAAAATATACTAAAATGATTCATATCTCCCTTCTTTGGTTCAATATAGAACCTAGACACAATAATACACAAAGAATTTGGTGCTTCAAAGACCCTTGGTGATATAGAAGATACTAATTGGTACTCTATACAACCATTTTCAATTGAAATAAAATAGCATTTAAGAGCTGGACAGTACCAACACCTCCAGAATTTGGTAGTATTCAGATTCTTTTTGGTGCCATCCAAATTCACTACCATGTAGTGCAGTAGCAAATTTGGCACTCCGCCTAGGTGTTGGTCTGATACAAGTGGCTATTGTCAACGACCATTTCCATAAGAAGAGCAGTCCAAATTTGGTAGTGACTTCAAGCATTTGGTGCTTTACAGAACTACTACAATGCAGCTAAGTACCAAATTGGGTACTTCACACAGCCTTGGATAATGTACAACCATTTCCATATATCTATGCCTTTTCGACTCCAAACTCCCCGAATTCCTCTGCATCACGAGGATTTTAGGATCGCAAATTGAGGCCACAAAAACATGCAACAATCATCTAATACCGTCTCCCCGAAAAATGCACCTGACTTCAACTAGCCATATCTCGACAACCAAGAACTTGATGGACAAGCTGCAAATTCCTATTGGCTCCATATGATGCACACTACCATCTGAACTCTGATTGATGGACAAGCTGCAAATTCCTATTGGCTCCATAACTTGCCCATCTGAACTCTGATTGATGGTCCAAAAAGACCGACATGAACTAAAACTTGATCACTTTACATCCACCCACTAAGATCAACTCTGACCATCCACTTCCACTTGCCTTATCCATCAAGGACCTACAAAGCCTTCCATCTTTAAACTTTGATATCTTTCACCGGGTAGCTCCGTTAGAGGAGCTTTCTGGACCGGATCATAAAGCATCTCAAACACCACATTTCAAGGCACAATTTGATCACTTTGGAAACTTTGACCAACCATCTTGATTAGCCCATTTGGGAGCCCTCTTAGCCTAAGAAACTGCATCAAGCACACATCATCGGTCCCCTTTTCATGCCCATGCTTCCGTACCTACTTTAGAATCCTACCATGCATCCATAGACATCCATAGCACTGCATTGTACTGCTCATAGCACCAGCTAGCTTTGGTTGCACCAACGTGTCTCTTAGATGCTTTGAGATAGTGAAGCCGTACTATGTTCAAAAGCTGAAAGAGCGATACACTTTCTTTGTGTATCCCATATACAGATGCTCTATTTGAAAGAGGCTTTTAAACAGATGTGCCAAAATAATTTTGGCATCACAGGAAATTCCACCTTTTCACTTGCTCCATTTGTTGTAGAAGTGATGATACAGGAGAGGTTTGTGCAAACCAAGCAATATGTCAACACATCACTAGTATGTGGGAATCCATCCTATGCCCAAAGCCTCCAAGTAGTGAATACCATGCAAAGAAATTATTATTGGGATATTGCTCCCAATGTGGTGTAAGGAAGTTGAAATTTTGTCCCGAAGAGATAGCAGAGGACACTAGGGAAGTCTTTGTGAAGGTTTTCATGAATGTTGAAATGGGATAGGTTGATGCAGGTGGGAATGAGAAGAAGAGAAAGGACTTGCACCTCAATGAATGAAAAGTAATGCTTTTCTTAACCTGTTTTTAGTCCACTTCACAAGCTTCATCAAGCACAACTTTATCTTCCATTGGCAAGACCAACAATTCAAGGATTCTTTGCTCTCAAGTTTTCTAGAAATATTGTTGTATCAGTTATTGACTTTGTAGAGAATTATTGTTTTAAAATTTAAAACGAGATTCAATCAATGCATTGGTGGTCAACCAATCAAGAAATGCAACATGTGGTTTTGAGAATACGCTACACTTTTACATATCAAAATGATAGGTAGCATGATATATTGTTTGTACAGTATTGTTTCATGCTTCATGACAAGTGGTTGAAATAGCAAGTATATTGTTTGCAACATCATTGGGTGTGGTCAGATGGTGTTGCTTCACTAATCAAAGCACGTAGACCTTACTATTTTGTGGCGAGGTGCTATTGGATGATAGGATTTCATATGATGCATAACTTCTCAACATTCAGGCATGGAAAATGAGAGTATGATGGACCCCTGGGGTCTTTACTAAGGATTATCGTATGATGTTACGTGAGTGTACAATAGGGGGGGTTTATAAGGCCAAAAAGGTAGATTTTACAAAGGAGGGTCCCGTATATAAGGGGTAAAATGGCAGTTGTGGTGCACGCAGGTGACATCTTCCTAGTACTACTAGTGAATCCTCCGGGGATGGAGCAAGGCTAGTTATCACGAGAACCTTAACACATCAGGAGTTGAAACTAGATGGTTAGCCAATCAACTTTTTGAATGCAAAATTTCAGCCAAGAAAAATCTTACAAGTGTAAAACACAGAGTCTTCTGGCTTGTTGGCACAAATGATATGCGGTGCAATCCCTAATGGGAATGTGAGTGCATTGTGGGCTCCCACTCATGTCATTGTGTTGATGGGTATTCCTACGTTGTACACTTTTGAATTCTTTCATATGTATGATTGGACTGTGGAGAAGTTGCAAAAATAGAATGCACAGATAAGAATGGAACTATGTTGCCATCAAACCATTGTCTTTGTCTGTAAATACAAAAGTGGGTGAAGATGAAGATGATGAGGAGGATGATACTATGCCAACCAGTCAGGCTTCTAGCCTGCCAATGTATGAAGGAAGCCCTAAAATGTTGTGTGTTATCCATTGGGGATAACTTCACAGTCAAAGCAGCCAAGGTCAAAGAGGAATTCTACCTTATCAAATGCACAAAAAAGTTGTACCAGACAATGAGAGCACAAATTGATAAGTGACAACAGGTTTGTTATAGGCGGGAAGGTTGTGGAAGGATTCTACTATAGCCAAATCAAAGGAAATGTTTATATATATACACACACACACACACACACACACACACACACACACACACATATATAGTATTTTGGATCATACATCTTTAATCATTATCTATTCACTTCTTATAAGGGCCATACGCTTCTCGATGGAGCTTATTCTTGGAGTCTTGGATGAATTCAAGATATCCGCTGAGGTATATGAGAACATATACAGTAGAATGCCATATAATGATGATAGTGATAAGGGTGGCCACCCTACCTCATGTTCATCTAAATTGCAAAAAAAAGGGGTGGGAGGGAGGATAGAACCCCTTGATGGTATATGCATGCGGATGATCGAGGGCTCCCCCCTCCCTTTCTTTTAAAATTTTTTGACAACTACAGGTTGCCACATTTCCTCATGTTCCTCATGCCAAACTTTTTTTTCAAACTTGCAAAAAAAGGAGGGGGGGGGGGGGATGCAGACGATTAGAGGGCTCCAACCCTCCCCTTTTTGTGCAATTTTGGATGGACTACGGAGCGAGAATGATTTCTCCTTGATTTTTGGTGGTAATGATTGAGTAGATAAAAAAACTTTATTAGGCCTTTTTTTGAACAAAAAGAGTTTTCATTCTTTCACACAAAACACACACAAAGAAAGCAAAGAAAGATGAAACATATAGATGGATATTTGATATTAAAAAGAGCCATAAGAAAAAACTTTTAAAAAAACATATAACATAGGAGGTGTTTGAGCTCTCTAATCATTTGCATGCACATGGATGATCAGAGAGCTCAAACACCTCCTATGTTATAAATGTGATTTTGAAAAAATAATGCCTTTTAAGAGTCTTTAAATGTCAAAAAAAAGACAAGGATGAGAACTTCCTAATCATCCACGTGCATGTAGATGATTTGGAAGCTTTAATCCCCTTTTTGAATCTACTGGTGAAAAAATGTATTGAAAAGGATTTTTGATAATGCTTGTATCTATTTGAACATCCTTAGTCTCTTGTAGAGGCCTTCATGAGATAAAGATGAATAAGTATTTGTTGAAAATTTTGAGCTAAAACAAAGAAAACTCTGGTGATTTTTTGTTTTTTGTACTTGGAAATTTTGCTTTGTTTTGACAATTAAGCAAAGATCTACGTAGAAATTAAGAGATGTGACATAGTGAAACACACAGATTAAAAAATTTAATTTAATTTCTTTTAGATGTTTGATGTCTATACTATATTTTATGGTAAGTAAGAGGAAGCATACAAAGAAAAATCTCTATGCCTCACACCATAATAGCCGCCAAGTGAACATAAAGTTATGTTCAGGGTGTGTTTTTAACGGATGATAGAGCAAGGCACCATCACGTGTGCGACCCTTAGAAACCATCCCCAAAAATAAAAGACAGACATGTGAAAAAATATGAGTATTCATTGATGATGAAGTACATGTGGATGAAGACTCTAATAATATTGAAGATGAAGTCGAGCACATAGGTATCAATCCATTTATTTATTTTATTTTTCCTCTATTGTAATGATATCATTGTCTATTCTATTTGTCAATTATTCCATACTATAGTGTTTTTTTGTCTATATGTTAGAGGCGAATGTGGACAATGAGGTCTTGATGAAAATAAAGAGGTGAGCAATGACAGTGGTCAAGGGGAGGAGGATGGTAAAGGAACGAGACATTCAAGGCAATTAGGCAAACAAGTGTCCCTGGCCTTAATGAATGATGTGTTGAGACATTTTTATGTGAAGAAAAAGACAATGTCCCCTCCCATGCCTCTTTGTAGATATGTGGCTCATGCAGCTGTTAGATTTTCCACCAGATATTGCTCAAGATTAGGAGAGACAAGTTGTACTGCTATACAAGTACTAAAATATCTTTTGAGAGGTATTTTGAATGTAACTAATTGTGTACATTTGTTCTTGTTCAATGAATTCTTAAAGTTTTAAGATCTCATGCATTGTAGGAAGAAAATATTATTGCATCTTATGAGTTTGACAAAATCCAAAGACTCCCCAATGTCCTCAATTTCAAGAATATAAGGAATTTTGGATCTACATGGAAAAAGAGACAGATTGGGCTCATTTTTATTTTGAGGCCTCACTTTTAATCCAAAGGATCCAAGCTGAAGGTCCACAACTATCGGATTCATTGATGAATGCTTCAAGATAAGCTTGAACAATCATGCTATATAGGTATATTTAATGTGAATGATTAGGTTGAATTGATGAACGTGTCCACATGTTCAGTGATTGTGGTGTACATGTATGTAGGTTTTTGTGCATCTCATGGATGGGGTAAAGTCTTACGGAGAAGATGCCTGAGCTTGTGTTTTCAAACAACGGGTGGTTTACAGGTTTGACTCTAACATGACTTCTCCACTGATGATAGTTGGTGTATTATGATATATATATGTATGCGAAGTACTCCTTTGCTTTTGTATGTTAATAGATTCGGTCAAGCACGAAGTGAGTGTATGGAGTCCCATGTAGAGTCGATTGATGTTTCTAAATTCTTTACCTTAAATTCCTTATGGAAGCCCAAGTTAGGGTGTTGGTTTATTGTGAAAAAAAGTTACCAAAAAAAAAGGAGTCTGTCAAATTTTCTTGTTTTTAATTATCTTCTTCATTACATTGCTCTTAAATTCCACATGGAAGCCCATCATAGGGTGGAAGATTTTTTTTTTGGTTGAAAATTGATCTCTTAAGCAAAGGAGACTACCAAAAAATTGTTAGAATGTTTCTTTTCTTTAATATTACATTGACTTAATTTCACGTTGAAGCTCAACAAACGGTGGATTCTTTGTTCTTTAAGAATGTTGCAGGTGGATATTGCAATGTGTAGAAGAAAGGAGATTGGATGCAAGTCCAAAATTCACAAGAGAGTGGATTGATGTCAACAATGAGAGTACTATGTATTCTCCATCACTGCTTGAAATGAATGTGACACCATGGGAGGCATGCTTATCTTGGTGGCTCAATTACCCGGATAGTGTCAACCCAAAGCAAGAGAAAGATCTTCATGAGAATAAGTTATCTAAATCATGTAAATGATCAATTCATTTATGTATGAAAGGTTTTTGAGGCCATGCATGTGATGATAAAAACAATGATGCTTGTAGGGTTCACACAGGAGACACATAGCAGTAGAGACATTGATGTACTCCCCCTACTTCAAAAAATCAAGCAACCAGGTGAGAACACTCAAGATAGTAAGGATTCCACACAAGCTACTCAAGGTACACAATCCAATACCAACTGGCCACTCAAACAACTATCATAGCCAATTGTGTCTCTTTTGTTAGCATTCTTGACAAGAAAGGTAAAGGCCTTATGGAACAGCCAAGCACCTTAAGTGATCCACAAATGAAGAATGTGTAAGAGGTCTCTATAGCACCCACTACCTCCTTTACTATAGCTCATCTTTAGACCGAGAGAGCTGGAGAGGTGGCCTATGACTCGTTCTATTGGTGAATAGTCCTAAATGAATTTGAAATTAGATTTCTTGTATGTAAAAAATTCTTGAAAGCTATCACTATAAAAATTATTGTTGCAGGGTTTCAATACCAAAATTATATTGATGCTCTTCTTGTTGACGTGACCCAAATTGATAGATTTTCCCTAAATAGATAAAAGAAACGATCATGTAACATTGCATCTATTATGTTTTGTAATATATGACTATGTATTGTTTTTGAAATAGCATCAACAAGTTTTTTCCTACTCAAAAGATGCATCTTTATAGAAAAGATGGAGTGCATTGTGTGTCTCTATTGGATTTTTTTACGAGCTTTGGGGTAAGCGACATTTTTTAACATTAAAGGGTAACATGACGTTTCACATTTAATATTGAAGCTATTGTTTCTTCTAGAGGAATTGATTGTTCCCAAGTGGAACACATTCTCACAGGGTCTGGTGAACGGTTGCATGGATCTCGCTTGTGAGTATTTCGCCAACAAGGGCTTCTTGGTCACCCTGTGCTTAGTTGAGCACATAGGCAATTTTCTTGCGGATGCAATGAGAGTGTGGTTTGCACTGCACCGTAGTTGGATACTTATGTGTGAGTCCAAGGCATATCAACATCCTACCACTGGAGAGACAATTAGATCACTATTATTTTATGGGTTCTTTAAACAAAGTTTTTGCAGCATACTTTTCTCATCTAGATATATCATATTTGAAATTTGCATACCCAAATAGGTGCTTGATCTTACCATGTGTATTTGGCATTGTATCAATCATTTTGTGCCCTACTAATAACGATAGAGAAAGTGGGGAGAAGATTTTAGAGAAGTTGTTTCCAGTGTCTCATAACTACATGTTAGATGATTGTGTCTTTCTCATAAAAGTTGATGGTGAAATTGTGAGAGGTAGTGCACAGAGAAGTGCTTTTTTTTTGGGGGGGGGGGGGGGTAAGTAGTGTTATGTGATGTTGTTTTGAATGGTCTTCTCATTGAGTTTGGCACATTGTTTCCACTTGCAAGACTAATGGTGTTTTAATGTGCTCAAGGTTTACTTCACACTTCACACTCATAGTCTTCTGAAATAAAAATGTTGATGAAAAAAATTAGCAACACACCTTGTATTCTGTCGTAGCCATATAGTGTAAAATAATGATAGTATATTATTCCAAAAAGATATATATCAAACTCTATAAATAAATAAAACCTATTGTATTTGAAATTGATAACATAAGACTGTATTTTGGTCAAAAATATCCAAAAGAGAGAGATATCTAATGACTATGGAGATTTTGGTTGATGAACTAGGCTTTGATTCTCATCTTGCTAGATTGCCCAGAGCAAAGGAGAGTCTCTTTTGGTATGTGAATCCAAAAAGCAATAGTGACACCAATTCCCTCGCTTAGATTGTGCAAAATAAGTCACAAATATTGAATCTCTAGAGCCCATGGCCTGCCTCATAAGTTTGATATCTGAGATGGAATGTGTTTGGTGCAACTTGTTTTTATCTACATCATAGATCAAAGCTTTTGCAATTGCATTTTCAAGTGTGTTAAGTATGGAGCTTGATTTACCCTTGTAATTTTCTGTGGTAAAAGCGCACATTTGTAAGGCCCCCATTATGAGGAGAAGCCATCGTGCGTGAAGGAAAATCACTCACCGGAAACCAAAATTTTCACGGACAAGAATCAGGGGCAACTTTAAAGGCCTCGGGGGCGGAGGCCCCCGAGACTTTTTTTCGCCGGAATATTATGGCCGGACGGCGGTCGGAAAGTGGTCGGAAAACAACAGGTCGGTTGGCCGGTGGCCGGTAGTCAATGGCCAATGGCCGGTGGTCGGAAGTCAATGGCCGGTGGCCGGTGGTCGGAAGTCAATGGCCGGTGGCCGGTGGCCGAATTCAATGGCCGGTGGCCGAATTCAGAAGCGGACTTGTCTTCTCAAGGGCGGCCACACATGGGCGGATTGGAGGGTCCGATTTGGACTTATTCGCACAAGGGCGGCTACACATGGCTGTCTCTCATAAGAGAGGGCAGCCCTTTTGGCCTATAAAAGGAGGCCATTTCTACACACATTTCATAGTGTGAAGTTGATGCAACAAGGTGAGTGTGAGGTGGTGAGAGTGAAGCAAGGCGGGAGCTCCATTAAGGGTATAATCCCTTTGTAAACTACTTCTTGTTTTGAAGTACCAAAGCCATTGAGTGGCTGCTTTCCCGTGGACGTAGCCCACATTGGGTGAACCACGTATATCGTGTGTACTCTCTCTCTCTCTCTCTCTACACTATAATCTCGTGTATATAAATTTGTCTCTCTCCATTAAGTAATCTACTCAATTATCTATTTAGCTACGTCTTATTTCCTAACAAAGTGACCTTCTAATGCAAATGAGTAATTGTAACCTTGATTTGAGGATGTAGTTTACAAAGAAACCCTTGAACCTTTGTGGAACTCATCTAGCTCATCCAGCTTAACTAATTAACACTAGTCTTGTCTGTGAGCCACAAAAGTGGCTCATGCCAATTTTTAGTTATTTGAAAATAAATTTGCAAGTGACCACAAAACTTCACAAGAACTTCTTGAGCATGCATTTAGATGCATATATAGCTTTGTGGTACAAAATTAAAAATATAGAAATCAATTTCAAATTTTTTTAGCAATTTTCATGTAAAATTGCATTTTTCTCCTTACTTTAGATGGGTGTACAATATTACCACTTTCTCTTTTTAAAATATGTTCATAGACCCATCACATACATGTCTATCTATTTTTTAGTGAATTCACTTAGTCATAGTAGCTCAAGAACTTTGATAGATCTAAATAGTTCTCTTATGTGTTCAATAACTTGCATTTCTTTGCACATCACTCCTTCAGCCCCAAAATTAAGGAGAAAAATACGATACATACACTAAATTTTTGTCCCCAATGGAAATGCAAAAGGTATTAACACATAGTTCAAGAATTTTGTGAAATCAAGCTTAATTTAAAACCCTTAAGACAATCCTTCTTGTTTTCATAATAATTAGTTAGCATCATGGAAATCTCCACATACATACATGTTCCTTTTGGTGCACATATGTTTCTCATGATGTGTAATGATGATCTCACAACCTAGCAAAGAAAAAATTATTTGCAAAGGGTTTTGTGAGTCCCAATGAAATTTGAAGAAATATCCTCGCTGGGAAAGTTTTGACTTTGTAGAATTTTTGTTTTGTGGATGCTTGGTATTCCCAACAAACTTATGTACATTTTCACTTGCATCAACCATGTAGCTATGTCCTAGATGCTTTCAAAGAAGCTTCTATTCTTGTGTGTGATTCAAAGTTTTTATCCTTCTCTTCCATGCCAATATTTTCATAAATGTTAATCATAGTTCCCCATTTTTGGAAAGAGCATAGAAGAACAAGCCAAACTTGAGGATCATCAAAAGATGGAATCAACATGATTACTCTTGTAACTTTGTCAAAAAGCCTTAGCCATCCAAAAGGTCAACCAATATGCAAGTTTCATATCCTATGTTTGATTCAATGCCATACTTTTTGCTTATGGTATCAAAATACACAGCCCTCTTCCACCATATTCAAGTAGCTATATTTATCGTATTTGTTAAATTGATTGCATTGGGGAGAACTCAAGATGTTGCATTTACTCCAAATGGTCCAAAGACTATCTCACATTGCACATTTGATAGAAACCCAGATTCTTCCCGAGTCCTCTTCCACAAGATCTTAGCCTGAATAAGAAGCTCATGAATTACTCGTATAGATTTTTAAAGGACCATAGATTTTAGACCTCAATTTGTATAGCTTTTTAAAGGACCATAATTTGTAGACCTCAATCTGCATGCTCTAAAAATAGCAAAGGCCTTCTTATGGCCATGGCGTATCATGGAGTAAATGCATCTCTAGATGAGTCTATATGCTTGATCATGTATTCTAATCAACATTGGATCTATGTTTCACACAATCAAAAGTCACATCATGTGTCTACATTCAATCTAGAATTGCATCACCAAATTCTTTGTACAAGCAAGTAAAAGCTTATCAATGCTAGCTTAGTTGTGGTAGTCTTGCTTGTAACTTGCCTACTTTGATACTCAAGCCTTCACTACTATAAGAAAACCCTCTATATCACGTGCATTCAAGAAACACTTAAATAATCAATCTTTATGTATATATTTTCATGAATTAAATGACCCTCTTCCTTTAAAACCTTTAGATATTTTTTGAAAACTGATCTTTAACTGTCAATGTAAACTTGTAACTTTCTTGAAATTAAAAAACCCTCTTGATAAACTCACATGCTATAGTTGCAAAATTTATGATGGACCTCAAAGGCTTTGATGTCGTGCCTTGCTTCAATACCCCTAGAGATATTGGAAAGTTGAAATGAAATCTTTTTAATTTTGAGCTTAGAAGGCAATCTCTCAATCTCTCTCTCTCTCTCTCTCTCTCTCTCTCTCTCTCTCTCAACGTGTAGCATGGACGATGAATTCTTTGTGTGCTTGCATGGGGGAGAGAATTCATGAGGAGACTACCACAAAATATCAAGACCCTCTCTCCCTGTCTCAATCATTTTCTGCGCACCATAGCTTTCTCTCTCTCATTGTAGATTTAGTGTCCTTACTAATGTGGAAGAGAAGGAACTTGAGGAAGAATCCTCTACGAAGGACATATATAATTCTAAAGAGGTCCTTCTTAACAATAGATGAAGAGGAAGAAGATGTGGTACAAGTCATGGAGGTGGTTGAGGAAGAGGGAATTACCAACCCCAACAACATAACAATTCCCAGAGATAGAACACATGTGGTCGACGAAATTTCCAAGGTAGAGGAGCCCAAGTGGCTATGTAATGTGCATTGTAACAACACATGTCAACATGGGAATGTTGTATGCTGGGGGTTGTAGGAAATATGGTCACTTTGAACATAACTATCCTGACAAGAAGCAACAAAGTATTTATACAACTACTAGAAGGAATGTAGATGAGCCTAAGAGACTATTTGTGGTGTAGCACATGTTAAATACTATGTCTAAAAATGTGGAAAAATATGGTGATAATGTCTGCAGAGTATGTGGACTCGGATGCATCCAATCACAAGATCAATCATGGTGAATGGTTCAAGGAAATGTAGACGTTGTAGAGTGTTGGCTATGTAGTGACTAGCAATGATATTGCACATCCCATTATGCATACAAAAAATGTACCATTGTCTATGACAAATGGTAAAGTAAAGTGCATGGCTGATGTACTACATGTACCTAATATTAGAAACAATTTTGTTTCTATTGAGCAAGGCTTGTAGGTCAGGTTCAAATCTGATGGTCTCTTTGTCGAAGAGCATACAAAAAATTGAAAGTTGCATGCACAAGGAAAGAAAGTGGGTAGAATGTTTACTTTGAATGCATATGTGTCTGAGGTGAAAGCTGCCATGTTTGCACGAGGTCTAGGAGTTGTTGTAGATATTGAGATCTAGCACAAACGCATTGGTCATGTAAACTTGCAAAGGCCGAAGACAATGCAAACTAAAGAGATGGTTATAGATTTTTGGACCTTTAAAGTTGGAAAAATACAATAAAATTGCGAGGCTTGTCTGCAAGCAGGCAAGCATGTAAGCAGAAATGCATTGGATTTAATACATACAAATGTATGGATTCCGACAAAGACTATGCCTATGGGTGAATGCAGGTACTATGGGAGATTCATTGATGACCATACAAGGAAGATATGGGTCTATTTCAAGAATCAAAAAGGTGAGGTTTTTATGAACTTTTAGAATTTCAAAGCTTTAAACAAACTCGAAACATGTAAAGTGCATGAGGTCAGATGGAAGGGAGAATACGTCTCCAATGAGTTCAATAGTTTTTTGAAAAAGCATGGAATTCAGAGATAGTTTTCATGCAGGTATACTCAACAACAAAATGGTGTTGCTGAGTAGACGCATAGGTACATAACAAAAGTTGATATAGTGTTTATGAATGAGAAGGACATGCCCCATTGTTATTGGCTTGATGCTATTGCTACATGTGTTTACATTATGAAAAAGACCCTATTTTTGTGACACATGATATGATACCAAAAGAGAAGTTTTGTGATCACCCTAAAACACAACTTAATGACCTCTAATGTGATACATAGCTAGCATAGGTAGTTCTAAAAGTGTTTTATGATTATAAAAAATGAAAAGCCTATGTATTGAAAACTATGGCCCATTTATGGAAAATTTTGTGTTGATTTGTTGATAAAATTTGCAGTTTAATGAATATTTTGGAAGTTTCTTTGTGATCAAAAGACAATTTTGAGTCTGTTTATGGATTTCTCACTATGTAGCTCTTCTTCCTTGAGCTTTGAGACACCTAATACCCTAAATAGCAAAAATGCAAAGGTGGAATTTATTTTTCATTTTACAAAAATCGGACTCATTTTGAGTAATACTATATTGTCTTCAAATTGTTAAATTTAATTCAACAAACATGGTATAGTTCAAGCTTAATTCCAAGTATTAGCGTAAAATTCCAATTTGGCATAAACCTTATATTTTATAAGCCATACGGAAGGCCATACTATGGAAGCGAGTCTTTCATCCGTGCAAGTTTGTACTTCATAGGTGTGTTCCAAATTGTCTTAGGGATACACGTTTTGATGCTTTCTATGCTTGAATATGAAAGTAAAGAACCAAAGTGTGTAAAGTGGAAGTATTTATAAAGGTATGTGTATGCATAGAAACATGATACTAGGTCAATTGAATGCAATAAAATGAACTTTTTTGTACTTAATTCTATGTTCAAAAGAAATTTTTTTGGGCTTATAGAAACCATAGACTTTGGTCAATAACTCATTGATGTTTACGAGAAAAATAGGATCATTTCTTAGAGCTTTTTGTACCTTGTGTAAAATGGGTTACACTTAGCAAATGTGCTGTTTTTGGTCAAATTGACCACTCTTTTGACTTTGAGATATCCTCTTCATGACCATACAATCAAGAGTTGTGATTGTTTTCTTACTTTCCACATAAAGTGTGGTGTTATTTTTGAGATTAAGTAAGAACTTCTACAAACACATACATATGATAGGAGTATTTGAAATTTTTCCAAAACCTTGAAAGGACACTTGTATGTCTTGTTAGGTTACCAAACTAGTGTTAATGAGATTGCAATTATTGTGAGTAATTAGGATTTATTTGTCTATCATTAGCTTCTTTCACCCTCTTCTAGTTAATTTTTATTCATCATCATAAAGTAATCTGGTTTGTGTGTGCATGAGATCAAAGCTTTTGGCCCTAGCTTTCATTACAACTCTTAATCTAAAAAATATGAGCTTAGTAGTGCCTCAATCCCTTTTGCCAAAATTGGGTATGAAATGTTGTGTGTGAAGCCTTGCTTGCCTAAGTTTTGGGAGATGACCCACATGGAGATGCTTTGTCTCTAGTGGTTAGCTCACTATCTATTGTGTATTGATCCTATATCTTAGCAGGGTTCTAATCCTCTAGTTTATTATTTTTGAGCATGGCACCTTGGGTTAATGCCAACATGCCTATCAATTACAATTCATAGTTTGCACGGGTCTGTGACTAGACACCCATCAATCAAGAAGCTCCTTTTTTCCTCCGGCCATTTTCCAACAATTGACTCCATCTAGCTAGTGCAACCCCTGTCACTAATTGACACCTCCTTTTGGGTGATGGGATCAATGGTTCATGATTGCTAGTTGACCATGACCAGTGGATCGTCTCAAGAATGCGAAAGATTCCCACATTTTTGAATTTGGGTCTTGAACCCGTTTCTCCTCTTCCCCTTGGAATTGACTCTAACCGCTAAGTTATCGCATACTCATTAAATGGTATGTGTGTGTGTGTGTGTGTGTGTGTGTGTGTGTGTGTGTGTGTGTGTGTGTGTGTGTGTGTGTGTGTGTGTGTGTGTGTGTGTTAAGTTTATAGATCACATCATCGCACATAACTTTACACCTAGTTTACATCGACTTCACACCAAATTTGGTTTGGTGTACATACTCTCCCAAGTTCACACCAAGCTCACACTTAATTCAAATTGAGTCCACACTAAGTTCACACCAAATTTGGTGTGGTGCACATACCTCTCGAGTTCACACCTAGTTCAAAAAGGGATCAAGCAGCCTGAATTGCCCCCATGTCATGACGCCTAATGTGGGCCATTGATCCCAGCTCCCTAGGGAGGTGTCAATTATTGATTATATCTGTTGACAATGCGTCATTAGGTTCTCACACCAATCTCTTGGTGTGCCCGTTGCTTGAACTTGGCAATTGTCATTCACTACTCATTGCTCTTAGTCTCTCAACCTAGGAAGCACAAGAAGTCTCAACCCACAACTGTCCTCAAGACTCTGCACTAATTTTCTTCTTTGTTGTTGCCTCTGACTCAGACAAGCCTCTCGTTCACTTTCTTACTGAGCTGTAGTCATAAGCACCTACAAACTACCCCAATCAAGGCCTTCAACACCTCGTGTTGCAAACATCACTTGGAGGTAGTTATTGAGCACAATCAACCCTGACTACATCCCAACTTCTTGAAACATTTTAGGTTGCCACTTATCGAGGCCATTTGACTTAATAAACATATGAGAACACTCACAGGTTACACTCACAGGTTGCACGTTAATACCTGTATATTTAACACTAGGGGGTTTAATGAGGAATGCACATTGTGTCCTATGCTATGTAGAGTAGCCTAAGCAGAGTTGGGCCCCATGCACCCTACATGCATGGAGAAAGCACATGCATAACTTCACCATACTTCATGTAGGTGTACACTATAAGCGTACCCAGAGGTGATCCACATGTCAAGAGGTGTCACCTTAGAATATAATTAGCCCCTAATCATCCAAGGAGTGAAATGGAAACCCATAAGAAAGAAGGAGAAACCAACAAGGTGGAAGAGGACTAGGCCGAGGGGAAATTGTGTGATGATTGGGAGGAGAGGGTGGTGAGGAATGGAGAAGCTAAAATTCCCCCCTCCAATCATGATATGTTTGACAATGTGACAAGAGATATCGGGGAGGTCTTCCCATTCATGAGCGTTTATTTGGATGTATTTGACCACCCAGACCAGTGTGCAAGAAGCTAGTAACCCAAGGTTGCAGGGATGATGAAGGCCCATATGCCTCGGATGGCCAAGTTGTAGGCTCTTTGCTGCGCTTTATCGGCCAATTGCTTATTGCAACTTGTAGCCCAGTTGTACCAAAATACAAGGGCCTTGGAAATGCTCAACAGAACAATAACACAACTCATCAACCTTGTCTCCACCCTAATATGGCCCCATCTACAAGCGGATTAACGTGCAAGTGTTGCCTACATTTGTGCAGAGCCGATGGTTCTAGTCTCTACCACTTTTAGAAACCATTCCAACGATCGATTTCAAAACAATCCTATAATAATGATTATCTTAGTAAACGCTTCTAAACCTTGTTTCCTATAAAGCTCACAAGCTCATTTAAAGACCTCATCAACACATCTTCACACACAAATAAACATGATTACCATTACTAGCACATGTAGAGGTTGTTTTTTAGAGCTTTGTGAAAATGTAATGTATGTCAATATCAGTGCCTATGAACTCATGAGATTTTTGAAAGGATTAGACACTACCTTGACCTTCGTTATGAGCACATGTACACATGTACACATGTGTACACCACATGTACACATGTGGTGTGCACTACCCAACCATGGAATGTATGTAAGGCCTCTTTTTGAATTTGCACACATGCACACATTATGTATATATATATATACACACACATACTAGCAAGTTCTCAACTTATTACGATGATACCTCCAAAGATTCCTCCTCATTATTAAGTGCTCCCCGTTTCTCAGCCAAAACAAAGGTTTGAACTCGAGTACAGGCGACGAGGAACTTACCTCCGCTACTCTACACCACAAGGTCCATTGTGGCCGTACGTTGCCTGGCTTCCACATTATTTTTTTAAAAAATCATGATGGCTACTTTCCCTTCATCCTGCTTGCGCGACCCCAGCGTCCATGTCCCCTCCGGCTCCTGCTTGTGCGACCCTCAATGCCTCTAATCAACCTCTTCCGCCTCCTACTTGCATGGTCTTTACCCCCTCTCGCCCTCTGCTTCCACGCGCCTTTGCACCCCATCCCCGCATCATTTGAGATTCCCCTGGTTTATTGAATTTACCCCAGCCGGTACCCCCTTCTCACATGTACACACGTGAAAATATTTTGAGCTCATTTGCACTTCAAGAAAGGAGAGGTATCATCAAAAGGCATCAACAAACATTGACAACAAATAAATTTAAAGAAGAGGTCAATGACGACACAAATGAGGAAAACAATCAACACAAAGACTTTGGACGACATGAAGATGAAGAAAAATTTGATGACGGCATTGACAAAAAACAATTGCAAATTTGAGGATGGCATCAACAATACATTTGATTTTTGACAACAAAGGCACACACACAAAATCATTTGAAACCACCACATTTGTTTGGAGCCTACACACCTTGGTGGAATACATTCATCAAAGGGATGCATTTTTTGTCTACTCCTATTGTAAAATTCTCTAGGATAGACGTTTGATTCCTACACCCTACTATTAAATTCTTTAGGGGTGGACACTTTGTATGTGGGTGATACATATGACAATCAAGGGGAAGCGTCTTAGGATGTGTGACATGTTTTGCACCACTTATGGATCCCTTCCTAAAATAGTTATGCATACCTAGATATACTAGATGATACCCATCCACCTTACATGTATGACCCATAGAGGTCTCTAGACCTGGTACACTTGCAATTGAGTCCATTTGGAGGGTCAAAACACCCCCTAAAAATGTGTACACAAGTTTTTCCCATGGTCCTCTCCATTTGGGTTGATTTGAAGAGTCTTTCACACCTTAGAGATTATGTAAGCAAGATACCTCCTCCTACTCTTATATAAGCAACTCATTTGCACTCATTTGATACATAATCCACATTTCAACTATGAAGGGCTCACTTGTGTTTCCACCATAGTCTTTCATGTACATCACCACACTCGCATGCCTTTACAATTGAAACCACCTTTCACATTGCAATTTTAGTCGGTCAATAGAGCATCTACAACCCAACCAAAGTATTCTTTCTTATTTTGTGAGTTCATGGAAGTCTAATCATGCTTCCAATTGTCATATTTGTTCCCTTTTTCTTGACTTCCCAATGCTACTTGCAACAAGTGATGATAATTTTCTACCTAACCAACACTTGGCTTCTCTCTCTACCAAAAGGAGAGCCTACAATGGCACCTACAACTGCCTCTACTTGCTTCCTTCAATTCCAACTCTTCACAATTTTTGAAATCGTTAGTACCACTTTATTTATACCTCAATGCTTTATTTTTATAGAGAGAAAGTAGTGTCCCAATTATCTCCTAGGTCAATAGTATCCAGTGTGTAGGCCTATAAAAAGTGGTATGCTTCATGCTATACATGCTTGCATGTAACCTATCATAAAATCTAATATCTAACCAACCCATATGATTTTCTCATATTAAACTGATCATTTAATGTGGGAGAATAAATGTGAACAAGGGTTACAGTATAGACATGAGCTTACAGATCTATCTCAACATGAGGCCAATGGTAAAGGGGTCCAAATAAGAGATGGTTTATCAAAGAGCAAGGCGCTATAGCTAATGGAGCTTAAAGACCTTAGGGTTAGATTCATTAGGGACATCCAAAGGTTAGTGTTAAAAGTCCTTTGACCTTAGGTAATCTAGGGTTGTGCTTGAGGTGGGAACCCGGCCCAAGCTTGAGGTGCTTGCCATGCTTGCTGACTAAGGTGCTTGAGGTGCTTGGGTGGTGCTTGCTTATTAAGGTGCTTGAGGTGCTTAATGACTAAGGTGCTTGAGGGGGTAAGGTATTCAAAAGTCAATGCATATCCCTACACAAAGGGGGGCGAGCCCTCATTGCAGGGGCTAGAGAGAGAACACATACACCCTCACACAAGGCAAGCTTAGTACAAAGAAAGCATATAGGACACTTGTCAAACTCGTCTTCATGCTACCCTCATGGTGTGCCTAAAGCCTATTGGTTGGCCTCCCAAGGGGTCCAATGATAATTTAGTTAATTTAATTAATTGTCTATGCATTTATAAAGTCCTCTCTCTCAAAGGGGAAAGGGGGAAATTTTTCCCAAGGCTACCCTTGTTGCTTGATATGCACTAAGCCTGTGATTGGCCAGTCTTGAGGAGGTCCAATCAAGTGCACCCTAGTTCTAGAAGAGGGGGTCAACCAAAGCAAGGAGGGGGATAGCTTGGGGGGGTATACTCTCCCACACACATATACTCTCTCTCTCTCTCTCTCTCTCTCTCTCTCTCTCTCTCTCTCTCTCTCTCATTGTGTGAAGTCCAAAGTGCAAGAGCTCCATCTCCTTCTCCAAGCTAGTAGAGAAGTTGAGAGCCTACACCAACACTCTTGGCTATGGAATGCAAATCCAACCAAGAGCCATGCTTCAATGCTTAAGCTTGCTATCTTCTCCATCTTCATTACTATGCTATTATGTATGCTATCAAGAAGAGTTATGATAAGTGAAGAACTATTTCTTTCTCATATGAATGTTTCTTCTTCCTCTTCCCTACCCTCATTCCCCGCTAGCTCTCTCCACCTTTGAAGGTGTTTGAGGCCTTGGGACTGAGGCTGGGGATAGTTAATGCTTATTACAAATTATATGTTATGCTTATGATGCACGAAGATTTCCAATCTTCATTGCATCACCTAGGTCACAAGGAACACAAAGATTGTATTGTACCAAGTCTCTCTTGATGGGAGAGCCTATAATACAGAAGCCTGTTGGAGGGGGGACCGGCTCCACATAAATCTGGTCCTCAACTATTGCCAAGTTCTCTAAACTCTCTCTCTTGCAAAAGTATTGTTCATGCCAAGTTAATTAAGTATTATGGTTAAGTTGCTATCGCTAAATAAGTTCACCCTCTATGTTCTCAAAGTATTCTCACAAAAATGCTTTCTCTTATTCTCCTAATTCCGCTATTCTCAAAGCTCATAGGCCATTTCCATTACATAACTTCTTGTTTGTTTGTCCCTCCAAAAAGAGCGAAAAAGTTTGGGTATTTTTCAACACATTGTCTCATTCAACTTGCATGGTCTCTCATTGTATTTCCCTAGAGTCTCTTTGTGCTACAATATTGTGTCTGATTCTTGTTTTAGAGAATGATGTTTGAAATCTATGGGCTAAATTCTGAAGATCTAAAATGTATCCATACCTTAGACTTTGGTACTAAGGTAATTCCTTTCCCTCCAATGTCATTCCAAGTCCCTTGTACTGCATGCTGAAGTCGTAAACTTTGTTAGCTCTTTGTATTTGATTGAAAATTTCTAGGTGCTCATAAAAATCCCCCGACCTGTCATTTTTTTTGCTCATTTCTAAAAATCAAATGGTCATACTTTCCTCATGTGTTTGGTCCCAATTCTTTGTGTATTAAAGTTTTTAATTCTAGGATTTCAAACCAATTTTTTCACATTGTGACCAAAATTTCCCTTTGTTGGTCTGGTGGTAACCATGTCTATTTGGACTTATGCTTTTGCTTCCTCCATTGATTCAATCTTTTGGGATAAGATCCCCATTCTTGTCAAGTTTCTTTTAGCTTTTTGGTAGATCCCTTTTTATTGTTCATTCAAAAAAAAGTTTGTGATGTTGAGGTAGGTT